>NC_092814.1:366812652-367449318 GCF_023375885.2 Dermacentor andersoni | reverse complement strand
TATTTTTAGAACCTCCATAAAGCAGCAATAAAGCTTGAATTATGAAAGGAAGTTTGCTGAGCTAGATTACCATAATTCAGAAGTGTTCTGCTGGTACTCCTTTACTCAACAGTGCACGAAATATGCCCCCAAAATTGGGACTTGCTATCAGTACCATGCAAAAAGGTACTTTGTGCAGGAGAATTTTCAATGCTAATTTCTAAGTTCTTTGAGGCTAAATTTTTCTTCACACAACGTTATTGTCAACATTGTCTGGTTATAATTCTACTGTAAGCAGTATATTAGTCAATGGAAATATCTGTAGCAAGAAACTAGTCATGGCCCAAGAATTCAATCGTTTCTTTGTCTCTGTATTTGCACCCAAACTTGATGAGCAGGTTTCGAAGCATTCACTAGAAGATGTTCTTGCAAAACGATAGAAACGCTTTAGATGACTAGAAAACAATGACACTTTAGGACTGAAAATTATTGGGCGATTAGAAATATACTTCTCGGTACCTGCACTGTACACACAAATAATGAACACCTAGTTAATAACGAAATCCTCATAAAAAGATGGTTCATTCTTTATTGCTACAAAGTCCGCGTTCTGATAGTCGTTCTGATAGTCAATGTGTGGTCTTTTTATGGGAAGCGGCATTAAGAGAAAGTCAGCAGAAGAAAGACAGGGAGGTCCACCATACGGGTCTCCCATTTGCCAGCGTACAGTTGGGAAAGGGAAATAGAAAAGAGGGAGAGAGGGAACACCGCTTACGCACGCGTCACTGCGTGCATCAAAGCGCTGGGAAATAAACGGACCTCGCATATGCATTGAAATGCCGTCATTCTGCCATCTGAAGTCGATTTTGGTGCTTCCCCATAGCTGGTTAAGCGCAATGAAATCATCTGAGATGACCCAGGGATCGGTGGTCGTTAGCGGTACACTTCAGCGCGTCGCAGTACGTCGCGGTGTATCGTTGCAGTAAGAAGAACCGTTTTTCGACTTCAGTGCTTATAGAAGCCTGCTGGAGAGCCATGGTGCTTACCGAAGACTTGCAAGCACTGAAATGAGAGCATCCAGCTGCCCTTTCCGCTGGCGGAGTATGCAGCTGGTTGAAAAAAAGTATTCATGAATGACCGGAGCATCACGACTAGTTGCTGGTCTTCAGAAAATTTGTCAGGAGCTGGCGCTGTGTACTATTAAGCAGTGCGCTGTATCGCTCTAACTGGCTCCAGATCCGACTGTCGCATCTCGTTGTGCTTCTGCTGTGGCTTCGTATGTGGCATCGGCTGTAATTCCAGCTGTGGGCTTGTTTAGGCTGTAGCTTTAGTAGCGTGGGTCAAGCTGTATTCGTGTTATCAGCCATGACATTCTCAGATTTAGATTGGATTCCGCCAGGTCTAGGGTACAGACGAGGAGGCGTTGTAATATGTGGCGAACTCTAAAGAGAGGCACCAGCATTTTCTGACGTCCGACGGCGCCAGGACCGTCGCTTTCTAACAGCCGCAACAGCTTTCTGACTAGATGAATGGTGTCTGGCCATTTGCTTCAAGACCACCTTTTCCTTCTTCATTTGAGGCAGTGCTTCGAGGAAGAGTGGTGGGAACCAAGGCAATTGGCGCAATAGAAAACTATGGCGACACAGGAGTCTGCAGCGTGGGGCTCGGCGCAGCGTGAGCGAACTCTAGTGTTCTCGGGCATGGGTTTCACGTGTGTCAGCCTCATGCAATTGCGGCATTGGAGGGCCCTTGGGATAAGTGGCCACACGGGGTGTCTAAACTAAGATGGCCCACTTTGACCGGTGAGGGCAGAGACTCGCCCTTGAAAATGATCTTTGCACAGTGGGATGTGCCGAGGCCAAGCACATGGGTTATGGCGACGCCATCCACGGCTGCCTTCGCTAGAATCGGCAAGTCAGCCCTGTAATGGAGACGTCCACGTCGAAGATGACACCAGTAGTGGAACCACTTTGCATGGGGATATACGAGCGGTGTTTCGTGTCACCAAGTTCTCAAATGCCATCTTCGGCTGGTCGTTTCTGAGCGCTCTGGAGCGCTCTTGTGAGCGGCGTCGTCTTCGGCTGGATGAAAGAGGGTGCGCACCCTGAGTTCGGTTGGTTCTTCTCGATTGCTCTCCTCCATCTTGGAGCGCTCTGAGCCGCGCTGAGCCCTGTCGTCGGAGCAGTTGTCGACATTGAAACGTCATTACAGCGTCGCGTGGCTGCTGTTGGCGACGGCCCACCGTAACCCTGGCAACCTAGGCCGCTGCATGCTGGTGTCTCGACGAACGCTCGTCCCACCCGCGCGTCTGTATATTTTCCCGGCAGCGCCTGGAGCTTTGGATTGGCGAAACATAGGGCGTTGGCAGTAGTCACGTGGTTTCGCATCTGCCATTTCCTCCTGCGAGAGCGAGTCTCACGTTCTGCTTGCGCGCTTGTCCTCTACCTCTGAGCTCGGGGAACGCCGGATCTGCCCGACTCGTCGCGCTATGTTCGTTTACTTTCTGTAACACAGGGTCTGAGTGTCCGATGGGCAGCAGAATTAATAAGTCGAATGTTTTCTAAACGAAAATGTGGCGCAATGTAGTTTTGTCTGATAACTGTTGCATATGAATACATGGTGTCGCAAGGAATTAGGAATGATTCTGTGAAAATGATCCGTATTTGTTGCTCTATGTTACAGGTGTCTGCTGGCCGTAGTAATATTAATCTATATAAACATGTCTCGTTTGGTCAATTATACTGGTTACATAATTATAGACGAATAAAAGTGAAATTGCTTCTGAAACCTCTGGGGTAGCTTCATTTATTTGCATCCAGTTCGCTCACTTTCTCAAAGAAGCTACAGGAGCAAAGGCCGTTAATAAAAACCCAATTATGTTCACATTAAGACATACGCCACTCCTATAGTTATAGGACACGCTGACGTTTCAGCTGAGGCGAGTCGCAAGCTCGCCTCAGCCTAAAAAGTAAAATAATTGCTTGCGTAGCGGTCGAAATGCCGTACACTAAAGAAATTCAAACATTCGCGCCAAGCAGCAGAAGATCTTGACGTCACTGCCCTTTCCGGTTGGGACGTCACAACCTAATCTGGAGCCCTCCATTACGCCGTCCCTCGTGTCACATGTGCCGATTAACAGAATATACAAGCTGAAGGGGCCAACTATTTTAAGTCCTCGGGCCACTTTCGCACTTCAATCTTGCGACTATGGAGCCGGACCTCACTTTCTAAAACTTGCGTAAATCTGGTTTCACGAATGACTTCAACGTCTGCAGGGCAGCCCTCTTGGTCATTTCTGGGGTATATTTTTTACTCGCTATCTTGTAAGCGCCTTTCTGCCAGGTCTGGCCTTCAACTTTCCACCTGCACACAATCCTCCTGGCCTCTGCAGCAAACACCTTCTTTTCCGGCCCCATCAAATGGGTGTAAAATCTGCCAAGTAAATATGTGCGCGTACATCAGTTAATCCCTTGTGAAAAGATACAAGAAAAAAATGGCCAGAAGGAAAACACTGAAATCGAACACCTTTAGAAGCTTCAAAGGAACACTACAGTACAAGCAGCTACCAACACAACTCCGCATTGTTCTTTTCTCTCCCTGCCCACTTTACGTGGATAGGACAATCGACGACATTTGAATATGTGTGTTGCTCTCAGGCCCTTACCACAATATGGATTGCTAGTGCTGTGTGAAATCTCCATCTCAATTATTGCAGTAAGTCATGTTGTATATATGCAGACGAATTGTTGGAGGGCAGACATGTGTTACATGGAAGACATTTTATTTATTTTGTTTTATTATACAATACTGCGGACACATGGTCCAAGCAGGGTGGCCGATACAAATACAAAAGAAGCAGCAACGAAGAAAAAGTTAAAATAATACAGGCTCAGAAAGGTTACTTCGCAGTGCACTTGCTTTGATAAGGCAGTTCCATTCACTAATGGTTCTCGGGAAATAAGTAAACTTAAATAGGTCTGTGCGAGCAAAATATGGGGTTAGAGCGTTTTCATTGTGGTGTCGGGTGGGCCTGCTAGTTAAGGGTGACAAATATGTTGATGCATCTAGCGCTAGTCATTTTTCCAAGAGTTGGGAAAGAAATTCTAAGCTAAATATTTGCCTTCGTGCCTGTAATAGGGGAATGCCATTTGCTTGCATTAAATCGGAAGGTGAGTCTAATACTGAAAATTTATTAAAAATAAAGCTTACGGCCTTTCTCTGAATACATTCAAGACAACCAATGTTGCAATTAGTATGAGGATCCCATATAATGTGCGCATATTCCAGTCTTGGCCGTACAAGAGCAGTATATCAGAGCAGGTTAACATTAGTGGGAGCAGTTTTAAGTTTATGTTTTAGGGCACAAAACTTACGGAAGGCAGATGAACAAACATTATCAATATGAAGACTCCAAGACAGGTTTGAAGTGGGTGTTACACCGAGATATCTATAGCAACTTATTCTTGTAATGGTGAAGAGCCTAATGTGTAGGTATATGACAGCGGATTTTTTGGGCGAGTTACTAGAAGGCAGACACATTTCCTCGTGTTAAGGGTCATTCCCCATTTCACACACCATTGATGTATATTGTCCAGAGTAATGTTGAGATCGTTGTAATAGTTAGTGGAACTAATTTCTTTGAAGAAAACACAATTATCAGCAAATAATCCTATCTCTACACCAGGGCGAACTAGGTTAACAATATCATTAATATGCAATCTAAAGAGCAAAGCACCTACCACGCTGCCCTAAGGTACACCGGATGTGACTGGAAGACAGCCCGAGTGTTGACGCGCTACATCAACGCATTGTTTGCGATTTTTCAAGTAGGCTGAAATCCAAACAACAAGTATATTTGGAATGCCTATTGTTTTAAGTTTGAAAATGAGTCTACTATCAGGAACTTTATTGAAGACTTTGCAAAAATCCAAGAAAAGCATATCTATCCTACCGCGTCTATCGAGGGTCAATGCTAGAGAATGAAATAATGTGACTAGTTGAGTTACATTTGATAGTCCTTTACGAAATCCATGCTGATAGTTGGTCAATATGCAGTGTTCCTCGAGGAAGTTTGTTATACTAGTAGCTATGATATGTTCAATAATTTGCAGCATTGCGAAGTTAGTGAAATAGGACGGTAATTTCCTAATGTCAGGCGGTCTCCATATTTAAATATTGGTACAATTCTGGCTGCCCTCAAATCACTGGGTAGTTGTGAAGTAGGCAAGGAAGTGCGAAAAATCACCAAAAATTTTGCAACAGGTAAAGCATATCGTCGTATGTGATGTGAATGATGTGAAGGTTACGTTTCTCCTCCAAACAAGCATGGCGAGATGCACGTAAACAGGCTTGTTCAAAAGGACGTAAAAATGACATATTGCTCTTGCTACAGGGTCATATTGTGCACGCAGAATACAGCTTCGTCACCGTCGTGTGGGTAGCATTTTGACGAGAGAAAGGACATGAGACGGGTTCAGGTATTTTACAGGTTGTAGGGCGCACTGTAATAATGTCCTGAAATATACATCTAAAAGACTTACCTCAGTCAAATTATTTGCTTAATCTTTTGTTCATTCGGATAACGGATTTTAATGCAGCCATTAATAAAAGGAACTTTGCACATTTTACAGCAAGTTATTTAGGATTTTCACTTTTCAATGTAGTTATTGTTTCCAGCAATTAGGTTATGAGCAAGAAACTGTGTCCACTTTTTCGCAGCCCGGACGGCCGTGGCTCTAGAGATAGCTCGCGCTCTGTAGCTACGACATTCTTCGTGGGCTTTTTGCTGGTAGCCATAGAGGGAAATGAATTTAAATGGTTATTGTCCATGGCATATTTTCACATCCTATATGGTCGCCGCGGGTAGGTACCAGGCGATGAAAGCGACGCTTAAGTAGCGCGCGGGTAGACAAACACAGTCGACAACGACGTCGCGTTGACTGCTCTGATAAAGTGCTTTTACACGTCCTCGACACCGGCTTTCCCGTCTCCTACTAGGCTGTGACACTGGTGGAGGTCAACTGGTCAGCAGTCGAGATAAGTAGGATATATCTAGAGTATTTGTGGAAAGAAAGCAGGGAATACCTTGACACGACCGGATCATGTACCAGCATAGGTAGCGGTACAAGGTAGATATAGCAGTCTTAAGGAAAAGAAGAGGTTAAACAGACGTATACAAAAAGGCTAGGATGAAAATTATGTATAGCATACCTCATTAAATCAGGCAGCCTAGATTACTGTTTGTAACGGCCACGTTTCAGAGGGATGCAAACAATTATCATCAGCATCGTCATACTTTTGCTTGGGTCATCGACAATTGCAGCTGTTAAGAGGCTATTGCGAGGACGTTCAGGTAGCTTCAAAGGTATTTGTGCGCATGCGACACGGCGGAAAGGTCCAAACAGTTCTCCCGCCGCGTTTCCTATCTGTCATGAACAAGGCTTGTATGTGTGCGCTCTGAACCACCTCTCTACGCGGTAGGTAAAACAGCAGCAGCAGCAGTCAAAAAGTCGAAGAGGGAAAGAAAGCTTCGCATTAGAACACTCCTACTGTCAAGATTAACATCTAATTTAATTTAGGACGATAGAACTTTGTTGCGAGTTCATTTCCAGCCTTGACACACAGCAAAGAATTAGCGCGAGCATCATCTCGTTTGTCAACAAAGCTACCTTTTTCTTAACGCGCAAGCGTAGTTGGCCAGCTAGGGAAATCGGCGAACGTATGTTTGCAGTCGCAAAGGAAGCGAAGCAGAAGGGAACCTGGAGTTGGAGGAAATCGTGCGCCGGGGAAGTACGAAGGAGTGCGCCTAGCGCGCGGCAAATAACGCCACCTAGAGGAAAGTGTAAGTAACGTTGAGCGAATAGGACATGGAGAAATATGGCGAAGCGTCGCAAAGGAGAAAAGCAGGCGGAGACGTGATTGCGTTGACATCCTCTGGCAGTCGCTACAGGTTGCGTGAGCGCTGTGCGGATACCAGGTTTTTCTCATGACCGAGCGGCCGAGAGCCGAGCGGAAAGGCTGGAGCAGCAATGCAAGCGGCAGCAGGCCGACCGCGAATCAGCCGACCCGAAATCATCGCAAGCGCCGGGCACAAGCTGAACAAGTCCGGCAAGAAGTGCGGGCTTCGCATCCACAGGGGATTCCCGAGGAACGTGTTAGGCGACTTGCGACACTGCGCGTGTATCAGACAAGACGCCGCAGCGTAGAAACTCCTCAACAATCCGAAGTCCATTTTAAAGTCCAGCACAGTGCGTTGTGCAACGCCCGGAAGCGCAACAATGAACAGAATGAATTGATTGCGATAGCAAGTTAGTAGACAGCTATACTAAGTAAGGATAGTAGTTTCATCGGCCATATAAAATTCCAAACATTCGCTAACTAACTAAATTAGCAAGCACGGTCACAGCACAAAGTCAAAGATCACATTCGATGACCGCGGAAACTCGCTGTCAGAAACACTACCGTGAGGAACCGTAGCAGCAGCAGCGAGCGAAGTGACCTGCGTGCTGTCTATCGCTTCAACGCAAACTCAGCGGCGGGAACACAGCGCCCATGCTGCTGTGAATTGCGGGCGCCGTCACTACTCCTATACTCTGCAGATCGCTTTCAATATTATGAGATAATGCACGCGTGGCCGTGGAATACACAGCCGCTGATGGAGTACCGCGTCGTGGCTCCTCCCTCCCCGCCCCCCGGGACCATGCGCACGACGAAGACAGCGCGCTACCTCCCTGCTTTCCTTTTTACAAACGCGAGATTATCCCCCGAATCATAGAGAAAGAAATTCAACAAGAGGGAACACTCGGCCAACACTGGCAACCAGAAAGAAGTCAGGCGTAGTGCTCGTCCCATCCGTTAGCTAACGCGAGCCTCGGAATAAAAGATGGTCAAATGAACTTGCAGCGTTTACCTTTTTTTTTTCTTTTTTTCCGCTAAACATAATAAGTTCCGTGTATAAGGTACTTTGCGACCTACTTTTGTTGTGTTACGCAGCAACATGACAATTACACGCGAGACGCGCCAGATACATGCGTCACGCGCCAGACACGTCACCGATGCGAGTGATGCGGGCTGCACACATGAGCGCTCGCCTCTTCGGTGAGCATGTGTATTTTTTTATGTAGCCTGGTTTCTTGGGCTCCCGGCGTATTAATACAATCCCTTGTTTACTACACTCACTATACGCTGACGATATCGCTCTCGGGGCTAATACCAAAAACGATAGAAAGGTAGAGGAAACACTACAAGCAGGAGCAGACCGAGTGTCATATCATGCGGATAAAATAGGTCTCTCATGCTGATTATAAGGGCTCAACCAATCGCAAGAACACCTGACCCGGACATCAAGTTGATGGTAGATGGCACATACGTTCAAGAAGTACAGATACTTAGAATTCTGGGGATGCACGTACAAAACAACGGAAAGAACGCCGTCACCTTGAAGAAAATCATAGGATGCGTTAGCCAAACAAACAGACTAATTAAGCGAGCAGCAAACAAACATAAAGACACGAAGAAAGCGGATATTAGGCAACTAGTGCAATTGCTCGCCCTGAGCCGGATAGTATATTCCCTTCCTTACCTGCACCGCTACCGGACTGAAAAGAAGAAAATTTATCGCCTAATTAGGCAGTCATAAAAATCTCCCCTTCACCTCCCCATATGCGGCTAATCAGAAGCTCCTAGAATTGTAAGTCCGCAATACGCTCATATAGGCAAGGTGTGCTGCAGTGATCATAGGATGCTAAGAACTCGAATTAGCCTAGACTTGAGGAGGGAACGGAAAAAACTGGTACATAACAAGCCGATCAATGAGTTAGCGGTAAGAGGGAAAATAGAGGAATTCCGGATCAAGCTACAGAACAGGTATTTGGTGGCCTTAACTCAGGAAGAGGACTTGAGTGTTGAAGATATGAACGACCATCTTATGGCCATCATTAAGGAATGTGCAATAGAAATCGGTGGTAACTCCGTTAGACAGGATGCCAGTAAGCTATCGCAGGAGACGAAACATCTGATCAAGAAACGCCAATGTATGAAAGCCTCTAACCCTATCACTAGAATAGCACTGGCAGAACTTTCCAAGTTAATCAACAAGCCTAAGACAGCTGACATAAGAAAATATGATATAGATAGAATTGAACATGCTCTCAGGAAAGGAGGAAGCCTAAAAGCATTGAAGAAGAAACTAGGAATGGGCCAGAATCAGATGTATGCGTTAAGAGACAAAGCCGGCAATATCATTACTAATATGGATGAGATCGTTCAAGCGGCTGAGGAGTTCTATAGAGATACATACAGTACCAGTGGCACCCACGACGATAATGGAAGAGAGAATAGTCTAGAGGAATTTGAAATCCCAGAAGCAACGCCAGAAGAAGTAAAGAAAGCCTTGGGAGCTATGCAAAGGGGGAAAGCAGCTGGGGAGGATCAGGTAACAGCAGATTTGTTGAAGCATGGTGGGCAGATTGTTCTAGAAAAACTGGCCAGCCTGTATACGCAATGCCTCATGATTTCGAACGTACCGGAATCTTGGAAGAACGCTAACATAATCCTAATCCATAAGAAAGGGTACGCCAAAGACTTGAAAAATTATAGACCGATCAGGTTACTGTCCGTTGCCTACAAAGTATTTACTAAGGTAATTGCAAATAGAATCAGGAACACCTTAGACTTCCGTCAACCAAAGGACCCGGCAGGATTCCGTAAAGACTACTCAACAATAGACCATATTCACATTATCAATCAGGTGATAGAGAAATGTGCGGAATATAACCAACCGTTATATATAGCTTTCTTTGATTACGAGAAAGCGTTTGATTCAGTCGAAACCTGAGCAGTCATGGAGGCATTACAGAATCAGGGTGTAGAGGAGCCGTATGTAAAAGTACCTAAAGATATCTACAGCCGCTCCACAGCCAACGTAGTCCTCCATAAAGAAAGCAACAAAATCTCAATAAAGAAAGGCGTCAGGCAGGGAGATACGATCTCTCCAGTGCTATTCACAGCGTATTTACAGGAGGTATTCAGAGACTTGGATTGGGAAGAATTGGGGATAAGAGTTAATGGAGAAAACCTCAGTAACTTGCGATTCTCTGATTATATTGCCTTGCTTAATAACTCAGGGGACCAACTGCAGCACTTGCTGACTTACGTGGAGAGGCAAAGCAGAAGGGTGGGTCTTAAAATTAATCTGCAGAAAACTAAAGTAATGTTTAACACTCTCGGAAGAGAACAGCAGCTTACCATAGGTTGCGAGGCACTGGAAATGGTAAGGGAATACACCTACTTGGGACAGGTAGTGACTGCGGATCCGGATCATGAGACAAATAATCAGAAGAATAAGAATGGGCTGGGGTGCGTTTGGCAGGCATTCTCAGATCAAGAACAGCAGGTTGCCATTATCCCTGAAGAGAAAAGTGTATAACAGCTGTGTCTTACCAGTACTCAGGTACGGGGCAGAAACCTGGAGGCTTACGAAAAGGGTTCTACTTAAATTGAGGACGACGCAACCAGGGTGCTATGCAGGATGCGCCGAGTTTGGCGAAACTCGGGATCTTCACGAGCTCTGGCGACACCCCAAGATGAAAGCACGAATGGTACCGAGACACAGTTTATCTTTCCACAAGCCTCCAGTTTCATTGGTTTATCTAGATTCACTCTGGCTGGCTATCATTCCTTGGGCGTTGCCTTCTGGGCGGTCGACAAACTGGAGCTCACGTGATCATACCGTCGGTGCATGGTCGTGCCTTCTTTCACTTGTTTGTCGTTCCACCGAGTGCATTACATGCACAAGCGATTATAAAACAAACACATTTAGTACAATATTATTAGTTAGTTTAGCGTGGTTTAGAAGCATTTTAAAGCTTACAACATGTACACTGAATGTGCATTAGACTAATTTGTAATTTAGTACGCTTCGCATTATACCACGAGGGAACGCTGTGGTGGCGTCATCACATCCATTCACCGGGCGAGCATGGCGGCTAAGCATCGGAGGCGCCCAGTGTAAACAAACTCGTACAACGAGCTTGCAGTGCGCGACGTAGTGATCAGGCTCGACGATGACCACTATTTCTTGGATTAGTCTGTTCCTCCGTGAGCAATCTTTCCGTGCACTCCGAAAGACTGCCAATAGCTTCGGCGATTTTACCGATCGCAACGCGCACCTACTGTTCACGGCGCAGTGCTGAAGAAACAACTTGTCCGGTGCTGCTTCTGCGAGCGTCACGAACATTACATAGTGTTACATTACATCTTATATAGCTACGATGCGACAAGGAGGTGGTACCGACGATGGATCTCGCTACCAACACAGTGAAGGAGACATCGACAAACTGCAGATAAGTATATTTCTACTGTTTCATATTTAGCATAATAAGAGTGCACGGATTAAGTCGCTTTCGTAGTAACGAACTGAATGTCTAGCAGTTTAAAGAAGGCAGTGAGAACCAATGAGTGTTCGTGCTTCTACATGCAAGTGGGCCCGCGAAAATATGGAAAAGATGAAGGTAACTTTCACTAACTTGGTGAGATAACAGAAATTCATGAGTGACATTAAGCCCGCAAAATTTATGGAAGAGTATCTTTATCCAGGTTAAATATCAATAGCAGGTACTGATATAAAGCAGGAAACTTATACAAAAATTTCACGGGTTGAACAGCACATGGAAGGCATTACCGAATCGTGATCGCCACGTTACCGATATCCTTGAAAAAAGTTTAGAATCATTGCATTTTACCGGTTATGCAATATGGGACATAAACCTGGAGGTCAACAAAGAAACTTGAGATGTCAATGACTGTGCAGAAAGTGAAGTAACAAAATTGTTGGAGATAGCATTAAGGCAGGAAGACGGTGGTGTAGTAAACCGTGGCAACTGATATGCTAGTTGAGATTAAGAAAAAAAAAAGGAATCAGCAGGTACGCCATGCACGTAATCGATCACTTGTTGCCAATTCATAACAGGTGATTACATAAGCGTGACAGAATGGATGTCAAGGAGAGAGAACTACAGCCGAGGGTGGTAGAAAATTGCGCAATGGGATAAAAATATGATGTTTGTAGGCATAGGATGCAATCAGCTCGCATAAGACGAGGTTGTAGGGTGAGGCATTTGTTTTGCAGCGAACAAAAATAGGTTTGTGGTGCTGACAGTAGAGACTCGTGAAGGTGCAGGGCCACCTTAGCTGCAGGCACACTAATCAACATGACAATTGGCTCTGAAAAAGAAAACCCCAGTTATGAAAAATAAAGCAACGTTGTCCCAACGCATTGTTTTATTATGCATACTACACTAGAGGTGTCCACAGTTAAGGGAACTTAGTACTAATAGTGCAACGAGCATTTTTCTTTGTAAATAATGGGTTGTATGCGGCTGATTCATTCCAATACACTTTTTTGCAGCAAAACATTCTGCTGCTGGAGGCACTCAACCGCCTGGTGGCAGTAGGCGAGCGCCAGGATCGTGCTGTTGAGAGTGCGCCAGAGGTCCAGAGGGCTGCTCTGCAAGAGTAGTATCGGTGCCCTCACTGCTCTCCTGTCGAGCCCACAGGAGGCACCTTATAAAGGAGCTTTCAGTTTAATATTTTGTTTATTATTCAAGAACATCAATAAAATTATTGCAGTAAACATTGTGCTGTGCATATCAGGAGACTTGTAACATGCATTGGTGTCCCTTCAAAATAGGCAAAAACATAAGACAACCTGTGCCACTCTTGGACCATGTAAATAAAGAATACACTAATGCAGCATACACGTCATTGTGCTGTTTGTTCTTTCTATGTGCAAGAATACAGTGCGTGTTGATTAGCCACAAGATGAACGGTGTCTGTAATTCAGAATGAAGACAGGAAACAGCAGGAGCTTAATAATGCTATCACCTATAGACTGTGCATGTGACTGCAACACACCCCGATTCAAATGTGCCATTACATGCATGTTCGATACCACATATTCTTTAACATTGTCTTATAATTGCATGTACTACATTTCACACATCTTAAGCCGTTGCATAGCACACTTCTGATGTATCCATTTCATAGGCCAAATAATTGTACACTTTGTCCTTTTGTGTTGTATGAAAAGCAGCATCCTTTACAGTCAGAGAAAACTTCAGAAGACAGTAGAGGCCCCGCCCAGATGACCAAAACGCAGCAGCCGATTGCGTCCACGTCTAAAGAAATAGTCCCTCTCCAACGAGCAGGTATTAGTCTGTCTGGCGGCACGATGTCAGTCTAGAGTGCGTGCCCATCGGTGCAGGCTTGTGTTCACCTGCCTTGCAGGTGAACAGATTCCACAGCCTCCTAAAGTTGTATCCGACTATAGAAACACGTAATGCCTTGCACCAGTTGCATAGACTTCTGCAACTTGATAGCACACAATGATCAGGAGCAGAAATCTATAAAGGCATCCAAGCAAAGCTGGCTGGCCACACTTCCATTATGAGGGGCTGCAAAAGGTCTCGCCAAATATTCCCATGACGTCCTTGAAAAAGAGGTGGTGTTTGGCACTTCTTTAGAATCAAAAACAGATTACAGTGAATGTTGTGTAGCACGTCAAAACAAACTGAGCTTGGTTGTCTGCACAGCATGTAATGGGAGGTTGTGCTTCACATAGGAAACAAACTGCTCTATCCAGTACAATTTTGAGGCCAGTATGGCACCTATTATGTCAACAGTGTCTATATACAAATTACACTTTTCACAGGCCACTGATTTCACCATTATTTTTGTATGATGGTTCTTTCAATCAGTGCTTGTATAACATGACCAGGTGGATTTGAAAGCAAAGCTTTGTTTGCAAACCTTCCGACTTCCATAATTGTGTGGCAACGCAGTGGCATGTTGTCGAATAGCTCACACTTCCTCGGTCCTGCACCAAGGAAGCCCAATGCTCTATTTGAAGTTGGATCGCACAACAATTCAACGGCACACAAAGAAGAGTAACACACACAGCAAAGCATTCTGCTGTGTGTATTTCTCTTCTTTGTGTCCCGTCGAATTGTTGTGCAATTAAACTTCAAGCTTCTATACCAATTCACCGTCTTCAACCTCACCAATGCTCTAGTTATTAGGCCACAATGGTGCACATCTTTGAAATTTCCCAACACAAATTAGCTCTCCAAAAAATCACAAATGATAAATTTTGCAGCACAGGTTTATGTATGCACGTGCCATATTCTTTACCACTAAACTCACAGGAATCAAAGGGGCAAGCATTAACCAGCCTTGCTGCTGCAAGGCTGGTTAATGTTTGCCCCTTTGATTCCTGACACCAAAGGAAATACAGTGCTACGTTTAAGTAAAGGGATTGCCGGAGGGAAAGGTGTGACAGCGAGGGCTTACAATAAAAATAATGGTTACGAGACATGTTCAATGCCAATATACGCTGCATGTCGCTCAGCCTACTTTGGCATTGCAGCAAGCGTTTACTCGTTTGAGCATATCACGTTTTGTGCAATCATTGCTCTAAAGCTGCACAAATGGTCTATTTGCTCTGCAATTTTTATTTTTATCATGGTGGGTTAAAGACCCACTTTTCATTGGCATCTGCACCACATTTCTCCCGATGTGTAATTTTGCCTTGGTGGTTCATGACATTTTCATGTACACAGAGTTCTGCAGAGCATTGGATGTGCATTATTCTACTGCTTAAGAATTAGAGCCCCATTATGAGACGAAAATATACAATTTATCCATCCAGAATAACGCCGCCCCCCCAAAATAAGAAGATACACTGAACCTCTGGCACATGCATCGACGGTGAACAGAGCAAACAATCTGAAGTATTTTCTTCATGCAAGCCAACACACTAAGATTCTCAATGCATTTTCATTTCGCCACAAATGCATAGGCACAACCGGCTTGGCGCAACATCCACATCTCGCGCTGCAACAAATTGTGCAATGCCTCGCTGTTTCATAGTGCGGCCGATAGATTACGCATAACCAAAATTCAGCATTGTGCATACTAAGTAACTTCACCAATGAAGAACCCCAAGTTTTTTATGAGATTAGGATTCATAGGTTACTTCACACAATTTGTGATATCCATTTATCTATTTATACTTGATTAACCTCTTTCCCAAGAAAGTGAGCCATTTGGAAGGCACCCTGACAGACAAGTAGAACAATCGGCAAAAAGTCATCAACCAGCGAAAAAGTCAGTATCATAAGCAGGCGCATGTGAGATGTCGCTAACACAAAATTTAAGTCGGCTACACAGATGTGACGAATTTGGCAATATGGCGTGTCTAAACATTGCTTCAATGTTAATCACAGTAACGCTGACATTGAAGGCGCCTTAATTCCTACGTACGTTCCATCGACACACCCGACTACGTTCGTAATGTTCCCACGAAGTAGGAAGCGTTCTTTTACATATGCCCGCTCAGCCGCAGTATTCTGGAAAGCTAGCCACCGCTTACGCACTGCCGCATCGATAAGCGCGTCAGACACATCTCTGACACAGTGGCTAACAGTAGTTTGATGGCATTCAATGTAACGCTCGGCGCCGAAGCTTCTCTGAAAACTCCCACTCTCGTAGAAACGGAGCGCACAGATAACTTGCTCTACGACGGTGAGCGAATGAAGCCCGCCACGCTGTCTCCGCAGACGAGTCTTCGCCTAGCTCGTCGCACAGCCAGCGCACTGATGTCTTCTACAGGCGAAAATGACGCTGAAACTCCCCGTCGGTCATGTAGGTGAACGGGTCCAGACGCTCATACTGACGCTTGCTGCCGCTGGATGCAATGAAACAGGCTGCTGCTGCCGCCGCCATGTTCCCGAGTTGAACTCGGAGGGGGTTTCGCGATGTACGAGTTTAGCACGAGTTCGCCTGTCAATCAAAACCAGAGGTCACGCCCCGCGCGAGGCATGCAACTCTTGTGCGCGCACCCACTACAGTTGGGCCACGCCCACCTTATCTTCCGGCAACAGCGACGCGGTGTCGAGCTGAGAGGCATCAACAATCTTGACCGCCGACATAAAACGCGCACAACGCACTGTCATCGGTGATGTACTGAGCACCACTATCGAAAACAAAGCGTTGACTGTCGCTGGCTTATGCATACATCTTCTCGGGCTGAGATGGCCGCACAACAAGGTTTCATGGCCTGTATTGTGGCGCGTAGCACACAGTAAATAATTATCGGCACGTCACTGTAGCTGCTTACAAGGCGTCGATGCGGCGAGGGGGACGACGATGCTGAGGAGTGCGTATTGCAGCAGTCGTTTGAGATGGCTGCTCTGTCATCGGTGATGAAACGGAGCCACAGCGTCGTAAACACAATCAGCGTCTGAGAATCGCTCGCTCTGCTAGACCCAGTGCAATGGCATTTCTTCATCACAAGCGCTGCGCACTCAACAGTTCCAACACCTCTCTCCGTTCGAAATCTGATTTCAAACTGCACACAAGAGCCCTCACCCGCCAAAATGCGAGTGCTGCGGTGTCGTTACGATATCCATCTGCGATCGCTGCTGGCTCCAGCAGAGGTAATCTGCAAGCACCTTCGACTGCACAACACACTCATATACTGCGTACATGCGCTCAAAGGCACCTTCACTGGGCAAGCGATGAATTGTGTCGCTGGGGAAGCACGCACTTTTCGCAATGTATCGCAGAGGCTTCGCGCACAAAGATAAACTGGTACATTTTCACTGAACTGCGTCACTACGCACTCTACAATAACATACCGCCATTTCACAGCGACAGCCGTTGTCGTTTTTAGCTGGTAAACCGGGAGCCTTAATGGCCTAGTGAAGCGCCTGCGATGAACAGCCGTACCGCGGCGCTGCGTTTCTATTCCCCTAATAGAGAAAGAGTGGCCATGACCCTCCATGGATCATGACCGACATCATTGAGAATAGCTCTGCAGCGCCCCTAGGCGACTTATCACCGTATGAACGCCCTCGTGCGCGTGACCCGTTTCAACGTACCGCTTCTAAGCTTTCGCCTCACTGTCGCCACTCGCGGCAAGAAGTGCAAAATTTGATAATTTGCTCGATCTCCGTTTGTCACCACAAATTTCTAGCGTTGAAAGCGAAAAACAGATACTTAGAGAAATAAAAACGTTCGTTATTTTATTCGTTGTACTTTAACGTATTCGTTTGAGTGAAAGTGTAGGTGCAAGAATGCGCCGCATGTACCCTATTCGCATTCGATGGAGGAAAGAAAGATAGCGCCCGAAAGAAAAGGCACGCCCTTGACGCGCCGGGGAAAGGCGTGGCAAGCGGCTCACGGCAAGTGTGCAGACAGACAGCGGGACAGTCACGGTATCGCTAAGTTGCGATAATCCGTTGATAACAATACGTGGCGCTGGCGCGTTTCGTTGTGCAGCCTTCTGCGCTTGAAACGTGGAAGCAGCGTGCCGCGCAGGGTGCGCTCATGTTGTCATACGCGGCTTTTTGTCTACATATTTTTTTGCCTGCACCTTCGGCGCGTTCCGCGCTATCTCCGTTCACTGACTGCCGTCGAGCAAACTCGGGTAAAACTCGGGTGAACGAGAAACTCGGCGCATCCTGCATAGCACCCCAGCTATGGAAAGAAGAATGATAGGTGTAACATTAAGGGATAAGAAAAGTGCAGATTGGGTGAGGGAACGAACGCGAGTTAATGACAGCTTAGTTGAAATCAAGAAAAAGAAATGGCCATGGTTAGGACATGTAATGAGGAGGGAAGATAACCGATGGTCGTTAAGGGTTACGGACTGGATTCCAAGGGAAGGGAAGCGTAGCAGGGGGCGGCAGAAAGTTAGGTGGGCGGATGAGATTAAGAAGTTTGCAGGGACAACATGGCCACAATTAGTACATGACCGTAATAGTTGGAGAAATATCGGAGAGGCCTTGGCCCTGCAATGGGCGTAACCAGGCTGATGTTAAGGATGAATACGCTAGAGGAGCTGGCCGAGGCACAGAGACTAGCCCAGCTGGAGAGGCTATCCAATACTGAAGTAGGAAGACACATGCTGGAAGATCTGGGGATCCGACATGAATGCACACACACCTCCATATGCGAACTTCTACTAATATATCAAATAAATTTAGGGATATTCCCACTACGATGAAACAAGCATGCCGAACAACCCAAGGACAGAAGGATCGAGAGCAAGAGCTAAAGCTATACATAAGCAGTAATAGGGCCTGCAGGATACAGTCCACGTCGACGCTGCGCAATACCCAAGACGACATGCCTTCTCTAAGGTGTACTCAACAATCAAGGCCAGGCTTACTCTGCAGCAACAGTTAGTTGCACGCATACAGAGAAAAAAAGAAGCAACTATAGCTCTAGCTATAAATGGCAGCACCACCAAAATCATCTTTAGCGGTTCCAAAACAGCAGTTAGAAACCTTACCAGTAGAAAAATACACAAACCGGGCCAGTAAATTGTAAGCACTTATCCAGCACCTGATTGCCAGATTCAAAAATTCTGGATCCCGGCACATTCCTCGTACCGAGGAAATGAGGCTGCCGACAATTATGCGCGAGGTGTCGACAACTGCGCGCAGGGAGGCCTCGGCCTGGGTTCAGCGAAAGATCGCATGGTAATGTTTGACGAAATTACTATGCACTACCGCGAATGTAGACAAAAATGCCCCCCCCCTCCAAATAAATTTATGGTTGAACAGCAGCAGGTTACCTGGAGACAGTTGCTGACTGGCTCATTCGCCAACCGTTACAAGTATTCACTGACATATCCGGGCTGCTTCTCGCCTAAATGCAAAAACTGCGACGCCCATAAGGCAGACCTGACACATATATTGAGCGACTTCCCCGCTCTAAAGCCTAGAGCTTAACTCCAATTTAATAACACTTCGGACTGGGGGGTAACGGTGTTCAGCTGGGATCTCGCAGTACAGCGGCGGACCCTTGGCGATCACCGGAAGTCAAGGGATTATAAGGCCACCTCACGCTGCCACGCAGAAGAAATAGCCTAGTAATTCACATAATTCTAAGATATGACGAAAATAAATATCCCCTTCCGGCACATGGTGCGTTACTCCTGCACTCTCACACACGGTGTCACTGCGATATTGCACTACGGCAAGGTGAGACATGTTTGAAAGTCGTCTGCGCCGCATTTGAAGCGATTCAGACTTATAGGGCACGGCACCGAACGTTGTGACGCAGTTAGCGAAAAACAGCTCGGCAGCTGTGGCCAGTTAGTTTCGCGTGCACTGAACCTTTCTGGGACATGTTTGTGGCGCTCTCTCGGAGCCCCCAAATTATTTCAATTGATTTTGTTACTTTTTGGGGCACTTTTGAAGCACGGTTGCCGCATCCGGCGTTCTGACGCAGTAAGCAAAAAGCAGATTGGCCGCGGTGTGGTGATTCAGTTGTTTCGCGTGTACTCAAGCTTACTGGGGTGAGGTTGTGACAATTTTTATGCCCTGCCCCCCACCCCTAACAAGGTATGCGTTCTTTCAGTAGTCAGGCTTGTGGAAAACGGGATGAGCGATTGGCAAGAGTTATCACACGGGAGTGTGTTACTTGCGCCGGCAGAAAGCGCAAAAAGTAACGCCGAGGTGATCCAAAAACGCAACTTGTAAGTAGCAAATTTTTGCTGTCTACTGAACGACTGAAAACAGGCATTGCACCGACTCATTTGTCATGAGTGGGGAGTAGAAGGCATTCGGTGAGCTTCTGCCTGGGATCCGTTGTTGTGGCCACCTCTGTATACGTGGCCTACCATTACGTCAGCTGAGGTCAAGTTGTGTCGAAAACGGGCAGTCGACTATGTATTTCTACTTTTAAAGAGCAGTAATAAATGCCCACGAATGGAGGAATGCATGTGAGTCATTTTTTTGTCATACTTTATGTATGGTATTGTTTGGGATGGAGTCGGGTATTTTCTGCGGCGTGTTTGTAAAAGCGAATTACTTTCATTTGTAATGTCGCCTATTCAGCACCTTTGCACGTTTCGCCTCTACGTGCAGTTTTCCTATAAGGGCTAAATACAAAAAGGACACGTGCTTTGAAATAATTTTTCAGCTAATGCCATCCGACGGAGCTTCGTACGAGAACTACTGCTGCTTACCTGGTGCCACAACATTCGATGAACGCACTGAAAGCACGCAAAAAGCATATTTATTTATTTATTTATTTATTTAAAATACCTTACATGCCATGGGGGCATTGTGTAAGGGGGGTTACAAAATCAAGGAAAAAAGAAAAAAAAAGAGTAAGCGGCCTTCTAAAGTGCTATGCAAAAGATACACCTCAATACAGGGCTCAACAACATTACTGCCAAGATTAAAACATGAAACAGGAACAACTGAAGTAATGAAAGGCCACAAAGGTACACTTAAGGAAATAACACGAGTAAAACTTAACGTAAGGCACTAATACTAGAAGGTAAAATACACAAAAAATGAACATATCAGGGAGTACAATTCTCGAAGTGATATTTATGGAAAAAGACGCAAAAAAGCAATGATATATACAGGGTATACAAGTGAACACGCGACGCAGCATAAAATAGCAATTCACAAGAGCGAGTTAGCAATGCATCAAAAAAAAACATATCACAAGAAGTTCGAAGCAAATTGCCAAGTGTAAGAAACAAGATAAAGTGATTTGTAAGTGCTGTTATGAAAAATGCTCGTGTAGGAGATGACGAAATTTTTCTTGATCTAACTCGGAAGCAATGTGATCAGGCAGATTGTTCCATAAGCGAATGGCCGTAGGGAGTGCGGAAAAGTTAAAAGCATGTGTCGTACCGTACATGCGCGCAAAACTTAAGTGGTTATTTAACCGACGAGACGTGTTCGAGGCAATCTGGATATGTAGTGTGGATTGTGTGGCATTATAAACATATTTGTGAAACAAGGATAACAGAGCCATATTACGGCGAAGAACTAAAGGCTGTATGGAATGATCGAGTTTCATTTGCGTTACGCTGGAGTGATGGCTATAATTACGTGAAATGAAACGGGCAGCTCGGTTCTGGACTGATTCAAGCATGTCGATTAAGTATGTAGGATGTCGCGACCAAATGGATGATGCATACTCGAGCTGTGGACGAACAAATGTCTGATAGGCCAATTTGCGGATGTTGGAAGGTGAATTACCCAGATTACGACGTAGGTAACCTAATGTCCTTGAAGCTTTTGCGCAAACGGCTGCAATATGGTCTGTCCAGGAGAATTTTTCGGTTAGGTGAACACCCAGATATTTATACGATACTGTATGTAACAATTCTTTATTGTTGACGTTGTATAAAAAATGTGAGTTGTCACGCTTACGACTAAAAGAAATTACCTGACATTTTGAAACATTTAAAGCCATTAACCAGGTGTTACACCAATTATGAATTAGGCTAAGGTCATTTTGAAGGGTCAGGTGGTCGTCAGTACTGTTAATTGATCTGTAAATAATGCAGTCGTCAGCGAAAATACGTAAGTGAGAAGAAACATTAGGTGGCAAATCATTTATGTAAATTAGGAAGAGTAAAGGGCCCAAAACGCTGCCCTGAGGAACACCAGAAGTAACGTAAGTAGGAGACGAAGCAATATTATTAACTACTGTGAACTGTTGACGATTCGAAAGAAAATTACGAAGCCATGTTAGAGTGAAGGAGTCAATTCGAAGTGCAGTTAATTTTGCAATAAGGCGACAATGAGCTACACGATCAAATGCTTTGGAAAAGTCAAGGAAAATGCAATCGGTCTGCTGGTTATTGTTGATGTTAAGGTGCAGGTCAGTCGTGAATTCGAGTAACTGTGTCTCACATGATAATCCTTTCCTGAAACCATGTTGATGGCGAAAAAAGAAATTATTGGACTCTAGGTGATTATAAATATGAGAAGCAATTATATGTTCGAGCATCTTGCAGGAAATGCAGGTCAATGAAATTGGACGGTAATTTTTCGGGGACTTTTTATTTCCAGCTTTAAATATGGGTATGATTTTGACCATTTTCCAGTCATTGGGCAGCTGTCCCGATGACAAAGACTGTTTGAATATATGGTATAGAATGTTACTGGATATAGAAATGGTATTTTTTTATATCTTGGAACTAATATTGTCAATACCAGATGAAGTAGAAAACTTCAAATTATTAATGAGACATGCAATTCCCTCCACCGAGATTTCAATACTTTCCATGAATCGCCAGTCATAATCAGCAACATCAGGTACATTGGTATGATCCTCGCGGCTGAAAATCGATGAAAAAAACGTATTAAACGCAGAGGGGCACTCATTGTCAGGGAGGGGAGTATTTGTATCGCTATGCAAGGCTATCCGGTTAGAGTCACGGTCAGGTGATATAACTCGCCAAAACATTTTCGGATTCGAATTTAAGAGAGAAGGTAAATCTGTGGAGAAATATTTATTTTTAGCTGCAGCTAAGGCAGAACAGTACGTTTTTAGGCAAAGGCTGTACCTTTCCCACGAAGGAGCATTATTGACGCGTTTAGCGGTATTGTACAGACGTTTCTTTTTATTCCTGAGCTTACGTAGGGCATTATTAAACCAAGGATTTGTTTTGTCATTTGTTATCGAGATCAACGGGATATATTTGTTAATTAGAGCAGACATTTTATTCTTAAAACGTACCCAGTTATCTTCCACCGAGCGATTATAAAAACAAGGAAGTAGCGTGCGCTTGAAAAATACTTCCAAGTTCATCGTTTATTTTAGAGTAGTTTGCTTTGTTATAATCACGTATTATTTTCTTTGAGATACCTGAAAAGGGTAGTGGAACACTGATTGTTTCCTGAAGTAGATCGTGATCGCTAAAGCCGTTTAGATGAACTACGGATTCAATCGTTTCGGGAGTGTTGGTGAGTATAAGGTCTAGAATGTTAGTACCACGGGTTGGTTTGTTAACGACCTGGAACAGGTTAAGATCTAAAGTTAAGTTAAGAAAATCCACAGATGTTCGACAAGATGATGATAGATTACGCCAATTTATGAGCGGAAAGTTAAAATCACCGAATAAGTAAACAGAAGGCGCCGGACAGAGCTGAAGGGCCGTGGTTATACTATTGCGTAGTTCTGTAATGAAAGAAGTGCTGCAGTCAGGTGGACGGTAACAGGCACCTACCAGTAGTTTGGTCGTATTTATTATTATTTCAACCCACACAATTTCAAGAGATGATTTCGAGTCGATAACAAGTGAAGATAATGATTTTTTAACACCGAGAAGAACGTCATCGCCTCTCTTGCTAGTTCGATCTTTGCGGTAAATATTATAAGAATGGTTATCAGGAAGAATTTCGTCGTCTGTAATGTCAGGATTTAGCCAAGTTTCGGTAAGAACAAGAATATTAGATTCATTATCGTCAAGCAGGGAGCAAACTAATTCGCGCTTGGGCATGATGCTTCGTATGTTTGCGTAAGATAGTGTCAACAAAGACCCATTGATATGTAGCTTTGACTGTGGAAGAGCCCGTGGGCAAGTGCTTATGTCTAGCTATCTTTGCGACATGACAACGGTATCAGTGTTTTTGTCGTAAGTGTAAGTCTGGTTACTTATAAGCAGCCGATCTACTGACAGTTTAAAAGGCACTTTTTGAGGTTTGGCAAAGTAAAGCAGCTTCCTTCTAGCTTGTCGCGTAGCTGGCGAGAAATCTTCTCCGATTGAATATTGTAAGCCTTTTAATTTGTGTGCAGATGACAAGATGCGTTGCTTGTCTTTAAAAAAAGTTAGTTTAGCTATTATAGGTCTTATCTTTCCTTCTTGGTATTTCCCAAGCCTATGTACGCGTTCGAATTGCGAACTGATTGTTGCAGTTTGTAATTTTTCAGAGCAGAATTGTATATATATATATATATATACATATATATATAGGGAGAGCGAGAGAGAGAGAGAGAGAGAGAGCAGGTAAGCACTTCCTTATTTAAGAAGGCGTCTTGCACTCTATGAATTACATGTTGCACAGATTCGACAAAGGCTACCGCGAATGTTCCACCCGTTTGTCAGGCGGAGTGGCTGTAGTCGTGCAGGGTGGCACTCCTACCCGAAACGTCCCATTGAATACATCTTTAGAAGCCGTAGCTGTCACCATTCTATCTTACAAAACCATCACCATTTGCTCACTGTATATTCCACCCCACACCCACTTCACTACTAAACAATTAGAAAATTTAACAGATCAATTACCGGAACCATTTGTTTTAGTAGGGGATTTTAATGCTCATTGTACTCTTTGGGGCAGCGTCAAAACTGACCAAAGAGGACAGCTG
This sequence comes from Dermacentor andersoni, assembly GCF_023375885.2. Classification (NCBI taxonomy): domain Eukaryota; kingdom Metazoa; phylum Arthropoda; class Arachnida; order Ixodida; family Ixodidae; genus Dermacentor; species Dermacentor andersoni. Next base: position 367,425,150 of record NC_092814.1, on the reverse strand, counting down.
GTTGAAGATTTTATCTTATCCAATGATATCTGCCTTTTAAATTCAGGTGCCCCAACGTACTTTTCACCAACTGCCCGCAGTTTTAGCTGTTCAGATTTAGCTTTTTGCTCACCATCTCTTTTTAATGATCTTAGGTGGGAGGCCCTCGACACATCATATGGTAGTGATCACTTACCAGCAGTCATTCAACTCCTATCATCACCACGAACCGTAACCACTAGGCTACGCCGATGGAAACTAAAGCTCGCTAATTGGCCGCTCTTTACGGAAAACTCGAAACTGGAAGATGTCTTTTCGCCAGCCCTAAGCGTTCATGAACTTAACAAAAAATTCACTGATGTAATAATCTCAGCGGCACAAAAGGCGATACCCCAGTCATCGGGAATTGTGAGCAAAAGGCTAAACCCCTGGTGGACGAAGGAGTGTACCAACGCTAAAAAAGAACAAAATAAGGCCTGGGAAATCCTACGGAGGCACCCCACCTATTCCAACCTCTTAAACTTCAAACAAGCCAAAGCCAAAGCACGATTAATTAGAAGACCAGGCTGAAAAATCTTCATGGCAAAAATACATATCTTCAATCAACAGTACAGTAACATCAAAACGAATGTGGGATCAGGTCAGGAAATTTAGAGGAGAGTACTCATCGTACACAATTCCACTACTTACATGTCCAGGCACACAAACAACAATACAAGAACAGGCAGATATACTTGGAGAACATTTCCGTGATGTATCCAGTTCAGGGAATTATACAGAGGAATTTTTACAATACAAACAGTCCGCTGAAAAACAGAAGCTGCCCACTACTGGCGCGTCAAATGAACCGTACGATTCCCCCCTGACACAACAAGAAATAAACAGAGTTCTTTCTGCAGGGAAAACAACAGCGCCAGGTCACGATCGTATTCACTACGCCATGCTGGCCCATCTATCTCAGGCATCTGCAGACGCTCTCCTTAAATTTTTCAACATAATCTGGGAATCTGGTATAATGCCCGAAGAGTGGAAAAAAGCAATAGTAGTCCCATTTCGAAAAGCCGGTAAATCCCCAACATCCGCAAGCAGCTACAGACCCATTGCCCTCACAAGCTGTTTGGCAAAATCATATGAAAGCATTATCAATATCAGACTCTCATTTATTTTAGAATCAAGAAACCTCATAGACCGACATTAGTGTGGATATAAAAAGGGTTGTTCAACCACCGACCATCTTGTCCGTCTTGAACATGAAATTCGACATGCAGTTTTACACAAACAACACTGTCTTGCAGTTTTCATCGATTTAGAAAAAGCCTATGATACCACATGAAGATATGGAATCTTAAGAGACCAGGCTGACCTCGGCATCCGTGGTAAAATGCTGAATTGCCTAGCTGATTTTATGTCTAACAGAACATTTCAGGTACGTCTGGGTTCAGTTCATTCTAATACATTTACACAACAAAATGCCGTTCTGCAAGGCTGTGTTCTCAGCACGACGCTGTTTATAGTAAAGATGAATTCAATTAATAAGATTATACCGTCATCTCTTATGCACTCTGTTTACGTAGACGATCTCCAAGTAGCTTGCCGCGCCTCAAGTTTGCCAACCTGTGAAAGGCAGCTTCAAATGACAATAAATAAACTTACACAATGGGCTAACAAAAATGGTTTTCGTTTCTCCACACAGAAAACAGTTACTGTTTTGTTCTCTCAGAAACGAGGGCTACACAGCGATCCAGTCCTAAAATTGAACGACACCATATTGCCGGTGAAACAAGATCATAAGTTTTTAGGAGTAACCTTTGACACCAAACTTAATTTCCTAACTCACATAAAAGCACTAAAGATTAAAGCAAATAAAGCTCTAAATATCCTTAAAGTTTTGTCTCATAAGCACTGGGGTTCCGACCGAACGTGCCTTTTACGTGTTTACCGGTCTCTTGTGTGGAGCCTTTTAGACTACGGCTCCGTGGTTTACGGCTCAGCCAGACAGTCCTACATCAAGCGACTTGATCCAGTACATAACCTTGGACAGCGACTGGCAAGTGGCGCCTACAGAACGTCACCTGTCCAAAGTTTACATGTTGAGTGTAATGAACCCTCATTACATCAGCGCAGAGCATTACTCACTTTTTCCTACGTACTAAGAATTCAGTCATCACCACAACACATATGCTACAATATCCTCACACAATGCAACTCACGCCTACACTATACAAATAAACCGAACATGATTAAACCGCTTGTCCTGCGATACGAGGAATATGTTCGGGATTATAACATTCCTTGCGAAGTCCTACAGGTTGCCAGGAAGCCACAGCGTTTGCCCCCGTGGTACGATCTTAAACCGCTATGTGACTGGACATTGACACATTTAAAGAAGAAAGACACCCCACGCGAACACGTCACACAAGGATTCCGTACACTTCAGGACAAATATTAAAATAACATGCAATATTATACTGATGGCTCTAAAACGAAAGAACACGTGGGTGTGGGGGTCGTAACGGAAAATTGGGAAAAAAGTATTCGATTGCCACAACACGCCTCTGTCTTCACGGCCGAAGTTTTCGCTATATGGGTTGTTGTAAAAAAGATTATCGCTGATAAACACAAAAATGCAGTCATATACACAGATTCTTTTAGCACACTAAAGGCTCTACATTTTAAATCTAAGTGTGAACCCTTGATTGGAGACATTTTAAACATGGTGGTGCTTAACGAATACGGGAGGTCAATTCGTTTCTGCTGGGTCCCAAGCCATGTGGGATACCGGGTAACGAAGCAGCTGATAGATATGCATTGATGGCAGCGCACAAAGACATTACAAACACAACACTCCCATATAAAGATAGCATCCGTGCAATTAGAAAAGCCTTAACGGTAAAATGGCAACGCGAATGGGACCGTTGTGCCGACAACAAGCTACATCTCACGAAACCCATAGTTGGCGAGTGGAAGTCATGCTATCATCAGGAGCGGTTCATCGAAGTAGTTTTATGCCGACTACGCATTGGGCACACACACCTCTCACACAATTACTTACTTACGAAAGAAGAGACACCAACATGCGAGAAATGTCAACAGCCACTAACAGTTATGCACATATTACTCACATGTACGGAGATTAAAACACACAGGCGAACACTTTTGCACAAATTATATCAATTACACATACCTTTACACCCTGCTTTAATTTTAGGTGATGACCCACTAGTACCATTATGTGACGTTCGTAAATTTCTAGATGACACTGGCTTTTTACATAAAATATAGATTAACAAAGCCTTTTCCTTGGATTTTAAACACCTCGTGTTTGGCGCAGCATAGCCTCAGCCGCTTTTGCGCCATTAAACCCCATTTAACTAACTAGCTTGTAAATATCGTTCGCAGTTCATATTGATTTTACTAAATAAAAAAAAGCGATTCCTCTACAGCACAACGTGCCGTTCAGCAGCAAAAGCGAAAACAAATGGCACGCTGATCAGCGCAGCCGGCGTAACGCGTAGCAGCTCTAGCGTTGAAAACACGCGCGCCCCAACCCGAAACCAGAATTGTGGTTCAGGCCTTAATCTCATTTCAGTTGGTGCGCTGCAGTCGATTCGGCCGCTGGGGTCTATGGGAGTATCCGTTATCGTTGAATGCCTTTCTCTATGGCCGTGTTTTTAAGGACCGAATTTCACCCTCTAACAAGTTAAAGTTATCACTCAGCGCTAGATGCGCCTGCGTGATTTGGAATTTACTCGAATGTTATCGTTTTTTCTATCTGTTGTGTACTTTCTCCCTTTACCTTGTGAGAGAAAATTGTGTGTGCGACGCCGTGGAGGAAAGAAGCAAAATAGGAGAGGCCCTGATGTCAAGTTTTTGAGGCCGGAAGTGCGTCCATGTTGGTTTGCCATCTCCCGTTGACCCTGCAATCAGTTCGCCGGAGCAGATAGGCGCGAACATTGAATTTGCATTGTTACGAGCTGCCGGAAGAGTGTGCTGCCGACGCGCGTGGCAACAAATGCTACGGAACTTCTGTAAGCTTTAGTGAAGTAGAAACGCTCCTGTGCTTTTCCATGGCACGTCGAAGGGGACGACTCAAACACACACCGTGATTACTTGAGTTGCTGCAAGACAGGCCAAGTTCACGCCAATTTATTCAAAGAAATTGCTAACAGTTCCTACAGCGCCCGATTAATGGCCGATCTTCCAGGGTGGGTTGAGCCAATCGACTACAGAACAAAAACTTGACTTTCTGCTTGACACTCATCTTCAAACACAAACTTTAAGCTCACACGCTGCACTCCAACGTCTGCTTGTCTCGTTAAGAGGATGTGCTGCGGGAAAGACACGGGCCGAAGAAATTTATTTCATTCTTCTTCAGAGCCCAGGAGGAGCAGCGAAAGCTTAAGAATATGGAGTTCTGAGTAGAAAACCACGATCTCATTATGAGGCACACCGTAGCGGAGGACTCGAGAAATTTGAACCACCTGGGGTTCCTTAACATGCCCCTCAATCTAAGTACATGGGTGTTTCCACATTTCGCCCCTATCGGAATGCGTCCGCCGTGGCCGTGATTTGATCCGGCGACCTCGTGCTCAGCAGTCCAACACCACAGCCATAAGCAACCACGGCGGATCAGCAGCGAGAGTTTCAGGAGCGCTGTTACTATGGCAACGTTGACGTTTCGGGTACTAGTCACGGTGCTCCTTTGCCAGAAACAGCATCTGACTTCCGTCACACTTTCCTTCGAAACATCCGCGCTCGCCGGCGCCTTTCCTGCGCTTTCTATCCTCCCTGGCGCGACACGAATAGTGTTGTACTTCCTCGAAGTTGCACGAGCATCAGCGATTACAGCAGAACCTTCGACGAGTCATGTCTAAAAGCTGATGTGTTTGTCTCGCAGATAGGATTTTCGATTATCGTCGGCTGGGCTAGCTGCTATTGTTGTGCTTTGAATGCCAGTTGCTTTTAGGGACACAGGTTTGAGCAGTAAATAGCTAGTTCTGTGATACAGAGTTATTAATGCGAAAGCATATGTCCTGAAAAGCGGGAAACCTGGCGTGATCAAGCAATGGCGCCTAAATTGGCTGACAGCGCAAACAGTAAAAGCACGTCAAAAATGCGCGGATTGGGGACTCATTTCCCAGGGACGTTCCTGTAAACAAAGTAAAATATTGCCATCGAAAGGAAAATGTGGTACATTTGCGTCTTCCTGGGAATAGAACCCGGGCTTTCGGGGTGCAAGGCGAGCACGGTTCCCCGGACGCCACGGCGTCTCAACGGTTCTGGATGGCTAAAGGTGTGCCTAGTGCGCGCGTCATTGCACACGTGACGCCGTAGCCACCTGGCTGAGTAAACGTGTGGCCTAGTGCGTGCATCGCTGGGCACGTGACGGTGCAGCCAATGGGGAGGAGGTGACGTCATCAAGTGGTTCTGTTGCCTCAGTAGTAATACACTAGATACGAGGGCGAATCAGACAGTATTTGCCCCTATTCATTAGCCAAATTACGGCTGTAAATGCGAAGTCAAAATATGCGACCCCAGTGGTGGACCTTTCTTGGGCTGCCCGGCCTTACCTGCTGGTAGCTCCATGGCACGGCGCTGCTGTCAGTTGTTGAAGTTTGCGGTTGTGCTTCACACGTCCACGGCGTACGAGCAACGAAGTTTTATTCGTTTTCTACGGAACAAGAGACCAACGCATCGAAATGCATAGGGAAATGCAGCCAACATATGGGGAAAGGTGTCTCTTTTTAAGAAGTATGAGGTGCTGGTCTTGGGAATTGGCAAAAGGCCTTGAAAACTTGCATGTGAATGAGCTTTAGGGGAGGCCACGTGCGTCACTTGCTGATGACAGCTCCGTTCATTTGTCTGGGAGAGTCTGTACCACCCACCATACAGTCCGAACCTCGCCCCTAGTGATTTACAAGTTTTCGGTCCGCTGAAGAAGTACCTGGCATGGGAGTGATTCACGTGCAACGATCAAGCCAAGACAGCAGTCCGACTGTGGTTCCACAGCCAGACTGACGAATTCTACCACAGGCACATCTCAAATTTAGTGCTGCGATGGGACAATTGTGGGGCAAACTGGAAAAGTAGTGTGAGGTGCGTACAATGGTACGTATATTTGTAGTTACTTGTATGCACCCTATTTTGGCTAATAAAAAATATGGACAAATACTTCCTGGTTCGCCCTGGTAGTATATAACATTATTAAATGGTTAGTAATTTTGGGTAAATAATAGGAATTCAACTGAAATACGGTGAATTACCGTGAAGTAAACAGAATTCAAGTTAGAACAAGTTAGAGTAAGCTATCGTAAGGCCTAGTAAAGGGATTTAAAGTGAAGTAAAGTGAAGGAAGGTTAATAAAAGTCTATTAGGTGGATCAAGGTAGATTTGAATGCTTTCGCAATCCAATCACGTAAGGATACTTCGGTGCCTGTTAATTTGGCTACTGTGTTCTTCAGCATTACTACTTCGTGTTCAACCGGTTCATCCCATATGAAATTTTCAATAAATATGACCCCCAAAATTTTCAGGTTGGAAACACGCTCCATAACATCGACCCAACCTGCAAAGTAATATTTTGCTGATGTTTTCGTGAAGCTGATTGGATGATAGGCTTTGTTTTTCTTGCTTTTAATTTGAAAGAATCGACCTTGCTTCACTCGACCAAGTGTTTCAGAGTGTCATTAACTAAGAGTGAGTGGTTATTCATATTACGACACTGAGAGAAAAGCCTGCTATCGTCCGCATAAAGAATTAATTTCGCGTCATTAGAAATGGTAACAATGTCATTAATATAAATAACGCTTTTGGGTCACTGACGTACCGGTGCATTTTCATGTTTCTCTCCCGACACGTCACTGACGTCAATAGGTGTGTGAGGACCATAGCAACAATGATTTGGCATTATTCATATCATTGTTTTCCTTCTGCACATCTGAAAATAAATCATTTTACACGTATAATATTATCAGTGAAAAATTTATGAAGCTGCAGGAGCGTCACCTCCGAAAATCTCGACGCTGAAAGGGTTAAACAATGGTCTGGTCATAGAGTAGCTAGCAAGGGAACCCCTTGTGGTATTTTCTGGTGGAATTCAATATTCTGATAAATTTGAAACGAGTTGTTTGTTGTGGTTAAGATAAGGAAGTAAAAGCGTTCAAGAAATTCCGCCAATTTCGTAATGCTCTAGTTTGGAGAACAAAGTTTGATAATTTAGCTTATCAAAAGCTTTAAACTATATTGCACAAAAATTGCTAACGTTATTTTCTTATTTCCAAACCCATTGCAAGCTTACTTTTTAGAGTTAATAGAGCCAATTAAGTCGATATTCCCGTACAATAACCAAATTGTTTTGTTGGGATGATGCAATACTTACCATAAACTGAGGTTCTTGTTTTACACATAACTTCTTCAAAACCCTTCGATAGAATAGGCAGTACTGAAACTGGTCTCTAATTACATAGCATATTTTGGTCCCCGACCTTGCATAAGACTGACGCTTGCGTGTTACATTTTTATTCAGGGAAATATTTAGTTGATAGGGACAGAATAAAACGATTCGTAAGTTCCGATTATCAAAGATCAGTCACAAATTTAATAGGCCTTACTTCAAGCCTGTCTACATCGCGGGATTTACTACACTGAGGTGGTATGTTGAAAGTCAGCACGCGACGTTATTGCTAATATGGTATTGCCTGTCATTTAGGATAATGTGTTATACTATACCTATCAATTAAAATTTTAGATTCGTAGGTACCCCTGGTCTACTGTGACTTGTTTGTCTCTTACATATTTGCGTGCTTGTGCCTTACCACTTTCTCGTTTTTGTATGTACTCAATATGAGAGGTACCATTGCCGTTATTTCACTTCATTACCTCTCCGTGTACATAGCTTAAAAGATACATTGTTTCTCGGTGTGTGTGAAATAAAAACTTCCCTCTAAAATTAAGAAGTTTCGTTGCACGGAAAGTGCTTAAAAGCATTGTAATGTACGGCTGCAGTCTAAGCCGTATGCATTGGCCATGACCTAATTTACTCGATCTTTCTCGTAGACATCTTATTATGAAAAACATTGGAGGCGGGCTGTAACTTTCATCTGATTCAGGCAATGTCGTAGGTGCGTGCAGGCCTTGAGCGCTGAGGTGGTGGCACTCAATTTCCTCTAAAAGTGAAGTATCGATCTGAAAGAGACGCACACAATCGATCATGGGTCTGTTAAATGCCTAATTCCTGTTTGTCTATTAAACTTTCCTCTACACGTCGTCTGCAGCGAACAGATAAGCATATAGTGGCACAAGAGGAAATGACACGTCATTGCAAGTTCGCATTTCGCCTCACAACAGCAATGCACAATTTGCCTGCATTGTAATGCAAGTAGAAAATCCCGCCTAAGGAAGGCATCCAAGGCCTCTCTTGCTTCCTGTTTTGCACAGACCATGTTTAGAAGAGTAGTTTTCAACGTGTATTTTCATTTCCACTCTAGGAATATTTGTGATGCTATATGTGTTTGGCGCTCTTCTGCTGCAACTAGGTAACGGAATAATCAATGTAATGCAGGTTCATTTCCGCAGCAATACGATCTGGCTAAAGAGAAATGAATTTTCGACGATGTTGTTCCTTGCCAAGTTGACGTCCTTTATTTTTGTTTGACCTTGCGATGAAAACAGTTCGTGCTTTTTGAATGTTTCACACTCTTCGCAAGCTAGACAATGTATTCGTCCACCACAACTCAAGTATTTACGGAGTATAAAGGAAGCGCTCGTTATTGTGCAAAATACGCTGGTTTTACTCGTGATAGCAAGGAAACAACTGAAAGCAATGGATGCAGGGCTGTTCTCACAAACAAGCGTGTGCGGATTGGCGGCTTGTGGTTGGCTCCATCCGTAAACTACGGCCAACTGGAAGGTAAACATGGTGCGAGGCAATCAAAAAGCATCATCGAAAACTGGCTCGTACGGAAGTTTTGGCTTGCGGTTGGCTCGCAGGAGTGTGCCATACCTAGGCTACGACCAACTAAGCGATAAACGTGATACGAGGCAGTTAGCAAAGCACTATCAACCACAACTGGTTTTGCGTATAGAACCCTTTATCGATAGTGTTGCCGGTAAAAAAACCAAAATGGCATAGTACATCAACCACTCCCCAATCGAAAAACGGACCCGTTATTTTTGTCTGGCTAGCTCAAGAATACAATCTCTCTATGCTCTGTCACTCATACATTATCACATTTGCATGAACGTTTAACTGATGTTGCCAGCAAGCCTTGCTGTAAACTTCAGCAACCTGCAATAACCCGCACGACGCTATATTCTAGACCTCCCTGGCTAATATAACGCAGTGAAAGGTGTTCTAAATGGGAAGACCGACGACATTTGAAGTAAGTGAGCTACGGACATGCAATAAACGCACATATTCCTAGCAGCAGTCACGCTACACACACAAAAAAAAAACAAGTTACGCCCTTAAATATGAATAAAGGTGAAATCAACCTTTAACTCACCGTTACATTCAAAATGAGGGTAAACAAGTTAGTTACAGACCCATTTACACCATTATTAACATTTAAAGGTGTAATTTATTTTACAGTGTACATTAAAAGCAGTTTGTCGCACGAATGCAAAGTGGCATTAAATAAGTGACTTGATGCTACTTGGTAAGCATTGGTATAGTCACACATATTCTATGTTTACATAGCAAACAGCCATCATGGGTCACGATTTCTTTTATTCACCTGGAAAAGAGCTGAAATTATCCTTCAATAACCGATCATTTACTGGGTGACTAAGAGCATGGTCTATACCCTGCCAAGATCACAATACGCCAGATCATGTCAATCATGGGTACAGATAAAGCTAGATGAAACTTTAGAAATAAGTAATTGGGAGAGGATGTAAATATGTTAGTGTACCTAATGTACATAAACGCATCTTTTTTTGCAGGTGATCACATCGTAAAATGTGCGTAGTGGGATCATGTCCAACGAGAAGAGAATACGCCCGTCGTTTAGGAACGGCATGCCATTGTTGCACGCAACTAAAGGTTTCGATGACCTATACGAACATGTATATTTGATGTATTTTAGGCGGAGGCAAGGATTATGCATTTTGACAGCTTGAGAACGGAGAGTCGACTGGCTTCATACCGAAGTAAAAGCAGGCTTGCCGAGTGGCTGTGGTGGTGCCCCAATCGGGCAGCCGCCTCGATTCCAAGAAAGAGGAGGGGGCAATGACCCCCACGTCGAGGCACGGCGAGATAAATTGGATTTCCGAGAAGGGGTCAGCTAATTGGCGGACGGTCGCTACAGATTAGTGAATGCGAGTTGTCAAGCGTCTAAGTCTCACCTGACTTGTGTTATTCTTTGTAGTGTGTTATTGTTAGAAGGTTGAATCATAAGGTAAGCTAATTCCTATTCTCTTTACCCGCCGTGGTTGCTCAGTGGCTATGGTGTTGGGCTGCTGCGCACGAGGTCGCGGCGGCCGCATTTCGATGGGGGCGAAATGCGAAAACACCCGTGTGCTTAGATTTAGGTGCACGTTAAAGAACCCCTGGTGGTCGAAATTTCCGGAGTCCTCCACTACGGCGTGCCTCATAATCAGAAAGTGGTTTTGGCGCGTAAAACCCCATAATTTAATTCCTATTCTCTTCGCTATATCTGTTAAATCCTGGTTACTGTAGTAGCTCGCAGCTGCTTCATAGCGTCCAACAATACCCATAGATTGGCATCCTACTCTGGTGGACCCAGTTGCGTCACTAGCGTCAACGGCACCCGGAGTGGTAGCCCGCCGCAACACGTCCCCCTCCTCCCGCCCGCCTTCTCGTTTGATGCAACAAAGCACAATTTTATCCTCTTGGCTTGCTTCAGCGTGGAGTTGGTTCTCTGGTGGGAGAGGAGTAGGAAATAACTTTATTGTCTGTCCTGCGAGTTGGTGGGGAAGACCAAAATCCCCGCCTAGGTGACGGCCAGGAGTTTGTTGGTTCTGGCGGCATCCTCGGCCAGCTGGGCAGCCCACAGTTGATCCTCGAGCGGGGGTTCAAGAGCGCGGCCTCCCAGCGCGTGCGAAGGCGGTTGCAAGAGGCCGCGTTCTCGTTATTCTTACATATCCCTCGGCCTTCCCATAATAAATGCTGCAGAGTGGCTGATGACTAATTCTTTTTATTTGTTTATGAAATGTCCAAAGTAACGAGTGGCAGCGCACAACTCCGAATTCAGCACATCACATCAAAAGCACATATTCACGTGTTTATTTTCTATTAAGCCTACAAGAACTGAGGCCTGGGCGAATTTCTAAGACCTCATACTGACTTAAAGCACAAAAGAAAACCAGAACACAAGAAGTAAGACCACAGAAGATGAGCGCTATTTCAGATTAAAGTTTATTCTCTGAAAATCATGCCTATATATCTGTTGAAACAGATCAGAAGCAAAGTAAATCATTTCGCAAGCGCACTTCAAACCCCCTAAAAGTTTTCAGAAAGTTGTGCAATTTAATTATGACACAGCAATACTCATAGAAAACATACAAATAAACAAAAAATACTCAAATCTGCGAGAGTGTAAAACGTAGAAGCAATGCTCTGACTCCGGCCTTTCTCATGGGGCATTAATTGTGCTGGATTTGCAGCGACAAACAATTTGTCGAGATGAACTATTTCACTTGTGAGAAAATTTATCGCGGGCTGCCTGACACAAGCGGAACAATTTCTTTGAATGTAGATAGCCTCTACAACCTCCCTAGTTATCCTATCTCGGTGCCCAAAAATGACTCATGTGCCTTGCAGAAAGGGTTCACATCTGCGTTGTCGACCAGTCTCGTAATATGAATAACCTCCCACTCTTAGTTAACGGCACTCTCAAACACTTGGGCGAATGAAGCAAGATCGATGCTCTCAAATTAAAAGCAAGAAAAACAAAGCGAATCATCCATTCACCTTCACGAAAACGTCCGCAAAATATTACTTTGCAGGTTGGGTCGAAGCTATAGAACGTTTTTCTAACCTGAAAACTTTGGGGGTCATATTTATTAAAAATATCATATGGGACGAACCGGTTGAACACGCAGTAGCAAAATTGACAGTCACCTAAGTCAATTGACAGTCACTTCACCTTAAATCACTTTACTCGGCCTTAAGTCACCTTACTCTAACTTTTTCTAACTTGCACTCATTTGTTTCACTGTAATTCACCTTATTTCACCTTAATTCAGTTGAATTCTCATTTTACCCATAATTACTAACCATTTAAAAATGTTATACCATTTACTACCAGGGCGAACCAGGAAGTCTTTACCCCAATTTTTATTAGCCAAAATAGGGTGCATACAAGTAACTACAAATATGCGTACAATTGTACGCACCTCACATTACTTTTCCAATTTGCCCCACAATTGTCCCATCGCAGCACTAAATTTGAGATGTGGCTGTGGTAGAATTCGTCAGTCTTGCTGTGGAACCACAGTCGGACTGCTGTCTTGGCTTCATCGTTGCACGCGAATCGCTCTCATGCCAGGTAATTCTTCAGCGGACCGAAAACTTATAAATCATTAGGGCCGAGGTTCGCACTGTATGTAGGGTGGTTCAGACTCTCCCAAACAAATCACCGGAGCTGTCGACAGCAAGCGACACACGCAGCCTCCCCTAAAGCTCATTCACATGCAAGTCTTCACGGCCTTTTGCCAATTCCCAAGACCAGCACCTCATACTTCTTAAAAAGAGACACCTTTCCCCATATGTTGGCTGCATCTCCCTAAGAATTTCGATACGTTGGTCTCTTGTTCCATAGAACACGAACAAAACTTCCTTGCTCGTACGCCGTGGACGTGTGAAGCACAAACGCGAACTTCAACAACTGACAGCAGCGCCGTGCCACGGAGCTACCATCAGGTAAGGCCGGGCCGCCCAAGAAAGGTCCGCCACGGGGGTCGCATATGTTGACTTCGCATTTACAGCCGTAATTTGTCTGAAAAATAGGGGCGAAGACTATCTAATTCGCCCTCGTATCTACTGTACTTTCGGCTTCGGCAAGCGGGATAGCCGAAAGTGGACGTGGAGGAGCCCGAACGGCGAGACTAGAAATGAAATAGACTTCATACTCTGCGCTAACCCTGGCATCATACAAGATGTGGACGTGCTCGGTAAGGTGCGCTGCAGTGACCACAGAATGGTAAGAATTCGAATTAGCCTAGACTTGAGGAGGGAACGGAAGAAAATGGTACATAAGAAGCCGATCAATGAGTTCGCGGTAAGAGGGAAAATAGAGGAATTCCAGATCAAGCTACAGAACAGGTATTCGGCTTTAACTCAGGAAGAAGACCTTAGTGTTGAAGCAATGAACGACAATCTTGTGGGCATCATTAAGGAGTGTGCAATAGAAGTCGGCGGTAACTCTGTTAGACAGGATACCAGTAAGCTATCGCAGGAGGCGAAAGATCTGATCAAGAAACGCCAATGTATGAAAGCCTCTATCCCCACAGCTAGAATAGAACTGGCAGAACTTTCGAAGTTAATCAACAAGCGTAAGACAGCTGACATAAGGAAGTATAATATGGATAGAATTGAGCAAGCTCTCAGGAACGGAGGCAGCCTAAAAGCAGAGAAGAAGAAACTAGGAATTGGCAAGAATCAAATGTATGCGTTAAGAGACAAAGCCGGCAATATCATTACTAATATGGATGAGATAGTTCAAGTGGCTGAGGAGTTCTATATAGATTTATACAGTACGAGTGGAACCCACGATGATAATGGAAGAGAGAATAGTCTAGAGGAATTCGAAATCCCACAAGTAACGCCGGAAGAAGTAAGGAAAGCCTTGGGAGCTATGCAAAGGGGGAAGGCAGCTGGGGAGGATCAGGTAACAGCAGATTTGTTGAAGGACGATGGGCAGATTGTTCTAGAAAAACTGGCCACCCTGTATACACAATGCCTCATGACCTCGAGCGTACCAGAATCTTGGAAGAACGCTAACATAATCCTAATCCATAAGAAAGGGGACGCCAAAGACTTGAAAAATTATAGACCGATCAGCTTACTGTCCGTCGCCTACAAAGTATTTACTAAGGTAATTGCAAATAGAATCAGGAACACCTTAGACTTCCGTCAACCAAAGGACCAGGCAGGATTCCGTAAAGGCTACCCAACAAAAGACCATATTCACACTATCAATCAGGCGATAGAAAAATGTGCGGAATAAAACCAACCATTATATATAGGTTTCATTGATTATGAGAAAGCGTTTGATTCAGTCGAAACCTCAGCAGTCATGGAGGCATTGCGGAACCAGGGTGTAGACGAGCCGTACGTAAAGATACTGAAAGATATCTATAGCGGCTCCACAGCCACTGTAGTCCTCCATAAAGAAAGCAACAAAATCCCTATAAAGAAAGGCGTCAGGCAGGGAGATACGATCTCTCCAATGCTATTCACAGCATGTCTACAGGAGGTATTCAGAGACCTGGATTGGGAAGAATTGGGGATAAGAGTAAATGGAGAATACCTTAGTAACTTGCGCTTCACTGATGATATTGCCTTCCTTAGCAACTCACGGGACCAACTGCAATGCATGCTCACTGACCTGGAGAGGCAGAGGAGAAGGGTGGGACTAAAAATTAATCTGCAGAAAACTAAAGTAATGTTTAACAGTCTCGGAAGGGAACAGCAGTTTACGATAGGTAGCGAGGCACTGGCAGTGGTAAGGGAATACATCTACTTAGGACAGGCAGTGACTGCTGATCCGGATCATGAGAGTGAAATAATCAGAAGAATAAGAATGGGCTGGGGTGCGTTTGGCAGGCATTCTGAGATCATGAACAGCAGGTTGCCATTATCCCTCAAGAGAAAAGTTTATAACAGCTGTGTCTTACCAGTACTCACGTACGGGGCAGAAACCTGGAGGCTTACGAAAAGGGTTCTACTTAAATTGAGGACGACGCAACGAGCTATGGAAAGAAGAATGATAGGTGTAACATTAAGGGATAAGGAAAGAGCAGATTGGGTGAGGGAACAAACGCGCGTTAATGACATCTTAGTTGAAATCAAGAAAAAGAAATGGGCATGGGCAGGACATGTAATGAGGAGGGAAGATAACCGAAGGTCATTAAGGGTTACGGACTGGATTCCGAGGGAAGGGAAGCGTAGCAGGGGGCGACAGAAAGTTAGGTGGGCAGATGAGATTAGGAAGTTTGGAGGGTCAACATGGCCACAATTAGTACATGACCGGGGCAGTTGGAGAAGTATGGGAGAGGCCTTTGCCCTGCAGTGGGCGTAACCCGGCTGATGATGATGATGATGATGATCTACTGTATTGCTACTGAGGCAACACAAGCAGTTGATGACGTCACCTCCTCCCCATTGGCTACACCGTCATGTGCCCAACG
Source organism: Dermacentor andersoni (assembly GCF_023375885.2). Lineage (NCBI taxonomy): Eukaryota > Metazoa > Arthropoda > Arachnida > Ixodida > Ixodidae > Dermacentor > Dermacentor andersoni. The sequence goes on along the minus strand of NC_092814.1, from coordinate 367,409,799 downwards.
ATGCACGCACTAGGCCACACGTTTACTCAGCCAAATGGCCACGGCATCATGTGTGCAATGACGCACGCACTAGGCACACCTTTAGTCATCCAGAACCGTGGAGACGCCGTGGCGTCTGGGGAACCGTGCTCGCCTTGCACCCCGAATTCCCGGGTTCTATTCCCACAAATTGCTAATGTACCACATTTTCTTTCGGATGGCAATTATTTACTTTGCTCACAGGAACGTCCATGGGAAATGTGTCGCCCATCGAAGCATTTTCGACGTGTTTTTACTGTTTGCGTCGTCAGCCAATTTTGGTGCCATCGCTTGATCACACTACGTTTACCGCTTCACGGGCTGTGCGCTTTCGCATAATTAACTGTGTATTACAGAACTAACTATTTACTGCGCCAACCTGTGCCCCTAAAAGCATGTGACATTCTTAGCACAACGATAGCGGCGAGCGCAGTCGACGATAGTCGAAAATTTGATCTGCGCGTCAAACACATCAGCTTTTATACACGACTCGTCGAAGGTTCTACCATAATCGATGGTGCTCGCACAACTTCGAGGAAGTACAACAATATTCGCGTCGCGCCATGGAGGAAGGAAAGCGCAGGAGAGGCTCTGGCGAGCACGGAAGTGTCGGGGAAAGCAGGCGGAAATGACGTGTTATTTTTCGCAAAGGAGCAACGGGACTGGTACCCGAAACGTCAACGTTGCCATAGCAACAGCGCTTCTGAAGCTCTCGCTGCTGATCTGCCGTGATTGTTTAGTGGCTAAGGTGTTGGGCTGCTGAGCCCGAAGCCGCGATTGCCGCATTCCCATGGGGGCGAAATGTGAAAAGACCCGTGTACTTAGATGTAACGGCACGTTAAAAAACCTCAGGTGGTCCAAATTACCCATGTCTCCCGCTACGGTGCGCTTCATAAGTTGAACATACTTATTTGACTATTCTATTTTCATAAAGTGTTCTGCCACCTAGTGTGGGGTAACACGTCTAAGAAGATCAGTAAATTAGTATTGCTACAAAAATATAAACAAAAAGTTGTTTGTCATATCGCAAATGCGCCATTAGACGTACATGCAGTAGAACTGTTTTCAAAGTTTACTATTATTCTAAATCAAAATTTCTATGAAGTAAACTTTGGCCTTCAATTCTAGAAGTGTTGTAAGTGCAATCATATAAAGTTCCTGGCATTCACTCTTAAAGGGAAGCTGAAAGGTTTTCCAGAAAAAAATGAGTGAACATCTGTACATAACGGTTTTCAACCCTCCGAATTCGAATATCGTATCGAAATTGAGCGAAAGAAAGCGCAAGTATATTTTATTTCGACGAAAAGTGCAGCAGTGGACACGCCCAGCTCGCGCGTCTCGTTTCCGCCTGTGATTGGTCGGGCGCCTCGTGACGTCAACACTAGTGACCGACCGCTGCCGCTACACATGAAGCGCGGTGCCAGGTAGTTTGGTGCTGTTTTTCTGAGACGGTAATGGAAAATTTAGAGAGACTGCGTTTTTCTGAGGAGTTCGGCGTTACTCCCTACACGTACGAGCCGATTGAGAAGAGCCGGCCTCTCGAAGAAGCAAACGATGCTGGTGCGAGCAGTGCTTTCGACGCGAACGAAAGCAAAGTCTTGGGATCTCCTCGTGTTGGAAATGCTCTTTGGTGAGTATGTTTTTTGCAAAGCGATCTAGTGATCTCGCCGATCTTTCGCCGATCTAGTGAGCTCGTTTCCGGTCAAAAAACTGTAGTGTTGTGTTCCTGCATGCCTCCTCGTGGAACGTTAGCGGGGATGCGATCGTCGGCATTTGTGCGCTGTCCAAAGCTGTCGGCAATCTACAAAGGCGGTTTAAACGCGTGAAAAGCTTCCCGGTTCATGCAGTACGTGTAGTGACCTTCATCTGTTGACTACCACGTTGACTACCACTCACGTTGATTACCACTCACGTTGACTACCACGCACGTTGACTACCACTCTACATACACGCAGACGCACCAACAAAGGAATGCAGGGTCGATCGAAGCAGATTACGATGGCACGCACGCAGAAACAAGCGCGGTCAGGCACGGTCGCGGACGCTGCGAAGGAACGAAACACTAGAGTTGACGTCACAACACCGCGGTTTCCGGTCTCCGCTCGCATCGTCAGCGTCAGCAGCAGCGCGCGGCATTCGACGGGGGGCGGAGCTACAGCGCAATTTCAACCGACGATTACGTCGCTCCTAATTGAAAAAAAAACTCAAATTTTACCTACATGGTTTATAAGGTTCCCGCATCCGTATATGAGCGTCTTATTGAATTCGACAGACTCTTCAGCTTCCCTTTAAAGAACTTTGCAACCTTCCCGGCTTATCTTGTCTCGCAACAATAAGCTTCATCTACGTTGCTTCTGTTCGCTTTCTTGAGAAATATACACGCGCTACTTTCCTATCGAGAATGCTATGTCAGGCTGATAAGGCGCATGCCGTTCGTGACATGGAAGTACCGGGCTCGCAGCGTTAAAGAAAGGAGACGCAAGACGCAAGCAAGACAAATGACAATTATTGTCGTGGAACAAGATACGCCCCAAGCGGTGCAAGATTTTTTAAGAGTGTTGTATCAAATTGCATCTGCAAGTTTTAAAAATGGGCGCATTCATATCAGAGCACCCTTACAGTACCGTTTGAATAATTTTAGGGTGCTGCAAGAATGTTTGTGGAAAACATGTACCTTGCTGAATGTAAGTCTGAAAAGACATTTTCAAGAAAGCAAATATGCGTAAGGAAGTGAAAAGATATATGTGTGTGTTTTCCAGCAGTTTGTGTGAAGTCGTTCTTAGAACACGTCAAGTTGTCACAGTAATTTGTGTGCATAACGTCTCCGGTAAGGAAGTGGAAAACATTAGCTTTTTGTTTTGTTTCCTACCCTATCATTCGATTATTTTTTATTATTGGCTTCATTTAGGTTGTTTCGGCTCGGTGTTGTTTTACAGATCGGTAGCCAGTCATCAGCAAATAGTAGTGCATCGTCTAATGCTTTAGGCGCATGTTGTTTTTGGTGTTGCATCAGGGCCGGCGTTATGTTAGGCGCCCTAAGTCTTGGGCTGTTTCATCGATATCGGTTTATAAAGAAACATTCGCAGGTGCGTGAGGAGCAGCCTGCTACAGCTAAGAACACGGCATTTATTTTAGAGATTGAACGGCCCGGTCGTAAATTCGAAAGGCGCACTTACTTTGCTCCCTTTCTGCCATTCACACCTAATTGTTAGCTTTACTTCAACTGTCTCAGTTTGGTGAAAACTTATAGATAAACGGAAGCACTGCAGAGTGTCACTTCAGTCTATCACAGCAGGTAGAGGCGCTACTACGCCCTTGAGGCCCTATATTATTCCGTTTCATTGTGTCGTCGGCGTGGTCAAGTTTTTTTATTTCTTTATTACCAGTTAGAAGGATCACCAACAGAAATACATAAAATTTGTCAAATACTAAAAACGTCGAGAAGAAAGACTTCCTTCTTGAAATCCACAGGTCCGCTGTTGGAATGAAGACTGAGAAATTTTTTTGCGCTGTATTTGTTTCATACGAATTGGAACACAATTCTGGAATACTTATGTGGACGTTCGAGAGACTAGAGTAGGGATAGCGTAAAATATATTGCTGCAAAAATAACAGGGAATGAACATTTTGACAAAACATAAATTGGTGGAAACGGTCAAATTCATTGCAATATATCACCGATTCATATGGGTGTATTAGTCCCTAAATAGCTTTTTCTATGAGTGTAAGGGTATGAGTTATAGTAAAAAATGCCCTTAAGGATACAGTTTCTCTCAGTGTGTACAAATTTTCCATGCAAGGTTAGGCAAAGAAATAAATAGCTTTTCCCACTCTAAAGTACACATTATGGATCATGTAGCTTGGCCAGATGCGTTGCAACTTTATTAGAGGAGCTACATCTTTAGGTATCGGGAAAATAACATTTCTAGGTGACCCATTACGAAGCCATTTAATTCAAACCGATTATTTTAAGAGATGAGACATCGCAACTTATTTTTTATTTTAGATATTTTCCTTTCTGTTTCTGAAATAACATAAAATAATAGTTCCCTTTATATGCACATATTAGTTGTATGCACACGAACATATTTTTTCATCTACGTTTTATCTTTGCCGATGTTTCTAGACCCTTTAGTGTTGCCTGTGATTTGGTATGTGCTCATACAATGCTGTTTTCTGAAATATCTGTGTTTGAACATGTACTCATGGCAATGTTATTTGTAAAGTTTTAAATGTTTTCCCCATGAAAATAACTGCGAATGTCAAGCGTTTCCCCACCTATTCACATATGCAGTTGTATAGATTTGCAAGATCTGCTCACTGCTTAAGTGTACACATTGTTTCATGTTATGCCTTTTATTTCTCCTCGTTGTAATTTATAGGGGCAAGCACCTCTTCAAGCTGCAAACAAGCAGCGTTTAGTTCTTGTCCCAGTTTTTTTTTGTAAATAAATGACGGCAAATAAGGAATAATTGAATGAATGCGAATAAATATTGAATGATTGATATTGAAAAAAATAATCTCGTTGTTGACTCTGTCGAAAGTATTTTCCAATTAAAGGGGTTGAGACATCAAACTTTGAGGCTATGAAAAGTATGTTGTAGGCTGCTTCCGTATGCGAGGACACCCACAACGAGGTATTGGACGCGGCAAACATTTCCAAATAATTTTAATTCATCTACAAAAAGTCATTAAAAGCTCCTTCTCGTGGCCGAGACCCATCACTAGCGCGGCAGTTACCACGTCACAGCGGAGGAACGAAAATATTGACGTCATAGCACACTAGCACAAAAACATGACGTATGATAAGTAGCGATGAAATGCCGATTACGGAGCCTGCTGAGCCGAGCGACCGAGCATAGCCTCCACTATGACCGAGCTAGAGGCATATAGAAATCCTTTCTTAATGCAAAGAAGGGGTAAGACGTGCAGACACGGATACAAGAGGAGAGAAGTGGACAACACGAATGCCGCACGGCGGCCCGCGAACGGCAAACTGCGTGCGGCGAGTTGCCGTGCCGGTAACGTGGACGGGCCTTTATACGTTGAGTGTAACACTAGCCGGCCGACTCCGAAAGGGACCAGGATATGCCGCGTTCGTGTTGTCCACTTCTCTTCTCTTGTTTCCGTGTCTGAACCCATTGCCCCTTCTTTGCATTATGAATCATAACCAACTAGCTCAGCTTACTGTAATTCTAGAAATCCTTTCTCTATGCTACAGGCTTCTAGAACACTGTAACCGAGCTAAGCCTGGCCCCTGACTAACCGAGACATGCACAGCGCTGTCCTGGAGAGCAGTTGACGTAGCATCTGCCAGTCGCATAGTTCGGCAGTTCGGAGCGGTCTCTTGTTCGCTTGGTGTTTCTCAATGTGTAAAGGCCCGTCCACGTTACCTCGCCGCACGCCGTTTGCCGTTCGCGGGCCCCCGCGCGACGCTGGTTTTGCTCGCGAACGGCGAGATTTACTTGCCGTAGAGAGGATGGGCCCGGGACCCATTTGTGCGGCAGCCGTACGGCGAAGCGGCCAATCAGTGACCGAGGAGTGGTCACTCTAGCACCGACGGCAGCCCCACCGCCGCTGATTTATTTATTTATTTATTTATTCTGTACTGTAAAATAAGGAGCAGTGGGGCTGTGGCTAGGAGAGAGACAGCGACGACGAGAAAGAACAACCTTGTTTCGGTGCTCGGTCGGCTACACTACCTCTCGCTGCTTCAGCGTTCTAGTCGCGAACGTTTTCTGCTCAAAGTGCTTCGCGACATTTGGTGGAGGTGCTGGACTTATTGCAAACCTGGAACTCCGAAGCCGGACGATCCCTCTCACGTCTCCCATGCCTGAGGAGACTAGTACTACCGCGCCACCCATGGCACCGCCTCCAGTCGTCTGTCCTGGTGCGCCACGCCAAAGGGATCCTCCCATATTTAATGGCACTGACGATCATGACGTAGAGGACTGGCTGTCATCATACAACCGAGTGAGTGCACACAACAAATGGTCTGAAGCTGACAAGCTTGGCTACGTACCATTCTATATTTCCGGGGTCGCCCATCTTTGGTTCCGCAACCATGAGGCTGACTTTTCCACCTGGTCAGCATTCCGAACGGCACTTCAGGAAGTATTCGGTCGCCCTGCTGTGCGCAAACTTCGGGCTGAACAACAGCTTCGCTGTCGTGCCCAACAAAAGGGCGAAACCTTTACGAGCTACATTGAAGATGTAGTTGACATCTGCCGGCGTATAGACCCAGATATGACCGAAGATGCCAAGGTCAAGAACATCTTGAAAGGCATAGAAGATGACGCCTTCCAAATGCTCTTGGCAAGGAATCCTCAGACGGTCAACGACATCATAACGCTTTGCCAGAGCTATGAGGAGCTGGCATTCATTTCCTCAAAGGTCTCTGTTGAGACATTACATGAGGGAGTGGGGAGTTAGTGACAAAGATAGGTACTACAAATTAGAAAGGGATATTTTCGATGAGTCGCTTGAATGCAAGTGGGTCGATGATAGTGGCAACTTCGGCAGGCAGGCCATTCCAGTCTCGTGTTGTGCGTAGAAAAAATGATTGCTGAAAAGTAACGGTATGGGCTTGTGGGGGATATACTGTATTAGAGTGACTGGTGCGGGCAATGCGATGTGCTCTTTTTATGTACGGGTTCTCGAAAGGCAAGGAATGAAAGAATTTATGAAAAAGCTTAAGACGGGCTATTCTACGGCGTGAGGCTAGAGAGGGTAGGTTTATTTGGGCTTTTAGTGCCGAGATACTTAAATTGTATGAATAAGTTGACAGGATAAATCGTGTCGCGCGGTTCTGAACCGACTCGAGGGCTTTAATAAGGTTATTGTGGTGGGGGTCAAAAATAGCTTCGGCATACTCAAGCTTGGGCCGCACAAAGGTTAGAAAAGCAAGTTGTTTAATAGAGGGAGGAGCGAGGAAAAGGTTACGGCGTAGATAACCTAGAGTACGATTAGCAGAGTTTATTATGTGGTATCGTTCGGCTGCGTCGATATCGTCGCTAGGCCTTTTCCGGTTCACTTCAAAGCTAAAGCTTACGGCGCTTCGGAATGAATCACCGACTCTCACAAGCCGCAGCATTTTGGTACCGTTGTTGTCGCACTTCGCAATAATTATAATAATCGCGACATGCACTTCGAATCGCCAGCTGTTCACCTCTGGCATAGCACGCGTATGCGCTAGCAGACGACGGAGCATGGTTTTATGTCACTATTTTTGTGACCCACATGACCAAGCCCGTGTTGCGTTTCCTCTCCTGTGACGTCATAGCATCACCCGGAGCCCAGAAACCGAAACCGAAATCGCTCGGTATAATAATGCTATTATTCAATTATTTATTGTGTATATATGAATCCCACCGTGTGTATCGTGCTTCCTGAAGCAGTACGCAACGCTTGAATTGATGAACGCATGAACGAAAATTTTCATGTCTCCCCCCCTTTAAGCATACTTGCATCATGGCCACCCGGTCATCCTATGTATCAGACCATTCAAAATTCTTTGGTGTAGTATGAATATTCGCGCTGATTCCACTCCCCTTGATGCCACATAATGGCTGAGGGTCCACTATGCTTTTAATCACGCCCTACAATTTGCGCACAAAAGCACAGGAAATAATGTAGTGCTCTAGCTGCCCCGATGAGATGACGCCACCTTGTTCAGTGCTCCAGATTATCTATAAAACAGCTCCAACATAAATCTTTAAAGCAAAGCCAGCAGTAACACAGGAAAAAAAGTCAGGAAAGAAGAGAACGAAGTGGTTGTGTCTTTCCAATTTACGACTGGGGTACGCAACCTCCACAATACATACTGTGTCCTTATCGGTAGTATATTGGTCTTAATGCACGTGCGAATGTTTATCCAAAACTGTGCAAGATTTACTGCGCATAGTATTGAGGCAGCCCAATGCGAATTAAAAAGACATGCGCCTGAAGAAGTGCGAAAGGATGGCACGCTATGATTCGCAGCCGATTAAAAAAAGAAAATTGAGGTGAAACAACGCAAAGCAAGCCATTGGTCAAAAAATAAAGGCCGGGCAAGGAATAAAAGAAAAAGCTATGTCTTTCAGCTTCGCCACAGGGGACGGAATGTACATGAGGTACCAGGTTGACATCCACAGCCTGCTGTGACAAGATAACATGCTTGAACAATGAATTGGTGCAGATTGTTCCGAAATATTAACTTATGGCTTTTTACTTGCTTTAAATGTTGAACTGCCAGAGCACCCTCACATTCTGCAAGATGTATATGTTGCAACAACGTCCTTTTAGCACTCTGAAATAATGAAAGGATGATCTTACACTTGTCTGCTAATGAATGCACGCATTTTCGAAATTTTCAGAGAAAGTGAGGACATAAAATGGGTGTTTCAACATACAATCTACCTTGGAGAGTCATTTTCCGGAGTGCATATGTATCCGATTAAGGAAATTGCGCTTATTAGTGATGTGGTCGGCTAATATTCCAAGATTGTGGCTCATAAATTCCTCGATGGGGGTTGCGCTAGATGGACCGTTGATGAAGGTTTTCGTGCCTAATAAATTCACTGCCTCCTTAATTCTGAAACCCACCCTACTTCCATCCAGTCAAATAATGTAGTAATTAATTCGTTTCATTGGCTGCATTTAGGCCTTGGCATGGAGATATTAAGGCTAAAGAAGCGCTATACCCTGCACGCACAAATAATGGCAGATTGAGGCAAAACAGTGCATTACTTCTCCAGTTAGCCCATTCTTGCGTGCGTCACTTTCTGAGCCTCGTAATCCGGCAATGTTCCGGCTAAATTGCCATCTTCATGCCTCAATCCCTATCTTGAAACTTCTACCACCAAAACCTAACTGAAGTATGAGGACGTAGCGACGTCTGGCAATTCTTTTTTCTTTTTCCTGGGGAGTTGGGGAGGGGTGGCTGTAAAATTCAGGTTCTTACTGTCACTTTGAAAAAAGCCCGCCAGGGGGCCGAGGAGCACAGTCGTACCTCACATAGCATCCTGCTTTTTTTGCTATTTTGTGCGGAACATTGCTTGGAAACTCCGCGAATTTGGTAACCTCGGGTTCCTGAAGTTGCAAGGCACCGTTTGACACGAGCCACGACGCAGTGAGTAGACCTTTACTCGAATAATTGAACCCTGAACATTCTCTGACCGTGCGCTCGAAGATAACCCTAACGCCGGGGCACCCGTGGCACGAGCGGGAGACCAGCGGCTCGCGCTTGCCGGCCCGCGGTGCACGCGCACGGCACTCTCGCAGTAGCAGAGAAGCACGCAGAACCAGCATCTGAGGCAAAGCGCGCACGCTTTTCTGGAAACACAGATGGCGAACGCTTTACAAGAAGAGCCGACAAAGGCGCGAATGGAGGTGACCGGGGCTAACTCTGATACCATAACACAGTAGACATACGACGTGAATAGCGGCCAAACGACGGGTAAAGCCCACATCGAGTGGCTACAAGTTCGTCGTAAAGGCAGATCAGCAAAAGAAGACAATAAATCTACCGAGGAACGAACCATGGAAGTCCTGAAACCAGACCCCAAACCTCAAGCAGAACAACTGCCGCAGCGTCAACGCATTCTGAGGATGTGACCCTTCCCTACTAACGGTTTCAAAATCGTCTTCCGCCCTCAAGCAGGACTTGACCTCTCGAAGCACACACTCATCGCAGTGACACATGCCGTCGAAAGATCCAGTGGTTTGGTCCAGCAAGACATTCACGATAATGTCCAAGTACAAGTTCAGAAACTATAGAATTTAACCATCGCGAGCACGTCAAGTACGGAACGAGCTTCCAAACTGCAGCATACCAACACCACACAACTCGGCGGAACCGTCTATCAAGTAAATCCCCGTATTCGACACCCAGGCGATGTGTGCCGCGGAGTGATATACGGCCTCAAACCGGGTACAAGTCCCGCGGAGATTGTTGCCGGCCTTCCAGTGGACTCAAGATACACGGTTCTCGGCGCGCGCATGCTAGGATTTTCAACAGCCGCGGTTATCACCTTCGACGGACAGCACGTCCCTTATTACGTAACGTACAAGAGCGGTGACTTCAGATGCAAGCCCTACTGAGATATCCTGTCGGCGCCATCGGACACCAACAGTATATCCGTCCTCAGCCAAGAGCAAAATTTGTGCTACATATGCGGGCGTGATGGGGTCACGGATAAACACGATTGTCACCCGAAATGCAAGATTTGCGGCGGAGACCACAAAACAGCAGGCAAGGAATGTAAGAAGAAACTCCGCAACAACCCGCCCTCCTACCAAGTAAGAAGACAGCAGCTTGACAACGTTCGCACCCGAGAGAACCACTGGAGCTCGAGCACCGAAGACTTCCCCGCGCTGGTTACCGCCTCGGACAGCTCACAGGGGTCCTCGCCTCGACAAAGACCTGGCCGGAGACGCTCTCGCTCTATCCTAAGATCGCGCTCTACATCCCGCTCTCGGTCATGGTCTCGCTCCGTAAGGCGAATTACTTACGTCGCCACGGCGAACGGAAGCAGTGCCTCGAATTCATCACGCAACCCGAGCAGTTCAAGAGACAGCGACGATACGGACTCTCGAACGTAAAGTACAGGATCTACAGAGGAGGATACAACAACAACTGGTAGCCGAGTGCAACACGCCAGAACTCGAGGAAAGAGTAGCGAAGAGAGTAGAAGGAAGCATACTAAAACAGGTAGAAGCCAGAATAAGGAAGCGGCTAAACGAACGGCTGCAAGTACATGAAGGGAAGATTCTCGACCTTGTTGAACGACGCCTTCGAGTCTTCGAGGAAACCCTCACTACAAAACTTCTCGCATCAGCAGACAGAAGCATAAAAAAAATGATAACTAAAATCGTGGAAAAGGTAGAGCCACTAACCCATACGGTCACCACACTCACGCGAAACTGCATGGCTTCATGGCACAACACAACTTCATGACCTGTGCTTACAAGAAGTTCGTGACTCATGAACATCTGACGGAGCAGTTGGGAACCGAACGCCAAGGACGAAAGACAGTGCAAGTGGAGTCCGCGGAGGATTCTAGCTCGAAAACACCAAGCCGCCTACTCCAGGTGGAGGACAACCACCAACATGGCGGCTCCCAAACGTAGACATACCGAGCCGCTTCCAATCCTCCGCATTTGGTATTGTAATTGCAGATCCTATAGACGCCACTGGGCCAACCTGCAAGAATATCTGAAACAACCCTGACATAATGGCATTACAGGAAACCAACACCAAGGAAATAAATCTCCGCGGCTACAACACTATAGCACACACTGCCCGCACCGCAATTCTTGTCAGGAAGACACTAACCACCCAGCCTCACGAAATTGAAGACACTAAAATCGAACACACCATAGTGGAGGTGTTCCCTGCTCGCAAGAATCAACAGAGCCTATACCTGGCCTATCTCTACAGCCCCCCGTGGGAGCAGCTACTCCACTACGACTACTTCGTCCGGGTCTTTTGCAAGAACTTTAACGGCAACCGGCTTGTTGTAGTAGGGGACTTTAACACCTCACACGCGGCCTGGGGCTACCGCAATACCACCAAGAAAGGGGCACGGGTTCACGACGCCGCACAGCAGCACGGTCTTACTTTATGGAATGACCTACTCCAACCCACCCGAGTGGGCAACAGCATGTCGAGGGAAACCAATCCTGATCTCACGTGGACCCGACTCCCGGGCACGCTAGGGAGCGATCACCACATAATTCAAATCGAGGTTGAACAATCTCACCGCGCGCCCAAGTCAGGAAAGGCGCGACTCACTGACTGAAACGTGTAAGTTAGTGAACTTGACAACGATTCCGACATCGAAGACATTTAAGCTTCGCTGAACGGCATCGTAGGTGCGGCTGACGGCTACACCAGAACGATTCAACTAGACGAGGACAACGCGGCGGTCGCTAATCACCTACTGCACTTATGGGAGTCTCGGCTATCGCTCCTCAACAATGGCGACGCCAAGATCTCAACCGAAAGCTCCAGCGCCGAATTGCCCTATTAAGCATGCAGGCACAGGAGTACGCTGAACAGCTAGCGAGTCAGCACTACTGATCCTTCTGCGACCAACTTCAGGGATCCTCAGCACAAAGAAGACTTGGCATATACTTCGAGCCCTGGTCGACGGCAACGCACACCAAAACCCAACAAAGATATACAATTCACCGACTAATCCATAACTATGGCGGCGCAGAGGATCAGCTACTCCAAGAACTTCAGACGAAGCTACATGGCTCAGCTAGCCCTCAAATCACTGCTGCCAACCTTTCCCTCCCCCCCCCCCCCATGGAGTAGCAAGGAGCGCCGAACGAAGAACTAGATCGGGCTTTCCCACAGGCAGAGTTACAGGCGGCCCTCTCTAGGCTAACACGCAATACGAGCCCGGGCAAAGACAGGGTCACCAACAAGCACCTTCGACAGCCACCCCCTTCGGGCGTTGACGGCTCTCCGGTACTATAACGACTGCTGGATTAAGGGCGAGTTACCAACAGCCTGGAAACACTCGGAGGTAACCATGTTACCCAAGCCAAACAAACCCATCTCCATCGCAAATCGTCGCCCATCTCCCTTACGTCCTGGGCCGAGAAACTGTTTGAACACATGGTCAATGAGCGGCTCACCACACAACTCGAGGAAAACGATCGCTATCCGCACACCATGTTCGGCTTCCGCCAGATGCTCGCCAAGCAGGACGTCCTCTTCCAGCTAAAGGAAGATATGCTTGACCATTTGAGCAAACACAGCAAGTCTTCCACTCTAGCTGTAGACGTAAAGGGCGCCTTTGATAACGTGAGCCATGAAGCCATTCTCCGTAACCCAGAAGATATCGGCTGTGGTGCCAAAACATACGCCTACATGCGCGCTTTCCTCACTAACCGTACGGCCACAGTGGGGATTGCCAACCTCCGGAGCAAGACATTTCACCTACTAAACAGGGGTACGCCTCAAGGTTCGGTGGTCGCGCCACTCCTCTTCAACGTGGCTCTCCTCAAACTTCCCCGCCTCCTAGACACCGTCCCAGGGATGTTCCATGCTCTATATGCAGATGACATCACACTGTGGACTAGAGGCACGAGCACGGGTGAACAGGAGGCCCGTCTTCAGGAGGCGGTCAACATCATCGAACGGTACCTCAACACCTGCGGCCTCCACCGGGCCCCGCTTAAATCCGAGCTGTTAGTACTCGGGGCACGCACCCGGGGCCGGCCCCAAAGCCACGACGCACCGGACCCACAAGTCCTTCTTCAGGGAGTCCCGATACGGAAGGTCGACTCACTTCGAATCCTCGGAGTCCATATACACAAGGATGGGTCCGGCTTCGCCACACTCCCCAGGCTACACAACACCGTGGCACAGCTTACTCACCTGATACGACGAGTGGCCAATCGTCAGAATGGCCTCAAAGAGCACGACCTCTTGCGAATGGTACAAGCCCTCCCTTGCAGCCGCATTGCATACAGAACTCCCTACCTCAACCTGAAGACAGCAGAGAAACAAAAGCTAAACCTCCTAATACGAAAGGCCACGAAACTCACCCTAGAACTGCCGAAAACCGCCTCCACTGACCTATTGCTTCGCATGGGAGTTCACAACTCCTCGGAAGAACTCGCGGAAGCTCACCTAATCAACCAGATCGAGAGACTCAAGCTCACAACCACAGGCCGAGCAGTTCTCCGACGCACAGGATGCGTAACCAACCTAGAACTCGATGGCGAACGTAAGGAAAAGATAAATTCGAAGCTCCGAGAGTCTCTACAGGTTTATCAGATCCCTCGGAACATGCGTCCAGAACACCATCGAGGCAGATGGGTCGCCAGAGTAAACGCCATCAGATACAAAGAAGCACTGTAAAAACCCGCAGGCGCGCTACGTGGACGCAGCCAAGTATCCGGGCCGAAACGCCTTCGCCATCAGCGTCAAAGACTACAGGGGGACGACACAGGCGTTGGCGACAATTCTCGCCAAACGCGCGGACACAGCTAAGGAGGCCGCTATAGCACTCGCCACTCATACAAGCAAGGATGCCATAGTGGTCTTCACCGACTCTCAAACAGCGGTACGCAACTACATGAAGGGCAGGATCTCCATCAAAGCGATCAACACACTGAAACGTGGCGACACTCATCGCCCCTACACCTGCATTATGTGTGTTCCGGGACACGAGGGACTCGAGGGGAATGGAGCGGCACACACCGCGGCCCGCGCAAGCGTTAAACGGGCCTTCCCGCACGTGATTCTAGACATGTCCCACCCACCTAAATCAGCGGAGAAAACAGAAAAAATACCGCTAACTTACCAAGCGCTACTGCAGCACTATCGGCTTGGACGCAGGGTATACCCTCCACCACATCCAAAACTAACGAGAAACGAAGGTACCGACTACAGGCGACTCCAGAGCAATACCTTTACCCACGGCCGCTTACTGCAACATTTCCACCCGACGCTATACAGCTACACCTGTCCATAATGCAACGTGCCAGACACCCTGGCGCACCTCCTACTGCCATGCAAAAACACCCGAGCAAGCATCACAGCGACACAACCAGTAGCCCCCCACCCCAGCAGATGCAGACTCAAACCTCCTCGCTGAAACGTGGGAGGCTGCGATCTCCGAGCCGGACCTGGTCGACCAGAGCGAACTCGTCGCCCGGGCCTGGAGGGCGATCCAAGCCAGAGGATTCCTGGAATAAGGGACCCTCCCACCTCGACTGACAAGTCACTGCTTCAAATAAAGGTTCATTCTTCCTCTACTGTCACTTTCGAGGCACCTTGCGGGTGTTTCAAATTGATATTTGTCAAATGGCCATCGGATATTTAAAAAATATGCGCAATCAAGTTCACTAATTGTTCATAGGCACCTGCTACGTGTATATACTTGCTTTTGCATCATCCTATGAATATTTTCAGCGTTACGAAAATGAGAAGTAGCCAAGCAACCACGGATATCCCTGGGACGTTCGCCACAAGTCCGAAAATCTATCAAGCAACTACGCATGTCGGTAGGACGTCCGCCACAAGTCCGAATGTCCGTGCACGTAAATATTCATCACGGACGTCCATAGGGCGTTGAAGAAAGGTCAATATCCCGCTCGGATGTATGGGGGATATCCTCTTTTGAACATCCCCTGGCTGTACATAAATGTACATCCAATGTGCAGCTATTGAACGTCTGCAAACACCAACAGAGATCCGTCGACCGTCCAATGTGTGTGTGTGTGTGTGTGTGTGTGTGTGTGTGTGTGTCTGTGTGTCTGTGTGTGTGTGTGTGTGTGTGCGTGTGCGTGTGCGTGTGTGTGTGTGTGTGTGTGTGTGTGTGTGTGTGTGTGTGTGTGTGTGTGTGTGTGTGTGTGTGTGTGTGTGTGTGTGTGTGTGTGTGTGTGTGTGTGCACGCACACTAATCTTGAAGCAGCCATATAGGAATGCATGTAACAACCAGTCGGGTACTTCAATGCATTTCAACTTCACCGCTCTGCTGCAAATAAACAAAAACATGGGTACACACCAGATTCAAATAAAATAAATCTTTTACTGCCACCGTACTTTATAAAGCCCACAAAGAACACATGAATACTGTTCATAGCAACAAATATACAGGCTGATAAAAAAAAACTTCCAGACCTGTATATCATGCCTGAAGTTACGACAACACGAAGGCATAAAAAAAACAAATAAAAACTCAGTTCAGAATATGAGACAAACTCTAAGAAATGTGGAAAGACAACACAACTAAATGAGGTCTTATGTGATTATCATACTTAATTTACTGTTTCGTACTGTCAAAGCTTACAAGAATTAATTCAAGGCACATGCTTTAGAATGGAGAAAAAAAACTTACAAGCAAGGTAAACGTGTGGCGGAAACCACAAAAAGACAGCACAATGCGTAGTGGCAGTGGAATCATCAAGGCTTATCTAACACAGTAAGGTGTCAGAACTGGCTAGACAAAGGCTGGCAAAAAAAGCGGGTGTTCTCGAGAAATTCGGTACTCTCGCTTAGTGATGTCCATTGTAGAAAGTTTTTACACTAGAATTCTGGTATGATACCCACAGAGCGAGCTACCCAATTTCGATTGGCGTCCGCAGCGTGGTTTCGATCCCTGCAGCGTTTGCAAAATCTGTTTGATAACGATATCAATTAAGTTACAGAAATTCTGAGAATTGTCTACTGATGCGTAAGCACTGTTTGCTCGGCTATGACATTGTTCTTGCTTTGTTTTTCATACTTGCTTTTCCTAGCCTATGCGTGACTACCCACGGCCTTTCCGGCGGCAAAAATGCTTAGGCTTTAGTAGACAATTTTCAGATGTTTTCGCCGCATCCCGCCTCTTCAATGCAATCCTACCAATTGGGCCAGAACGCTGGGCACGTGCACGTCTCGACGGAGCAGAGCGATCGACAGAGAACGCCAGCTCCCGCAGCAGCGCGTGAGGCGTTGCGTGAGGGGAGAGTGCCTCGCCGTGATGCCACGTCACCCGCGCTGTCGCCGTCACAAGCCTGTGTTATGCACGATGACCCTGTCCACGCAAGCTCTCTCCTGCGTTCTGACTGCGCTCTGCTGCAAATAAACAAAAACATGGGTACACACCAGATTCAAATAAAATAAATCTTTTACTGCCACCGTACTTTATAAAGCCCACAAAGAACACATGAATACTGTTCATAGCAACAAATATACAGGCTGATAAAAAAAAACTTCCAGACCTGTATATCATGCCTGAAGTTACGACAACACGAAGGCATAAAAAAAACAAATAAAAACTCAGTTCAGAATATGAGACAAACTCTAAGAAATGTGGAAAGACAACACAACTAAATGAGGTCTTATGTGATTATCATACTTAATTTACTGTTTCGTACTGTCAAAGCTTACAAGAATTAATTCAAGGCACATGCTTTAGAATGGAGAAAAAAAACTTACAAGCAAGGTAAACGTGTGGCGGAAACCACAAAAAGACAGCACAATGCGTAGTGGCAGTGGAATCATCAAGGCTTATCTAACACAGTAAGGTGTCAGAACTGGCTAGACAAAGGCTGGCAAAAAAAGCGGGTGTTCTCGAGAAATTCGGTACTCTCGCTTAGTGATGTCCATTGTAGAAAGTTTTTACACTAGAATTCTGGTATGATACCCACAGAGCGAGCTACCCAATTTCGATTGGCGTCCGCAGCGTGGTTTCGATCCCTGCAGCGTTTGCAAAATCTGTTTGATAACGATATCAATTAAGTTACAGAAATTCTGAGAATTGTCTACTGATGCGTAAGCACTGTTTGCTCGGCTATGACATTGTTCTTGCTTTGTTTTTCATACTTGCTTTTCCTAGCCTATGCGTGACTACCCACGGCCTTTCCGGCGGCAAAAATGCTTAGGCTTTAGTAGACAATTTTCAGATGTTTTCGCCGCATCCCGCCTCTTCAATGCAATCCTACCAATTGGGCCAGAACGCTGGGCACGTGCACGTCTCGACGGAGCAGAGCGATCGACAGAGAACGCCAGCTCCCGCAGCAGCGCGTGAGGCGTTGCGTGAGGGGAGAGTGCCTCGCCGTGATGCCACGTCACCCGCGCTGTCGCCGTCACAAGCCTGTGTTATGCACGATGTCCCTGTCCACGCAAGCTCTCTCCTGCGTTCTGACTGCGCCTTGGTACGGCCCAATGAAAATGCGCCAAGCCTATCGAGGCTCTCGCTTGCCCGCGACATGTTCATAACTCGAAGGACGCTCAGCAGTGTTCAATCGGACATGGGTCCCCCCAATATCTCAAGTTGACCCATCCCTAAATTTAAAGTTTGCCTACGCCCAAATTTCCGTTGGCCCGCCCCCAAATTTAAAGTTGTCCCACCCCCGAATTTAATTCGGCCAATCCCCAGATTTCAACTTGGCCCACCCTCAAATTTCAGTTGGCCCAGCCACAAATTTCAGTTGGTGCACTCCCAGATTTCTACTTGGCCCACTCCCAAATTTCACTCCGTCCTTGTTTAATTTTGCTCACGCCCAAATTTCAAGTTGACCCACCCGCAAATTTCAGTTTGCCCACGCCTACTATGAGCTTCCCCATGTATGTTCTAAGAAGCGCTTATCCATCTCTATGGATACACTCTTTTGATTTTTTGCTTTAAAGCGTTCCTTATGGCTTAAAAGCTACCAATCATCAACATATACAGTATAATAACGATTAAACACCTCAACTTTGCAAATGTACGAATTTTTGTGCAGATAAAAGGCATTACACTTTTCCCGTGACAGGGCTGGCGAGCTCGCCAAAGATTTCTCACACATTAAAAGCGGGCGGCGACATGATGAAAAAAATTGTGTAGTATATATGTATGTGCACACATCGCATTGCGGAA
This sequence comes from Dermacentor andersoni, assembly GCF_023375885.2. Lineage (NCBI taxonomy): Eukaryota > Metazoa > Arthropoda > Arachnida > Ixodida > Ixodidae > Dermacentor > Dermacentor andersoni. The sequence continues at coordinate 367,391,434 of NC_092814.1, read as the reverse complement.
AGGCAGTCTATAGACTCCTTTCGAGAGAGTGCGAAAATGTACGTTTACCGAAAGAAAATTTCCTAGGCGGTGGCTCCGATGGGTCGTCTTCGCTGCAGTTATTCCCTTCCTGAGGTACTTGGTATTCGAAGAGATGGCTATCGAATTCTTGCAGGCTACGCGTCGTTTGTGCAAGTGCTTAAAATTCTTCACATTTATGTCTGTTTTTTCTCTTCATATACCATGCTCTCCTTTCTTACTTCCAGGATAGGCAAACAGCGCTATCTTGTGGCGTCAGCTGTCTTCTTAGCCCTCTTTCGCTTACACCAACATAGTATACCGAACAGAATTGAGTAGACATTTTAAGGTCCCCTCAGCTCCTACCTTACCCGCGCCATAGAAATCGAAGTTAAGACGACCAAACGCCCTGAGTGCTGACATGGTATTGTATAAAAGGCTTCTCAAGCCCTGTAGCCGCGAAAAGCACCAAGGAGAAAGGTACACATGCAAGATCAAGCACTGATAAAACCCGAGAGCCTGCAACATTTACATAGGGAACTGAGTGTACACTAGCAAGAAACAGTAATTTCAGTCATACCTAACTGTCTCAGGGAATAGGACACATTAAAACTGTATTGTTTATTAGCCCTCCACAGTTTACACTTTGCAATTGTCGGCAAAAGTGACATGCATGCACGACTGCGTCGAACGCCCATCCGTGAGCGTATGTCTTTCTCTCTCTTTTTTCTGATTGAAGGGTCAGTCTTCGTTATAGATCATTTTGAGCTAAAACGCCTAAAACAAATTTTCTTTGTTTTCGTCACATGCAATCTATTCCTGCTCTCGTAAGGAAAATAGGTTTTTACTGCTTGTTAACTCTTGTTCCATGCATAGCATGGCCGAACATCCTAAGCACACCTTCCCCCGTTGAAGCTTGAGCTTTCAGGCGCTTTGTGTGTGCGTCACGTTACACAGGTACAAATTACCTACAAAAAAAAATAGACTCGCCATTCCGACCCTGGGAAAGTGGATGGCCAGCAAAGCTGTTAGAAAATGACTCAAATGTCGTCGATGGGGATAATAAATGTTTCATTGTTCTGTCTAGTATTAGCACGACACCCATGTTGAGCATTACGATTTTGCAACCAGGCCCATTTTTCCCAAGAAGATTGGCGAGGGTCGCCTTTGGGGTCTGGGACATTTCCAATGGAATGACCCTGGAGAAAGAAGTTTTGGGACAACTCACCACATGGTTCTGGAGTGCGAAGGTATTCACCCAGCCAGACCCGTAAGAAACCTACATTTTAAGAAGCACTGAGATTTAAAGCGAGCATTAATGAACCCTTCATGACTGCTGACCGGTTAATGAAGGCACTAACAGGTCCGCAGACTAGGTAAGCAAGGGACGTTCAGAATACTAGTGGAAAAAAAGCAGGGAAGAGGCTTGACAGGACCGGATCCGTTACAAGCATAGGTAGCGGTTCAATGTCGATATACGTTTTGCGGAAGAGAAAAAAAGATTAAGGAGATACAGGGGCAGTGCTACAGTCAAAAGCATGCATAGCGTACATGATTACCTGAATAAGGTTAGGTGAATATTTACCGCCCCATTTCGATAGGGATGCCAATTAATAATAGTAAACGTCATCATAGGATGCAGGAGAGCTGGGTCGGAGAAGCAGGCAGAGCTGAGAGCGCCCGGCCGCCCGAGTGCGTCGCCCGGGTCATGTGCCTGTGTTTTGAAGAAGCGCTAAACACGTGAGACTAATAGGTCGTATGCCTCGTGGATGTGTGAAAGAGCAACAGAAACACGATGCGAGTGGCGCATAAAGAAGGGTCAAAACGTAGTGTTGCATGGCGCTAAACAAGACAACTTTTACGTAACTTCGCGTGAAATACAGCGCCACTAAGATTCGAAATGCAAGAATAACGTCAAAAACAGGCAGCATAGAAATAAAATATCACCATTTCACGATACAAGAGTTTTAACTGCCAAGTACGTCGACCTTCTTTACTTTAGCGTCGATACTTGGTTGAGAATTGCTTTTCTTTTACCACATCTAATATTTTTATAGCGTCGGCATTCTTAGGAACTTCACGCACTTTCCGGGAGCTGCGCATCTGTGTATGTATGTAGCTCTCTACATTTCTTTGTATCTAACCGTTTTCCCACCTACCTGGGTGATTGGACTGTCCGTGGTCGAATGGGTAATACCTAAGGCTTTTATGCTGAGGTAACAAAGTGCTCGAAACCAGCCATAGGAACAACTTTGAAAACTGAATAGGTGGCAAGATGTACATACGTGCCGCTCTTCAGCGAACGTCTTTCCCGCCGGCATGGGCCACTTTAAAATGCAGGATTTGGTAGATACCGCTGTTCGAAGAAACTTTTTCATGGCGACTTCGAGCACCGGATATGTGCCACTCGGTCAGTTCTGCTCTCCAGTGAAACCCATTGATACCAACTTCGCTCGCTGGGTATATGCCGGTAGGTGTGTGCCACTCTACAATGACAAAAAATATCCCAAGTTTATTCGATGCTGAGCGGAATCGAACCCGCTTTACGAGGGTTCTTCAAGCACAGAAACCCGCCACATTACAGACTGCGCCGCAAATCCACTGTGTATGTGCCACTTGCAGTGAACGCCTCTCACGCCGACGCTTCAGCGAGGTGCGCCATGAATGCACTGGGTATGTGCTGCTCCTCAGTGAACCTCTCGTAAACTTGAGCCACTCAGTATATGCCACTGATTGTGCTGCAAGCAAGGAAACAATTCTGAGCTTCTTTTTTCGAGCACCACGCTCGGACTTCTCGGCAGTGGCCCTAGACTGTGCAGCGTCTCCAGAAAGGAGCGCGAGGGAGTAGCCCGGTTGCCGTGTGACGTGTTCCTCAGCGTTCCCACGCAACAGCGAGCCATGCGTTCCGGAAGCCACGCGCAGGCTTCGCGCCGGCAGTGCTAGCTGGCGCCGAGTGTCCTTAGTGCGAAATAGGTGCCCGCTGCAGTGCACGTCTCATGCACAACTCGTTTCGATGACGGCAATAAGTTGTGTGGCTATAATGCTAACGCTTCACCATCGACAGTTATCGTGAGATCGGTTCTGCAGCAATTTTTTCACCAACCATTTATTTATTGTTTTTGGAGAGCTACGAAATGAGTGAACACTGAACATCAGAAATAGATGGAAAGAGACAGAATAGAAAGATACAATGAACATTTAATGATAGAACCATTTGAACTGCCAGGTACGTCGACCTTTTCTGTTTTCGCATAGACACTTGGTTGAGCTTTTCTATTCTTTTACTACATCTAATAGTCTTTCAGCAGCCAGGCATTTAGCGCCTTTGCAAAGCTAGTCATACCACAGCCATCAATATTTAATGTTCTTTCGAAAGCAGACCGTAAAAATTTTGAGAGGCTATGAGGCGCTTTTTTGCAATTATTGTTCTTTCGCATGAAACTGGTTCTTTGTTTCTGACAGTTGTCTACCTTGCTCTACACTCTCGATAAAGTTTACACCCTTTGAGGTATATGTCGTCCCACAACAATAATTATCGTCCGTATTCCTTGCACTTTCTTTCTTCAATACTATTTGCCTGTTACATTCAACAGTCTTAGCAGAATGTTACCGTTTGCCGTGAGCGGTACAGTATACCGGCTGTCACGACTGCACATGGACATAGTTTAGTGGGCTACGATATGAGTTTGCCGGAGTGCTCCTCCGTACACCGTATTTGCGCAACAACACTGCAGCATCCAGGTGGCCACTTTGATCTTGTATATATATAGGATGCCCGTGATGCCTACTCCCCTTTGCGACAAGAAATTAATGGCAAAATTTTTCATCGCTTAGTCTCGTTCCCTGACGAGGACAAAGTATGAACACTCTTTTGTCGTTATATTGAGATCGGTCATTATTTTGATGCTGCTAGGCATACAGCTAATATAGCCAATACTAGAGGAAATGTTCTCGTTCGCGCTCCATGCATTGAAATCTGTTACCGCAAAGGCGCCGCCTTGTTGCGACTCTGTGCAAGCGCACACGCGCCGACGACGAGATACACTTCAGGCGACACGCCGATGAACGGGATCCTGAGTATAGTGGTGCCATCTAGTTTAGGGGTCTGCAAACACATCATTTCACGCACCGAAAATTTCAAATTGATATTTGTCAAATGGCCATCGGATATTTAAAAAATATGCGCAATCAAGTTCACTAATTGTTCATAGGCACCTGCTACGTGTATATACTTGCTTTTGCATCATCCTATGAATATTTTCAGCGTTACGAAAATGAGAAGTAGCCAAGCAACCACGGATATCCCTGGGACGTTCGCCACAAGTCCGAAAATCTATCAAGCAACTACGCATGTCGGTAGGACGTCCGCCACAAGTCCGAATGTCCGTGCACGTAAATATTCATCACGGACGTCCATAGGGCGTTCAAGAAAGGTCAATATCCCGCTCGGATGTATGGGGGATATCCTCTTTTGAACATCCCCTGGCTGTACATAAATGTACATCCAATGTGCAGCTATTGAACGTCTGCAAACACCAACAGAGATCCGTCGACCGTCCAATGTGTGTGTGTGTGTGTGTGTGTGTGTGTGTCTGTGTGTCTGTGTGTGTGTGTGTGCGTGTGCGTGTGCGTGTGCGTGTGTGTGTGTGTGTGTGTGTGTGTGTGTGTGTGTGTGTGTGTGTGTGTGTGTGTGTGTGTGTGTGTGTGTGTGTGTGTGTGTGCACGCACACTAATCTTGAAGCAGCCATATAGGAATGCATGTAACAACCAGTCGGGTACTTCAATGCATTTCAACTTCACCGCTCTGCTGCAAATAAACAAAAACATGGGTACACACCAGATTCAAATAAAATAAATCTTTTACTGCCACCGTACTTTATAAAGCCCACAAAGAACACATGAATACTGTTCATAGCAACAAATATACAGGCTGATAAAAAAAAACTTCCAGACCTGTATATCATGCCTGAAGTTACGACAACACGAAGGCATAAAAAAAACAAATAAAAACTCAGTTCAGAATATGAGACAAACTCTAAGAAATGTGGAAAGACAACACAACTAAATGAGGTCTTATGTGATTATCATACTTAATTTACTGTTTCGTACTGTCAAAGCTTACAAGAATTAATTCAAGGCACATGCTTTAGAATGGAGAAAAAAAACTTACAAGCAAGGTAAACGTGTGGCGGAAACCACAAAAAGACAGCACAATGCGTAGTGGCAGTGGAATCATCAAGGCTTATCTAACACAGTAAGGTGTCAGAACTGGCTAGACAAAGGCTGGCAAAAAAAGCGGGACGAAGACAAAGGCGGTCTTTTTCCTACCTTCTTTGTCATCCTTTGTCCTGTTTTGTGCTGATTAAACAAGATTACTTAATACAGACAAACAACAGTCTGCACAGAATAATGTAAAATAATGTGCCATATAATTCAAAACCAGTTATGTACAACATGTAAGAAAAAGAATGCATTTTCAAAGAAATGAAAAACAAAATGTGACGCACCTGCAAACCAATTGTAATGGCAAGCTTTAACACAAAAAGCACTGCCTTTTTGTGCCAGTCCGAGAAACTTATGTATTGTTGAACAACAATTCGACCCGCTGCGCGATATATGCGTATCTCAGGACTCTCAATAAAGTTTTTCCATCCATCCACCCACTAAAATTCATTTCTATGTATAGAAGGAGCATTTTTTCACTCAGAAGCTTAGTAAAAAAATAATTAAATGCATAACACTTGAACCTGTGAACCTTTAAACCTTTGGCTACAAGGACGATATATCGAGTCAGCCATCAAACATATTTGTAACTAGGTGTGAAAATTTCCCCACAAACGAATTTAATAACAGCATAACCAGTACCTGCACTTAGCGAGTACACAATTGCGAGTTATCTTTACCTCTTTAAACATGCATTCAAAATAATGCTATAAGTGTTTTTAATACCCGCTTCGCTAGCAAATGATTACATCGATTTGCTGCTGAGGCCGAGGTCGGGGCTGAAAACGTTGACGAGTAGCGCTAAAAACATGGACTACTAAGAATGACACAAGTACACAGGTCGCGTCGTGTTACAATCATTGGCATTAACTTATGATGTAGCCTCTTTACAACGACAAACGTCGCAAGGCACAAGAACGTTTGCGTTGATACGAAGACAATCATGTTAACGCATGCGTGCGGCGTACATGCACACTGCACCGTTATGGACTTGCGAATTCTCAGTCCATTGAATGCTGGCTGCCGGCGCGTGATCTGAAGTTCTCAAATATGGCGTTTGTTTGCAGTGACGCTTTCTCTCGCATCTACGGCTCTCCCCTTAGTTTAGAGCGTGTTGGCGCCTCTGAACAATACATATTCTCATAATCCAATGACTCAAATAGGGATAGATGTTGCTGTCATAGCTCAATAGCTGAGCAGGTGACTTCGGGCAGGCTATGAAGGTGGCAAACCAACCAGCACTACACTGGCGCTTCACCGCCATTAAATCGATGGAACGATGGCTATAACTTGGATTGAATTGGATTCCTGCAGGACACTGTCGTCCAACATCATGCGCTGACAAGGCTTTCCGACATATCAACGCAAATATAAATAGTTTGGTTGAAACATTTACAGTATATTTAAAATTAAGCAATCAAATAGCTACTTGTTTTGGGAATAAGTGGTGTCCGAAAAACCAAATGTCTATGACGTGTTTCCGGCTACCGAAATCTCTTCCGCTGAATTCAAACAGAAAAACTGTAGGAAAAGCATAACCTTAGAGATATTCTACTACTACATAGCATCTATGATGAATTTTTACATTTGTAGTCGGTCGTGCAGCGAGTGAAAGAATAACCTTTGAGATTTGTTCCGGTTTCACAGTCATCTTAATTTGCAAGGATGTGTCAGCTACTCGTTTTGTCTTGCAAAAATAACTCAGGTTATGTGTTCAATAGAGTGCGGAAAGATGCAGAGAAAATGTAAAATCAATTAGTAACATTGATCAATGCCCTAATTATGTCCTAGACATGTCCGTTTACGTACAGCCAGGAGATGGCCGAAAGAGGATGTCCCCGGGACGTCTTCATGGGTTATGGACATTTCTTGTACGTCCTATGGACATCCGTGAGGGATATTTAAATGTAGGGACTTTTGAACTTGTGGCGGACGCCCCACGCATATCCGTGGTTGCTTGAGTACTTTTGTCGTCCAGTTTTTACTCAAGAGGTGGCTTAATAACTCTATACAACTATGCCTAGAGCTAAGCAATCTAAGGAGGAAAGTGTGTACATCTGAAGCCAACAGATGACACGACATCCAGGCACATAAAGGGCCACATAGATTGATTCAATGGACTGGGAGAGTGTTCAGGTATTTATACAGCAATAGCTTGGTTCAGAGTAGAGGAAAAGAACTAGGAAGCTTACTACCAAGTATACAGCTGTAGGGTGAGCAACACAACAACAAAGAACTCCAAGCGGAAAGTCAGAGAGGCTGAAATAATTTCATGGGTGGCGGCAATGTAAAAGAAACCTGCCATGAGTAGCTACTTAAGAGCATAAACGAAATCAGGAAAGAAAGGATTTATGAAGAAGAAGCATGTGCTTACTGCGGTAAAGCTAGGAAAACGATGGAACATGTTTTATTAGAACGTGAAAATATCTCCCCAGTGTTCGATCTAGGCACCACTGACCTCCTTGAAGCCCTTGGGCTCAGCGAGGGCAAGGGGAAAGTAAACTTGTCCGCAGTAGAGATTAGTAAGATGCGACTGGAATATTGGGGGAAGAAAAGTAGGGAAACGACAAAAAACGGAGACCTACAGAAACAGTCTTCACAATAGGGGGTCAGAAAATTTGGTTATGGAAATTCATCATGCGTTTTGTCTTCTTTTTCTTTTTTTCTTTTTTAACCGCGGTAGGACATTACGCAGTATAATAGCAAGAGCTTGGTGGCGCAACACACCGACCCGTTCCAAAGGTGGACACTCATAACATCCATCCATACATCCATCCATCCATCCATACAATATCGATTATAGCTAAATGCTCTCACTGGACCACGAATATCCTCTGGACATCCTGATTTCATCCGAACAAGTCGCGGTCAGGACGTCCAGTGGATAACGTGAGAGCATTATTTTCGGGATGACCTATTTAAGAGATCTTTCAGACATACAGAGAATTGAACTTCTCAGATGTAAAGAAATCCCACAACCTTAATCCTATTAGTGTCTGAAGGGTGTTCTCAATGGGACGTCCCATACCGGGAATATCTGGGACCAACACACATAATTCAACACGTATTACGTGATCATGTCGCGGAATGTTAACTCTCTTCCACGGCTACCCGCCGCGCACAATCTTCTGAAAAGACATGTTAGCCAGCAACATGGAACTGCCACACCCAGGATCATATATCTAGTGAAGAGGATAAATGGAGAATTTGTATTGGACGACCACAATTGCACAATCATTTCGGGAGGAAATGTCACAAAATGGTAGGCAGAGCTCGGAAACAGCTGCGCATTACCACCTACAGCTAGGCGTAATCGAATCAGTTCTATCTTACGCTCTCCGAATATGTTGAGAACGCCGAGTACTGCATAGGCTACAACCCCTGCCGCAGAACAGAGCAGTGACGGCCTTTACCCAGTCGAATCGCCACTGTCTGTTGCATGCACGCATTGCGCTGACTTGCGCGTAGTCGATCACATCACTTGACGTCACCATTATGCTGGATCTCTTCACCCTTTTTGTGGTCATGTTTGGTGCGCTCCGCGCTCAGTGTGCGTGTTTCTTTAAACGTGGTAGTAGTTTCATGCGCTCTTCAGTTCCAGAGTGAAGGTTTGTCAGTTCCAGGAAACGTTTCCGTCGTGCACTTTGGATCTCCATCTATGCTGCGTGCGCCCTGTGCACCTTACACCCATCAAGAGGTAAGGGACACTTCCTGTAGTAAGTGTTTTTCTTTAGCAGCCCTGAAACCTTTTCGACTAGCGTGTCGTCCAGTCTGCGCGTAATCGAACGCCGGGCACTCTACTTGGTCTGTGGCTACGGTAACACTATTTGGTGATTGACCATCCATTGTGCTCCCGCAATACTGCATTTGGTTGCATCGTACTGCTCTTTTTTTGCAAACTTCCGACGTTACTCTGTGTTATATTGTTTCTATGCAGCACTGAGATCAGCCCAAATTTCTGAAAGCGAAACTTTAGAAGCACTAGCTGCTAACATGTAGCCCACAGGATTGGTCCGCGAGAGTTTCGCTGTCTTTCGTGAACAGTAGCAAATAATATAATAATAATTATTATTATTTCCTACACGCATTTCTGGAATAGCCTCGCCTGAGCTTCGTTCGCGTTTTGTTTTCGTAACCGCGACTGGGATAGCAATTGTAAAACTGCGTAAGGTTCGAATAACTTAACTTTTGTAGGCATTTGTATCGAGTCCGTATCACTTGCTGCATACTATGGCTGGCCGCGCTGCTGACTTTTACCATGTCCGCCTTTAGGGCTGCTATAGTGCTTTTGCCAAATAGTGCCGCGCACATTTATTGGAATCACAAAATCTCTGGGCGACTTTTTAGACTTATGATAACTTACACGTGATTCGAATCACAGAGTTTTGCATTTGTGGTAGAAGCCAGTTGCCACTTTGTTAGGTCATTCTTGCCAGACTGCCTATCAAATTGAATAGGGAAAAGAGAGTCAAGTATAGCGAATGGTACAACGCCTTTACCGAGGCGCACAGATTTACCCAAACAGAAGCATAACACACTCGCGCGCTTGCTGGTTAAGTGCCCTGTTCTACGACGATAAAAAAGTGCCTTTCGCTGCGCACGCTATGGCGCCTACGTGCGCTTTAGGGCTTTCACTCTATATGAAACTAAGACGCGTCTTGGATGTCTCGGCTAGCTTTTTAATCCTGCGCCCTATGGCAATTACGTACGCGTTGAAGCTTTCGCTTGATCTGAAATTGCGACGCGTTGCACAACCATACGGACGCTTTCTTCCGCTGCGCGCGATTGCTGCAACGGAATGAAGCGGGCACAACTTGCTTGCTCCGCCTAGGGGTCAATTTTCCTGCGGCTTGCACTGCTCGCATTACTGGCTTTTCTGAAACTGTTGTGTGACGCGTCTCAGCTTGCGAAAAGCCAGTAATGCCAGCAGCGGAAGTCCCTGCAGGAGAATTTCTATGTGGAGCACGGTAAATTAACCGCTCCCTATCGTTTCAGTCATCGCGCGCAGCGAAGAAGGCTAGGCGCGATTTGTAATACGCATCTGTTTAAGATCAAGCGAAACTTTCAACCCGTACGTAGCAGACATAGCGCGCGGCGAAAAAAACCTACATGAAAGTTGGGCGACGCGCCCCACTTTCAAATACAGCGAAAGCTTCAACCTGTATGTGGCTGGGATAGCGCGCGCAGCGAAAAAAGCAAGCCGATAGTTCAGAAACGCGTCCCGGTTTCATATACAGTGCAAGCTTCAACCTGTAAATAGCAGGGATACCGCGCACCTCGAAAAATCTAGCCAAGAATAGTGCGACGCATCCCACTTTCACATCCAGTTACATCTTCGATCTGTATGTAGTAGGCATAGCGCGCGCAGCGAAAAAAGGTAGCCGGAATTTGTACGACGCGTCCCAGCTTTAGATCCAGCAAAAGCTTCACACTGTATGTCGCAGGGATATCGCGCGCAACGAAAAAGCTAGTCGAAAGTAGTGCGACGCCTCCCACTTTCAGCTCCAGCGAAAGCTTCAACCTGTATCTAGCAGGGATAGCGCGCGCAGCGAAAAAAGCAAGCCAAAAGTTGTGCAACGTGTGCCAGATTCAAATCTATCGAAAGCTTCAACCTGTATGTAGCAGAGATTGCGCGCGCCGCGAAAAAAGCTAGCCGACAATAGTGCGACGCGTACCACTTTCAGCTCCCGCGAAAGCTTCAACCTCTATGTAGCAGGGATGGCGCGCGCAGCGAAAAAAGCAAGCCAAAAGTTGTGCAACGCGTCCCACTCCCAGATCCAGCGAAAGCTTCGACCTGCAAATCGCAGGGGTAGCACGCACCGCATAAAAAACTAACTGACAAGAGCGCGAGGCGTCCCATTTTCAGATCCAGCGTAAGCTTCGGCGTGTATGTAGCAGGGATAGCGAACGCAACCAAAAAAGCTAGACGAAAGTTGTGCAACGCGTCCTAGTTTTGGATCCAGCGAAAGCTTCAGTCTGTATGTAGCAGGGATAGCGTGCGCAGCGGCAAACGCTATCCGGCAGTAGTGCGACGCGGCCCGGCTGCAGATCCAGCGAAAGCTTCGACCTGCATGCAGCAGGGATAGGCGAGCAGCGAAAGAAGCTTGCCGAGAATAGTGCGCCACGTCACACTTCCAGATTCAGCGAAAGCTTCAACCTGTATGTGGTAGGGATAGCGCGCGCAGCGGCAAATCTACCTGAAATTTGTGCAACGGGTCCTAGTTCCATATGCAGCGAATCCTTCGACCTGTATGCATCAGGCAGAGGGCGCGCAGCAAAAAAAGCTATCCGATAGTTTTACGACGCGTCCCAGCTTTAGATCCAGCGAAAACATCAAACTTTATGTAGTAGATGTAGCGCAAACAGTAAAAAACGCTAGCTGAGAGTTCTCTAACGCGTCCCTGTTATGATCCAGTGAAAGCTTCGACCTGTATGTCGCAGGGATAGCATGCCTTGCGGCAAAAGCTATATGGCAGTTGTACGACGTACCAGCTATAGATCTAGCGAAAGCTTCAACTTCTAAGTATTAGGGATAGCACGCGCACGAAAAAAAGCTAGCCGCTAGTTATGCAACGCGTCCCACTTTGAGATCCTGGAAAATAATCGACCTGTATGAAGCAGGTGTAGCGCGCGCAGCGGAAAAACTAGCCGAGAATAGTGCGACTCGTCCCACTTTCAGATCCCGCGAAAGCTTCGAGCTGTATGCAGCAGGTGTAGCGCGCGCAGCGAAAGAAGCTACCCGAGAATAGTGCGGCGCGTCCCAGTTCCCTTCCAGCGAAAGCTTCAACCTGTATCTAGAAGGTGCAGCGCGAGCACCGGAAAAACTAGCTGAGAATAGTGCGACGCATCCCACTTTCAGATCCAGCGAAAGCTTCGACCTGTATCTAGCAGATGTAGCGCGCACAGTGAAGGAAGCTAGCCGAGAGTTCTACAACGTGCACCAGTTCACATACAGCGAAAGCTTCGTCGTGTATGTAGGAGGGATAGCGCGCTCAATGAAAAAAAGCTAGCCGACAGTTGTGCAACGTGTCCCACTTTCAGATCCAGAGAAATAATTGACCTGTATGTAGCAGATGTAGCGCGTACAGTGAAAAATGCTAGCCGAGAATAGTGCACCGCGATCCACTTTCAGATGCAGCGAAAACTTCAACCTGTATGTAGAAGGTGTAGAGGAGCAGCGGAAAAACTATCCGAGAATAGTGCTACGCGTCCCACTTTTCGATCCAAAGTAAGCTTTGACGACCTGTATGTAGTAGATGTAGCACGCACAGTGCAAAATTTAGCCGAGAGTTCTACAACGTGTCACAGTTCAGATCCCGCGATATCTTAGACGTGTAGTAGGAAAGAGAGCGCGCTCAACGAAAAAAGTTTGCCGTCAATTGTGCGACGCGTCCCAGTTTCAAACCCAGCGAAATCTTCTCCCTGTATGTAGAAGGGATAGCATGCGCAGCGGCAAAAGCTATCTGACCGTTGTACGACGCGTCCCAGCTATACATCCAGAGAAAGCTTCAACCTGTATGTAGTAGGGATAGCGCGCGCAATGAAAAAAGCTAGCCGACAGTTGTGCAACGCGTCCCACTTTCAGATTCTGAGAAATAATCGACCTGTGTGCTGTAGGTGTAGCGCGCGCTGCGGAATAACTAGCCGAGAATAGTGCGACGCGTACCATTTTCAGAACCAGTGAAAGCTTCGACCTGCATGTAGCAGATGCATCGCGCACAGTGAAAAAAGCTAGCCGAGAATAGTGCGCTGCGTCCCAGTTCAGATCCAGCGATGGCTTCAACCTGTATGGAACAGGTGTAGAACTAGCAGTGGAAAAACTTGAAGAGACTAGGGTTACCCGTCCCACATTTAGATCCTGCGAAAGCTTCGACCTGTTTGCAGCAGATGTAGCACGCACAGGGAAAAAAGCTAGCCGAGAGTTCTATAACGTGTCCCAGTTCAGATCCACCGGAAGCTTCGACGTGTATATTATTAGGGATAGCGAGCTGCGAAAAAAGCTAGCCGACAGTTGTGCGACGCGTCCCAGTTTCAAATACAGCAAAAGGTTACAGGTTCTGCCTTTATGTAGCAGGAATAGCGTGTGCAACGGGAAAAGCTATCCGACAGTTGTACGACGCGTCCCAGCTAGAGGTCTAGTGAAAGCTTTAACCTGTATCTTACAGGGATAGCGCACGCAACGGAAAAAGCTAGTCGAAAGTTGTGCAACGCTTCGCAGTTTCAGATCCAGCGAAAGCTTCAACCTGTATATAGCAGGCATAGCACGCGCCACGAAAAAAGCTAGCCGACAGTGGTGCGACGCGTCCCACTTTCAGATACAGAGAAAGCTTCAACCTGTATCTGGCTGTGATAGCGCACGCAGCTGCAAAAGCTAGCCGAAAGTTTTGCAACGTGTCCCAACTTCAGATACAGATACAACCTCTATTAGCAGGGATAGCGCGCGCAACGAAAAAAGCTAGCCGACTGTTGCGCGACGCGTCCCACTTTCAGATCCAGCGAAAGCTTCATTCTGTATGTAACAGAGATAGCGCGTGCCGCGAATGAAGGAAGCCGAAAACACTGTCCCGCGTCCGACTTTCAGATCCAGCGAAAGCTTCAACCTGTATGTAACAGGGATAGCACGCGCCGCGAATTAAGGAAGCCGAAAATACTTTTCCGCGTCCGACTTTCAGATCAAGCGAAAGCTTCAACCTGTATGTAACAGGGATAGCACGCGCCGCGAATTAAGGAAGCCGAAAATACTTTTCCGCGTCCGACTTTCAGATCCAGCGAAAGCTTCAACCTGTATGTAACAGGGATAACATGCGCAGCGGCAAAAGCTATCTGGCAACTGTATAACGCGTCCCAGTTATAGATCCTGCAAAAATTTCAACCTGTATGTAGTAGGGATAGTGCGCTCAACGAAAAAGCTATACGACAGTTGTACGACGCGTCCCACTTTCAGATCCAGTGGATGCGTCTACCTGTATGTAGCAGGTGTAGCGCGCGCAGCGGAAGTATCCGAGAATAGTGCGTCGCGTCCCTTTCAGATCCAGCGAAAACTTCGACCTGTATGTAGTAGATGTAACGCGCAGAGTGAAAAAAGCTATCGGGGCAGTTACTGATGCAACGGAAGCTTCAACCTGCATGTAGCAGGGATAGCGCGCGCAGCGAAAGAAGCTAGCCGGGAATAGTGCGCCGCGTCCGACTTTCAGATCCAGCGAAAGCTTCCGCCTGTATGTACCGGGGATTGCGCGCACAGCGTAAAAAGCTAACCGAGAGTTGTGCCGCGCATCCAAGTTTCAAATCCAGCGAAAGCTTCAACCTGTACTTAGCAGGCATAGCGCGCACAGCGAAAAAAGCTAGCCGACAGTTTGGCAACGCGTCCCTGTTTGAGATCCAGCGAAAGTTTCGACCCGTATGCAGCAGGGATAACGCGCGCAGCGATAAAACAGTCCCGAGAGTCGTGCTACGCGTCTCAGTTTCAGAAAAGCCAGCCACAAGAGATTCTCTATCCGTACCACGGCAATGCAACCGGTACGTCTCGTTGCAGCCTTCGCGCGCAATTAAAAACATAGCCCAGGGTAGCGCGACGCATCTCAGATTGAGATCGAGCGGAAGCTTCAACCCGTATTTAGGTGACATAGCGCGCTGAGCGAAAGGAAGCGCTTCGTATCTTCGGAGAACAGGGCGCGAAACTAGCAGTGGATTTCAAAGTTTGAGGGTTATGCAGCAAACTTACTGTACTGCTTGGAGCTGCGATATTGCGCGTGTGTTATGCTCCTGGTCTGATAATTCTGTGCGCCTCAGGAACGTCGTCATTGCGTTCGCTATATTTGGTTGTTGTTCCCCGTCAAATTTGGCAGGCAGTCCTGCAACAATGACCTCAAAATCAGGATACAGACTTCTACCATACCAAGCATAACGCCATCGGATGCTAGTACAGTGGTCATATTAATTGAAGTTTACTCCTCAGCTGTACGTAACGATCAAAACATTGGCGCTGACTTAATTATTCGTTCGCACGTGGTCGTATTTTTTTAGTACGCAACAGTGAAAGTAACAGTTAAACTCATCATTTTGTGCTTTTTTACTCCACGTTGGTGGAGAAAATATATTTAGCTGCGGAGTTTCACAGTGCATTCAACCATATAAATGCGACACAAATTCTGACAATTGTCTGGTAATGCGTAAGCATTCTTTGGCTGGGCTGTTACTTCGCTTTGCCTTATGTGCGTTTCCTAGCTTATGCAAATCTACCCATGGCTTTTCTGGTGCCGACGAATGTAGCGAAGTAGTAAACAATTCTCAGAATTTCTGTAACATTTTTGTTGTTTGTCATGTCTGCCCTGCTTAGACTATAATGCTATAGAGACAATTCCATTTCATCAAATCGCGGGATTACATTCTTCTTTTATTGGTGCGTTCTGTGCAATGTCTTTTTTTTTTTTACGAATCAAACAACCTGCATTTTTTCTGTGGAAGCTGGCAACCTGTTTCTATTTCGCATTGAATTTTTCGCTGTTCCTGTGTCCCCGTAGCTTTGTGTTCTTGATATCAGTCACATTCTTTATTTCCCTTCTGTGCTGGATCAAGTACAAAGTCCTTTCTGGTTATTTCTTTTATTTTATTCCCTTTGTATGCTAGGACATCAGCGCGGTGACATCCCAATTTTATGCCTTTGTTTAAGCCAACCAGTCATCTACTATTACAGTATTATCACATCTGCCGATCCGCTATTCTATCATTTTTATACCCCTTAATTCCAAAGCAGGTTTCGTTGCACGCTCACAAGTAATGCGGAAAAGTAAGCTAACAAGGCCGCACGGCGAGAACGTTTTATCCTTTTTTTTTCATTTTCTATTGCTTCCTTATTGTTTTGAAATCAAACATTCATCTACATTTATACTATTGGTACAAATAAATGTTTTAACTTCGCCAATTACCTACTTAGTTCGCAGATGAAGGGTGTGGCACCTTTAGTGTCAGCTTTTGCTGAGGTACTCTGCAAATCATGCTCACGCATAAAACCCCTACTCAGCTTCATTTTTGTTTATAGCGATATATAGTGGCACCCGCAAAAGACAGCAGGTGCGCAGTTGTGAATCCGGTATACGTTAACCATCACGGTATACCGTAACTCTCTGCTAAAACTGTAACATAGGTCTATGTCACACCGATAATGCGCATGCCGTTTGTCACTTGGAAATACCAGAAGCTCAGCGCTAAGAAAAAGCGGTATATCGAGCCAAACTATGTTTTCCTTTTCAATGCTTTTACGAGACAACCACTTCTATAATGTCAATGAAATTTGTTGCGTATATGAGAGTAAGCTGCATTGATTCCAGCAAGCAGATTTTTTAGTGTGGCCTGCAATATTTTATGAAAATACTTCAAGGTTGGTAAATTAAAAAAAGCTTGAAGTTAAAAAATACATAAATCTATACAAATACGAAAACAAATTTTGCAATTCTGTAAACTGGATCTCTAAGTGGATCTGAAATGCCTAAATTTGATTTTAATTGACTGCTTATATAAAGTAGTTACAATTATCACGCGGGTGTTGCAAATGTCTTACTCCCAGATTTGTAGTACGTTTCAAGTTGGTATATAATACACATATTTTGGCCTCTTAACATGCATGATTAGGTGCAGTTTACAGAATTTGGATATCATTTATTTTTTAATTGTGGAGTTACCACCTTGAGATGTTGATGCCTGGGTTTTTTTCTTTTTTTCAATTGTGAACTTCCAACAATTTTTGTGAAAACTATGGGCGGCCTAATCAAACCGTTTGCTTCCTACACATAATAAATGCTTTGCCAGAACTGGCCCCTCCGCCATAAAAACCCAATAATCAATCGCGCAAATTCTTTTTCTTTTGAATGTAAGAAACTTCATCCTATTTCAGTAAGTGCTTGTCCAGAAAAACCATGGGAGGAGGAGCAGCTGCAGTGGCCAATTTTTACGTCCACTGCAGGACGAAGGCCTCTCTCAGCCGTCTCCTATTACCCCTGTCTTGGGCTCACTGATTACAACTTGCGCATGCAAATTTTCTGACCTCATCACCCCGCCCACTTTTCGGGCGGCCTGGACAGCATGGCTCCTGAACAGGCGTATATTTATCTAGGCTTTTTCTCAAAGGGACCCTGACCACGATAAAACGGTGGTCAGACCTGCAACGCAGCAGAGAGTGCTGGACCCGGACAGGCCGGCAACGGAAACTGACCCTGACAACATTCAATATCTGTACCATCTCGAGTGAAGCTAGCTAATCAAAACTCTTTGATGAACTTTCGAGCATGTCGAGAAATGTGGACAAAGTTTGCAAGCCAAGAAGATTGCAAGCAGCGTTATGACAGCTCTCACCACGGCATTTTCTTTTCGTTTACCCACTTGCAGCCGGGGCTTGTGCGAGAAGTTCTTTTCGATTTTCTAGGACCGTACATAAGTACAGGGCAAATGTCCTCTGTGAACTACCGTGTTACTCCCGTTCAAGTTCGTCCTCTTCGTCGTTGCCGTAGTTCCGAGATCATTCACGTCTCGCGTTTCAGACCCTTTGTTCGGCGTTCCTTTCCCGCCTTAAGTTGCGGCCTGGCTGCCTGCTTCAGAGCGCGGGGGGAAATTAGTGTGAGCGCTGCGTTTGCATATCATATTCCTCATCTGTACATACTCAACATCACCACTCGGGGACGTAATGCTGGGTGGCTCGATCGCTGAAATAAATGGGAAGACCAGCGGTCTAACCGTTGTCTCTCAATATATATATATATATATATATATATATATATTCCTTGCGCGGCACATCGTTCTTGGATTAGTGTAATAGATTAGAGAAGTTCCTCAGCAGCTAAAGTGAACATTCAGTTGGAGAATATACTTTTTCGGACCAGACTTTTTCGGAATCAGATGCAAGTTCAGGTTGTTGTTAAATTCTAGGTGTCTTCTTTGTGCGCAAATTGCATTGAAGGTGCTTCCGTATTCAGAAAGTGTATTGCTAGCGGTATCGATACATGAAAGTATGAACGTTGTCACCGTTTTCACTTCTCGAAGCTTTACTATTTATAAATTAAATTATGGGGTTTTACGTGCCAAAACCACTTTCTGATTATGAGGCACGCCGTAGTGGGGGACTCCGGAAATTTCGACCACCTGGGGTTCTTTAACGTGCACCTAAATCTAAGTACACGGGTGTTTTCGCATTTCGCCCCCATCGAAATGCGGCCGCCGTGGCCGGGATTCGATCCCGCGACCTCGTGCTCAGCAGCCCAGCACCATAGCCACTGAGCAACCACGGCGGGTAGCTTTACTATAATGCATGTCAAATAAATATACAGAATGGTATTGGACTGTGCCACATAGTGTCAAAAAAACGAGTTTATTTCATTTATAACTTATTGAGCACAGTAATACAAGGACAGCACATGAGTAAAACATCGCTAGTATTTCCGACTGATGACTTTTATTAACAATGTGAAATTGCCTGTAGTGAATTTCGTTCTTTTTATAAGACAACATGTATCTCAACCACGTGGAGAATAGAGGCCAGAACTGGCGCCCAATAACGTAAAACTATTCCAATCAGCTTTATTTCTAATCTCCTGACGTCAAATTTACGTAACGGCGGACGCAAGCATCGGGCCATGATCCGCAGCGTTGTCTTAACAGCCCAATGAAACGCTCACCTCGTTTAAAGAAGGTCAATTTTGTTTGCTTTCCAAACGAATAAAATTGCTTACATGGAGCGGTATATTTATCTGATTGGCGGACAAGAGGTGAGGAGCGCGCCCAAGTGGAGAGGGTTTCGACGGGGCCGAAGCCAGGGCAATGAAAATGGATGACCGAATGAGGAGGCTGGTGCCTGCGATTTGTCCGCTTCCCCCTACCTAGCTTCCGGTGGCTGTTCGAAAATCGTGGCGGCGTGCAACGGAATGTTAAGAACGCGGCTAAAACGGGTCCTCAGGAAAGATGACTTAGCAGAGTGACGTCGTATACCCGCCGAAATGGCAAAAAGTTTATTATACGTCAATAAATCCATGCTTTCCGGCAGGTGCGAGTAACCAGTGCCTGAGTGATCGGCAGGCAGCCATCTTCTATTCCTTTCGCGACGCGGCACTGCCCAGCTATTCAGAAATGCTTTCAGTTTTGTTGGGCATATTAATGTCTTTAACGCGTACACGTCACTTTGTAGCGGTGAGTTTTTACGGTTTTGTGACGTCGTGTGACAGACAGGCGAAGTGGGTGGAGCCCGAAAACTTTTGATGAATAGCAGAAGGCTCATCGCAAAAAGGCGTGGAATCAGAAGAAATTCTTTTTTATTCTATATGGTCTTTCAAGCATAATCAATGTGTACAGCTGATATCAGCTGCGGAGCTATGACGGTTTTCGTGACGTCGCGTGACAGACAGGAGAAGTGGGAGGGGCCCGAACACTTTTTGACCAATCGTGGAGGGTTCATTGTAGAATTGGAATATAAAACTTTGGAATAGCTTTACCTTATAGTGTACCTGGGGCGCTATAACGTAAAGCTATTCCAAACTTTTCTTTTCCAATTCTGCAATCAGCCCTCCGCGATTGGTCAAAAACTTTTTTGGATAACCCCCACTTCACCTGTCTATTACGCGACGTCACGAAAACCGCGATAGCTCCCCATCTGATATGACGTGCACACACTAATTATGCATCATTTGCCGGAGAAAAGAAAAATGGTTATTTCTGATTCAACCCTTTTCGCCATTAGCCTGCGGCTGTTGGTCACAAGTTTTGGGGCTGCACCCACTTCACCTGCCATTTACGCGACGTCATAAAACCGCAAAAACTGGCCCCGTCGAAGCGACGTGTACGCGCTAATGATTCATTAATATGCCGAACATAACTGCATTTTCTTCTGAATAATCGCAGGCTGCCCCTTTCCGAAAGGAATAAAAGATGGCGCATATCGCTGCGGCACTGGTTACTCGCACCGGCCGGAGAGCATTGGTTTATTTGCGTATAATAAAACATTTTGCGGGGCCGTGTAACGTTTTCGAGCACTTTCGGCACGGTTACGACCTCGCTCTGCCAACTCTTCTCTGATGAGGATCCGTTTCGGCGTCATTCATAAGCTTCCGTTGCATAACTCTGGGATGTTCGACTAGCCACCGGAAGCTAAGTAACGGAAAGCGGACCAATAGTAGACGCCGGTACCACCCCCTTCCCTCGGTTATCGATCTTAAGTACAGTAGCTCGGCCCCGTCGAATCCCTTCTCCACTTGACCATGCTCCTTGCCTCTTGTCAGCCATTTAGATAAGACAAGCCGCTCTGTAGGCAATGTTATTCGTTTTTCAAGCAAACAAAAGTGACCTCCTATGAACGATGAGAGCGTTTGATTGGTCTGTCTAGACAACCCTGCGGGTCACCGCCCGATGCTTGCGTCGGCGTTACGCAAGTTTGACGTCAGGAGATTGGAATAAAAACATATTGGAATAGTTTTACGTTATAGGGCCCCTGTTTACAGCAGACAAAATATACGGTCTAATCTTTAGGTTCAACCATATCAACCGACACTCAAAACGAGGCCTAAGCTATACATACGCAGAATAACATTGCGCACCCCTTCACAACATTAATTTATTGTCACAGTCTGACTTCGGGCGTTCACAGTGCACTTTCATTGCGACATAAACTACATTTTCCCCACTCTTTGAAGCATCTTGCATTCTCATAGCAACATCCTTTAAGGAGACAGGCAAAATGCTTATGGTGTTCCATAAACGCTCTGCGAGTTGCTTCTGGCACTAAGTGATTTCCCAGAGGGGGTTTTTAGGACGGCTGTCAGACCGAATTTCAGCTTGGGACAATGTGAGACGAACAATAAAATCGCTACTCACGGGAGAAGATATCCCAGGAATAGCGTTGACGCGAGTACCAGATGAAGCACCTTTATTTCAAACGCTAACAAGGCGCCACTAAAACCATTCATACTCATTTGCTATCAGCAACAAAGCTGGCAAAGTGCTGATATTCCTTGCAAAGTGCAGCCATTTAGATAAGACAAGCCGCTCTGTAGGCAATGTTATTCGTTTTTCAAGCAAACAAAAGTGACCTCCTATGAACGATGAGCGCGTTTCATTGGTCTGTCTAGACAACCCTGCGGGTCACCGCCCGATGCTTGCGTCGGCGTTACGCAAATTTGACGTCAGGAGATTGGAATAAAAACATATTGGAATATTTTTACTTTATAGGGCCCCTGTTTACAGCAGACAAAAATATACGGTCTAATCTTTAGGTTCAACCATATCAACCGACACTCAAAACGAGGCAAGGAGTGCAAGAGGCAAGGAGCATGGTCAAGTGGAGAGGGATTCGACGGGGCCGAGCTACTGTACTTAAGATCGATAACCGAGGGAAGGGGGTGGTACCGGCGTCTACTATTGGTCCGCTTTCCGTTACTTAGCTTCCGGTGGCTAGTGATAGCTCAGCGTTTTCAATAATAGTTATAGCAATGTTAGCTACATTACATGAAAGGGCTGGAGAGGGCGAATTGCTCAATGAAGGTGGTACATGCAGCTATGATTCGGAATATGGTGTAGAGGTCCACCAGGCTCTCCTAAAATTCGCACGTCTCAGTTTTGCACCAGAATACAAGGCTCACACTTGAGGACGGACTGGTGTGCCGAGCGATATTCTAGACGATGAACTAGCTCCTAGTAGAGGACATGGTATCTGTACAAGGTCCTGTAAGAACTGAAACCTCCTGCCCATCATGAGCAAGAAGCTCGACGAGAAGCGCTCGCAAACATGGATATTACGATGAAGCTCTATATGACACGAATTTCGAGAAAATTATTCCGCCAACTGAAGCGAAAAAAATGCCTATCTTCATGGGAATTACGCATGCAAGTCGCACTCCACTATTCGTTTCTATAAAGAAAAGCACAAAACAGGGTCACGACCACATGATACATGATAAGGCGCGTTCGAACAATGTCAAGCCCGTAGCGTATGCCGCATTCTTTTCCCGGTAAAGATTACGGTTCCATAAGCTGCCGTTGCCGGAAAGCGGTAACTGCAGCATACGAAGCAGGGAGTAACGTCACTACACTTTCATACGCAAAAGAAGAACCCGCCTAGCAACTGATTTCGTTTGTGTTGGGATAGTGCTATGGCAAGAGCACACATATCTAGGGCTCTCGAAGAGCAGCGTGAGCACGATGGACGGCGACCGGAACAACGTCAACATGAACGACGGTGTTGTGCTCAGGCAAGACCGGACGCAGCGGTTCCTGCGAAAAACAAGCCGCGCACATTTAGGACGCCTGAAGAGCACGAATCAACTGCTAATATCGTTTCAATTAAATATAGTTTTGCTAGAGTGCATTTAAATATTTTGCTGTCAATTATTTCACGTAGGGGATTGCTCAATCGTTCAAGGCTACGTCACACTGGTATATGGGATCAGGTGATACCACAAATTCGCTGGCCAACCACTTCCACAGCGTGGATTGGAGCCCAATTTTGTTTACTGCGACAGAAGTTAAGGGTTGGAAACTGGGTTTGCTTTTCCAATTCGGTTGCTCTTTCCGCTCCGCCGACGGAGGTTGTCGTCGTGGTTACCGTATCGTCGTCACCACGCCAACCTCCTCACAGGGATTTAGCGCATCTGGTATTCCACAAAACGCAGGCTAACTGAGCGTTTTGGCGGATAATTGGAGGCACCAACGTGAACGGCCTGAACGGTGCAGCCAGCTGAAGGCGCAGACCTAAATCCGCCAAACACAAGCTAATATTCCAGGAAACAAGTGTGCTAAGGTACGTCCTCACCCGCGGAAGTAAGCGTTAACAAGGCGGCGCGCTTATTTCTGCAGCGCTTGGGGGGTCGTCTTCTTGTCTCCTGTCCCGTCTACGTTTTGCGCTGTTAACACCATGGTGGAAAACCAACAAGCTTAAGCTGTTATTCTAGAGAATTCTTGCCGTGAAAGCGCCTTTCGCGGCGCACCTTTTTAAGCGCGCGGCTTTGTGCGCGCTTATTTCCACAAGTGAGTACGTACCTTTATACTTCGCTGCTGGTCTACATTTTCGACATTGGCGTATTCGCGAGCACTATTGCGCCTCTGCCGAAAGTTTACACCCGAAGCTAAGTAGAACCAATTTGGTAACTGCGCTAAAAACTGCATTTGTCTGGTTGATCTTTGTGGCAGCAGGTGGCGCCACCACTCCGTCCTCTCGCGCTTACACCTCCGCTCAGTCAGCATTCTCGCGATCCGCCTGCGTTTATCGGAACACCGGACAAGCTCAAACTATTACGTTCACCAGCGCCATACGGTGAAATATAATACTTCTCATTCACTGGGGATGGAATCGCGCATTGGCAATGTGCAATTGCGAGCCACACACATGTAGCCACAGGGCATTAGAGAGCATTCGGTGAGCGTTTATTTCTGGCTCCTCTCGGATTTCTGTATCCCGCCTAGTCAATGAAGAGGAACGCTAGTGCTTGTGCGCCCAATGCTTTTTTTTTTGGCACCAGGGCACAAATCGGTCAGCTGCAAAGACGATTGAACAAGCGGACGCACCGCGACGGTGCGTCCGTTTGGTCCTTTTGCGGTTTCGCGGACAGGCTGAGTGCGCATCACTAGCATCTTTGTGCCAAGTCGAATGGTGCATTTCAAAGAGGCGAAATCAACGCAGCTTTGAGCAGTGCTTGAGCGCGTGAAATTTCAGCAGAGCGGACCGTAAGCGACGCTCAGCTAAAACTGTCTGATAGTGCTAAAATGAGCATGTCGAAGCCTTTTAGTGTTATAACCCATACAGGTTTTGCCGGATCTTTCTGAGCCTGAAGGTACACAAATTTTAGGCAAATTTTCGCTAAGCGTATGCTTGCCGATGTTATCGTGCTTGTGTGTGTGTGTTTTTTTTTTTCCTCATAACTTACTACTGAGTAACCGCGCTTGTCCAAGTCACTCTGCATTGTACCTGTGTTCAAGTGCATTGCAGTAGCAATAACAGACTATAAGAAATAAATTGTAGTTCTCGCCGTCTAGTCCCGTAAAGAGTGCTTCCGTATTAAAGGTCCTGGACAACGCAAAACACGGTAGCATCGTCTGCTCGCTGTCTGCATTCCATGGGGTCCTTTCTTTCGCTATTTGCTTCTCATTCCTAATATACTGGATGTCCCAGCTAAATTTAGCTAGAGTTTAAAGATATGCAAATGCCACGCAGCTGCGCAGAACAAAGGTAATGTTGTTTGCCGTTGCTTGGAGATACACAAAATGTATTTTTCAATCCGCCTGATTAGATAATTAATCTTAATTAATTATTCAACTTCTCAAATACTATAAATTGTTTAAAAGTGTCAATGTGAAAATTGTAAAGCGACATTAAAAACTCCCGACACAACTTTCTGTTCCTCAAAACATGTTACATGAAACTGTTTTTCCGGGTGTGAAAGAAGCGCGCAAATGCAGGCAAAATTGCCTCGCGACTGGCCGCTCAATGCAGTCAGTGCGCATACGCAGGTGCCTTCAAGACCTACATCAGCTACCTCATAGGTTTTACTAGCGCGGTATGTACACGTTTTTGCAAAAGTACATTCACGCTTGCGCAGAATGCCAACGCCGCAAGCCTGATTTTTTCCGCAAGCCCGCAATCCTGACCAATGCAACCTTTGCGCGGCCCTTCGCGACCCTGTTACCGGGTTGGGTATAGGCCTATATGGGCATCTGTCATACACAGCTGCTGGAAATCGCTCAGTCATTGCGGCTATAGACCATACTTCACGACGTATGCAGAAACGGCCGCTCTGCCAGCCGCGACAGCTTGTGGTGTGCCTCCTTCGTGCTTGAACGCTTCGATCTAGGTCACGGTGCTCCCAGCGAACATCTGAGCGACCAAGGCCACCGCTTTCTCGCAAATGTCATTCAGGAACTTCATAGTGAATGCCGCGTTGTTCATCGCTGTACCACCGCATATGACCCGCAAACAAACGGCTTGACACAGCGCTTTAATCGAACTCTTGGCGACACGCTTTCGATGAATGTCGCCTCCAACCACACCAACTGGGACCTCATCCTTCCCTATGTCACGTGCGCCTTCAATACGGGACCCCAGACAATGACTGGATTTTCTTCCTTCTTTCTATTATATGGCCGAGAGCCATCAGCATCCATTGAGACTATTCTTCCTTACCGTCCCGACTTGTCAGAGGGTACACTGGTTTTAGAAGCCGCGCGGTATCCAGAAGAATGTCGATAACTCACTTAGAACGCAAGAACAAGCGCTACAGAGATTACGTCATGACGACGGGCGGCCCACCCCCAGTTTTCTTCTGACGCTCTCGTTTGGTTGTGGGCGCCACCTATTTCGACACCAGGCGCCTCCTGCATTTTTGTCTTCAGATGCCATGGACCCTCCCGGGTCCTACAGCAAACTTCTCCGATAAACTACGTCATCGAATCTCTGACGCCCACTACGGACTTGCGTCGCCGAGTCCGCGAAACTGTGCACGTACATCACCTCAAGCCGTATTACGAGCCCTTCGTCCTCACAACGCATTAGGCCAACTGTGTAGCTTCGTCTTGAGCGAGAGGGGAAGATGTAATGAACCAGATATGCGCCGCTGCAGAGCTCCGCAGGCGGATCGCGAGCGCTACGCAAGTGGGGCTAGGCCTAGATGTTGTTCCTAGTGTGACTGGTGAAGCCTACGCTGTTGCGTCTTCCAGTCGTTTCTTCGTGTCGTCCATAGCCGTGTCGAACTTCTCTGTCATACACCCCATATTATAAGTCACCATCGTCATCTAATCATGGACAGCTCAATCAAGAAAAAAAAGCCACGCATATTTCTGATCTGCACTCGTGCTCTTAAAAACTTTGCCTAAGTTTGTCGAAATAATCGACTTTGTGATAGCTTACCTAACACTTCCGTTTCAAATAAATGCGCTTGATTCAAGGGTTTATATACTAATTTCTTCCATAATTTCTTTATAATCGGATATGCACAACTACTGCTATTAAATGACGTTCCATGGCTGACCAAAGTGCACAGGCTCATGAAAGTCAGCGTCCTAAGCAACTTAACGCAGAAACACTTCTCGACTCAAGCGACCACTTTTCTGAGCGGAAGATTTTCTGCTACAGCTGAACAGGCACACTTTTGTGATACACCTGCTTCACGGGTACCCTTATAACGCTACAGCAGTTCGAGCTAATTTACTAGCTGGCCGCTAAAATAAATAATTTTGTCCAGAATGAAGTCGTGCGCTTGTTGCATTCGCCTAAAGAAGCTATTCTTCTACCTGGGCTGCCTGGACTTTCATTACCTTTAGGAGTGCGATGACTTGGTCTCCTTCGGAAAAAATGCC
This sequence comes from Dermacentor andersoni, assembly GCF_023375885.2. NCBI lineage: Eukaryota > Metazoa > Arthropoda > Arachnida > Ixodida > Ixodidae > Dermacentor > Dermacentor andersoni. Next base: position 367,364,896 of record NC_092814.1, on the reverse strand, counting down.
GCTTGAGTCACTAACTTCATGCGTGCTCTTAAAACACACTTGATGTTGCACTGGTAGTGATTTTATGTGTACCAATATTCGAGTTCAGCCTAAAGCGATATGCTGAATGATTATCAAACTTTCTTAGTAATTTTTAATGATTCACATTCCAAAGGCACCCTGGCTGACGACCAGAAATTCTCTAGAGCTAAAGCTTTATTCAAACACGCGGACAAACGGCTCCCCTATAACTACTGTCCGATAGCCTTCACTTGTACGTGCTGTAATTTATCGGAAGATATAATTCATAACCCCATTTGGCTCTTCCTAGACACATATTCAGTTTTTTCTTGAGCCCAGCATGGTTTTAGACGTGGCATTGGTGCACGGCCACCAATGCCGACAACAGACAAAGCATCGAGGATTGCTTGGTGTACTACATTATCATATGCGCCAGTGACATCAAGAAACATTGGCAACATTAATCTTTTCACGCTTTTTTGATGTTGAATAGATGTTACTAAATGAAGCACGTTATTGATGGATGACCGACAGCGCTGGAAGCCCGCCAATGCATGCGGAGATGGCTCATTATGTTCTAAGTACCGTTCATGACGCATCAACGCAATCATTAGCCATAAATAACCGGTCTCAGATGCAAAAACAAGAAAGGGGCTGACAGATGGAATAGCACACTGTGGTATAAAGTTTGTAAACATCCCCAACACGCTCCCCAACACGCTCCCCAACACGCATCCCCAACACGCTCCCAAGCCCCCGTATTTCTTAGATTTCACTTTTCTCCTTCTTTTTCTTTCACTCCTCCCCTTTTTTTGTCTGTCTTGGTGCCGCCCTGGCTTTCCCCCCCCCCTTTTTTTTCCTTTTCTTTCCTTTTTTTCTGCTTCTATTCCTTTTCTTTTCGCCCCGCGTGCCCACTCTGACGGTCTTGTCCCCTCGTCTTGAGAATGAAGCTCACAGACGTCGGACGACAGCGCTTGTTTCCTCTTGTAATCTCTCTCTTTAAAACCAGCCGCCAGCGACAACACCCGCACGTGACGTCACTGCACTAACCCTTTAAAACTAACACGCCGAGGATGACGAGGCCGCCTTTGACGAAGATAGGTCCTCCTATCGAAACGTTGGCCAGCCTGTCTGAGGCACTTCATCCCTGTTTACAAACTTTATACCACGGTCTCAGATGCAGTTTTTTTTAGACTTCGCGAAGGCCTCCCATAAAGTCTTTCATTATAAACTAGCCATGAAACTATCGGAAGTGTTCAAAAACCCACAACTTTGTGAGGATGAATGCGTATCTTACAGCTCCCAAACAAAATTTTGTTTTTAATGAATGCTCCTCGAGAACCTACCTGCTTACACGGGTGTCCCTCAAGGATCAGTGCTGGGGCCGCATTTGTTTCACAGTTTTATAAATGATACTGCGGGTGATTGTGGTGTAAAAATGAGACTATATGCAGACGAATGTGTGGTGTATACTGTGACAAGTTCAACTTTCGGTCAAAGAGGAGGAGGAGGAAAAATAAGAGGTGAAAAGCTGTGAGAATAAGCAGAATAATTGTTCAGTTGGTTACTCTGCTCTGGGGGATGGGATAAGGGCAGAAAAAATAAGAAAAGAAGAGAAGATTAAAATAAAAGGAACGCATTCCCCCGTTCGCACATTCTATATTTTTTCAAAAAGCCCCATTTATATTAAAAAGCATGTTAGCGCTTTTAAGCCAGTTCGGGCTGACGGCCGCTGGGAACAGGGTCCAAGAATTCTGGATTCCGTAAGGGGACGGTTGTCAATGTTGTCGAGTGTGGTGCTGAGGACTTTTTTTGTGCAATGAAATGACGACAATGGTACTCCAGGTGCTCTATCATCTCTTAGCACCCGAACGCTTCACATTCTGGACTTGTGGCCATTCCGATGAGGCTGGAGTACGCGTTAGTAAAAGATACTTCAAGCAACAGGCGACAAATGAGTTAGGTCCCGTCGTGGCAAGCCATGTGGCAGGCGGAGCTTCATATGAGGATCCACGGAAGAAATGCGCAAGGTATTAGAGTCTGTCGAATTACATTGAGCAAGCGTAAGCTCGGAAATGCATGGAGCTTTGCCGCTGCGTCGGTTCTTGGCATCTGGATACCGACGCAATCGCCACCGTTGTGTGAAGATCGAGCGCGTGCGTCTGCTTGCTCGTTTTCAAGGACACCACAATAATTGCCAACCATTGAAATGCGATATCATTTCGTTTCTCTACTAGACCAATGGTACATTTCTAGTGTGTCCACGACAAGTCGTTCATAGGGTCCACGGCGCATTGCAGAGAGGAAACTCTGGAGGGTGATTTCGGAATCCGAGAAGAAGGACCATTTCTCAGGCGTTTTCCAATCTGCAAGTTGGGCAGCTGTTGTTGATGTCAAGTGCAATTTGCTTAAGTTTATGACTGTAGATCTTTCTGTGAAAAATACTACAGCTGCTGAACTAGTGTACATGACCGACGCACCGGTATAAACATGTAAGCAGTAATTGACTGCCTCTAGTAGCAATAATGCTATCGGCTTCAATGCTGCTGAAGGCATTTGTGCCTTCATCCTGGTGCCTCGAATGGTAAGGCATAGTGTAAGTGAATGCACATACCACAGTTGAAATGAAGGTCATCTGCTGGAGCGTAATTCGATGGCAGCGTTGCTCCATGAGTAGTCAGGAGACGGCTATAACTCTTATGCAGCCTAGTTCTTGACAGGCAAGCAAGACTGTGAAAGACTGCCCTTGCGACATGCCGAATGTGCCTTCTCAGAGCGTCTACTGCAATGTACATTACTATAATGTGGTCACGCGCTATGGCTATTGTGGCTGCTGTGGATGCACAGCTAGGGAGGCTGAGGCACGTCCGCACAATTTGGGCGTGTATATTCCGGAGTGCGTGAATGTTTTTTTACTCGTGCTACCAGCACAGGCAGGCTGCATATTAAAAACCGATAAATAACGCATGGTATGGTTGTATCCTCGATTGCACAGATGAGCGCCAATAATTTCCGCCGACAAACTTGAATACATGGGCTATTGCAGTTAACCTCTTCATTTAGGAAATATGTGGCGTCCAAGACAAATTATGGTCGATGATGGCTCCAAGGAAATAATGCTTTGTTTCGTATACTATTTACCTAACCATTACACCTATACCATATTTAGTCGTTTTTTTTTTTGCATTTAAATGCGACTAATCGGCACTTTTCTGAGGATAGTTCCAGGCTTTTCTTATACACGTTAGCGGACGTTTGTGTGGCCGCCTACTGCTGTCTCGCTCGTATCTGTGGAGACTTGCGACACTGGAGGCTCAGATGCAAATATAATCTGCCTAAATGAATATCTGAACCGTCCTTGGCAATGATTCAGCAAGGCCTAACAGTGCTGTGCTCAAGATCGTGGGGCTTCACAGGTCGCCTTGCGGTACGCCTTTGCTGATTAGATGGTGGGATGTCATTCAGTCTTCGGTAAGCACGAAGATGGAACTAGCCTCCAAAAGACTTTGAATCCAGCGCAGTGCACAGCCACCAATGCCAACACCAGACAAAGCATCGATGATTGCTTGGTGTGCTACATTATCATATGCGCAGGTGACATCAAGAAATATTGCCAACATTAATCGTTTCACGCTTTTTTGTTGTTGAATGGAAGTTACTAAATGAAGAACGTTATTGATGGATGACCGTCAGCGCTGGAAGCTCGCCATTGTAATGCGGATATGGCTCATTTTGTTCTAAGTACCATTCATGAAGCATCAACACCATCCTTTTCATTAGTTTCCCAACGCAACTGGCAAGAGTGCTGGGACGGTACGACGCCAAGCCTCACGGAGATTTGGAACTCCTAGGAAACTGTACTAGGTCGCTGACCTTCCACTCACAAGGCATCAATCCTTTGCGACAGGATTTGTTATATCTCTCCAAGGGTAAACTGCGGGATTTTTGGCTAAGGTGTCCAAGTGCCATGTATGTGACTACACTGGACCCAGGCAATGATGACTTCCTAAAACTCGCCAGCGCAGCCTCTAGCTCCTCCATAGAAAACATGAGATCCATGTAAGAGTCCATAGAAGCCACTCCATCACGTGATGTTGATATAGGCAGTGACGGAAAGCCAGCAATTCTTGCACAGAATTCCTCAGTAACGTCGATCTCACGTGGTCCTTGATGCAGGGCGAAAGCTCTAAAAGGTGGCACTATTGTAGATTGTAGGACACGCAAAGTTCTCCACATATGGGACAGAGGCTTACGAGGATCCAAGGACTCGCAAAAGGATTTCCACTTTTGAGATTGTAAAGTATCGATGCGGCGCTGGATATTCTTTTTGATTCACCTCAGCTCCCTGAGATCGTGAATACGTTTGGTACGCCTGTATCTTCTTTCTGTTCTTCGGCGGCCACTCCAAGCTTTTCAATTCCCCTTCCTATTGCATATACTTTCGAGAACCCCTGAAAGTGAACATAGCTTTTTGCAGTTAATTTTGAATCTGAGACTCCAATAATTACGCGTGGCCTTCTTGATATTCGTCTGCCATGACGACCTGAACTTCGTCCAATCTGCTCTACAGACGGCAGTGGATTGAGACTTGGCCGCTTCCTTGGTCTTCAAGTAAGTAAGAACGTGATCTGTTGCGTGGGTTTCTATATCTGAGAAGCATTTTACACTGCTTCGATTACACGGAGACACCAAAGTGAAGACAGTTGCTGTAGTTCACTCCCCGTAAATACGTCGAGCTACCGTCAATGAGATAACAAAGCTCTTGGTTCGAGGCAAATGCTACAAGCATTTTCTTCCTTGGAGTCCATCTTCAAGCGCCCCCAGAGCGGGTGGTGTGCGTTAAAATATCCACTAAGAATCCAAGGCCCAAGTGTTGCGGATAACAAAGCACTCAATAGTTGCGTGTAAAAACTGGTTGGACAAATATATGCAGCGACAAAAGTGAATGTAAGTTTCTTTGTTTTTCCTGTTAAACACACGTCTTGGTAGTTGTTGTGAGGCAGAACTGAATATGGCACGTAAATTAGGCTGTGTAACAAACAACATGCTGGAATGGTGCAGGACCTAGCACATATCTGTGAATAACGGAAAATTTCCGGTATTTACCATAAGTAACAAAGAAGTCCTTGTTTGTGTAACTGCATATCTCACGGTAAAGCAATAAATTCTATCAATGAGTTCAAATATTTGTTTCTTAATACAGCCAATAACATTCATTTGGATAAACACATCGCTGATGCTTCTAACGGGGCAAAGTCCAAACTTCATTTTTAAAAAGGTATCTCAGTAGTGCATCCAACAACTCCAAATTAGTCGCAAACATATACCCCGTACTGACAATCTAGAGTACGCGAATGTTATCTGGGACCCGTTTACACAAGTTAACCTATATAAATTCGAGAAATTTCAGAGCAAGGCTGTAAGATTTGTTTTTAATAGTAACGGTCCTTCATCTATTACACATTTACTTGACCGAGCAGTATTGAAACGAATAGCAGAAAGGAATGAAGTCTCAAGCCTAACGCTTATGTTTAGCATAGTTAAGGGTAAGTTAAAAAGCCTAAGGCCAGGTTAACCACCGTGGTTGCTCAGTGGCTATGGTGTTGGACTGCTGAGCACGAGGTCGCGGGATCGAATCCCGGCCGCGGCGGCCGCATTTAGATGGAGGGGAAGTGCGAAAACACCCGTGTGCTTACATTTAGGCGCACGTTAAAAAACCCCACGCAGTCAAAATTTCCGGAGTCCTCCACTACGGCATGCCTCATAATCAAAAAGTGGTTTTGTCACGTAAAACCCCATAATTTAATTCTTAAGACCAGACTATATTTCATTTTCCTCTAAATATACCACACGACAACTTCATCCCTTTTCATTAGACCCATTTCAGTGCGGAAATACTGTTGTTAAATATTTTTTTCCATGAACACTACTAGTAGATTGGAATGATCTTAATACATGTCTAGTAACGGAAGATGGCATTTATCAATTTCAGGCTCTTACCTTTATGTAACACTGTCAATAATTGCGCCACCAAAGGGTTGTTTACGTATTGATGTAAAATATAAGATTGTGATATTCATGGAAATCCAAGAGTATATTTGTAGTGAGTGATGCCATGACACATGCTAACTGATGGTGTGATGTATGCGTTTGCCTGTACCACCCCTTAAGAGTCCCAATCATTTGGGTCAGCAGTATTGTAAACAAATGAAATAAATAAATATGACTGCGTTGTAAGTATTCTTTCTTGTACACTAGGGGCCTATAACTTAAACTATTCGAATACGTTTTTATTCCAATCTGCCGACGCCAAATTTGAGTAACCGCCGATGCAAGCATCGGTAGGTTCCCCGCACGGTTGTCTGAAGAGACCAATCAAACGCTCTCCTCATTTATAGGAGGTGATATTTTTTTTTGCCTTAGAAAAGAATAACATTGCCGACACTGAGCGACTTGTCTCAAATAATTGGCTGACAAGAGGTGAGGAGCACGCCCAAGTGGAGAGGGGTTTGATGGGGCCGAGCTAGTGAACTGAAAATCAATAACCGGATGAAAAGGGTGCTGCCGGCATCTGCGATTGGTCCGCTTTGCCTTAATTAGCTTGCGTACGCTGCTTTCGAAAATCGCAGCGGCACGCAACAGAAGCTTAAGAATGACGCTAAAATGGATCCTCAGCAAAGTAGAGTTGGCAAAGCGAGGCCGTAAGCGTGCTGAAGGTGCGAAAAAACGTTACACGGCGACGCAAAAAGTTTTATTGTATGCAAATACACACATACTCTAAGGCATGTCTGAGTAGCCACTAGTTGAAAGATCGGCAGCAGCCATCTTTTATTCCTTTCGGGATGGGGCAGCCTGCGGCTATTCAGAAAAAAAATAAGTTTTGTTCGGCAAATTAATGCATTTTAACGCGTACACGCCACTTTGAAGCGGTGAGTTCTTGTGGTTTTGTGTGTGGCGTCGCAGGACAGGCAGGTGAAGTGGGCGCAGCCCTAAAGCCGAGGTCTATTGGCGAAAAGGTGTCGAATTATAAATAACTATTTTCCTTTTGCTCGGCCCAATCATGCATAATCAGTGTGCACAAGTCATATGAGATGGGGAGCTATCGCGGTTTTCGTGACGTCGCGTGACAGACAGGCGAAGTGGGGGTTGTTCAAAGAAGTTTTTGACCAATCGCGGAGGGCTCATTGCAGAATTGGAACAGAAAAGTTTGGAATATCTTTACGTTACAGCGCCCTGTTCAACGATGTCAGAGCGATAATCGGGACGCATGGCGGCTGGCACGTTTGTCTCCTTTCAATCGCAAAGCAAGGTACATGCGCATTTAGTCTAGTAAACTTCACTTCAGTTTTTCAAATGTTACTGCCTAAGTTACACAATTCTGAGTCATTGCACTACAGCTTGCAAACAAAATTTTATATCGTAAAATAAAACACGTGTTTTTAACGCGGGCGCTTCTAATCCTCCCTTCCAAATTTTTAGAAAGAAAACAGTAATCTTAGGCTCGCGTATCAATATTTCAAGTACATTTTTTTTAAATGTTCACATTGGATTCGAATAAAGAATTTCACTATTCGCATCCTCCTATGCTAGAGGGACCTCTAAGAGGGAATACCGGCTAATATTTTTAGCTAATATACAATTAGAAAACTGCGTAGAAGAATTTCTAATATAAAAATACAAACAAGAGCATCATAAGTTAGGACCCAGGCCAAGTAGTAGCATAACACGTGTCATCGTATAGTACTTCGTAAAAACAGGTGATGATTTCTTGTGATAGCGAATAGAGCTTTTAGGCTCGCTAGCCATCCACACCACTTCTGGGGAAATAAATTTGAATTTCAATAGTCAAGGAAGCGGCTTTTTAAAATTTTTGTTGTCACCTCACTTTTCAATGCTTAGTGAAGAAAACATTTCTATATTTGTTGCTGCTCTTTGTTGCTGACTGATAGGTATTGCTTGTATGATGTACCGCTCCTATGCACAAATTCTAAATTAATATTTCGCTGATGTTTGCGCCATTCAAGTATTTTATTACTTGTGACCGGCGAACAAGGAAGAACAAATTGCGTTTCTTCCAATCCTAGTGCATGAAAGCACCAAATCCCGTGGTTTTACTGTAATTTACTAGATTGGTGATAAAACGTTCGCCTTCTTTTCTTTGTTGTTATTGCACTTGGATATGCAAATATAGTTATATGACAAAAAATATGAAATGATCAGTCAAGCAGGGAGGCTGATTTCCGCGAAGAATGGCTGTAGGCCATATTGTTGCAACGATTTTCAAGGATTATCCAACGTAAAACTGCGTGCCTGTTTTACATGTTCGGCTCGCTCAACTTGGTCGCCGCACACGTCATAAGCCTCGCTGGTTTCCTTATTACATACGTTTAGGGCAGCTGCACATTCGCCGACATTGTATCGGACAAGTCTGCACATCATCACCGTTGATAATGTTGTCATTATACGAGGCTTGTGTCATGATTGTGAGTGTGGTGATGACCCTTGCCGAAGCCTCCCTTCTGCGCGACCAGCCTGTCTTTGCTTAACAGGACAGCGTGCGAGCACATGGACACCCTCATCGTTTGCTGTCGGTCTGTCCAGCTGGTCTGGAAGGGCACAGCCCGGCCGTTCGCCGAGACGGTCTTTGTGGCTTCTGGCTTCGGGAAGCACCAGCACAGCGCTTGGCGGAAATACGATCTGAACCTGCGAACAATGTCGAAAATAAGCCCTGTGAGCAAAATGCTGCTCTAGCACAGGTGCGCTGTGCCATAACGAAAGCACGCGAACACAAGATGAACGAAGACTGAATCGAACCACTTCATCCTAACATCACTCACAAGAAATGGCGAAAATAAAACATTGTGAAAACATTGAAACATTACAAGTTGACAACAACTTTATAATTGACTCTATTGGGCTCAATCGAAGACCTTTCCAACAGATAGCATGAAAATATGTTATAATCTGCCTCTGACACGTTTAAGGCTTCGGGTGATAGAAATCTTGGCATACCAAAAAATAATGTTATAGGAAGATCGACAGCTCGGAAGTATAAAGGGTAACATTAAGCTGCAAGAAGCGTGATTATTCGTTTTCCGATTGAGCTGATGAGAGGGAATGAAACGCACGTCAAAGCCGGCTTACATAACTACCTTGATTTTTAAGCGCGTTCAAAAAGTGTCTTTCCTTGTGTCCTACATGCTGCCGCCTGTAATAGCTTCCAGTGTTTCAGTGAGAAAAGTGTTCGATATGCGGAGCACCGACTTCAGCTGTTAGGTTTGTAGACAAGTAGTATGCGCTGTGTGTACATGTTGGTCTAATTATGAACGCTCTATCGGTAGACGAGACTTATAGCCGGCTGAAAGGGAAGTAAGACGAGAGCCTGCAGCAGAATTGATAGTTGGGCTGGTTGGTACGAATTCATAGTGAAATAGCGCGCACAATCGACAAGGACACAGTTAAAGCGCTCGTGTGTCCCCCTTTACTGTGTCCTTGTCGATTGTGCGCGCTAAGTACTTCACTATGAAGGCGAGAGGTTCGTCGGATCTCAATTCAGTATATGAACAGCACTCTTGGTTTAAATTTCTCAGATACACTTTCCTTCGACTCTGATACAAGTTTCTTTGATGCCTTGATGGTTAGAAAAAATGTTTTTTCTCTCTCTCTTTAATGACTTGAAGTCAAATACAGCGGGGGTTATTCCCTCTACCGAATAAGAAACTATGGCTCAGCTTGTGGCACATAATTCTCCCTCAGCTTTATAGGCAATCCCCACGGTAGCTCAGCTGCCATGCAGCTGCCACGACCAACGTTGTGGGTTTTGTTTTTGGGTGAGTGGGCTGTATTTTGCTGGAAGTGTAAATCATATAAAGTTTAAATATATTAACCTGCCTGATATACTCATTGCGTGGGTTAAGCATTACTTGCAAGAGCGTGCTCAGTTCGTTTGAGTCGATGGGAACAATTCGAGCTATCTTCCTGTCACATCAGGCGCGTTCCAGGGCAGCGTTCTGGTACCTCTGTTGTTTTGCTTCATGTAAAGGACATTATGCAAAGGACATAGTAAAACAGGGAACACAAACCAGACTGTTCGCGGAATACTGTGTGCTATTTCATGAAGCCGTTTGTACTTGCGCCCAAAATAACTTGAACTCAAGTCCAGATGATATACTGAAATGGTGTCATGAATTTGGTGTGGTTGTTAACAGTGCAAAAAAAAAAAATCTGTCTATTTTCATACACACAATAAAAAACATTCATTCATACGTATAAACGGGATTAATGATCACTCAAACAGGTCAGCAAATATAAAGATCTGGATGTAACAGAAACTAGTAATCTTTCTTAGAACCTATAAATGTTTTTCGCCTTCTGTAAGATCTGCTTCTTACAGCACAGGCTTGTTAATTCCCCTTCGAGCCTGAAACATCTCAGTTATTTTACCTATATAAGACCTAAACTAGAATATCTTAGTCTTGTTTGGGATTGCTTTACTAAGTTATCAAGATACTTTAAGCTATCCAAAGACAGGCTGTTAGATTTATTTATTCTAAGCTTCATTTCCTGACTCACCGACTGCTGACAATATTGAAAAACTCGAATTACGTAGAAAAGTCTAAACTTTTCTTATTTGCTTATTGTAGTTAACTTAGCCATTGAAATCGTAATAGATAGATATCGAGCCCATTTCTTTCCCCTTATGCGTTAAAAGAAACTTAAAGGAAAGCGGCGAGACTCGTTCCTCCTTGTGTTCAATAAAGGGTTGAAAGCTAATCGAAAGTAAATGAATTGCCGTTTTATTTATGCGCTTCTTTTTTCGTTTTTTTATTCATGGTACCCTCAAGGGCCGAAGGCATTACAGAGGGGAGTGGGAAAACGGGAAGGATCACAATGAAATACGAAAAATAAACAATGTAGCATATTAGTAATTTTTAATTATACAAAACTATGTAATATCTTGCCTAATGGTTGTAAGTACGACCGATAATATCAACAATTACGGTTAATACCATGTTAACCCGTGTCGTCCTTAGTCGTTGGCAAGTACGGCAAGTAAATGAAATAACATGTTAATCATTCCTAATTATACAATGTTAGCTAATGCCTTACGAAAGAGTTAGTTGTCGGCAATAGATACAATTTCACATGGAAGGTTGTTCCACTGCCGTGATGATCTGGGAAAAAAAGATTGACTGAAAGTGTTAGTGTTGCCTGTTTGAAGTTCGACCTTATGGCGATGATCGAAGCGGCTCGACAGGTAATGTGGCTGAAAAATGAAGTTATTGTGAAGGGAGGAATCGTAATGAACTTTGTGAAACAGTGTCAAACGTGCTATTGCTATTGTTCTACGAGATGCAAGGGATTGAAGAGATAGATTGCCCTTCATTGATATTACGCTAGCGGTACGGTTATAATTTGAAAATATGAATCGGACAGAATTATTTTGGAAAAGCTCGAACTAAGAAATAAGGTTTTCATGGTACAAGTCCGAAACAGCTGCAGTGTATTCTAATTTAGGGATCACTGATGACTCGTGAAGTAATATTTTGAACGATGGTGGTGCTTTGGAAAACTGGTGCCATAAGTAACCAAGCATGCTATTAGCCTTACTTATTATGCACTCAGTGTGAAGGTTCCAGGTTAGTTTCGCTGTTACATGAACTCCTAAGTATTTGAGGTCAAAAGCCAATTGGAAAAATAAAATGTGGGCACGGTAACTGCTAGTGTCCCATGGTTCGGACAGCGAGGGCAGATGGTCCTCGCGTAACACCGTTTAATGAATTTCCATTCCAAATACGTGTGCAACGTGGGCTATGATGCGCCTGATTCCAGGTGCCCGTGCGGTAAAATATGGTGGTGATGGAAATCTCCATCCTGGGATTGCCGGGCATCTGGAAATGTCTCAGCCAAGGAGAGGCATCTGCAATGATCTTTAGATGTATGTTAAGAAAGGGCGATAATTACTCATAAATCACGATCATGATCACAATTATGATCATAAATTGCGGGGTCATTGCCCAGGTGAAGTAAAAACAAACATAGATCTACATGAATTAACTGGCGATAGGTTGTACGAACCTAATGAGAACCATAACACTTTGTAAACAGGTGCGCAGATGGGGAGGAAGTAGTGTTCGACCGCTGGAAAGTTACGCCACAACATTGATATGATTTAAACACTAATATCGGAAACCTCGTCCTTACTGTCATGGTGTGTGCACAGCCGCACGGCAACTGTAGGGAGATCAAAGGAGTAAGGAAAAGTAAATAAAATCGACAAAATAAAACAAATATCATGTAGAAAGAATTAAAAAAACAATGAATCTTTCATGGGTTTCGAACCCCAGAATACGACTGAGCCCCAGTGCTCTGGCGGGTTAGGCTCCCGCGGGTCGAGCAGCCCGGTCGTTGGGATATGGCGGCACAATAACAGGACGCGACCGTCCGACGGACGCCAGGACTGCGCCTCCGCGCCCCGGACGTCGTGTCTGAAACACGCGGGGCGAGCATGGGAGCACCTCCGGCGTGTCCGCTCGTGCTGCTACGCTAACGGCAGGCATTCCTGCTGCACGGCGTTACTCAGCGGACCGGAACCCCAGCAGGAACACATCCCTAGAGACGATGGCATGCGAGGCAAACCACGCTCGCCCATTTGGGCGGCCGATGGGGTTGCAAAATGCTGCCGCTCTCCTAAACCGCCGGAGGACCGGGCCAAAAAGAAAAGACATCTGGGATGTAGTGAAAACTAAAATTAAGAATAAAATTAAAGTTCGAAGATGTCGGTGACCATGATAACTACAGGCAAGTGAATACCATTTGAGGTGCGGAGCAGTGCGCTGCGGCCAGAGACGAAGCTGAGGACAGTACAGAAGACGACGCTCGCTGATGTCGCGCGGACTGTCTTTCATCTTTATGTCAGTGTATGCATTGTAAATGCCTCTAAATCTATTTAAACCTCTATTTCCCCACAAATTTTTTATACAGGTTGTGGGCTCTCCAAGACGTACGACGTATTTACGCTGGGGGGGCTACTTGGCTGTGTCGGCAATTCCAGCCCAAGGCGAGACTGCTTCGTGCACGTCGCCACCCGAGCCAGCCGTCATTGTGGCGCAACCGCGCGACCTAGGAAACTTTTCTAGCATGGATAATACTCACGTTGCAGATGGGCTTCAACTATACCAGCGCGTGAGCGCGAGCAATTACTGGGACCAGGCCGTCATTCTCGCTAGCCTGGCCTTTTACCTCGTGGGCGTCTGGGTTGAGGCCGACGTAGAAGAACCCGTCAGCTGGGACTTGTGCAAACGAAAGCTCACTGATTTGTTTTGTAACCCTGTTGGCCGCCACCGTTGCCGCGCAAAAAGACTTTGCGTGCCAAGTTCAGATTTGCACTGAGTCCTCTGTGACATATAACAAAGACGTGCTTGCACTTTGGCGCAAGGTGGACGAGAGGATGCGGGAAGGGGTAAAGGTCGTCCATATCCTCAAAGGAATCGCGGACGAAGCATTTCCTCTGCTAGTCTTCAAGAACTATTCGACAGCGCAAGACATCATGTTCAATGCCTCCGCTTCGAAGAAACCGGAAGCCGTCGCATTATCCACTACTTTCCTCGGCTTCCTAACACTGCTGCAACATTTACCTGCGAAAACCTCCGTCTCCCACCCGTGCCTGCTGCATCGGACAGTATTGTGCGCATCGTCCGCCGGGAGATCGAAGCTGCCTCGCCAGTTCTTCCCCAGGTTCGCACACCAGATAATTTCTATGCAGTAATATCCCTCCTCCAGACCGTTGTACAACAAGAATTTTCCCACATCGAACTTCAGCCACTTTGCCCAGTCAACAGACCCGACTACTGCTCACCCGGCATAACCGATCTACAACGAATTTCGTACGCTCGTCGTCGTTAGCGAAGCCCGGAAGAACGGCGTTCTTCTGATAACGGGCCTGTCTGCTTCTGCTGTGTATACCTTGGACGTATTTCCCGCCATTGTCACAATTCTTGGAACCCGAAGCCTTGGCCAAGCTTTCGAAATGCCTGGCGGCCACCTAGCAGCCCCGCCTGCCGACACACATCGAAGAAGACACCGCTCCAACATCGCTGCCCACACTACAATAGTGTTCCCCTTCGCCACACCCATGTCTTTCCCGCTCGCCTCTACTTCTTTGCTACCCATCTCCTTGATCTTGGCTTGTAGCGCGAAGTGAACACGGACACAGAAAGGAGCAGGACTGTCCGTGTTCACTTCGCGCTACAAGCCAAGATCATGTTACCGTACCAACTCGCCCAACTGTCTTCCTTTTGCATTACCCATCTCCTCCTTACTCCCGCCGCTCCTAGGAAAACTAACGAGGGGACCTCCGAGTGGCAAGTATGCCATGACATACTTGAAGAAAACAGCGCGACGAAGCCGCGGACTAAAAGAGGAACATGTACGACGGACAAGGCGCTCAAGTTCCTCTTTTAGTCCGCGTCTTCGTAGCGCTCTTTTGTTCAAGTATGCAAAACCAACTCGCCCACATCAAGCCTCCCATGCCATGACAACCCGACCCTAAATTCCTCTTCTTATACTGTCTGGCCATCACAGCATCATGAACGTGAACGCGGATGGTATATCTGTAATAGTACTGACTGACACAGGAGAACACATATCGATTATGAACTCGAACCTCCGTACGTGCGCAAAGGAAAGTCCTAAATCCTGCCCCGCACGCTATCGTACGCGCAGCTGATGGTGGACTCCAGCTGTTAGTAGGTGTTGCTTCCCGTGTTATTTTAGCAGGACGCCATTCGTATGTTTTGTTGCTCGTCGTGGAGCAGTGCCCACACGAAATCCTTTTAGGCCTTGATTTTCTGTCGACACATTCGGCCGTTATAGGCTGCTCTGCGTGTGTTGTCCAACTCGACCTACCGCATGCCGTTGCCCCGATTAACTTCACTTACCTCACCGAGCCGTGACGTATTTGCCGTTTCACTCGAAGCACCTGTCGCCGACGGTCATTACGTCGTGTCGCCCAAAGCCACCGTCCTCCTGTCGCAGAACGTCACATTCCCACGCACGTTCGTCCGTATAAAAGACAATGCCACCTGTCTTCCTATGCCACATTTCGGCCTCTGCCCTCAAGTGCTACCTCAGGGCATATATCTTGCAACTTTCGCCTCGACTTGCGACTACCATATTTCTGTCTGAACTGGTGATACTACGTCACCAACCTCTGTTGGTTCGGGCCCTACAAGCCGAGCATTAGAACCTCTCACGACATTGATCACTTCTAACCTTCCGGCCCGCCATGCGGACACATTTCGTTGCCTTCTCGCTTCGCACTGGGATGCTTTAGATCGCAAAGACCAGCAGCTCGATCAAACGTCCGTTGTGAAACATCGGATACACACGGGCGACGCCAGCCCGATTCACCGTCGGCCCTACCACGTATCCCCTACTGAGCGCCAAGTCACAAAGAAGGAAGCCGACAAGGTGCTTGTCGGAGATATCATTGAGCCTTCTTGTAACCATTGGGCTTCCCCGGTCGTGCTCGTCAGAAACAACGATGACTACGGGCGCTTCTGTGTCGACTATCGCCATCTCAACAAAGTAGCAAAAAGAGACGTGTATCCGCTGCCGCAGATAGATGGCGCCCTCGATTGTTTATATGGTGGAAATATTTTTCTTCGGCAGACCTTCACTCTGGGTGCTAGCACATTGCAGCTGACGACGTGGACCGTGAAAAGACCGCTTTTATCGCACCTGATGGCCTCTATCAGTCTAAAGTGATGCCGTTCGCCTAGTGTAATGCCCCGGCTACATTTTAGCACATGATAGACGCTCTCCTTCACGGTTTTAAGTGGCCAATCTGCATATGCTACCTCGATGACGATATCGTATTTGTCTCAACTTCTGCCGCGCACCTCAACCGCCTTTCGAATATTTTTTCTGTTTCACGCAAGGCTAGGCTTCAGCTGAATTCATCAAAATGTCCCTCCTGTCACCTGCAACTTAGTATGTTCGGACACTTCGTAGATTTTTCTGGCGTCTGTCGCGGTCCCAAGAAAGTCCGCGCCATGAAAAACTTCATCGTGCCGACCTGTGCAAACGACGTTCGTAGCTTTGTGGGCCTCAGCTCATACTTGCACCGGTTTGTACGCAATTTCGCTAGCGTTGAACGTCTTCTCACAGAGCTTCTCAAGTAAGGCACGCATTTTTTCTGGGGTCCGGAACAAGCTACCGCCTTCGCTGAGCTTACCGTGCCGGTCCCTTCATCACCAGTTCTCGTACATTTTGACGTGTGCCGCTCAAATGAAAGTTCGCACCGATACCAGCTGCCACGAAATCCACACTGTCTTGACTCCTCGCCAGCAAAGTTGCGACTGTGTTATTGCGTACGCTAGCCGTGTTCTGTCCCAAGTGGAGCGCAAGCACTCCTTACTGAACGCGAGTGCTTTGACGGCGTTTGGGCTGTTGGTAAATTTCGCCCCTACTTGTACGGCAGGCCATTGACAGTTCACCGATATCATGCCTTAAGCTGGCTCTCATCCCTAAAGGATCATACTGGACATCTCGGTCGGTGGACTCTGCGACTCCAGGAGTACTCACACACAGTTGTGCATAAGTGCGGCCGATTGCATGAAGTCGCTGATTGCTAGTCCCGCCATTCAGTTGACCCACCGGAGCTTCCCGACAGCTGCTAGTATACCTATGTGTTGTCGCTTACTGTGTTTCATAAGATCTGTGGTGAGAAACGACGTGAGCACTACTAGCGAGATATCATTCTCCAGCTGACTTCTGAGACACCTTCCCCTTCTCCGCGTGTGTTTGCGCTGCAGGATGACGTATTGCACCATTACAACATGCAGCCTGACCGTCCTGAACTGCTCTTAGTTATTTTTACCCACATGTGTCAAACTGTCCTCGCACAGCTACAGGTTGTTCCTATAGCAGATCACCTCGGAGTCGCTCGGACGTATGGCTGTGTTTGGCATCGCTTCTTTTGGCCCGGTATTTATCGCTCCGTCGGCGGTTACGTCGCTTCCTGTGAACAATGTCAGCGCCACAAGAAACGAGCAGCACTCCCAGCTCACCGCCTTCAAAACCTTGACGTACCATCGGAGCCATTCTTTAGACTTGGTCTTGTTCTTGTTGGCTCTTTTCTGCTATCTGCCTTCTGAAGTGAGCGAATAGCAGTCGCTACCAACTACACTGCCCGATACGCGATCACTCAGGCTTCCCCAACGAGCTGTGGAACCGATGTCACGGACTTTCTCAAAGAGGTTATACTTCACGATGGCGCTCCTCAACAGCTCCTCACGGACGGGGGCCGCTATTTCATATCAAAGTTTGTCCAGGACCTATTGCGCTCCTGTGCTACAAAAGACAAGTTGACAACGGTATTCCACCCTTATGCCAACGGCCTCACAGAGCGTCCTAATAGAACTCTGAAACACATGTTTGTTATCTATATTTCTGCCGATCATCGTGACTGGAACGTCGCTCTGTGCTTTGTAACATTTACTTATAATTCTTCCCGGCATGACCCTGCAGGTTTCTCTCCATTTTATATCTTGCATGGAAGAAAGCCCATGCTACAATTTGACAAGCTCCATCAAGCCGTTCTTTATATGTCGTCAGAATGCGCCTGTAACACCACCTTCAGATCTGCAGAGGCATGCCAGATTGCCCGCCTGCGCCTTACCGCTTCGCAGGAAAAGCTACGACGCTTCTATAATGGCCGTCAACGCGATGCGCACTTCAATCCTGGTGATATGGTCCTTGGTTGGACGCCGTCACGACGTATGGGCCTTTGCGAGAAGTTTATTTCGCCTTACTCTGGCCCTTACCGTGTCTTGCGCCAAGTGACCGACGTGGCATATGAAATCACGCCTCTCGATTACAACACGTCTCGACGTTGCACCGATGTCGTCCATGTCACCCGCATTAAGCGATACCAGACGGACAATCATGCGAGCACCGGGATGGCGCCTTCGCTGCCGGCGGCCATGTTACCAACCACAGCCAGAGGCAAAACTGAGGACAGTACAGAAGTCGACGACGCTCGCTGATGTCGCGCGGACTGTCTTCCATCTTGCATGTCAGTGAATGCTTTGTAAATACCTGTTAATATATTTCAACCTGTGTTTTCCCCGTAACAATACTTATATCCTTTCACCATAAGACATACAAGACATCATGAAACCCATGCTTTAACTCCGCATTTCGCTAAAACTAACATTTCCATCTTTTCTGAGCATTATATCCGAGTGCAACCGGCTAACTGAGCCTTACAACTTACATGTAGATTAGAACCTTGTTTATTCTGCCTTGTACAATGTATTAGCGTCATATTTCACCTCTATCTTGCACCTTGTTTGCATATTGTTACGCGTGCCTGTCCTGCTCGGACCACATTTTTTCTACAGGATATAATAAATGCCTAATATATAAATCTGTCACCGTACTTATACAAAGTGCATGTTGAGAGGAACCCAAGGAAGTGCAAACTATTGTATGGATAATCTTGTTCCCACGTGTATTGTATTTGTGTACCTTGCCGTATTTTTGCCATTGTTGTTCCGCAATCTGTACCCTCTCCCATCTACAATGCTTACGCGTTCGAGGGTACATGGAATACATAAATTATATATTCATTAGTCTGAAGCTTCCGGTCACGGTTAACAGGCCAATGTTGGCTTTTAGGCGGTAATCCTGAATGAGCTTATCAGCCTTCAGCATTCTGGAGTAAATAATGCTACGAGTGAATGCATTCGAAGTATCGAAGCATGCTCACCTTTTGTTCATGCAGTAGTACACGATGGGGTTGCACATCGCATGGGACATGGCGAGCCAGTACATTGCCAGGTACACGTGCTGGATGTGGTCCAGGTATGCCACGTGCGGGTTGTGCGAAACGTACACGAAGTATGCGTTGTAGGGAAGCCAGCTCACACTGAACAAGGTCACCACGGCTATCAACATACGCACGACCTGCATCAAACGGAAGGACAAATGAAAGCAGAATCAGTGTATGTAAATCATTCGGACGATGATGTGCATTCTCAAAAGAAGCGTCAATCACTAATATTCATGCATGAATACATTTAAATACAGTTTTACTCCGTTAGCGTGCTTTTCTTGAGATGCGTTAACAAATCATTAACCTTTTTTCTTTGTGTACACATTTCCGCAAAAGAACTTGCCACAGTTATCAGTGCCTTGTTGCGTCGCTTCTGTTTTGAGGAGCTTTTGTGTCCGCTTGGTGTTCATTTTATCTGGTCTTTTCTTCCCGAATATACATTAGAGCATTTCTTTAGTTTTCTTAACGCTTTCTGCTTACCCTTTCCCTCTTTGCACAGTTAGATTGGCTATATTTTTTTTCGTACGGTTTCTATAAGTTCCTTTTAACCATTTCGGCCGTGGTGTCCTATAAAAAAGACACGAAGAGAAATTGTTTTATATCATGACGCAAACAGTTAACAAACTCAGAAAAGAATTTGAGCTATTTTTCATACATCTCTGCCAGCATAGGAGACATTTTATTCGTCTTTGTCTTCATCAGAAAGCACTAGCCTTCAAAAGAATGTGGCGAAAGGCATGAAAGACGACTGCAGGTGGTATCCACGTCATTTAATAATATTTTGCTCCATGTCTACCGTCTAAATGGCGATCATAATTTTATGTGTTGTTGCTGATGCGCTTCGAGGTTTATTGATATTAGGAAATTTTGCCTCGCTTTGCGTATATCCCAAGGTCGGCTGCATTGTGACTGGCGACGAGGAAGCGGCAGGGCGTTCTTTAGCTCATCGGCAGCGCTCTGCCAGCAGCGTGCATTTTTGCCGCCACCCGATGGGAGCCGACCCTGTTCACCGAACGCACGCTTGAAAGCAGCACGATACCACTGCGCAAGCGCTCCATCACGTGGTTTTTTTTCATATTTCGCGGGCTTTCTTTGCAACCCGGAAAAAAGGACTGCGGGAGACGTATTGTAAAGGAAAGAACTCGATCGGTGGTTTCTGAAGGTGCTCTACAAACCTGCGAATCATACTTGGGCTCCCCAGCCAATAATTAAAAAGATGGGTAACTTAATTAATTATTCAGTTATGGGGAAAACAAAAAATTGTCTGAGTTACTATAGGCTATTCGGAATGGTATGCGTTTGGGTAAATTCTCTTCCTACGCGCGTCTCATCTTTAAATTCTTGGCTCAAGTTATGTGGGACACCCAGTATATATGACATGACGCCATATCTTATACTGATGGGGTACTCCGCATATAATATAATCCGTTCCTCTTTAACGTATATATAAACGATCTCGTCCATATTTCCAAGAAGGCTGAATTTATAATATATGCCGACGACACTAGTTTATTTTTATCTGGAAACTCATCGAATGAACTCCTCTTTGAAGCGAACGTCATATTGGAAAGCCTCCATAACTGGTCACATGTAAACAGTTTAAAGATTAATCATAATAAAACAAAGGCGGTTATTTTCGTTCGATAAATCGGAAAGTAACCATATCAATCCCACTGCTTATTGGAGACTACGCTATCGAAATCGTAAGCAAATATAAATCTCTTGGCGTAATATTTGATGAACATCTTAAATGGGCTAATCACTTCCGTCATCTTGCTTTAAGCTTGTCGAAATCTTTAGGAGCTCTTTCACGAGGTCGCGACTTGTTTCCCGTGAAAGTTAAAAAATTAATATATCATTCATTATTTCACTCTCAAGTAAGCTACTGCCATCTTGTGTGGGGAACTGCGGCTCGCGTGCATCTAAACCAACTACTACTTCTGCAAAAAAAAGCAATCCGCATAGTTTCTGGCTGAGATTACCTAGCTCATACCAGACCACTGTTTATTAAACATGCAATATCTCCCATTCATCATCTAGTGTCATTTACCATTCTTCGCGCCTTGAATAACTTGAGCTTACCTCGGGCTAAGTTCATAATCCAACTCTCATCGGTGACACAAACGCACACTCATACAAGCACCAGACGCAAAGAGAAATGGCATCTACCCCAACTTCGCACAACGTATGGCTCCCAAATGTTGCATTTCCTGGTTCCGAACACCCTTAACACAAACAAATGGTACACAGAAAATATGAACCTAAACAGAAAAACAATTGTTCAGCAATTTTTTGAGCATGTGGTGGGTTCAAACCCAAATTAGGCTAATAGTGTTTTTTTTTTTTCGCCATTGTATAAAAAGAAATGCTCCTATGTATTGTTTGAACTTGATATATTATGTCGTAGTGTTGAAATGCAATTACGTTTTACTCCTTCTGTTTCTGCTATACCGCTGTATTATGCATTTTTGTTACTTCTCAGTGCATTGTATATTTGAATTTTTACTTTGTATTGCATTAAGTTTAATTGTAATTCTGCATTGTGTATGGTTCTTTGATTCATGATGTATGTCAAGTTGTACTTTTTTTTCCCTTCACTGCTGCCATTTTGTAAATGGGCCCCGGACCCCGTCAAGCTGCTTCAAGGCAGCTTTTTGTCCCCGGCCTTTTTCTCTTGGAGAAATAAATGAATCTTGAATCTATTGAATCTTGAATCTATAATATTGTGGTGTTTCTTAGGCGGTAGTAGATACATACAAAACGATGAAAAGGAAATTCCACATGTTAAAAAATTCCAGTGCTGAAAGTGTTAAGTTATCGCATTTTTGTCCTCTCCCACACCTGTTATGGTCTCTCCAGGAGCTGCAGTATGTGTAAATAACTAAATAAATAAATAAATTTGATCATTAATTATACTATAATAATTATTTACTATAATTATTTAATAGCAGCGCAAGTCCGCACGGCGTTGTAAATACAGTACAAATCGTATCTTCTTCAAACAACAATGTCACATTTTCTCATAACCTGACAGTTCATGTATTCATGTATGTATTCATTTATTCATGTCATCATTCATGTATGAAAACGTACATCAGGAACTCGCATTAAATAATTATTAGCTGACTTTAATTATCATCAGACAACGTGTTCTGCCTTAATAACGTTCCTACAAAAATAAAGGTTCCCATCTTCGTCTTGTACCGTGTTTTACAATTTTTCCACGCCACATAAGAACTACATCAATTTTTATGAAAATTAAAATTATTTCAAGCGATACTATCAAATTTCCGGAGTCCCCCACTACGGCGTGCCTCATAATCAGATGATGGTTTTGGCATGTGAAATCCATAATTTAATAATTACGTTTTTAATGCGTAAGCATTCTTTAGCGAGTACCCCAGCCCTGTCACCCGGAAATTGTAATGCCTTTGATCTGCACAAAAATGCGTAATTTGTAAACGTAAGGCATTTAATCATTATAACAGCGTAAACAGAGATGATTGGTAGCTTTATAAGCGATAAGGAACGCTTTAAACTTGGGGATGAGCCAAGTTGAAATCTGGGGATGGACCAATTTGAAATTTATTGGTGGGCCAAATGAAATTTGGGGGTATGCTTACGCATACTTAGTCAACTCCAGTGCCGTTTCTCTATTATTTTTCGGCTCTTGAATTTGCTTTGAATTAGGCTGCTAGGAACGCATGAGTGGGTGACGATTATTATTTGGTTTTCTCACGGATACAGGCAACGTACAGGGGGTGTTCACGTGATCGAGCAAGCTTGTTCGCACTGAAATTGCACAATCGTCCCATTCAGGTTCACATTGAGAAGGCAAACGCGTGGACATACGATGCACTGGCGACTAATTCATTACTGGAAGGCATGCTGAATATAATACCTGCGGTGCACATGTGCGCACAGGCAAGAAAAAAAAGCCAAGCACAGAGGGATGTGCCGCGAACAGTACTATATCAGGTGCACAAAATAAAGCATCTTTTCGTGTGGCAGAAAAAAAAAATTCTGCAGTACAGAACTCGCCCCCCAAGCTCCTTTTACATCACTATATACATATATTAACCATTCATGCAGCTTTAAGAAGAAACCAACCTCCTCATAAACGTTACCTTCTCGACGCTATTGTCACCATTTTTCAAATTTTTTTACACCAGTGGGGCACACAAACGGTCCAAAATCACGTGCCGCCATCGAATACTGTGGACCGTCCGCTTGAACTTGAACCAAGAAGACAGAGTGTACCGTGCGGAGGGCGCGCGAGGGGAAGTGAGGAGGAAAGCGCCACGGGAAGGAGTTGCGCTACTTTCAAGTTATGAAGGTGTTTTACTCCGCCCGACCGAGCGAGGGATCGCTGAGCTAAAGCTTATTTTTGTGCGACGGCTCCGCTGCCGTCTGCGCTCACCCGCTGAGCCCGCCGGACCCTAAGCCCGCTGAGCTATAACTTTCGAGTGTATAGCGAAATGAAAATGCCTATACTGCTCACGCATACGTATACGCTAAAATTTCGCATTAGGGAGTATCGTAATCGTCAGGAAATTTCTTCCTTCTTGTACTGATGTGACAGCTCTGAAAATATAAGAATTACGTTTATAGTTATTCAAGCATTTTTCAACACGGTCAATTACAAAGTACGAAGTAGCGACCGCAAAGGCATCTGTGAGTGAGCCCGCTGAGC
This sequence comes from Dermacentor andersoni, assembly GCF_023375885.2. Lineage (NCBI taxonomy): Eukaryota > Metazoa > Arthropoda > Arachnida > Ixodida > Ixodidae > Dermacentor > Dermacentor andersoni. The sequence continues at coordinate 367,341,362 of NC_092814.1, read as the reverse complement.
ACGCGCTTTCGCGCGTCTCTTGTACACACCGCCATTGATCGTGAGGTACGCAGTCACAAGACAGGGAGACGTGAGTTTGCGGACGTCGGCAAGCGGACGTGTTCTCCGGCCTTAACACTTGGAGAACGCTCGCGCGCGCGCGCACTTACGCACGCATGCACGAACAATTTTTTAGTGGGTAAGTCCCCTGCCTAGAGTTCAATTTTCTTTAAAGTAAGAGCACCGGCCATCTAGAGGCGCAAAATTAAATGCACCAAGAAAGAACCGCCACTATGTTGCGTCCTAGCCATCGTATCGGGTAGATACAGTGCTTTACATAAAAATTGTTACAGCGCAAGCACATGCAGCCACAAAGTATGAAGGACGGGACACAAGCGCTCACTGTCAACTAAATTTTATTGATGGATGACGGATACCTTATATAAGGGGAAAGGCAGAAGGGAAGGGGAAAGGGAGTGATACAATTGGGGAAAATGACATTGCGCATCGATGAACGAACGTGCCAGCAGTCAACGGAATCAGGCGCAGAAAAAACAAGAAAACGAGAAAAAAACTAGAAAAACACTAGAAAAAGGCGAGGGATACTAACATACAATCAAATCAGTAAGCAGTCACTTCCAAAAAATGCAGCTCTGCAGCAAAAAGCGATACAGAAGGGGTGCTTACGCACTTGCTGCCATATTTGTGTACGTGGAACGCTTCCAAACTGACGCGCGCCGTCGCGTCGGCACTCTTGCCGAGAATCTTCGTCTCTCCCAATCGAGCCTCGCATCCTGTGCATTCAATTACGTGCTCGACCAAAAAATGCGTACTTGTCCTTTAAGTTACTTAAATTTCGGGCACGTTCCCGCAAGCGTTCATTGATGCAGCGGCCGGTTTGGCCGATATAAGCCTTTCCACACTTGTGGAACACTTCTGTGGAACACTTGATGAACGGCTTCTCATGTTTTAGCTGACAACCTCTTTTTTTAGAGTTGCAGATGCGTGGGCATAACTGTGCCAGCTTGTTGGGTGCCGAAAGAACAACGGACACCCCATGCCTGTTGGCTACCTTCTTGAGACTGTGCGAAGTCTTGTGCAGGTACGGCACAACCAAAGGCTTGTCGGTCTTCCGACGGTCATCTTTCCCTCGTGTTCCCAGTTTTAGCTTCTTAAGGAGGGTCTCAGACATCGCAATCAAGACCGAATGGGGCAACCCCGTCACCAAAAGTCGGCTGGCCTGATTCTCAAAACTTTTCTGCATTATGTGCGGGCACGACTTCTGAAGAGACGATTCCAAACAGTGCGACGCTATAGCTCTTTTTACAGTTTTGGAATGCGCTGAATCATATGGTAACAAATCCTCTTTTGCGCGAGAGAAGTAGCCCCAGCAAACGTGCTTTTTCATGAAAGGTTAGTCTCAGGTCTAAAAACTGTAAGACATCTGCGTCAGGTAGTTCGTGGGTAAAATTTAGCCCAATGGTTTGGTTTCTTTGTTTAAAGGAAATAACCTTATGCTTGTTCAAGCAGACAAAGAGACTGGGTTTGTTGTTCTACCAAAGGGAATGTACAATGAAAAAGCGCAAGTGGCCATCAATAAGAATATTGAGCCTGTTAAGAAGAGTGCCGTTAGGGTCAAGACCAAGTTTCCTAACTTCTGTAGGGAATTAAATCTTGACAAACTTGGGAGGGATATTGCTAATAGCAGAGGTAGTAGCCTAAACGCATTTTTTACAGCCAAGGCCCACAAACCAGATGTTCCATTCCGGACTATCGTTAGTGAAGAAGGTTCGTGGCAAATAAACGTTAGTCGGTTTCTGCAAAAGCATCTCAAAGCGCTTGCTTTGGATGATCCGTTCCTAACAAAGGAATCTACGGATGTCGCGCTGTTTCTTGAGAGCAGAGATAACATTGGCCTTGGTTTTTCCGTAGATGTACAAGACTTGTTTTATTCTGTGCCTCAAGATTAGCTTTTGTTGGCTGTTAGAGAATGCGTAGAAGCAAACGGCGAAATGTCATTCCGGAATTCAACAGGCTTGTCAGTAGATAATGTTATATCGTTATTGCAGTTTTACCTGAAATCTACTTTTATTGTTTATGACAACCTGCCTTTTTTGCAGCGCAGCGGTATGTGGATTGGGTCCTGCGTGGCTCGAATTCTTTGTGATATTTTTTTAGCAAAAGTAGATAAACGTTTAGATAGGGCTTTTTTGGGGGGGTTCGTTTTAAAGGTTTTTAGGTACGTAGACGACTTTTTAGTGCTTCTAAAAAAGCAGACGGCCTTCACCTACCTCTCTACAGTAGCTGAAGTTTTAAACGCATTTGACAAGCAAGCACTTGGGCTAAATTTTACCCACGAACTACCTGACGCCGATGTCTTACAGTTTTTAGACCTGAGACTAACCTTTCATGAAAAGCACGTTTGCTGGGGCTACTTTCCTCGCGCAAAAAAGGATTTGTTACCATATGATTCAGCGCATTCCAAAATTGTAAGAAGAGCTATAGCGTCCCACTGTTTGGAATCGTCTATTCAGAAGTCGTGCCGGCACATAATGCTGAAAAGTTTTGAGAATCAGGCCAGCCGACTTTTGGCGGCGGGGTTCCACCATTCGGTCTTGATTGCAGTGTCTGAGACCCTCCTTAAGAAGCTAAAACTGGGAACACGAGCGAAAGATGACCGTCGGAAGACCGACAAGCCTTTGGTTGTGCCGTACCTGCACAAGGCTTCGCACAGTCTCAAGAAGGTAGCCAACAGGCAGGGGGCGTCCGTTGTTTTTTCGGCACCCGACAAGCTGGCACAGTTATGCCCACGCATCTGCAACTCTAAAAAAAGAGGTTGTCAGCTAAAACATGAGAAGCCGTTCATCAAGTGTTCCACAGGAGTGGTCTACGCCATTCCCTTGAAGTGTGGAAAGGCTTATGTCGGCCAAAGCGGCCGCTGCATTAATGAACGCTTGGGGGAACATGCCCGAAATTTAAGTAACTTAAAGGACAAGTACGCCCATTTGGTCGCGCACGTAATTGAATGCACAGGATGCGAGGCTCGATTGGGAGAGACGAAGATTCTTGGCAAGAGTGCCGACGCGACGGCGACGGCGCGCGTCAGTTTGGAAGCGTTCCACGTACACAAATATGGCAAGTGCGTAAGCACCCCTTCTGTATCGCTTTTTGCTGCAGAGCTGCATTTTTGGAAGCGACTGCTTACTGATTTGATTGTATGTTAGTATCCCTCGCCCTTTTCTAGTGTTTTTCTAGTGTTTTTCTAGTTTTTTTCTCGTTTTCTTGTTTTTTCTACGCCTGATTCCGTTGACTGCTGGCACGTTCGTTCATCGATGCGCAATGTCATTTTCCCCAATTGTATCACTCCCTTTCCCCTTCCCTTCTGCCTTTCCCCTTATATAAGGTATCCGCCTTCCATCAATAAAATTTAGTTGGCAGTCAGCGCTTGTGTCCCGTCCTTCATACTTTGTGGTTGCATGTGTTTGCGCTATAACAATTTTCATGTGAAGTATGCACCAACTCGCCCAGAAAGAAGTTTTAATAAGGTACAGTACTCTTCGGGGATTGAGATCCCGCTTGCAGCTTTTTAAGCGCAGAAGCTTTAGTATACAATATTGGATCTGGAATTACCGCGGTTGCTCCCCCCCCTCCCCCCCCCCAGACTATCCCTCCAATTCAACTTCCGAAAAATATATTTGGTGAGCTCATTTCAATTACGAGGCTTCAAAAGAGTCCCGTGTGTTCATTTTTCGTCCCTAACTCCCCATGCCAGGGGCGGGGGGGTAATTCGCGTGCGTACTGCCTTCCCTGAACGCGGTAGCCGTTTGACAACGTCCCTCTCCGAAATAGAACCGTGATTCAGCGTTGCCTGTAACATTCGTAAAAAAAGTTGCCTAAGCACCGAAAGTTGATAAAGCAGATACTTGAAGGAAATGTCGCCGTCGTGTGGCAATGCAATCAGCAGAAGGCTATTCAGAGTCCCCACACAATGCGGGCCCAAATCCGATCAATCTTGGTGCAATACATGCACCGCATCCCCAAAGGGCTTTCTACATGGTAACGTAGAGACTGCACAAAAAAACAACTCGCACCTATTTAATCGCAACACTGAATAACGTACTCCGCAGGCAAGCTCGAAAACCTTGTGGTTTTGTTTCATTAGATGTTTTTCCTCGTCCTCCTCGAAAACATTACTTGCAACGAAAAACTCGAAAGACCGCTCAGCGGCGTTCAATTGAACATTAATTCTTTCGAATTCACAACTCATAAGTGGCGAAGTGTCGTAGAATTGTTTTTTTTTTTGTCCTTTGTAAGTTTCTAAACTTTGGCAAAGGTGGACACTTCAGGCATTGTAGGTGTACTTTTTTGCTTAATGCATCATGAGTATTAATGTGCATCACAATGCTACGCTTCCCTTCCAAGGGAAGGGAAGCGTAGCAGGGGGCGACAGAAAGTTAGGTGGGCAGATGAGATTAGGAAGTTTGCAGGGACAACATGGCCACAATTAGTACATGACCGGGGTAGTTGGAGAAGTATAGGAGAGGCCTTTGCCCTGCAGTGGGCGTAACCAGGCGGATCATGATGATGATGATCATAATCATGAGGGCGATATCTTCGATACCATTGAGGATGTAAGGTCATGGACGGGCTAACCTCAAATGACCAAGCGACAATTAAAAATTACCGATGGTGCGCGACGCTTTTCCGAGAATATGAACCAACAAGATAAACGCTACCACGAAAGTACTGACAGGTGCGCCTGCGTCAGCACAGTCGGCCAGCCGTTTATTCCCGAACGCTTGTTTTTAAACTGCATTATCAAGAACATGTTCTTCTAGCAGTACTAGAAATTAATAAAAAGTTGGGAGGCGAATAAACCTCCAGCTGAAGTCGATGAAAGACAAAGTCTTCCAGAGTGCGTTGGTGCCGGAGATATTGCCGGAATCACTGGGCAGCGCACTCTGTCCCCTGACATCTCGAGTGAGAGAAGTGCGAGCAGCGTCGGACTCCTAAATGCCTTCACTGCACCATCTTCAGGATCGGCCCAAATTTTGACCTATGATGATTAATTTTAACTAATTTCTGGTGTGCTACATGACCCACAACAATCTGGTTGTGAGGCATACCGTTAAGCGTCTGTGGAGTAATGGACAAAGCACCGGACTTCTTTGAAGTAAAAAGAATTACAGTTTGGCTATAAGGCCGAAGCAATGAATGCGATAGCAACAAGTTAGAATGTTGCACCAAGTAAGGCCCGTAGCTTTAGTGCCAGTATGAATCACAGCAAAATATAAGCTCACTAAGCAAACACAGTTGTGTGGCCTGCGAAGAAACACATGAACAGAGAGAACTTGATCACCGCAAGCATCATAAGTTAGAGCTACAGGGTCTTGTCGGCGTTGTCACCTTGCATCGATTTCGCGTTCTGGTACTGCAGCATGCTGCCTGCCAAGGTCGTCTTGACCGTATGCGGGCCCACCTGCCTTCAATGCAATTAGCGCTTCCATGGAGCTCCTCGGCCGGCGTTCCGACAACAAGCCGGGCCATGTTTGCGCAGTGTGAGAGACACAGTGTTGCCCTGCAGAAACCCCCACCTTCAGGTACTACCATGGCTATTACATGTAAAAAAACGGGGGAACAAACCAGCAGGGCCTCCGTAGACTGCGTTACAATTTGTTCTGCCATGCTACGCTGTGTAACCATAAGTCTTGGATCTCTTTATATGCACCATTTCTGCGTTAAATACGAACACGCCCAGACATCCTTCACCATCTGACGTTCAAGTTCCTACTCAAAGGAAAATTGTACAGGTAATGCGAACAGTGTTATTCAGCAAATGTGTGAAAATTAATAAATCAGTCTTTTTATGTGTAATTTTCGACGATGGCGAAAAATCACAAGGAGTGGTCAAATGATTCATGTTGCAATGAAAGGGCGCCAAACATGGCCTAATGATTCCAGCATCGAGAGTCCTCTTCTAAAATTCTACAATAGGAATATTTGGTTATATACGTACGAATAGTCGGCCTTCGTCGGTGTATATATATATATATATATATATATATATATATATATATATATATATATATATATAGCGAGAACGGTTGAGGCCGTCAAAATCTTCTTGACGCGCTCGAGCGAGAGCCCCACGACACAGGCCCAGAACTGCGCTGATGAGTAAGTACAGATGAGAAAATGAATCGTATGAATAATGCTGAAACGAATTTCCCCGCGCGCAAGCGGCCAGCCAGGGGGCACGACTTAGCCAGGAAGGAAACGCCGAACGATTTGTTTGAGGCGCGAAACGTGAACGGTCTCCGGACCACGGCATTACAGCGCGAAGAAACCTGAAATGGAGTGACACGATAGTTCTCTGGGGATGTTTGTTCAGTAATAATGTAGGGCCCAAGGAAGCGTGATACAAACTTCTCACGCAATCCGGGTGTACGAATGGCTGTCCAAAGGAACACTTCCTCTCCCGGACGAAAGGAGACGTCTCGACGAGAGAAGTCGCAACGTTGCTTGCGATCTGGTTGACTGACTTCTATGTTGAGGCGATCACGTTGGCGACATTTGTCGACAATCGATACGAACTGTTCGGGTATACTGGCCGAGTTTTTGGGGCAGTTAAGAAAGAGGCGTCGACGGCGAAAGTCGGGGAACGGCCGAAAACAAGGTAGAAAGGTGAGTACCCCATAGTTCGTTGGATAGGGGTTGCTGTGAGCAAACGTCACAAAATTTGAGTTTCTCCCACTTTTGTGGCTCGGCCCGATATACATTGCCATTGTATCTGTTGGTGTGCGATGAAACCACTCTGTTAAGCCATTTGGTTGATCGCGGTATGCGGATGTCGTCTTCTGAACTGGGCCACAAGCTCCGAGCACTTCTTCGATCATTGTTGACATGAAAGCCTTGCCGTGATCACTCAACTGTGCAGGAGCGGCATAATGCCGCAGTACAATGGCGTCCGCAAAGAAGACGGCAATATCTGAGGCCAAACTAGAGAATAGAGGACTGGTCTCTACGTGCCGTGTGAGATGGTCGACCGCTGTCACGATCCATCGATGACCTGCTGGCGTTATGCGCAAAGGTCCGACCAGGTCGATCCCAACAATAGCAAAAGGTGTCTCGGGACATGGGATTGACTGTAAAAGGCCAGCAGGAGGCGAAGTCGGTCGTTTCCGCCGTGGACACTGAGCGCAAGCGACGTACTTGTCCACAAAGGTAGACATGCCTGGTCAAAAGAAACGGCTCCTAACATGGTTGTATGTTTCTGGAAGCCCAAGTGACCAGCATATGGGTCATCATGAAAGGCGTCAAGGACCTGTGTGCGCAGTGGACGTGGAAGAACAGGTACCCAGCGGTGTCCATCGGTGATGTAAATATAGCAGTGCAGCACATGGTCTTCGAGCTTAAATAGTCGCAGTTGTCCACGTAATGTTGCATTTGGTGCAGTAGAAGTTCCGTACAGGCGATGGAGAATGCGGCTGCAGTAGGGATCAGAATGTGGACATGAGGTGGATTCAGTGCCATGATTGGAAGATAGCGCGGAAGTAAACGGTAGCGGTGATAACTTAAGTGGAGACGTTTCATCGAGTGGCGAGCAATGGAGAGACGTGTTCCAAGACAATAGTTACAGGAGGCAGCGAAACAGATCGTCGGCATCTTGATGCTTTTTCCTACACTTGTCCACAGCGTGAGAATCGTACTCTTCGTACCCAGCGACCAAGGCATCCAGACAAATTTTTCAGTGACAACAACCAGCCTAAGGCGTGATGGTCGGTTATTATTGTAAACTGGCGTCCTTAAAGATATGGCTGAAATTTTTGTTTGGCCCAAACTACTGCGATGCATGCCTGCTCTGTTATCGAGTAGTTCTGTTTGGCATCCTCTTATCGCGCGACTGTCATAAGCAACAACTCTCTCTCGTGTAGTGGTATCACGCTGTAGAAGGACAGCACTGATCCCATGGCCACTAGCGTCGGTGTGCAAACAAGTTGTTGCGTTCTCATCGAAGTTACAGAGGACGGGGTCGGACGTTAAAGCTTCCTTGAGGGCTCAAAAGCAAGTACGCAGTCGTGTGTACAAATGAAAGCAATACCCGACATCAGCTGCTTGTGCAGCGGCGACGCCATGGCAGCAAAATAACTGATGAAGCAGCAGAAGTGGGATTCCAAGCCCAAGAAACTTTTAAATTGTTTTTGATTTTCGGGATGAGGGAACCGATTCACAGCAGCAAATTTTTCAGGATCTGGTGGAACACTATCCTTAGTGATGTGGTGGCCCAACATTTTATGTATTTTCTGGCTAAACGGCCTTCTATTGTGTTGAGCTGGAGTGCAGCGTTGGAGATTCATGTCAAAACTTAGTTCAAACTCTAAACGTATTGACGAAATGTTGTAGAGCAATAACGATGTTATCTAAATAAGACAAACAGGTCTTCCACTTAAGGCCGCATAAGACTATGTATATCATGCGTTCAAATGTTACATGAGCATTATATAAACCAAAGGGCATTACGTCGAAATCGTAAAAGCCATCTGGTGCTGCAAAGGCTGTCTTTTCCGCCTCCTGCATAGGTACTCGCCAGTACGCTGATCGGAAGTCTAGACTTGAGAAACAATCAGCGCACTGGAGGGATTCAATCGCATCATCAGTTCTAGGCATCATACATACGTCATTGCACGTGGTTTAATTAGGCAATCGATAATCAACGCGAAATCGTGCAGATCTGTCTTTCTTTCGGAAGGACACAACACGAGACCACCAAAAAGCGGACGACGGCAGAATGATGCCTCTTTTGAGGATGTTATCAACATTATCCGCAATGATTTCCCGTTCAGCGGAAGACACCCGGTGTGGGTGGTGGTGTACAATTGAACTGCCTTCGGTTTCGATGCGATGCACTGCGGTGGAAGTGCGCCCCAGAAGCTCGGAGTAAATGTCAAATAAAGCGCTCTCTTTTTGCAGTAGGGCCCTTTCTGCGCTGCACTCAGATTGGGATTTATCGCGGCCGTTAAAGCAGCAGTCACAGCATGATCATCAGTTGGGGTGGAGAAAGGTGGTGATTTAGCTTGAAGGGGTACTAGTGAAAGAGGTTCGGTGTCAGTAAAGCAAGTCACAGTGGCACCCAGGGAGAGCACAACTGGCGAAGGAAGAGGGTTAAGTACAACGATAAACGCTCTACCATCGTGAAACCGCACCTGGCTAGCAGCAATGCTAAGCCCACCAGATATGCAGCGACCACTCAGTGCAAGGAATAGAGTCAGAATCAAGTGTTAGAATATGGTCATTGCCCGGGGGAATGGCACAGCTGGTAGATGTGTTGAAACGCAGGCTTTGAGCTTCGACATCGGAAGAAAATTCAGTGTCAGTCTTATAATTCGCTGACGACAAGATATTAAAGCTGACGTTGAGGACAGGAAATCCCATCTCAAAATCATTGCGTGGGTACACGAAGACAGCACGACAAACTGAATGTGGTGAAGGATGCCATCAATGAAAGCACATGTAGTGCAAACACAGGATGGTTGAATAAGAACTGCATTAGCACAAAAGAAGGGCAGGCCATTATATGGTGTCTTCACCTTTCGTGAGCGAGAACAAAAGTCAGTACTTATAAAAGAAAGTGATGCAGTCGTGTCAACCAACGCTTCAGCCCGCACACCTTCAACATACACCAAAAGTGCATTTGACGGGCGCTCCGGAGGAGTTTCATGTTGTCCGAAGGGGGTAGCTTTCCCTCCTAAAACTGCGCTATTTAGTTTTCCGGGCGGTGATCGGAGGTCAAAGTAGCCGGTCGAATGGGAGAAGAGGAGCGCCGCATCGGTGACGGAGAGCGGCAACGCGGGAAGTGCAATGAACCGGCAGCGCTGAATTCCTGCGGAGAGGGTGAACGTCGTGCATAATTGTAGGACGATCGCCGACATTGTGGTAAATGGCCAGAAAACTCATCCCTTTTAAATCCGGCATAGCCACGTTGCTCGTCTTGTTTACAGCGTCGGCAAAACCTCGACATTTGGCCACGGATGCGCAATAGCAGCAGATATGTCGAGTTGGCCTCCAGGCGTTGCAAGACTGAAGCCGACCACAGCAGGCAGCGACCACAGCTGCCTGCTGTGGTCGCTGCTTGGAGACTGGCACTATAGAGGCAACGTGAGCGTGAGATGGTATAGGTATGGGGTGTGAGCCCGGAACTTGCGGGCACGTCGCGGCAACTATTTCTTCACTCCCGTTATGGCGTAGGCCCCCACTAGGAGGCGTCACATAGACCTCAAAAAGGATTAACGAAACTTGTGGGTAGAGTTCCTCTCGTATGATAGAGTGAATCTGTGCATGTCGCTCGCCATGGCTGGACACCCTGAAATCAGATTGCTTTGGTGTAAGCGGATCATAAGCTCATCGAGGCGCTGACACGTACTGATGATGTCTGCGATGGTTGTGGGGTTCTCCACTACAAGAGCTTTGAATGCCACAGTCCCAATAGCCTTAAGCGGGTGGTGTACACGGTCACTCTTTACCATTGAGGTGTTCACATGGCGGCAGAGGGCGAGGACGTCTTCTACGTAGGAAGTGTATGACTCTGCCATGTGCTTCTTCTTGGCGATGGCTGAGCGGAAAGAAGCGTTCGCAAAAAGCTGGCGTACGTAATGTTTAAACGTGACCCAGTTTACGAAATCGAGTTCGTGGTTACGAAACCAAGTTTTTGCGACACAGGTTACGTAGAATGCGACGTGCACAAGTTTTACAGATTCGTCGCAGTAGTTAAATGAGCTCATGCTCTCGTACTGCTACAATCAGTCTTCGACGTCCTCACCGCGAAGTCCTGCGCGCACCGGAGGACCCTACACAGGGGTGGTGACCGTCAAAGAAGGGGTTCCCGCCGTAGCAGGCAAGGTTATTGTCGCGGTATTGGTCTGCTGGTCTTGCGACGTGGTCAAGTGGAGTTCGTAGAGGCGACGTCCGGAGCAAAGCTCCAGGGATGTAGTGTGGTTGAAGATGGAGAGGGACCGAGAGCGAGGTGATTGAGGAACCAGACAGCGCAATCCACCACTTGTAGGATAACGCTTAGGCCGTCAGACTCTTCAGACACACGCCCAAAACAGTGATTATGAGTATGTACGGATAAGAAGGTGAAGTGTATGAATTATGCTCACAATATATATATATATATATAAGGAACAGCCTACAAACAATATCACCAAGGGCGGCATAGGAAGAATGTTCTGCAGTTTTTAATTAGATTGAAGAAATTATAAACATATGCGAATGATAGTGTATGAAAAAAACAGCTGACCGCAAGTGGGATACAAATGCGATGCTCCTGCATATATATATATATATATATATATATATATATATATATATATATATATATATATATACGGAACATCACACGGCAACCAGAGGTCCCGTGTGGACTAACCCAGTACCAGATATATCCCACAATTTTAGACTGCACCACCTCCATGATCGGCCGAAGAAAGAGACTACAAACCCACCCGACATGGCACAGAGGTGATAACTCGCTAGGACATAATTTGCCTTTAAGAAGAGCAACGTTAGTGTTGAAATGGCAAGAAAGGCAAAATGGAATAAATGTAAGCGTTGTATCTGCTACAACTTGAAGAATACACGGGGATGGGCGCTTGCAAGGCTTTAGCTTTGCCAAGGAGCCAAAATTTCCGATGTCACGATTGACGAATTGTTACGATGTCGCAGGACAATTGTGGTAGGGTTTGTGAAGTTGTTGGTTCACGCTCCGTCATTTCTGGTTACTTGGTATTTCTGGTTGGCAAATCTAAACAATATCGCGTGTGCGTCGACCGCTTGGCGCGTCAGCACCTTATAACGGTTAGAAACGGCCGGGTCGTTAATGGTATGCGCATGCGCGCAAAGCGCACCACACTGTGAGAATGGTTTGCTATGCTGTTCGCATCAGGAGGACACATGCGCTGCTGGGTTATGTGTCCGGTACAGTAGCGAAAAAACAGTGTGAGGCGGTACAGATGCATGCCCAACTAAGACAACCTATATGTATTCATGGTAGCAAAACTCCCACAGAAGCCCAGACAACATTATTGTACTCATACGTCCTTCAATTACGGCTGATTATTCATGGAAGCACCGCAGTGCCAGCTACATTTCGCTGGTAAAGTTTTCGGTGGAAAAAGAACATTCACCGACGGTTACGATACTCCACAATGCGAAATTTAAGCGCAGCTATATACGTGTTTTCATTTCGCGAAATATTAGCTGGCGCGGACAATCTGTCTCGTGGGGCACCGCGCTAATCGTGGACGTAACGATTGGGGATATTGCCGCGATCGTTAAAATCGGGGACATTGCTGCGCAAATCAGGAACATAACGAGAGGCAGTACGTGGGTGATGCGTGGGCGCGATTCACAGCAGCAGCCACCGCAGAGACTTCAACTCATGCAGCGCTTTGCTTCCATACAGGCGGCGCATGCTACTCGGGAGCCATGTCGTAGTCATCGTCACCGCAAAGCTTGTCTTGTGCGGAACTACGCGTTTATTTTCACGCTTTCACTATAATCTCCTCTTCCTCTTTTCTCCTCGCGCCCTATTCGCTATCGCCGTCTTTCATCTCCCGCTGAGCTCCGCGTTCGCTTTAATCCTTCGCTGTGCTCGTTCGCTCAGTTACGAGGGGCAATACCGATGATACCGACGCAGACACTCGCCGCAGGACCGGTCACCTAAGAGCTGCGCTCTGAACGATCAACGCTGGCCGTTTGAGGCTAGTTGTGCCAAGTCGGCGACTGCACTAGCTCACGTCTGTTGCCGCCGCTACATAAACAGAGCTCACAACAGCACTAGCAACTGAGAATATTTGCCGTAATGTCGCGTCACAATCGGGCACGAATGCAAGACGTGCAAATTTGGCTTAAAGCGCTAAAAACATTTTCGCTTAGCGCAGCACTTGCTGAAATTTTGCAGAAAGATCGCATATTGGTGTTCGTGCCGCTCAGTGTAACATTTGACACAGTTAATTTCCTGGCCTTAAAGAAAAAATTACTCCCTTTGTTTATGGAGATGCTCGCTGCAGCCGCTACGGCGCAAGCCTACACTTGTATCACCGCCTGCCAGCAACTGCAGAAAGCAGCATTTACGGGAGAGTTGCCGCGTCTTCTATATAGAAGGGAGGGCAACACGCGGCCACCCACTCGGACAAGCTGCTTTTGGCAGCTTCCGTAGGCGGCGAAACAAATTTATGCTTGCGCCGTCGCGGCATCAGTTGGCATCGCCATACACAAAATGCCATTTCTGCAAAATGCCATCAAGAGCAGTGCAGTGCGGTAAGCTCAAGATCTTTTTTTAGAACATTTGAAGCGAAATTTGCGCATTCCTCTAGAGTTATTGACCCGTAGAGTTATTGACCCGCCTGTATTTATAGCCCTCAATCTGTAATGGCAGGTATTGAACCGGTGAGCCTAAGAGTTTTGAAAGAATTCAGAGAACTGGGTTCACGTAGATTTTTAACCTCTAGCGCATGCAGGTGTCTTTGTACGAATACACATCTGTTATTTTGGTGTCAAGAGAAAAGCAACTGTGCATTGAACTAACTCACAAAAACCACACTGTCATCTCCACTAGCACAGCATCCTGCGACCTGTATTCTTCTCTGGCGCTGAACACACAGCTAATACGCGTTGATAGTAAACATGCCGCTAAAAATTGAAGTTCCCAATCAAATCTAATAAAGCTGATGTTATATTTGTTGCCGTTACTTTGTATTGCTACGCATAAGAGAGTTCTGCTGACATCCCAGTGGTAAATACGGTACTACCATCTCAGCATATCTCGGCACGCATCACCACGAGCAGAACTGCATGATGTCTGCACAATATCGTACCCATAATTGTTTCTGAATAGAAACAAACATCCTGTGGCCGCATTTTCTTGTTCTAATGGCATTGTATGTGGATTTACAAATGTTTCCATAAGTTCCGTAATGGATGCCCACTTTCGACTCGCCGTGGTGGTTTAGTAGCTATGGCGTTACGCCACAAAGGGCGAGGTCACGCGATCGAATCCCGGCGCCGCGGGGGTTGCATTTCGGTGGGGGCGCAATGCAAAAACGGTCGTCCACCGTTCATTGGGTGCATGTTAAAGTACCCCACGTGGTCACAATTTATCCGGAGACCCCACCACGGCGTGTCTTATAATCAGATCGTGGATTTGGCCCACGAAACGCCAGAAATAATGATTATTTGTATGCGTCATTTTCATCAACTGGCGTTTTGCCCCGTGAGGGGTAGTTGCGCTGATACAGTACGAACCGCATTTAGGCCTCGCTTTGCGACGTATGTGAATAAACCATAGACTTCGAATAAGATGTATTATCTGCAACGCGCTTTCCATGTTCCTTTGGTATTAGTGGAGGCTAGCATGCGCCAGGGAATTAAGACGAAACTACCAATAACAGGAGAAATTTATCAGCCCATACAGGGTACTGGTCGTGAACAATGGTGCTCCGCGGATATTAAAGGGAGCATGTGTTCACTTCTCAAGTGAACACCGTAGCGGACGACTCTCGCACTAGGTAGTGCTCTTGTGCGCTAGCACGTAGTACGGCAGTACTGCTGATCTCGCCGCTTCTAGCCCTTATAAGGCGCTGAAAATTCGAGCGTTGACCATTACACTGTAACATAAAGAAATCAGGAAAGGCGTTATTTGATGTGCTTGGAAGTTGCCAGTGCGACGTAAATGTGCTTGCACAGGTCGACAACCATAGCCACGGGGGTCCCACCTGAAATGCGCCAGGCTTAAAAAATAAAACTAGCTATGAGACAATATATTGCCACCGACGGTGATTCGTCAGCAATTGTTTCTACAAACAGGGGCATTCTTTCCGTTTAATCGATTTAACTAGTTATCATGAATTATTTAGCAAATATAAATTACTGCTCTCTCGGCAAACACTGCTCTGAAATATTTGCGCACTGAAAATTTGCCTGTAAGAATTGGGTTTCTTCCCCATTCCACCAAACTGTTATCATGAGTATAAGCATGCACTGCGCACACTTGCTTTAGGCACAGAGCCTGTATATTTCGCGCAGCTGCTGCCAGCTGGTACTTAATATTGTGCGCATGTTACCGTCGCATTGTGTGCCATCAACCCACATCATCGAATAACGTGAACAATGATTGCCGTGAAATTTCATATGCAGAGACAAAGAGCTGACAAAAGAAGTGTAAGAGACAAATTTACGGCAGCTGACCGGGACGTGCAATGTAGGATTTGGTTCCACGTTCCTGCCGCACCTTCAGCGGCACTGGAGGCCTGATTGCAGATGCGCAGTCAGCCGCGATGACCGCCAACAGTGAGGCGGTTGCTGCGCATGCTCATTTGCAAACTATGTAAACCACTCGTTGTCAATAGACGTCGTACGTGCAGCCCAAATCAATCCTTTCAAACAGGCTAGAGAAGCATGTTTACAGCTGTAGTATAGCAACCATGTAGGGCGCACATAAGTTTCCATAATTTACCATTGTTGTACAATACGCTAGATTGTGCGAACCAGGGCTAGATAAATAGAATATGGGGCCGCAGGTAAGTGCTGCAACAACAGTGGGAAGTGGTCCCGCATAGTGGGAGTTTGTGCTTGCTTGTTTGAATTTGTTTCGGGTGTCCTTGGTTTCGGCTGTTCCTTCATCTTTCAAGACATATCCTTTTCTGCACTTCAATGGCTATACTCGCTGACATTCGGCGTGCAACAAATGCAACAAGGTTACGAATGACAAAGGAGATATTTTTCATTCCATTTCTTCCCTCTAACGCCGAGAAAAATTTGTGGCAAGACCATAAATGTGACTTAGTGCATTGATAACTAAAATAAAATTCCTTTCAGGTGAATTATTCTGTAACGCCGAGCGAAGGTCTTACCTTCCGTTTTGCTTGCAAGACGTTCTGCTGTCTCTCAGTGGACTCTCCTATTCCTCGGCTTCCCCACAGAACAACGCCCATGCCGGTGTAGGTGACCACCATGGTAATGACTGGAACCACGTAGGTCAGCACGAGGAACAACACGTTGTACCTATGTGAAAGAACAGTGTTGTGTTCATATGCGAGCAAATGGTAAGGCAATCAAACGGCAAAAAAAAAAAAAAAACTCTTCCGCTTCTGAACTTAAGGAAACAAGGCAATGACACTGTTGTACATTAACACGTTCACTTAATTGCACTTCAAGCCGCCAAGTTACCCTCTATATCAAAATAACTCCAACACGATCGCGCAAGTGAACTGCAATAGGATTGTGGAGCAGCCAAGTGACGCTGGTTTACCTCATATTTAGCGGGCTTTCTTTAAACGCCGAAAAAGAATCACCAAGCGGCATGTTCGTTGCCACAAAAAATTGTATCAGTCCTTTCTAAACTACCTTTATAACGCAACGAAACGCACTTGCCAAGCGCCCATCTAAAACGCTTATCCAATCGTGAAAAGCGCTTCTATTATCCCCTACTGACGCGCGCTGGCCAACTAATAAATCCACTTGAGATATCTACGTAGCAGCTCTAAAAACTGCTGTCTACTACTTATCTAGTACGCTACCTGAAATACTAACAAGACATCTTCAAAAGTTTTGCCACATAGTAAACACAACTAACAATGCCAATTCATTAGGAGATTAATCTCGAAATGCTGTTTCCGAGGACATATGTGCAACCATTGTTAATGAGTCATTTACAAATGAATTTTTGAAAACTGGCAATGTTGAATTTCCTATCCCATGCCAACACGAATACTTACCCATGCATCCTGTGAGCGTTGAGGTACACGAAATTAACAAGTTAATAGATAGTTTACCGCATCATACATCACCAGGCTACGGCTTCATTAACAGTAAATTATTTAAAAACACTATCCTCTTTAGTTCCGTGACAATAACAAAAATTTCCGACAACCCCTTAACTCGTGCGAACATTCAAAGGAATGGAAAGTTGGCAACGTGGTTCCAATCTATAAATCTGGCCCCAGAAACTCACCTCTTAATAATCGACCCATGTCCCACATATAGTTGCTGTAAATTATTAAAGCATGTTGTTTTCATGAATCTAGCTAGCTCTCTAGAATCTATATTTACTGGCGCACAGCATGGTTTTCGAAAATCATAACACAACTAGTATCGTTCACTCATGAACTGCATCGCATCCTAGATCGCTCATCCTGCGCTTTGCCTTCTTGGATTTCAGCAAAGAATTTGATAATGTTTGCCATGAACTTCTCCGTTTTAGACTAAGCTTGCCGAATTTCGATCCTAACCTTTTAAAATGGATACAGCATTTCCTTACTAACCGCTTCCAATTTGTTACTGCTGACGGCTGTAACTCTACAGTCACTGAAGTTCAATCGGGTGTACCAGAAGGGTCTGTGTTGGGACCACTATTATTTCTCATCTATAATAATGATCTGACTGCTAAAATATTTTCTTACACACATCTGTTCGCAGATGATCGTATGATCGTCCGGGAAATTAAAAGCACTGATGATACTATAAGAATACAAGCTGATCTGTATAATATATATGACTGGTGTGGTAAGTAGCTATAGGAATTGAATATTAACAAATGCAAAATATTGCGCGTATCAGGATCTATTCTACTCCTAGCCCCTACCATCTGAACAGCGTTCCCTTGGATTTCGTCGAGTCATATAAACATCTTGGTATACACATTACAAATAAATCAAATTGAACCATGCATATACAGGGCATCTTTAACAATGCTAATCGCATGCTTGGGTACTTACGGCGCACCTTTTTAAATGCACCGACTACTCTAAAGCAACAGCTTTGTCAGACTGTCATACGCTCGAAACTGGGATATGCATCGGCAATATCGGATCCCGCTCATGTCAATCTCATTACGTCACTTTAACAAGTAAAAAAGAACTCTACCCGCTTCATTCTAACTATGACTGTGCCGTGACTATAATCTCAATGAAAATTAACCTAGCACCTATTCCACTAGCCAACCGTCGCAAAGACGCTTTCTTTCGCTATTTCATAAAATTTTTAATGACACCAGACTTCACGACGACTTCATCCTGCGGCCTCAGTACACCTCAAACCTCGGCGATCATCGGAGTAAGGTAGGAACTGATTCATGTCACACAAAGTTTTCCTTTCAGTCTTTCATCCCCCGTACATTTTAGGAATGGAACCACCTTCCCCGAAGTATTGTAGCCATCAGCAATAACCAACTTTTCTGCGAAACATTAGCTGACATTGTATAATTAGGAGAATCATTGTAATATGAGAACGAACTGCACTTGTTTGTTTGCTTTAAATTATTACTCTGTAACCACTCCCCTCTTTAGTGTCTTGTCACCCTGACGGTATATTAAATAAATAAATAAATAAATAAATAAATAAATAAATAAATAAATAAATAAATAACCTGAATATAAAAATGTTGAACGATCTTGGCTATTTAACCAATTAGGCAGAATAGCAGAAATATTTTGAGGAGCGCTACATGAAGGCAAACCATACGTCGTTGGTTTCACCAAGCTGCGGTTGACCACTTTTTAAATCCTTCGTTCCAGTTACGCGAAGCTCACTGCATATCTATAAACAACCTATTATTCTACCTAACGTTTGCCTTACGATTATTCATTTCCATGATGGCTGCAAGATTAGTTGTTCTTCATGGGAAAGACAGCTTCCCGTCTAATCTTAAATGACTTTTTATGGAAAAAGAAATGTTTCTAATGGTCATTTTATATAAGCATTCACTAAATGGTATTTAACTTCTTTGCATTTGCGGATACATAATTCTTAATTTATAAATGTCGGTGCATCAGTAGCATAATATCTTTTCTGCCACACATACTTAGATAATCACCTATCACGAACTATTTTCTGGGCTGCTCAAGTTGCGAAAGTAGACGATTGGCTTGCAGGCTTGTGTTGGATTTCATGCATAAGTCAGCAAAGGGCTTATTCACAAGTCAACGAACTACCTTAAGTAGCCCTCCTTCGATCGAAATGAGAAAAACATGCGCCCAGCGTAACTCGAAAATCAGAAAAAGAAATAGTGACTCTCAGGATGTCGAAAACCATGCAGTAATATTTATCTGCACTGATTATGTCCTTCACCGGCTTGAAATATTAAGCTGTTTTTTTTTACTGCCCTCCAACCGCACTCAAAAGTACCGAAGCTACGCGACTTCATTGCAATTTCTACGACACGTGCACTTGACAAAGGCCGTCATCGTATGAACTCAGAACCATTCATACCATAGCAAACGAGAAAATATCTTTATTGTTGATGTAGTCATGAGGCATGCTTAACTTTATTTTCTGAATAAAACGACAAAGTACTGGATCAGCCATGCCAACTACATTGTATATGGTGAATCGACATGATAGAATAAACATGGAGTAAATATAACGAACTCAAGAGGAAAAGCACCAGATAGCGCCCACGTATTGAAACCGGCTTGGAGGAAGGAAAAAGCTGCGACGCCCTACCCAGTCCGCGCGCCAGGAGAAAATTGTGGAGGATGTCCAGTAGTGTATTTTGCGGTAGCAGCCATGCTGTCGGGGCGCAATGGTAATTTTCTCATGGTGGTGTGTGCTCATGCTTCTTCTGCCCCGTAGACAATGATGTCCTGTGTGCAAGATTGCTGTATTCTCCGTGTTTTGTTTCACTTTGTTATCTAGACCGTGCTCTCCCGGCTGTTTTGGCAAGGTGGGACTGGAAGAAGCAAAAAGTGTGGAACGGGCGCGCACGCAACGCCGTAGGTAACGTGCCACGCCACGTACGAAGGACGATCTGGGAGTACATTTGCCGTCCTCGACGGATTCATGCTGACGTCTCATCAAGGGCTTAGATCGCTCCGCTTCAGAACATGTACGATAAGTACCTTGCAGGTCAGTGACACATCTGCAGTGCTCCTGCTTTTAATTGCAAACGATGCATTTGGGGCACGCAACATAGCCATGTGGAAGGAATGGAAATAAGCGGCTGCTGTGAGTGATTTTTTTGCTTTTCTTCAATTCGAAAGCTTGCTCTGCGGCATAAACAAAGCGCGTCAAAGTAACAAACAGATTTGGCTTGTGCAAAAAATCTAGAAGTGAACACTGATATGACCGATGAATCCAATGTTCAACGTCGGGTGGGCGGCCAGGCCGAAGGCCTGTTGCCCGGAGTTGGCGGACACAGCTTAGGTGAAATCCTGGGCACGTCCATAGCAGGTGTGTCACTGTCGCATTCTTGGGTTTTTGGATCACTAAATGGGCACGATGTATCGTAAGAACCATGGTACTGTTGTGGCCAGAGAGTGACCACAGAGGGGATGAACGCGACCCCGACACGCGCTGTGAGTAATTATGGGCAGTTATATGTATTCTCTAGAGGCGCAGGCAAGTGAAAGTTGGCGGATGCAGTGCGAAAGTGAACAAGGCTAGAGAGGAGAACGTACGCCTGCCCGCAAATCAAACGGCTGATGGTCGCACGCAGGCGCGGTCGACGCGCTATTTGGACGCATACGGACTTACTGTTCGGCACCGCGTGGAGGATACCACAGAACTTTGTTTCCGTGAAGCTTCACTCACCGTGAGAACAATAAGCCTGAGGCCGTTGTCTGCGTATTTAAACGCGTAACGATGTTCTGCTCTGCTGGCCTCTTCGTCGGCGCGCTGTGTCTTATCACGCCTCCGCGGTGCGCGGCCGCCCGACACGAGTTGAATAAAGCAAAACGATTCCTACAAAGCCACGACCAGCGTACGCGTTTGTTCTCGCAAACTGCAGATGAGCTAGCCACAGGTCGTGATGTGCGTGTGCTGGCGGTCATCGCCTCTGCATTCTTGCAGTGCACTGAGAATGCACAGATTTATTTTCAGAAAAGCCGGTAAAAATTGCTGGGAACCGACCTTTCAGCGCTGGAGCGCAATATACGGAAGAAATGGACTCAGGCAGCGGTATCGCGAAAGTGTCCATCGCGCTCGGATGCGTCGGTCGCGTGACTACGGCGCGCGCAAGTCCGCGCAGCCCGGCGCGGTGGTGCGCCGAAGTCGAAAAAATGTAAGCGAGAGAGGAGAACCTGCCCCGACAATATGGCGGATTAAAAGTAACTTCCGCCGTCCCTGGGCTTCAGAGAGTGACGTCAGGGATTCTCTTCGGACTTGCCTTCCTCCATGGATCTCGGTAACCGCGAGGGCACCGCCATGTTGCAACTCTGCCGGCGCCCAGGCAGACGAGCAATCAACACGATCACGCGCTTTTCTCAGTATGGTGGCGCCATCTACTTCAGGCGTTTGCAAACGACCCTTTCACACGCTGCAATGGTTACATATACGGAATAACACTGCACATATGCATACGTACGCACTGCGTGTAAATAGTTAATTTTGCATCATATATTTAAACTTCTGAGCGTTACAAGCATGATTTGGCAACACGGGCTTATGCGTTTACGGTTGCTGCTATTTTGCCAAGCTTTTTCTCTAGAGTTAATATACTCTCTCTATGGGAATAAATTTTCTTAAAGCAAAACCATTAAAAAAAGCCAGCCAAAAACAAATATGCCGGACTAGAAGGAGGCACGTACACACACTCGTGAGACGCGACTGTGTGCGCGCCTCCTTCTGGTCCTGCGTCTTGGTTTTCGCTGCTTTTTTTTTTCTCGCTTTAAACATCAACCAAGTGGCCCAGCAATTCACGCTTCTAAGTTAGTATTCTTGCACCCTCAGCTCCTTTCTACGTGTGTCCTCTTCCACGGACGTCTTCGGCGACTATGTGTGTGTGTGTGCGTCCTTCTGGTCCTGCGTCTTGCCTCTCGTTTTTTTTTTTCGCCTTAAACAAGAAACAACCGACCACGCTACTCACGCTTCTAAGTTAATAAGAATAAATCCGCATTCTCCATGCGGGACGGCGAACCACGTGACTGCATGTCCCAGACTGCTGTTCACAATATGTCGTCCGCGGCACACACGGACGGAAAATACCGAGCTATTTCTCACATCGGGAATTTGGCGGTCGGACAACACGAACTTATTCTTAGATGTCTTCTTAGGTCTGGGAACAAGCACTGCGCCTTTAAGGGGGGATGCGGGGCTAAAATACCAATTTCGGTGAAAAAAAACGTGTTTTTTATTCGGAGTTGTTCTGAATTGCTTATTTAATAAAGAATCTTCTCGTCCAGTTTGGTTGTTATCGGAGCAGTAGAAAGGAAGAAAATGAATTTTTTTCGCAAGTTGGTGGCGCGCATTTCCCGTCGAACGCGACTCTGAACGCTTTTTTTTTCCGGCGCGACCGCATAGCGGGCAAGAAACAAAATGCAAAGTGAATGCCCAGGTTAGGAAGTTTGTTCTTCGCACTTATTAGAGAAATTGAGAAACTAAAGAAAATGACAAAAGGTCTAGGAGGCAAGGGGAAGCTGACACAAAATGTTGTAAAAAAAACTCACTGCTTACTATGCATCTGCCCTGAAAGACAATGCTCCAGATGCAAAAAAAAATGCAACGAGGAGTATTTGCGACGCTTTTTCACCCCTACTCAACAGTTAAAGTCCCACGACGTGACGCTTCCCCAGCTGGTGAGGACTCTTGGGGTCACTACAATCGTCACAGAGCCCTAGTTGCAGCGGAAAAGCCATCAGTGCCAAGGTCCCATCATCTAGCTTTCAGCAGAGACGTTGCCAAAGAGCTGGTGCCTCTCTGCAACAGGCTTAGTAAGCCAGAGATTCTTGCGCGATGTTCAAGGATGCAAACACAGAATGCAAACGAGTCCTTCAATGCTCTTGTATGGAAAAGGTGCCCAAAGACAGAATTTGCATCACTGAGAGCAGTGGAGACTGCAGCAGCCCTGACTGTGCTAGAATTCAATGAAGGAGCACGTGGCATCAAGAGAGTTCTCGACAAAAAGGAACTTAAACATGGAGTCCAGACGAATAAGCGCGTTCAGGAGGCAACAAAGCAAGCCATTTCACGAGCGCAGGTAAGAGTGATGGATAGCTTTAAAGCTGAAAAAAAAAGAGACGACGCCTTGAAGCGATCGCCGCAGAGCAGCGTCGTGTTGAAGAGGAGACCCCGACATATGCAGCAGGGCAGGGCACCTTGAATAATTTTCTCTGATCATAAGAATAAATGCCATGCTCTGAAATCTTTGAATTGATGTTTCTCAGTTTGCACTTTTTGCAAAAGAAGAGCTTTAGAAAAGTATCATTTCCAAACTGCTTTACCAAATGCTGCTTCCAACGTTTTTTCTAGACTGAAATTTTGTGAGGAACAAGAGAAAGTACTTTCCAGATGCCTAAATTTTTTCGAACTTATTATATTTAGCACATCTTTGACATGTAATGACAGTGAAGAAAATAAACTTCATTTTCAGAGTGATGGCATTTTTACAGAAATGACATAAAAAATGTGCAACTGACCTTATCCTGCACTATAAACCATCTAGAATGTATCTAATCACAAATAATTTGTAGATATTCATTATCTTGTAAACGATAGTTTTCCTAAGTTGACACACAAGATTGCTAAATTTCACAATTATAACTTTTTTTATCGTTGCGCTAGGGTGCTGATATTTGGAATATATCCTAATGACAACAACATCAACTACCCCTGAAAATTTCATGAAAATTGGTTGATCGCTTCAAAAGTTGACCTTTCAGCATAGCATCCCCCCTTAACCTAAGAAATTCAAAGGTTTTATCAACAAGACTGTTTCAAAAAAAAGCAACCGTCATCATCCAAATTAGAAGAAACAAACAAAAAAAAAACCATCGCAGCCAACCACGAGTCTCACGCAAAATGTAGTTCATTGCGTCATCTATACAAGATATTAGGAACTAGCAAACATCTCCATCTTTGTCCTTAGATCTAGCAGCACCTTTTGCTTGTTGGACTCACTGCCAAATCTCGTAAGCTATGTACAGCCAGTTCAACCTCTCTCCTTAGACATAAAAACACCTAAAATCGACAAAGGAACTCGGAAAGAGCGCCGAGTGGTCCAGAATACTTCGCAGTCGACAAAAAAAAAACATAGGGAGGTTAACCAGAGGATATCTCCCGTTGGCTATCCTGTACCTGGGAAGAGCAAAAGGGGTACGGAAGATGAGACAGAAGGAAGAAACAAAAAAAAATAATAGCACAAACGTTAGTTGGGAACTAACAGGCTAGTGCACGACGACGACTCGATAGATCCTAAGCGGACGGCATTCCCTTCGGTGACGCCGCCATCTCTAATATTTTTGCCACCTGCTTCATAGGTTGTTCGCCTCGTCCGTTGTCTGGATGCTCTTCGCAGCCGGGAGCGCTGCGGAATAATTGGCTGTGGAACAGTTGTCCACTAAGCCGTCCGACGTATGGATACAGCTATAATAATGCGACATGGTTCATTGTCCCACCACTCTAATCTCCACTAATTAACTACAATGCATCTCATTTCTTTATCCTCCAGCGATGAGTGCATCATATATGATGCACAGGGACAGCCCCATGCAAGGAGCACCTTTACTGAAGGAGAACTAAGGGCAATAAAACAATGACGCCCTAGCGACGTGAGAGATGACTGGACAAACAACAGTAAGCATGTAACACAGGCACCATGATTGAGGCTGGTTTCTTTTCCTCATTTGTCTGGCCGCAGCCAACAGCAGTTTATGCTAAATTCAGGCAGTGCTGCACGCAGCTCAGCGTTTCGCATACCTCATCCCACTCGATGCATAGCGGTAACCGAAACTGCAATCCAAGAAATGGTGATCAGACGTGAAATATATATTGAAGGAATCGGTACGTTCACTCGCTGCGAAAATTTTTAGATAAATTAGGGTCAAAGCGGCAAATTTGGTGTGTCGGTACTTATTTGAAAAGACGGTAGCGCAAAAAACACACGGAGGGTGACGTGACGACAAGGACGAGGGCTGGGGCCCTATAACGTAAAGGTATTTCATTATGTTTATATTCCAATCTCCTGACGTCACATTTGCGTAACCACCAACGCAAGCACCGGGCGGTCACCCGCAGGGTTGTCTGAATACACCAATAAAACGCTCTCCTCGTTCATAAGAGGTCACTTTTGTTTAATTGAAAAACTAATAACATTGCCTACACTGAGCGGCTTGTCGTATCTAATTGGCTGACAAGAGGCGAGTAGAACGCTCATGTGGAGAGGGATTCGATGGGGCAGAGCCAGTGCACTGAAAATCGATAACCCGATGAAGAGGGTGGTGCCGGCGTCTGCGATTGGTCGGCTTTCCCTTACTTAGCTTGTGGTGGCTGGTCGAAAATCACGGCGGCATGCAACGGAAGCTTAAGAATGACGCTAAAACTGACCCTCAGCAAAGAAGAGTTGGCAGAATGAGGTGGTAAACGTGCCGAAAGGGCTCGAAAACGTTACACGGCCACGCAAGAAGTTTATTATACGCAAATACACCCATGCTCTCCGGCAAGTGCGAGTAGCCAGCGTCTCAGTGATCGGCGGCACCCATATTTTATTACTTTCGGAACGGGGCAGCCTGCGGCTATTCCGAAGAAAATTCAGTTTTGTTCGGCATATTAAAGGGAAGCTGAAGACTCTGTCGAATTCAATAAGACGCTCATATACGGATGCGGGAACCTTATAAACCATGTAGGTAAAATTTGGGGGATTTTTTTCAATTAGGAGCGACGTAATCGTCGGTTAAAATTGCGCTGTAGCTCCGCCCCCCGTCGAATGCCGCGCGCTGCTGCTGACGCTGACGATGCGAGGGGAGACCGGAAACCGCGGTGTTGTGACGTCAACTCTAGTGTTTCGTTTCTTCGCAGCGTCCGCGACCGTGCCTGATCGCGCTTGTTTCTGCGTGCGTGCCATCGTAATCTGCTTCGATCGACCCTGCATTCCGTTGTTGGTGCGTCTGCGTGTATGTAGAGTGGTAGTCAACGTGCGTGGTAGTCACCGTGAGTGGCAATCAACGTGAGTGGTAGTCAACGTGGTAGTCAACAGATGAAGGTCACTACACGTACTGCATGAACCGGGAAGTTTTTCACGCGTTTAAACCGTCTTTGTAGACTGCCGACAGCTTTGGACAGCGCACAAATGCGGACGATCGCATCCCCGCTTACGTTTCACGAGGAGGCATGCAGGAACACAACACTACAGTTGTTTGACCGGAAACGAGCTCACTAGATCGGCGAAAGATCGGCGAGATCACTAGATCGCCTTCCAAAAAACATACTCACCAAAGAGCATTTCCAACACGAGGAGATCCCAAGACTTTGCTTTCGTTCGCGTCGAAAGCACTGCTCGCACCAGCATCGTTTGCTTCTTCGAGAGGCCGGCTCTTCGCAATCGGCTCGTGCATGTAGGGAGTAACACCGAACTCCTCAGAAAAACGCAGTCTCTCTAAATTTTCCATTACCGTCTCAGAAAAACAGCACCAAACTACCTGGCACCGCGCTTCATGTGTAGCGGCAGCGGTCGGTTACTAGTGTTGACGTCAAGAGGCGCCCGAACAATCACAGGCGGAAATGAGACGTGCGAGCTGGGCGTGTCCAATCGTGGGTTTCAATCAATTTTGATGCGATATTCGAATTGGGAGGGTTGAAAACCATTATGTACAGATGTTCACTTATTTTTCTCTGGAAAACCTTTCAGCTTCCCTTTAATGCATCTTTATCGCGTACACGTCACTTTGACGCGGTGAGTTTGTGCGGTTTTGTGACGTCGCGTGACAGGCAGGTGAAGTGGGTGCAGCCCGAAAACTTTTTACCAATAGCCGAGGGCTAATGGCGAAAAGGGGTCGAATCAGAAATAACCTTTTTTCTTTTTTCTGTCAAATCATGCATAATCAGTGCGTACACATCATATCAGATGGGGAACTATCGCGGTTTTCGTGACGTCGCGTGACAGACAGGTGAAGCGGGGGTGGTCGAAAAAAGTTTTTCACCAATCGTGGAGGGCTGATAGCAGAATTGGAATAGAAAAGTTTGGAATAGTTTTACGTTATAGCCCCCCTGAACATCAACACCTTCCGAGACACACCGTGCGTTCGCCTCGGCCGAAGAGTGTGGTTAAGGAACACACCAGAATAGTGAAATAGCATTCCTCGAGGAACCACGGTATGCTAAGCTTTGTTGTTCTTAAGGTTAAGTTGGCTGTCTACCTGTACAATATCATTTATTATTGCCATATCGATTATATATGAACACTAAAGTCGCATTTTCCCCGCAGCAGTCGTTGGAGTCGGCGTTGCAGTGGTGTTCCGTATAAAGCGCAAGTGAGATAAGATCATATGGCCCCCCCGCACCCAGTATACTGGGAGCGTGAGGGGAAGCATCCGAGGATGAGCCGAGAACTATCGCGGCTTGATGCGCGAACAATCTTGGACGTCACGTCACAAAGCGCGCACAAGACGAGGAGGGTGGGAGGCGAGCGCGTAGAACCATGACAAGCGCGCACTATGGATATAAGACGGGGGGGGGGGGGGGGGGGTGAGCGCAGGTGAGCGCACGTGTCCTCCTCAAGCCAGTCATGCGCCGACTGCGCCCTATCTGAGCGGCGATCATCCCAGCCACGGCTACCGCATTTCGGTGGGGGCGAAATTGGAAAGCACTCGGGTACCTAGAATAAATGGCACGTTAAGGAACCCCAGGTGGTCTACATTATTCTGGAGTCCCTCACTACGGCGTGCCTAATGATCAGATTGGGGTTTTGGCACATAAAACCACCTAATTTGATTTTTCTTGACCAGTGGGCGCACAGCCCGAGCGAGCCTAGATAGCTCGTGGCTGCATGGATGTGACGTAATCTCAATTTTCGGAGAGAAAAAAGGTATTTAGAAAGACAGGCAGGCTAAGAAGAGGTAGTTCCGTTTGACTACATTGCACAGTGGGATGTATTAGGTGAATAAAAAGAGAAAGAGAGCGACAGAGGGACCGAGACAGAGGAAGAGAGACGAGCTCAAACAATTCGCGTACATAATCGAACGGTAGGGGGTGGCGTTCTGAAAGACTATCATAAGGGCCCGTAGACCGCAGGAATCTTACTAACGCGAATAAGGCCTTAAGCGCGGATATTCTTTTGTAGCACTGGCCTAAACCATTTAGTTGTGATAGAGGATAATTGTCAAATTGGTTCAGCACTCTGCACATCACTTGTCTATCGGCAGCATAGCACAGGCAGACACGGATAATGTATGCGAATGTCTCTTCACAGCTGCATATGTCGCACGTGAGGCAGTTGGCCATTCCAATAAGGAAGACATTTCAGTTCGTAAATGCAACTCCTAGCCACAGACGGTACAGCCTGGTCTGTTCACGTCAGGGCAACCCAGGCGGTAGATGCATCAGTAAATCCTGAGACAAAGAACGCAAACGAGACACGACGAAAACGTTCGAGTCCCTCAGGGGAAAAGTACATTTGCGGGACATCAATCGCAGCCCAAACGCAGCGTCTGTTCGTGAAAGCGAAATCAAGACACACTGACAACTTTCATTTGCAGATAGGGCGGTTCCTTGGGCGTGTTCATTCCCGCTAATGTTCCAATTTCCTGGAATCCACTGAAAGATTATATTGTGTCCCTTGTCATGTCTGCGATAATCTGTCCAATTTCTTAGGACAGTTGTTCATAGGTCCGGGGCGCATTGGACTTTGTATGCACTGAAGAGCTGATTTAGAATCACTAAAAATTGTCGATTCTTTCGGTGGTTCCTGATAAATGAAATCAAGTGCGGCACGAAGTGCGACAAGTTCTGCATCCATCGAGGTGATAGCACATGAGGTCCATTACTTGATTTCAGCGGATCTTACAGAGATCATGGCTGCGGCAGCAGAGCTGTTGAGTTTTACGGAACAACCTGTGTAGACATGGCGGTATCTGTAGACGTTGTAAATGTGTTCCAAAGTTGCTTGCTTCAAAGCTTGCAACGGGGCTCCAGCTTTCTTGCTGGTGCCTGGAATTGTCAGTCGTACTTGCGACCGGTTGAGACACGACAGTGGATTGATAATCCTGTAGCAGGCGTGAATTATCTTGGCTTATAGGACTGATGTGTTACAATACTTTTGGCAAAAGTTGAATGTGGCCTCCTTGCTGGCAAGCAAGCAAGATGGTGTGAGGGAATCCGAGTGAGGTGTCAGATCTGTGCTCGTGGGATATCTGTAGCAGTGTAGAGTGCCAACGGACAATGTGTTCATGGCAATGGCCATTGTCGCAATCGATGACGTAGTTTTTGGGAGACCAATACAAGTTCCAAGCGCTTGGGATTGCACACTCTGAAATCTGCGGATATTTGTTGTGCAAATATTTCCTATTACACGTAAGCCTCACCGGAGGAACGCCAAAAATAGGGCTTTATGTAATTGGAACGCGGATGGTACTGTAGCGCCTCAGGACTTCTCGCCGAGAAACGCGAGGAGGTCCACAATGGCGGTCAAACGCTTCGTCATGTACGAGACGTGAGGGCTCCAAGTCACGTCTCACTTAATGATGAGACGAATACATCGGTGCCTTCGTATGTAAGGTACATTTTTGCCCTTAATCCGCAGATCATACGGGATGACGCGTTGAAGGGAGAGCGCAGCAGAAGCGTTAGCTCCCCTCTGTTTGCGCTTTTCATCACGCCAGCGTTGTGACAACGTTCGTTCCTGGTCATCAAGTAAGATCTATTCATGTTTGCTTGTTTGCGCGTGACCCCATGCTGCCTAATTTATTATTAGGGGAATGCTTACCGCAAATGATATGCCCGATAAAACTTGCAAAATTACATCGTGCAGTGATGCATTACTTTGCTATCGCTGTCAATGATTCGGCTGTCCGACAAAGCTGTGCCTTTTATGAAGATATTTAAGATGTACGGATCTCTAGAGTAAGCAGCATCAAGCGCGCCTTGAGGTCAAATCATTGCAGGTCTCCTATGTTACTGGAGACGACTGTGCTTATCAGATAATCAACAATGTTTTTTTTACCACATTGTATAGCTTCTTGCAGCATACCATAGTGCCATATAGTTGTACCAATCAGCGAATATTATTTTTTTGACCATATGACATCGGCGCAAACAAAAGCATCCAAAGGGAAGAGGTTACACATTTGATCCTGATAATTAGCTTCTTTTTTTTCAGAAGTGGTTTCGACTGATGTTAAAAGCGTAGGTTTACGGCCGTAAATAACATGCAGGAGTACAGAACCTACCTACTAGCTCACACATTTATCATTCTGAACATTAAAGGCAAACTCGAGCCGTAGGAATAGTGCAGCTGTAAATGAGTGAGACAGGAAACGTTGAAGGGAAACAAACGCGCTAGAAAACACCTTGGGGCCCTATAACGTAAAACTATTCGAATATGTTTTTATTCCAATCTTCTGACGCCAAATTTCCGTAACCGCCGACGCAAGCATCGGGTGGTCCCCCGTAGGGTTGCTTGAGGAGACCAATCACACGCTCACCTCATTTATAAGAGGTCACTTTTAGTTTGCTTCAAAAACGAATAACATTCCCTAAATTGAGCGTTTTTTCTTATATAATTGGCTGGCAAGAGGCGAGGTGCACGCTCAAGTGGAGAGGGTTTTGATGGCGCCATGACAGCGCACTAAAAATAGATAACGCGATGAAGAGGGAGGTGTCAGCGTCTGCGATTGGTCCACTTTCCCATACTTAGCTTGCAGTTGCTTCTCTAAAATCGCGGCGGCGTGCAATGGACGGTTCAAAAGGCCGCTAAAACAGATCCTGAGCAAAAAAATAATTGGCAGAGCGATGTCATATACGTGCCGAAAGGGCTCGATAACGTTATACGACCACGCAAAAAGTCTCGTTAAGGGGAAATAAACGCATGCTCTCCGGCAGGTGCGAATAGCCAGTGCCTGAGCAAACGGCGGCAGCCATCTTCTATTTCTTTCGGAGCGGGACAGTCTCCGGCTATTCAGAAAAAAATCCAGTTTTCTTCGGCATATTAATGCATCTTTAGCGCGTACACGTCACTTTGACGCAATGAGTTTTCCCGGTTTTGTGACGTGGAGTGACCGACAGGTGAAATGGCCGCAGCCTGAAACCTTTTGACCAATAGCAAAGGGTTAACGGCGAAAAGTAATCGAATCAGGTAAATAGTTATTTTTCTTTCGTTTGGTCGAATTATGCATAATCAGTGGGTACCTGTCATGTCAGATTGGGAGCTATCGCGCTTTTAGTGACGTTGCATGACAGACAGGGGAAGTGGGGCTGGTCGAAAAAAGCTTTTCCCACTCGCGGAGGGCTTATTGCAGAATTGGAATAGAAAAGTTTGGAATACCTTTACGTTATATCGCACCTGTTTTGGTTTGCTACTTCTAAGACGTGATTTTCGCCGTGATTATTCAATGTAATCCCAAATTTCCTCAAATCTTTCATGATAGCTTCTCTACGTCGTACTGTTTAAATGTGCTGTTGGAATTCTACTCTAGTGTAATTTTGTGTTGAGCTGTCTCTAAGCTCGAATCATCGTTTTATGTCGCCCAGTTTTCTCGAAGCTATTGCCCAACCAGGGGCTTAGACAGATTAAGGGGACCCATCGAGCACGGCAGCCCCCCCCCCCCCCCTCATGAAATTTTTGTGCACCAGGAGGCCGTCCGCGCTGTCCGCTCTTCGCCGTTTTCCTCTCCAGAAAAAGTTCCCGGCGACACCATTCGACATAACATATGCATTCGCGAAGGTAGAGTATACGCAATCACCTGCGTGATAACTGGTGATCTTGTATTTCCACGTTTCACGTTATACTCAGAATACTACACTTCAGTATAATTAGTAGCCATGTTTAAACAAATAATAGAGCACATTTACATGCTGAAACAGAATATATCCTTACATCTCTCAATGACATTAGCTTGTATAAAGATTTCTTTGTAAGTTTAGCTTCAATAATACAAAAGAAGATGCTTCGTTTTCCCACCCTAATAGTTTCTTTCTGTGGTGTTTCTTTAAGATAGGATGTGTTAGGCAATACAAGAACATAATAGGCCAAGACAAATTTTCAAAATTAGCAAGACTTTACCTTCCGAACAGCCAGCATCGCTAATTCATCTCATGCCGTTCATAATTATAACTCGCGCGCAGAAAATATAGGAAGGACTATTGCTTGCCGGATCAAAAAAAAAAGAAGATTGGAAGGGCAAATAGTGGCCAATCGATAATAAATGTACAAACGCTATCAAAGAGGGCCGAGCAGCGACCAAAACGTATGGAGGGCGAAAGGACACAATACCGTAGATTTGCGCAGAACAACTCACTAAAACCAGTGCTAAAATGGTTCTAACCAAAGGGCGCAGAAAAATTCTTGTCCGTTCGCTTTCATTGATGGAAAAGAATTAGCTTGAATAATGCAGTTACTTTACACCATTAGACCTTTGTCGCGCCTACGTTGGCGTTTTACAGTGCCGTTGCTATAAGCTAGGTTCTGGTGGTTTGTGTGCGTAGGCAAAAAAAAAAAAAAGATGGCGGCCACCCCAGAGCTAAAATAGCTACAGCATAAAGCAAAAGCGTATCACCGGGTATTCACTAGCTGCTTTTAATCGCGAGAAGCTTCAAAACATAGTGTGATAAAAATATCATAATAAAAAAAGTAAAACCGGAATATTTTTCAATTTCAGTCTGTATTTTTCTCTTGAACAGAGAAGGAGACAGGACTAAAAGCTCGTAAGCTTGACAGTGGTCCTGCCCCCTTTATCAACTTGGCAGTACAGTACACAGGCAGAAATTATCAATTTTCCAAATAAACACTCAAACAAAATAACAAAAAACTTTGTAAAAAGCAGTGCTATGCATTGCAGCACAAACATAGGCATCAGAAAAACAAATAACTGGTCATGGGAAACGGAAAAAATAATAACAGGTATAGGTTTACACTGAGTGCAATATTACGTAATCTTCGTAAGAAAAAATCGCTTAATAACATCACTTGAATGCTGAAAGGGGTCAAACAATTCTTTGTTCAATTTATTTAATAATACTGGAACAGTATACGAAAGAGACTGCTCGGTATAATATGCCCTAGGCGTCGGCACTAACCAAATTTCTTTATGTCTAGTCTGCAGGATATGCGTGTTTTCCTCAAGTTTTGCCAGATAACTAATATAATGTTCATCACCTTGTGAAGAGCGTTTATAGATCATTAAAAGTCTATAATTGTATAA
This sequence comes from Dermacentor andersoni, assembly GCF_023375885.2. Classification (NCBI taxonomy): domain Eukaryota; kingdom Metazoa; phylum Arthropoda; class Arachnida; order Ixodida; family Ixodidae; genus Dermacentor; species Dermacentor andersoni. The sequence goes on along the minus strand of NC_092814.1, from coordinate 367,308,267 downwards.
ACTATAGATTGGCAGGATTTCATATTTTAAAAACAAGTCATGTGTGGGGGAACAATAAGGAACACCAGCAATGCATCTTACAGCTCTTTTTCGAAGAAGGTGAAGCTTGGATAAGTTTGTGACACCCGTAGTGCGCCAAACGGTACAACAATATTGCAAAAGAGAAAGAACTAATGAGTTGTATAGCAATAGCCTAACTTTGACAGGAAGAATACCGCGCAGGCGCAACATGACACCGACAGCTGAAGACACTTTTGATCTGATATAGTCAACACGATCATTCCAAGTCAAATGCTTTGAAAATATAACGCCAAGGATTTTAACAGAATCTACAATTTCAACAGTATCAGGGCTTAAGAACACGTTCAACGGCCTAGAAATTATGTTTCCTTTTGGAAAGTACAATATTATTTTTGTCTTTTTAGAATTAATCTTCAAACAATTTGATTTTACCCATCTATTTAATGCACTCAGTGTTTTGATTGCTTTCTCTTCAATGTCACTTTCTGATCTCCCGGTTATGAACACCGAAGTGTCATCAGCGTAGGATACAATCTTTTCATCAGTTACACACTGCACAATATCATTTATATAGATTAAATATAAGAGCGGTCCCAATATGCTTCCTTGGGGGACTCCTGCGTAAATATTTTGTATTGAAGACAACGAATTTTTAAAGTCAACATATTGTGTTCTGTTCGACAAATAAGATTTCATGAGATCGTGAGCTTTTCCTTGGACACCATAGTTTGCCAGTTTATGTAGTAAAATTCTGTGGTTTATCAAGTCAAAAGCCTTAGTAAAGTCTATATATATGCCTGCACCTATTTCCTTATTTTGAAACATATCTATAATGATTTCTTTTTATGCATGCACTGTTACATGCAGTGTTTATTATGGATTTTGGTTTGATATCACCGGCTCTAAAGGCAAACCACGCAACTTTATATCAGTTCCCTTCCACTTGTGCAATGGGTAGGCCACGTGTGGTGAGGAATGCGGGAGAACAGCGCGCCTACGAAGAACGTCGTCGTGAACACAAGCGGCAATGTGTGCGGCGACGGCGCGCGGCATGTAATACGGACGAAGATTGTGCCGCAAACGCCAAGGGTATGCATCTTTGTTCGGTCAACGCTACCTACTCTACTTGCTTCGTAATTGTGGGTGATTTCAACATAGACGTGTCTCGGCCAGGTGGAAAGTGGTTCGTGGCGTTCTCTTCGAAAGATTTGGCATTCAATGTTACACAAACATCAGTGTGCCCACGAGTCGTCACCGGTTGTGCATAGACCTCACATTGGCCAAGACCCTTTCCAGTGTCGCCACAGAGCCACTGGACGTATATCATAGCGATCATAAAGCGATAGTCACCTTGTTGACTAAATAATAACTCCAGAAAAGCAAACAAAAGGTGGTTAAAAGTAAAAAAAAAAACATTCAGTATGCAAATTATTAAAACAAACACAAAAACGGGAAACAACGAAATTCATTATTCTATGTTTCTTTTATTTTCAATAAACTTGTTTATTATCAACATATTTATCACCACATATGCAGCTCCGCTGTTCATCCACCTTCATAGAGTGGATCGGCTGCGATTTTTTTTCCTTAAGCCGGAACAGGAAACGACAGGGCACTGGGAATCCCCTAGTGCCAGAAAGTGGTACAGAAAAAGAAATGCATTTGCAGAATGGGTGGTGGGTGGCAGGTCACTCCACAGTGAAAAAGGAGGGCATAACTAAGGGTAGCAGAAAAGAGCTTGTGTCAACTGTACAGCTTGTTGTAAGAGGTTCGGCGATCGGCCGCCAATTTTCGGCGAGTACTGTAAATACACGAAGCATGAGAAAGTTTATAAGCAATGATATACAATGCACCCCGCGGGGAACGACGTAAGTCAAGAACGGTGTAATCAACGATTGGCGGTGGAAAAAAGAAAAGTCACTTCCCTCGGAGAAACGACCGCAAATGTGACAGGCGCACTGGTGAAAATGGCAACAGATTAACGAGCGAAGATAAGGTTTTCCGGAGAACACAACTCACTCACTCAGGCTTCGCTGCTGTTCACGTTGCGGAATTTAAAAAAATATTGTTTGCTTCGTGTAGTCTATCGCCTTGCAATGCTTGGAGTTGTGAAGGTGGGGGGTCCGAGCGGCCACGAAGGTTCATGGCTGGTGCTGTGCCAGGTGCCAAGAGAAAAAGACGTCTAACGCGACGTTTGAGCGATGACAAACATGTTTTGTGTACAAATTTACATGACGACGGCTTGCAACAACGGCTCCATGATTCTCGGAGTAGACTACATGTCAGTCATTTTACATGTCCGAGGTCTTCATTGCTCTCATTCGTCTTCAACACTCCAGGTCCCCCTTTTGAACAGTTGATTTCCTCCTTTCGCTCGACAAGGAAATTCAATGTACTTGTTCTCGGCAAATTAAAGCTGCTGCAAAGTCCGTAAAATCCCTCCCACGGTGTCGCACCACCCCGCTCGACTCCGCCTCTAGTTCACACCCTTCGACCCGCCCTCGATGCAATTTCATGCGAAAACGGATGTCGACGTTGTTCCTATGAAGTCGTCAGCGTAGGCGCCTTGCAGCAAATAATTAGTTGCACATGACCGCTGACCCATTACAGTTTGGAATCCCAGAACTGGTCTGGTTCGTCAGCTCGTCGAACAGACGAAGACGCGACACATAGTCGCTTGTCAGTTATCTTGAGGTGACGCTGCTTTCGTCGCCAGTTCTTTGGCGTCGGCAAGGCGATGAAGTGTGGATGGCACTAGACAGCTACACGACCGCCGGTGGAGCCTATTTTGTCCAAAAGGACCATCAGGCATAACAGAGCCTACTGGATGTATTCATTGTCAAGCCTATACAATGGGCGGCAAGTGCTTTGTGAAACAGCTGAACTTATGTAGAAATGAACCACTGAAGAGTGTATCAGATCAGACACGAGCGGAAATAAGCAACAAAAGAACGTTTATTTTACAAGAAGAGTGTCTATACCATGTCATCATTTTTAAATTTTATGGAATTTTTAACAACTGCCTGCGGCAGATGGCATATTTCTGGTCGTTGAGCTGGATTATTCAAAGAGGAGGACATTGCGAGGTCGACCCATATAGGTCACGTAACTTGGAACAAAAAGCGTGCCAAAAGACTTCTGCTGGAGACATCACCTAGTGCAGCGCAATACATGCGCGTCTTGTAGAGGAGAGGACAAACACTGAAATAAAATAAGGCTGCGGAAAAATTGTTCCAAAATGCTTAAGCAATATAGTGCCAATATAGCGTTAGGTCCAAATGCTCGTAATGATAATGTGATGCAATGTTGTCTGGTCTGATAATGGTCTCATATGAATACATAACCTTCTAAAGGATTTTGAGTGCTTCAATGATTCAATGAATAGGTTTCGCATCTATTCCTATATTGTGACTGTGTGCTGGCCATACTACAATTTTCATCTATTGAAACATATTTTCTTATTCAGTCATGTATATTGACTGTATACTTAGTTGCCAGTAAATGTGAAGTGGCTTTTGAATCGTCTTTCGCACTATCCTTCATTCAATTTCTACTCCATCACGCTGCTAAAGAACGTTCAAAAGCAATAGCCGTCATTACCAGCCTAATTATGTTCACTTTGGCACACAGACCACTCTTATAGAAACACGCTGGCTTATTAAGTGAGGGGAGCTGTCCGCTCAAAAAAAAAAAATATTGTTCGAGTAGCGGTCGAAAAGACGGTCCTTAAAAGAATTTAAACATCCCAACGTAAGTCTCGGCGTCACTTCCACTTCCTCGTGTGACGTAATTATTATTTTTCTTTATTTTTTTCTGCAAAGAAGTTAAAAGAAAGAAGTATGAAAGTTGTGGCTGTCGCAGCACAAGATGTGTATGCCACGAGTGTCGCCATGACGCTGAAAAAGCGTTGCTCCTAATCACCATGTTGAAGCGTCTGCAGATATTTTCTTACTCTGGACGGGTCAAAAATAGCCAGCAATGATAGTTTGATTAAACATTCGCAGATAACTATCCATTCCTGGGCGTGCTTATGTGTCCCACGAGAAATGACGCCTTTAGGAGACTGCGCAGAAGCCATGTTTTACCGGCTAGGTTGTGCAGAGATATTCCAAAATAATTTGGAATATCTATTTGGACTCCTAGCATACTGTGCACTTCAGGCTGATCGGCTAGGTTAGGCATTTCGGCCACTGATGACCACATCACATCTTTCGGCTTTATGCCTTCTTGAGATCATATTGTCACGTGGTGGTGACGTTGAAGAACACAGTAGCAATACTGTGAAAGACAAAACGAACTTTTATGGGGCGAACCTGCGCCCACAAAAACAGGCTGCACTTATAACACAACGATAGCGGCGAACACGGTCGGCGATCGTCGAAAATCTGATCAGCGGGTCAAGCGCGTTGCTTTTTATACAGCAGTCGTCGAACGTTCCAGACTAATCGTTGGGACTCTCGTACCTTCCACAAAGTTCTACACCATTCGCATCAGGCGATGAAATCAGATAACACAAGGTTCGGCGACAACAGACAGCGGATAGAAGCATCGATAACTTTTCAGAAACTTTGGATACATGCAGGCGCGTCCCGCGCTATGCGATAACATTTGTTAGGCGGCCAAACGTGGTCGCCCAATAAAGATAAGTACACGTGTCAATACCCCCCTCTCAAAAAGCATCGACCCGATGCTGCAAACAAACGAATGTAATAAAGAAAAGCACTCGTAGCAAAAAAAACAACAAAATAAGGAAGTTCGTCAGCGTCCGTAGAAGGGTTTAAGGCGCACCACGTGGACCACTTCAGATCGTGCGTGGCGCCGCTGTGAATGCGAAATGCCATCTGGCATGACCTGATAGTCCAGTGAGCCAATACGTCGGATGACCTTGTAGGGTCCGAAATAGCGTCGCAGTAGTTTCTCACTGAGTCCTCGTCGGCGTATCGAGGTCCATACCCAAACACGGTCGCCGGGCTGGTACTCGACGAAGCGTCGTCGGAGGTTGTAGTGTCGGCTGTCGGTCCTCTGCTGGTTCTTGATCCTCAGGCGGGCGAGCTGTCGGGCTTCTTCAGCGCGCTGGAGATAGGTAGCGACGTCAAGATTCTCCTCGTCAGTGACGTGCGGCAGCATGGCGTCGAGCGTCGTCGTCGGGTTCCTGCCGTAAACCAACTTGAATGGCGTGATCTGTGTTGTTTCTTGCACCGCCGTGTTGTAAGCGAATGTTAAGTACGGCAGGACCGCATCCCACGTCTTGTGCTCGACGTCGACGTATTTTGCTAGCATGTCGGCGAGGGTCTTGTTCAGGCGCTTCGTGAGACCATTCGTTTGCGGATGGTAGGCACTTGTCCTCCTGTGACTTGTCTGGCTGTATTGCAGAATGGCTTGCGTGAGCTCTGCTGTAAAAGCCGTTCCTCTGTCGGTGATGAGGACTTCTGGAGCACCATGTCGCAGCAGGATGTTCTCGACGAAAAATTTCGCCAATTCGGCTGCGCTGCCTTTCGGTAGAGCTTTAGTTTCAGTGAAGCGGGCGAGGTAGTCCGTCGCCACGACAATGCACTTATTACCGGAAGTTGATGTCGGAAACGGTCCCAACAAGTCCATCCCGATCTGCTAAAAACGTCGGTAAGGAGGCTTGATCGGCTGTAGTAATCCCGCTGGCCTTGTCGGTGGTGTCTTGCATCGCTGACAGTCTCGGCATGTCTTGACGTAACGGGAGACATCGGCGGTTAGGTGCGGCCAGTAATACCTTTCTTGTATCTTCGATAGCGTCCGGGAGAAACTGAGGTGCCCAGCGGTCAGATCGCCATGTAGGGCGTGCAGTACTTCTGGACGCAGCGCCGACGGAACAACAAGAAGGTAGTTGGCGCGGAGAAGTTCTTCTTCACGAGTAGGATGATTTGAAGCGTGAACGAAGACGATCCACGCTTAAATGCCCTAGGGACAACGTCGGTGTGCCCTTCCAAATACTCGACTAGGGCTTTTAGCTCAGGGTCTCCTCGTTGCTGTTCGGCGAAGCCTTCCGCGCTTATTATTCCAAGGAAGGCGTCGTCATCCTCGTCATCTTGCGGCGGCGGGTCAATGGGGGAGCGTGATAGGCAATCGGCATCTGAGTGTTTTCGTCCGGACTTGTAGGTTACAGTGATGTTGTATTCTTGCAGTCTGAGGCTCCACCGTGCCAGCCGTCTTGAAGGGTCCTTTAAGTTAGCTAGCCAACACAACGCGTGATGGTCGCTGACCACTTTGAATGGCCTCCCATATAGGTAAGGGCGGAATTTTGCTGTAGCCCAAATGATGGCGAGGCATTCCTTTTCGGCATTCCTTTTCGGTTTTCGGTACACGTGTCCATATGTCACCCAATAAATCAATTTCCGTCAACCCGAACTTGCATTTATCAGCATTGGACGTCAAGCCAGAGTGTCGCCACCTTCAAAACATGGCGAAGGCACGCCCCTGTGCATATTTAGTAGCTACCCAAATTAATATGGCATTAATGTACACGCAGACTCCAGGGTTCCGGTCGAAAATTCCGCTCACTGCTTTCCGGAAAACTTGCGGGGCTGAAGCTACTCCGAATGGCAGTCCCAAGGAGCGGTAGCACCGAAAAGGTGTGCCGAACTTCCATATGTTTGAGGTTGCTTCGTCTACAGGGATTTGGTAGAAGCCGGAGCTTGCGCCAAGGCGCGAAAAATACTTCACCTCAGCGAGCTTCACCTCCATATCTCCACACATCTGCATTTCATAATGCTGTCAGTTGATACAGTCGTTAATGTTGCATGGATGCATACGCATGCGCACCCTTCAGTATTTCTTTTTTCATGATGACTAGTGGGCTCCCCCAGTCCGTCGGTTTGTTTACCTCCTCGATGATGTCACCGTTCCAGCAGCTTTAGCTCGTATCGCAGTGACCCTCTCAATGCCAGTGGTACTGGTCGTGCTGGTATAACTATTGGTATAACTATTAATGGTGCGTCCTTGCGCAGAACCATGAGATACCGTGGTTTCAAGCAGCCGGTTGTCCGAAATAAATCTTAGAATTTCTTCCTACTGTCATTGGTGTCATCATAGCTTAGAGTCTCCGCCGAGCATGATGCGAGTTCCACGTCTATCATACGATTATTCCAAGGATCACCGGGTTACTCTTCTCACATTGAAAAAAGACGCTGCTGCACCGATGATTCACGGCATCGTCCCGAGTTTCCACGCCGATGTGCTTGATAACATCACCACTTATTCGACCTACAAACGGTGCTGCTGGGTTTAAGCTTCAAGTCTCCTTTGCGCACTCGAGAGACAGAGTAACGCAACATATTGGATTGAGATCCGGTGTCCATTTTGAGCCTTAGAAATTCAGTCGCAAATTCTGCCTTAACCGTCCAGTCTGCTTTGCTGTTAGCAGTATAAATCTTCATATTCAAAACATCCAAGTTACTACTGTGTTCGTATACGTCATATACTTCTGTCCGTCTTTTGCAGAACAATGCGAAGTGATCTTTTTCATTTGCACCAAAACACATTTTGCCAAAGGTCGGACATAATGGACGTACGTGAGACCGATTGCATTTGGGGCAGTTGTACTGTTTAGAGTATTTAACTACCACAACTAGGCAGTCTGCCAGCGACAATGCTTCATTTAACGAAACATGAAGAGCTGTCCGTCTGAAAAACGCAAGAAAAAAGAATGGAATTCAGAAAGTTGTTTATGGATATATATCGTTATTATCAAATTTCGAAATATGGACAGTGGATCTCAGTTACCCTCCTGGTTACTGACAACTCACAAAATAGAAATGTGAGTCGAGCGAATAATGCGCAAGACAGATACGTCGATTAAAGCTGCGCGGCGACAGGCGCTATACCAGGTTTACTCTTTGTATTTACTATACAGGGTATTCAAAATTAAGCTTTGTGGTTTTCCTAAAGTTAGGCGCTGGGAGGCACGTGAATACCACCTTTGCAAACGCTATGTGTCCAGTGGGCACAAAGAGAATATAATTATCGCTGTCAGCAGCCCAATTAACTAAAATTCAATAATTTGCTTTTTGTTGACTGCAGTAGGTGGGTATGTTTGTATTGAAAAGTTAGAGGCCGTCCTGTTTCTACACAGTTTCCCTTGGAAGAATTCTTCAAGCATATCTGTGCTCCGAGATATCCAACTCCAAATTTTAATTGCCGTTTGCATTATTACGCATGCAAGAGAGTGAGGATTGGCGCAAAGCTCCTCCCTGATGTGACGCGACTGTTGCGTGCGTCGTTTAGTCTGACAGAAGGGTGGAGGCATAGGCAAAGGTGACAACTGTCCCCCTTCTCCTCTCAGCTGGCGAAATAAAAAATCGAAGAACCTGGAACAGCTGTCCTAACACGCGACTGCGCAGCCTGTAATGATGACGGCAGCTGTCGTGCGGAGATAATGGCGCGGGCGAAGAAGCCGGAGGGCAGTGCGCGTGCGTAATGGTGGCTTGTTGAGCAGGCATAGTCCTTGCTTGGCCTACGCAAATGAAATGACTGCTGAATTCCAAGTACTGCAAGTTTTATCGAAATCAAGGGCGTAAAACTGTTCCAAATTTTTTTATACCAATTCTGAAATCAGCCCTCCGCAAATGGTCAAACACTTTTATGGACCATCCCCACTTCACCTGTCTGTCACGCGACATCACGCAAACCGCGATAGCGCCCCATCTGATATGACGTGTACACACTGATTAAGCATGATTTGACCGAACAAAAGAATGGTTATTTCTGATTCGATGCCTTTTCGCCATTAGGCCTCGGATATTGGTCAAAAGCTTTCGGACTGCACCCGCTTCACCCTCCTGTCACGCGTCGTCATCACAAAACCGCCAACACTCAGCGCGTCCGAGTGACATGTAGGCGTTGAAGATGCATTAATAAGCCGTACAAAACGAAATTTTCTTCTGAATAGCCGCAGGCTGCCCCTTTCCGAAAGGAATAAAAGATGGCTGCCGCGGATCGCTCAGGAACTGCTAGTCGCAGCTGCCGGAGAGCATGGGTTTATTTGCGCAAATGGAACATTTCGCATGGCCATGTAACGTTTTCGAGCACTTTCGGCACGTTTACAACCTCATTATGCCAACTCTCCTTTGCTGAGGATCCGTTTTAGCGGTATTTGTACTGTTCGTTGCACGCCGGCGCGATTTTAGTCAAGCCACCGCAAGCTAAGTATTGGAAACCTTACCAATCGCAGACAGCGGCACCACCCTCTTCTTCCGGTTAAGTTAACGGTTTAGAGCGCAGTGGCTCGGCCCCATCGAATCCCTCTCCACATGAGCGGGCTCCCCGCCTCTTGTCACCCAATTAGATAACACAAGCCACTCAGTGAAGGCAATTTTATTCGTTTTTGAAGCAAACAAAAGCGACCACCTATGAACGAGGAGAGCGTTTGATTGGTCTGTTTAGACAACCCTGCGGGTGACCGCCCGATGCTTGCGTCGGCGGTTACGCAAATCTGACGTCAGGATCGAGATCGGAATCAAAACATATTCGAGTAAATAAAAATTAAATTATAGGGCTTTACGTGCCAAAACCACTTTCTGATTATGAGGCACACCGTAGTGGAGGACTCCGGAAATTTTGACCGCCTGGGGTTCCTTCACGTGCACCTAAATCTAAGTACACGGGTGTTTTCGCATTTCGCCCCGATCGAAATAAGGCCGCCGTGGCCGATATTCGACTAGTTTTACGTGATAGTGCCTGAAGAAAACAACTGCACGGCACACCGCGCTGTAATATCGTGATTTCGCAAGCCGAGAGGAAGGGGAGCAGTTATCTTTGCCTATGCCTCCGCCCTGTTGTCAGACCAAACGCCTAACGCAACAGCCACCTCACATCGGGGAGGCGCTTTGTGCCGATCCTCACTCTCTTGCGTGCGTAATCATGCAGAACGACAATTAAAATTTGCAGTTAGATATCTCGGAACACAGATATGCTAGAATTCTTCCAAGTGAAACTGTCGAAACACGATTGCCTCGAACTTTTCAATACAGACTTAGTGCACTTAGTGTAGTCAACGAAAAGTCAATAATTCAATTTTAATTAATTGGGCTGCTGACAGCGATAATTATCATCTCACGTTGTGTCCCCCTGGCAGCATAACTTATATGCACAGGTGGTCTTCGCGTGTCTCCCAGTGTCTAGTTTTAAGAAAACCATAAGGCTGAAGTTTGAACACCCGGTATACTCATCTGTATATGCGGCGGGATCGTGCTACAAGCATTCTTCTGCATCCGCGTTCATTACACCGGGCCTCTATGTAGAAGCAATGCTTAAATTGTCCAGGGTGGCATCTACTGTCACCGAACTATTTGCTGTTCTCTCTGTCTTGCGCGTCGTATATAGCTTCAGAAGAAATCGCGCATAAATGGCTAATCTTCAGCGATTATCAAGCCGCCTTGCCTTCACAATACGAGAGAAGACAGACAGAAATGCGTTCAACACACATTTAGTATAAGAAACCCTAAAAGTGTGCACAAAAGTCAGCGCAACAACAACTTATGATGGAGCATATCAGTGGATACCAGAACACTGCAATGTTCTTCGGCAAACTTCAGCGGATGCCTCTACAAAACAGACGCAGAAGAAACGGTATACCTTAAATTTACCTTTTACCCGTAACCATGTCCACCTACTGCTGAAACATATATTATGTCGCCTTAAGAAACAAACATCTGCTTTGATGGAAAATTAAAGCTGTCATGATTATTCTTATAGAGCCTTGCATCAAAATATCTATTCCGCAGAAGCTGACTGACAATAGAAATTTTGTAACCTTATTTCACCATCTGTGGCTTGACACACCATATACCCGCCTAGTTTTGCTCAGAATTCAATTCACTGCTAGTCCACAGCGCCATTGTGGTCAAGCTGACGTAGATGTACAACACCTCCTTCATGAACGCCCATGACACGATATGGCTAGGTGAATAGTGCACATTTCTGTGTGCTTTTTACTCGGGGGAATGGACAGTTTGCGGAAAACGCGAATGATGGACCGAAATGCCGAAACGGTGGTACATCCAAGGGTACATTTTATCCAAATGACACTACACCTAACAGATGTTTATGATGGACTCGATATACAACCAGACTGGTAGCCTATTTTGGTGACGCGCTTATCGTTACTACACTTCTAAAGTGAAACCAACGTTTCTATTCACAGCATGAACGCTGTTTTTTCTGTGTGACTTTCATTATGCCCTCCATTCTCTGACTATCCAGAACTGGTGAATGTCGGATTGAATGCTACTGCAATAAATATTGTTACGTAGGAAGACGCAGACGAAACGCTATATACAAGTATATTTACAAGGGAATACGCCGCACTTGGCCAAGAGGCAACAGCCCGCGCTAGCCTCCAATCGTTGTCGACGTCTTCTCACTGCTCGCCTCTTCGTCATTGCAAATACTGCTCCGTAGCACTACCCCCGGCAGCAAAAGCGCCGTCCCGGAGCGACTAAAGGCCGGACTCGGAAGCAGTGTAGTAGGCCTTGAGCCTACTGACGTGCACGACATCACTAGATGCCAGAGTATAGGACGAGGTTAAACTCACAGGAGCGATTTCGTACGTCACAGGCGTCAACTGGCGCAGCACGGGGGTACGGCCCTGTGTATCGCGAAAGGAGCTTTTCCGAAAGTCCGACGTGACGAGAGGGCGACCACAGGAGCACGAGCGCACCAGGCGAAATCTGTACGTCACGGTGGCGGGCGTTGTACTGACGCTGCTGAGTGGTTTGCGAGGCCGTCAGTCGAACACGGGCAAGCTGGCGTGCATGGTCGGTGAGGGCGATGGCGTCGCGCGCATACTCGCTTGTTGAGATCGCAGCAGGAGGAAGTGCCGTGTCAGGGGCAAGGTCGGTTCGCCACCGTAATATAGATAAAATGGAGAAAATCCGGCGGTGTCGTACCGGGAAGAATTACACACGAATGTGACGTAAGGAAGGGCAATGTCCCAGTCGTGGTGGTCCTTGGAAACGTACTTGGACAGCATATCGGTAAAAGTACGGTTTAAGCGCTCTGTCAGGCCATTGGTTTGAGGGTGGTATGAGGTAGTCAGCTTGTGTTGAGTGGAGCAGGAGCGCACAATGTCGACGATAACTTTCGAGAGGAAGTTGCGACCACGGTCAGTAAGCAGCTGCCGCGGGGCGCCATGAAGTAACATAATGTCACGCAAGAGAAAGTCTGCGACGTCAGTGGCGCAACTGGTAGGGAGAGCCCGCGTGATAGCGTATCGGGTAGTGTAATCAGTTGCGGCGGCTACCCATTTGTTCCCAGAGGATGACGTGGGAAAGGGACCGAGGAGGTCTAATCCAACACGAAAGAAAGGTTCCACAGGGACGGTGATCGGCTGGAGATGACCGGCAGATAGCACCTGAGGTGTTTTCCGACGCTGGTAGGGATCACAGGCAGCAACATAGCGTCGAACGGAGCGAGCGAGACCAGGCCAATAGAAGCGGCGGCGGATGCGGTCGTACGTGCGGGTTACCCCAAGGTGTCCTGCAGTAGGTGCGTCATGCATGTCAATGAGCACAGTCTGTCGTAGATGTTTTGGCACGACAAGAAGAAGATCAGATTCATCAGGGAGGAAGTTCCTTCGGTATAGAATGCCGCCCTGGAGGATATATCGGCGAACGGATGCGTCGGTAAGTGCAGAGCGCAGACGCTCGATGGGTGCTCGATGCGATAGGTCTCGGTACTGCTCATCGGCGATGTTAGCGATGGCAGACACAGAGAAACTGCCATTGGCGGTACTACTGTCGGCGTCGTCAGGCTCGTATACCGGGTAGCGAGACAGGCAGTCAGCGTCTTTGTGTAGTCGGCCAGATTTGTAGATTACAGTATACGAATATTCTTGGAGCCGTAAGGCCCAGCGACCAAGTCTTCCTGTAGGATCTTTCAGTGATCATAACCAGCAAAGTGCGTGATGGTCTGCGACAACGGAAAAGGGTCGGCCATGTAACTATGGGCAGAACTTCGCAAATGCCCAAACGAGGGCCAGACACTCAAGCTCAGTGATGGAATAGTTGCGCTTCGCGGGTGAGAGGAGCCTGCTGGCGTAAGCGATAACACGGTCGTTGCCGCCCTGGCATTGTGCCAGTACTGCGCCAATTCTGTGACCGCTGACATCAGTACGGACTTCGGTAGGCTCAGAAGGATCAAAATGGGCCAGAAAGGGAGGCGTTGTGAGAAGGTCGATTAGATACGAGAATGAAGAGGCCTCGTTATCGCCCCAGTGAAAAGGGGCGTCTTTTTTCAAATGCTCGGCTAGTGGTCGTGTTTTTTCACGAAACGGCGGAAGTACGAACAAAGGCCGATGAAGCTGCGCACATCCTTGACACACTTCGGAGCAGGGAAGTGCATAACAGCATAGATCTTTCCTCGGTCCGGTTGCACTCCTTTCGCGTGAACGAGATGCCCAAGGACAGTAATCTTGCGACGGCCGAATTGGCACTTCATTGCGTTGAGTGGCAGACCGGCTCCACGAAAAACGTCCAAGACTATTGAGAGGCGCTCGAGGTGCGTAGCTAACATTGGGGAGAATAATATAACGCCGTGCAAGTAGCATAGGAACGTGGACCATTTGAAACCGTGAAGAAGGCAGTCCATCATGCGTTCAAAAGTGGCAGGAGCGTTATATATACCGAACAGCATCACTTTGACTTGATAAAGACCGTCGGGTGTTACAAAAGCAGTCTTCTCGCGGTCAAGATCGTCCCCGGCAATCTGCCTGTAGCCGGAGCGAAGGTCAGTAGAGGAGAAGTAGCGAGAACCACGGAGGCATTCAAGGGCGTCATCAATCCGAGGTAGGGGATACACGTCCTTTTTGGTAACCCTGTTAAGGTGCCGATAATCCACGCAAAAGCACCATGAGCCATGCTTCTTCTTTACCAGTACAACTGGTGACGCCCATGGACTTCATGACGGTTCAATAATGTTCTTGGCAAGCATTCAGCGAACTTCGGCGTGAATAATTTTGACGCTCAGCCGGTGACATGCGATAGGGCCGGTGATGAATAGGAACAGCATCACCGGTATTAATGCAATGTTTAACAGCTGTAGCTTGGGCCAAAGGGCGATCGTTAAAGTAAAAAATATCATGGTAGGAAAACAGAACGCGATAGAGCTCACGAGCGTGCTCGGACGGCATGTCGGGCGCAATCATATTCTGTAAGTCGGCGATGGTATAAGTTGCCGACTGCGATGATAGAGGAGGATCGGCTGCATTGTCGCCTACTGCCATAGATGCTTGTGAGTGATCCTCGAAGGAGTAAAGCTGGGCCAGAGACACCCCGCGTGGCAGTACTTGTGTCGTCAAGATAAAATTGACCACTGGCAGGCAGACGCAATTCGCCGTAATAGATAAACCTGTATAAAGAACTGTGATCCCATGTGTAAGTAGGACGTCTTGCATAGGAGCCGCGACGTAGTGACCGTAGGGCACTGGTGGGGATGACACTATGTCAACGTAAGTCAATGCCGAAGGTGGCAAGCGAACGAAGTCGTTGGAACTGAGGCGGCTGGGGTGTGGTTCAGCGGGATCTAGAACAGGCAGGTCAAGGCGGAGAGTACTGGCGGAACAATCAATGCGAGCAGAATGTGCGGAGAGGAAGTCGAAGCCGAGGATGATGTCGTGGGGACAGTGGGCGATGACTGTGAATAGCACGATAGTGGAGCGATCGGCGAAGGAGACGCGGGCGGCACACATACCAATTACGGGGGCTGTTCCGCCATCGGCGACACGGACAACAGGCGTCGTGGTGGGCGTGATTATTTTCTTCAGGCGGTTACGAAGGTCAGCGCTCATTACCGACAAATGCGCCCTAGTGTCTAGAAGAGCCGATACAGAAACACCGTCGACTTGCACGTCAAGAAGGTTCAGATGAGTGGGCAACGTCAGTAGAGGATTTGGCGGCGTAGGGAGCAATGCAACGTCACCTCGAGGCGCTGCATCGTACAGTTTTCCGGCTGGGAGCGGCGTCCGAAGGGAGTCGGCGAAAAGGAGTGACGGGGCTGGGGGGAGCGAGATTGTCGTCGTTGGGGCGAAGGTGAACGAGAATAGGGGCGGTTCGGCGCAGGAGAATCAGTGGCGACATTATCGGAGCGTGCGGCATAGGGACGAGAAGGGCCACCTGAGGGGTGAGAGTAGGCAGTATAAGTAGACCGGGTCGGGGAACTCCAGCGACTGCGACAGTGCCGAGAAATGTGGCCGATTTGACGGCAGTGAAAACAAATGGGCTTGTCGTCAGCAGTGCGCCATACAGCTGGGTCGCGGAAACGTGGTGGGTAATGAGATGCGGGATGGGGCGGAGTCGAAGAAGCCGGGTGGGTATCAGGGCGATGGGCCGAGCAGATGGTGAGAAGACCCATGTTTGCGAATTCCTGGCGGTTACTGCCTGGATCAGGCAAACCGTGAATACAGGTGCGTTGGAGGAGCTGGAGTCGAAGGTAGCCGGATAGGCGGCCTCGATCTCCCGCCCGACGATCCTGGTAACATCGCCAGTGATGTTGGGACGAGGAGCGTCGGCACAGGAAGATGTCGCTCGGGTGTTGGGTGGACGGGCAAACTGCTGGTCGATACGTCAGCTTTTAGCGCGTTCCAGGCTGCGGCACTCTTTTATAACTGCATCCACCGTCGCCACGTTGTTGAAACCGAGCAAGTTGAAGGCGTCATCGGCAATGCTTTTGAGAATTTGGGAAACCTTGTCGGACTCAGTCATATGTGCGTCAACTTTGCGGCACAGAGCCAAGACGTCCTGTATGTACGTGACGTAGGGCTCCGTTGACGTCTCTACACGGCTGGATAACGCCCTCTGCGCCGAAAGTTGGTGATCATATGGTTTGCCGAACAAGTCTCGGAGCTTTTGCTTAAGCGAATCCCAACTGGTGAGCTCATCTTCGTGCGTCCGAAACCAAACTCGAGGTGTGCCATCGAGGTAAAACACTACGTTGGCAAGCATGATAGTAGGGTCCCACCGTTTATTGCGGCTGACGTGTTCGTACAGGCTGATCCAGTCCTCGACGTCTTACCCATTTTTGCCCAAGAATACGCCAGGATCACGGAGAGCGGGGAGAGTGGTGTAGGTCGTCGAAGTGGCAGCAGGTGTCGGAGCCGGCGGAGTCGAGTTGTCATCGCCGGGAGCCATGAAGAAAGGCTCGACGTACCGTCCACTGCGAAGCTCCGTGACGCGGTACTGCGAACGTCCACCTTCACCAGATATGTTACGTAGGAAGACGCAGACGATACGCTACATACAAGTATATTTACAAGGGAATACGCCGCACTCGGCCAAGAGGCAACAGCCCGCGCTAGCCTCCAATCGTCGTCGTCGTCTTCTCACTGCTCGCCTCTTCGTCATTGCAAATACTGTTCCGTAGCAATATCATTAAAGAAAGAAAAACATACTAAACGCTGGTTTAATGTTGTTGGATCGCCTGAAGTTCACTCTGCAAAAAATATTTGGCCGATGGCCAACAATGCGGCTACGCTAAAAAAAGCTCGTTGTGGCGTTTAAAATTTTACTAGAAAGTGCAAAATATTATGCTCATACTAAACATTCGTGGCTGCGGCCAGTATTGTTTTTCCTTAATACCACAAGTCCTTTATCAGCACCTCACGTCTGATAGTGTTATGTGTTATCCTGTTCTGTTGTGTGGGTAAGTGCCGATACGTCAGCCATCTTGCCTGCGAAACGTCTTACTTCTGTGTTTGTCTTCTGACTCTTGCGTACTTCCACTTGTTTACAGAACTTAATTATGTCTCGTAATGACATTTTACACGATGCAATGCACTACTTTGCCCATGTGCGGAACTTCGCAAATGTTCGTGATATTGGACTGCTTTCGGTAATATTTTTTTTGCTTTTAGTTTTGCTTGCCCTGTGAAGAGGAATCGCGGGCACCAATAAAGGTGCGAACCTCTTCTTTCATTACGTATGAATAAAAATGTAATCACAAGCGGCTGCTTGCTCAACCTGTGCCTTTTTTTCTTTAAGCTACTCCTAATACCGGCCCTACACAGAAACGGAAGGTAGAAAAAAGCCTGAGTGCTCCTGTTACGTCAAGTCGTAATCACCGTTCCCTGTTCTCGGCGAACCCGTCCACTCAATGTGAGGTGCACTAGTGCACGACTCTCAAAGTTTCACAGCGAAGCTGTCTATGGCTAGGATCTGGAAGAAAAATGTGTCCTAGATGTTGACAAAAACAAATCATGTGGGCCCATCCTGATGATAGTACACAAAGGGTCCAAGCTCAATGGCAGGTACTTCTGTGGTCTCAGGGGCCTTTAACGCGCCCTTGAACTACTCTTGTCACACGTGGGACCGAAAAGCCCCCAGGCACCAGGCTAAGAACAGGTGTTTTTGAAGAAGAAATGTATTGTACAGCTTTTTTCAAAAAGGACTCTTAATAATTATTGGCGCCAACTGTGAATACGCCATAGTGTCACTGCTCGCGCGTTCATTGTCGTCGTCTTCTTCCACAGCTAGCTCCTTTGTGAAAAACAGTACTATCATCTTCAGCAACGGCTCGAGCGCCGTCATCTTCCACATGTGGCTCCGTTTCCGCTCATCATTCCAGCGTAGAATTTCACTTCTCTCGTCGTAATACGGAGGCCGCGTTTACGGGGCCTCCGTATTATGAGCCATTGCTTAAGAGGGTATGGGCTATGCATTGTCTTACGTGACGGACACATTTAATAATAGAGGCGATACGTGAACGTGTGTGCGTACCTGCATCACCACGACAACCACAGATTAGGACAATAAATATGTTTGTACCTTTGTTCGATATTGTGGGTCACCTCTGTGTCGCGAGCTAAACGGCTTCGCTGGTCATCCACCTTCACAGAGTGGAATGGCTCTTGAATTTCTTCCTTAACAGGACTCCAACTTTCCTACTATAAAATCAAAAATTTGAAGCAGCCCTTACCATGACGCCCTACTCTTTTTCAGCTTTGCAGTCATACTCCCCCTAAATTTAGTTATGAATGGTGCTCGGATGCGCATTATAGTGTGTGCGCACATGTCAAACGCATCTCGTGCTCGGAGTGAAGGAGCTAAGAAGCCTGTCAAGAACCCCAACAGATGGTGCTTTTATGGAACCGAACCTTTCCCTCATGAAAAACTCAGTATCCAGTGTCCAGTGCCACGCCGGATAAGGAGCCCAGTGTCATGCGCGTCATGCTGGGAGGCGCTGGGCACTTGTGCGAAGAACAGCTCTAGAACGTGAAATACGCGGTTCCTCGAAACCATATAAATTTATTTTAACGGAAAGCAACTGATGGCGTTTTAGTGAAATAAAAATTAAAAACAAAAACCTTACCACCAGGATTTGGTCTTGTGACCTACAGATCACAAGCCCAGTAATTCACAAGTCACGCCAGCACCATGGCAGGATATGAATAATTTGCCATATCAAGACCCAGAGGCAGTTTTATTTTGGCAGACGGGTTTCGCACAGACATGGTAGGTGGGCAATCGCCCTGCAACTAAAACTTACGCCTGTATCACACAGAAAAACTTGTTGTCCGTATTCAGTAGCATACTTGGAAGTGCCGCAATACTGATTTTGTTTTGCGATTGGTATTTTAATTTTGAAAAAAGTCCTAAATGAACCGCCGACCCGGGACGCTGTATGGGCTGTAGTGCCGATTTTGGTACCCGTTTCTTGTTCTTTGCGCAGGGGATACGCAACATTTTCTTTGTTCAACGATCCGTTTCAATTGACACGCCTGTCTAGTCACATATCTTCGCGAGAGAAGCGTAGGTTAGTGCTGCGAGCCTTCGGCGACAGCACATATACGCATGATTTAACCAGTCACATCCGCGCTCATCGCTTCTGGTGGTGACACTATAGACACGAAAAAAATGGTTTATTTAGGAACACCGATGCGAAAGCTGCAATATAAAGCGATTTATCCTTGTTAGAGTCGTTTACTTCTGAGTGCAGACGGGCCGACAGCGTGTAGACAGACTCGGCGGGTACGCTAGGCCTAAGCTTCGGTTGAAGGGAACGATGTGGCGCGGGTACCGGACGATTGCTGAAATGTACGTATTTGAGCCTCAGAGCCTTTTATCCATTATTTTTTAGTACACTAGGGAAAGTGGAAGCGCTCGAGTCGCCTCGGCTTTGTTATCGGTGTAATAATATCCATCAGCGGCAGGCTTCCGGGAGTCCGTTCGAACATGTTTGAACGACTTCTGCGTTTCGTCTTGACTTCACCACATTACGAAGACAGCGATAGCCCGCAGTCATCGGTTGCGTACAAACTACTACACAAAGGGGCGGCATCTGCGTTTGCATGATTTCGTCAAGAATATAGCTACCCTCCCACTGAAAAGGGAAATGCAAGAAAAAAAACGAAAGTGATTTTTAGTGTCAAATACGATTGCAGAAACAGGCCATGAATTATGAAAGGTACCTTTATTCCAAGCTGTGACACGAAACAGACTTTTATGACCCGAAGATATAGCGTTATTTAGGGCAAGATATTAGTATCTAGCGATGCGTATTAGTACCTTGCGTGCTGGAACCAGTGCGGCACAAACGCAACCAGCGCAGTTACTAGTGCGATCCAGCGAACTGCAGCGAGAACGAGTGTGTGCAACGCGAACTAGTGCGTCCCATCCTCATAGTAGTGAAACCAGCGTCTGGTCTAGTGCGACTCAACTCTTATCCAGTGTTCTCACTAGTGTCCCAGTGACTCCCAGGGAGGGCCAGCGTCCTTAGTGCGATCCTGTGTAAAAAACGCGTTGATTACACATGGGGGGGGGCACTGGAAGACGCGTGTTTTTGCAATAGGGTTTGCGTAAGTATCTGGCTTCAAGCGCCGAACACGCCTAACTAGGAAGACAGCGCCATCTAGGAACGCTGCAGTGAAGGAGTAGTTTTCGAGCGCGAGTTTACGAGTTTCCGAGTGAAGCAATTCTGCCAGCGTGGGAATAACGTTTAGCCCATCGATTTCTGCTGGCTCATTTCTACCAGAATGAACCAACACAACTGTAATACCACAATACTGTAACCACAAACCACAACCACAACTGTAATACCACAAAAGGACAAATTTAAACCAATACAAATTTTCGAACACCTACACGAAACACGAAACAGATAAAGAAAGCATAAATCATAACAGGATAAATATTTCGGGCGATGTGCCGCCGTGTCAAAATTAACTGGCTAATTACCACAAGTTGCAATTTTGGCGAAGATGAACGTCCATCACTTTGCTCAGCTTAGAGTTCCAGAATAAAGCGGTACATAGGAATGTTGACGATAATGTGGCTTCATCGTATTCTTTTAGAAAGAATTTGCAAGCCATA
This sequence comes from Dermacentor andersoni, assembly GCF_023375885.2. Taxonomy (NCBI): domain Eukaryota; kingdom Metazoa; phylum Arthropoda; class Arachnida; order Ixodida; family Ixodidae; genus Dermacentor; species Dermacentor andersoni. The sequence goes on along the minus strand of NC_092814.1, from coordinate 367,287,919 downwards.
GAGTTGAGTTTGACATCTTGTCTGCAGATGCTTAACTGCACATAAGCATACGAGTTATGATATTGCACGTTTTGACGACTACTTTACTTACACATTTCTAGACCATCTTCAAGTTCAACCTCAAGAAACATTTAGCCTAAGCTGAATTGAAGAACCAATGAATATAATTGAAAATTTAGGCGAGAACCTGAGGGTCAAGTCAATCTACTCGATACCTGCATATTTTTTTAATGAATAAGGCACCACAACACACCACAGTGATTTCACCAAAGCGCCACCGGCACACTGCCCTCAACGAAAGCTCTTTCGCATGCTTGAAAACTACAGGGCTCATGAAGACTTTATTAAAAACTTTAGTATGAGTATGCATGTCCGAGTGCGTATGTGCCAATGGTGGGGGCGTGTTTTTTTTTTCATTGCATATCTAATGCATTAACATTACAACAGCGTGCTAGGCTGTCCGCCAGACCATGGGCCCTATACCGTAAAGCTATTCCAATATGTTTCTATTCCAATCTCCTGACGTCAAATTTGCGTAACCAGCAACGCAAGCACCGGGCGGTCGCCCGCAGGGTTGTCTGAACAGACCAACCAAACGCTCTCCTCGTTCATAGGAGGTCACTTTTGTTTGCTTGAAAAACGAATAACATTGCCTACACTGAGCGGCTTGTCGTATCTAATTGGCTGACAAGAGGCGAGGACAACGCTCAAGTGGAGAGGGATTCGATGGGGCCGAGCCACTGCACTAAAAGTCGATAACCGGATGAAGAGGGTGGTGCCGGCGTCTACGATTGGTCGGCTTTCCCTTACTTAGCTTGCAGTGGCTGGTCGAAAATCGCGGCGGCATGCAACGGAAGCTCAAGAATGACACTAAAACGGACCCTCAACAAAGAAGAGTTGGCAGAATGAGGGGGTAAACGTGCCGAAAGTGCTCGGAAACGTTACACCACGGCCATGCAAGAAGTTTCATTATGCGCAAATACACCCATGCTCCCCGGCAGGTGCGAGTAGCCAGCGTCTGAGCGATCGGCGGCAGCCATCTTTTATTCCTTTCGGAACGAGGCAGCCTGCGGCTATTCCGAAGAAAATTCAGTTTTGTTCGGCATATTAATGCATCTTTATCGCGTACACGTCACTTTGACGCGGTGAGTTCTTGCGGTTTTCTGACGTCGCGTGACAGGCAGGTGAAGTGGGTGCAGCCCGAAAACTTTTTACCAATAGCCGAGGGCTAATGGCGAAAAGGGGTCGAATCAGAAATAACTGTTTTTCTTTGTTCTGTCAAATCATGCATAATCAGTGTGTACACATCATATCAGATGGGGAGGTATCGTGGTTCTCGTGACGTCGCGTGACAGACAGGTGAAGTGGGGGTGGTCGAAAAAAGTTTTTGACCAATCGTGGAGGGCTGATAGCAGAATTGGAATAGAAAGTTTGGAATAGTTTTACGTTATAGCGCCCCATTATCCCAAACTTTTGCGAACAAATATTCTAACAGAGAAAGAACTAATACTTGTAAGCTACCTTGTGCAGAATTTACTCAGTCAAATACCAAACAAAACATAGGCGTTTCGCTACCGATGCAGGTGACGTTATCAGTATACTTTTTGTTAAACAGAGCCTATGTCTCCCGAACAGGTAATAAGCAAAGAAGTCACAGTATTGCCCGAAAGGCGAAGCCTTGATGGAGATTGCAAATTATTAGACAGCTACGCGAAATTAGGGTGTCAGTTTTAACAGCTGCATCAAGTGCTGTAAATACTCGCTTACTAACTAAATTAGCAAGCACGCTGTCCCACGCGCACAGGAAAAATGAACGCATCTCAGCAGATGATCCCGGACAGGCTGTCCGAACGCTTGCGCGTGGAAGAGCGGCTGCAGCGGTGAGCGAATTGCCCCTCGCGCTGCAACGGGCTTCAATGAGAACTATAAGCGGCAAGAACACAGAGAACACGATGCCATCCCCCCTCAGCGCACCTACACTCTGTGCCCTGTATGGAGCGAAGATAGCTTTCAAGTCAACTTGTTGAAACGTTTGCGCCCGCTTTTACTTTTTTCTCGTTTTGCTCATCGTAAAGTACTGAAAGGTATACTTGATTATAAGAAGGATCATTTTGAAGTGAATAACAACGAGCTAGACGCATCATTTAACACCTTTTACATCGATGCTGATAAACCTTTAGCTGAGTCTAATTGGCAAATATTTGTAGACCAGATACTCTCATTAACAAAAAAATGCACTCCCAGTTTGTATAATCACTTTTAATCCACACACACTTTCATGGAATTCTTATGCTGAGTGTCAATATAACGGAAACGACTATATCGCTTAGCTAAATCATCTGCGAGTAAAATACGTTGGCACTCATATAAGGCTGCTAATCAATAGCACTTCACTAAACTGAAAACGATAACGACACTTACTATCTCTGAACCTACTTCAAATTCTTAAAGCAGATTTCCAAAAATTTTGGCGCGCCAATAATCCCTCACGCGATAGCCACAGCAACTTAAAAGACTTGTCAGGTGACGTCATCTTAAGTGACGCCTTCGGGGTCGCTCTTATCGAAACATTTACAAAGAACTTTTCTGCTTCACAGGGGGAACATTCATATACCTCGCGCAGAAAAATACAACTATCTTATCATGCACCCATCAGCATTCATTCATTTTGCGTTGCGAAGCTCACTGATGATTTATCATTTAAATCTGTCCCCGATTATTATAGCATCATTAGCACATCTTTATAGAGCACTAGTGCCTTTAGTTTTCTAATTATGGCTAATATTCTCGAACGGACAACTAACACATCTACTCTGCCTATCGAATGTAAAGTCGGGAAGGTGGTTTCGTTGTGTAAGTCTCACATCAACAATTTTAAGGGCACCTAAGCTCTTCTTAGTGAATGCGAAACTATCAATGTGTAATCGAACTCCGCTTAGCGGTCCTTCGAGTTTTGCTCTGCGAGTAATATTTTCAACTTTTTCTGCGTGGAATGTGATGGACTTTTGTGATTAGATTGGTGCGGCTTATTTTTTTTTTACAATTTCTAGCATATTGGCTCTAAACAGGAATCATTTGGACAATATTCGTGCGTTCGCTAATGTCTATGGGGAGAGTAAATCAGGCGATGTCTTTATTGGTGGCCACGATGTCTTAATTTTCACTCAGCTGGTCCACTGCCTGCCTCTTGGCTCGTTTTGATGTTTTCTTCCCCTCCCATGCTGCGTCTGCGGTGTACTGGGCTGGTATTTTGTAACGATGCCTTTTCCGATTCTATGCTTTTTCAGGCTTTTCGCGCTTGGCCAGTGGTCAGAGCGACGGTCTGCCCACATTATCAACGGGATCAGGCGGCCGTGTGTGGTTGATGATAAGAATAGCATAGAATAAGGCATAAGGCATCGCTACGAAATAGCGGCCCTGGCGTGGAAGGCCACGTTTCGCTACTGCGCAGGTTGCGGCCGCCGATTATGCAGATGCCTCAGCCACTGTACGTACGTGCTGCCCATGCCAGTAGGCTGCAGGAGCCTGCGGGGCCAACACCGCATGCCACCGACGTCCGAGAGACCAAGAAACCAACAGCGGTTACCAAGGCCGGCATGCGCGCGCAGCAGCTCAGCCGAGTGGGGGTGAGAGAGAGAAAGAGCGATACATACCGTGCGCCGGCTTACAAAAGCGAGAGCGAGGGAGACATCACGTCGCATGAAGCCATGTCCCTTCACGCATAACCTGGCGCGCTATTGCGGCAGCAGGCGCGCAATTTCGCCCGCTCTGTTCAGTCGAGGCGTGCTGGTGACGTGGCGTCGCAGGCAATGGAAATTTAGGTGGCGTTTGGCTGCTACCGATGCTGGCTTTGTCGCTCAATGGGCCATGTGATGCTCTCCCATCAAATCTCACTGAAGAACCGCCCAATTTCACTTGCCAGCAACTGCTGCAACCTACTTGTGATATTTTTAAACCTGGTTAATTTTATTGACTGAAACCCATTTTTCTCTTCAGCTGAGACTGGTTTTCCCAAGACATAGTCATGTGAAACGCAACTAATATCGTTTACTCGCAGATTACGCTGTGTTTTAGATCGTGCTTCCTGGGCTTGCTGTGTTTTCGGGTATCGACAAGGCGTTCGACCAGGTGTCTCAGAAACTGTTTTTTCAAGCTAGGTCCTTCAAACCGTAAGAGTAACCTGCTCAAACGGATTGAGTTCTTTCTTACTAAACACTATCAATTTGTTGCTGCTAATAACCATGACTGATCAATGAACAAAGTTCGCTTTTATGTGCCTCAAGAATCAGTGCTAGGGATCAATTTTCTTGATTTTTATTTATGACCTTACATTCTTAGGCTAACGTCTCACATTGTGTTGTTTTCCCCTGATTGCGTGATTTATCATGAAATAATTACTAACGACAACACTAATGCTCCTCAATCTTATTTCTACTATGTGATTGATTGGTGTAACACCTAAGTAATGAAAGTAAAGATTATTAATGCAAGGTTATGTGTGTGCACATTAACACCAAAACATTTCCTACTTATTCCCTGAATAAGGTTCCTCTAGAACCTGTTATCCCAGAAAAATACGTAGGTGTCCAGATTACAGTTGTATCCTGGACAATTCACGTTGAGTACATAATCAATAAATCATGTTTACTTAAGTTGCACTTTTTAGAAGGCACCACGACATTTAAAGCTACTGGTTTGCAAGTCAGTTGTGCTTCCTCAGAATACCCTATAGCTGCGTGGGACCCATACCATGAAAACCTTATTTTTTGCCCTAGCATGTTCAAAGTTATCCAGTGCGATTCATGTTGACACGTGTACTTCTTTATCTTTTCCAGGTGACCACTTTTCACCGCCTAAGAAATGTTATTGCACAGCGCATGATGCGCCTGCATGTATCGGAAGTTTCTCGAATGTTATCGATGGTTCTATCCACTGTCGATTGTCACCGAAACTTGTGTGATCTGATTTCATGTATGCGTGACGCGAATGATGTACAACTTTCTGGAAGACACGTGGGCACGGGCGATTACTCTGGAACCTTCGGTGACTGATGTATAAAAGCCGACGCACTTCACCCACTGAGCAGATTTTCGATGATCGCCGACAGCGTTCGCCGCTATCGCTGTTCTTTGAGTGTAGCCTGCTTTTGAGGGCACAAGTTCGCCAATAAAATTGTGGTTTCATCAATCACAGTTTCGCAGCCTTTTCACCGTCACTACTACGTGACAATATAATCAACTTGTAACGCTACCAATAGCATAACTCCAATTGAAGTTAATCCAGCATTTCCATCGCTTGCATCACGTAGAACAATAGCACGTTTGACCCTCTTTCACAAAGTTTATCGCCGTTCTTCCTTTCACAGTGATCACTTTTTCCCGGCTAATTTAGGAATATTTAGGGAGCATTATCATGTTCATAGTTTACTTTATTTGCCGTTTTTCATTGTTCTACCACTTCCTTAAATAATGCCCAAGGACCTTGAGGTTAGCATAAATAAATAAATAAATAAATAAATATATAAATACCTAGCATCCCATGAAGACACGCATTCCGTTGTTAGTTAAACACTGGAAACTTAATTTCGCTTTGTTTTTACATCTTTTGAAGTCCGAAAAATAGCCTTCCAGTATAGTGTACCACTAAGCTACTGCGTAGCAGCTAGAACGGGGATAAGTATAACGTAGAGCCGTGCTATACTATATTGTTACGTAGGAAGACGCAGACGAAAAGCTATGTACAAATATATTTACAAGGAAAATACGCTGCGCTTGGCCAAGAGGCAACAGCCCGCGCTAGCTTCTAATCGTCGTCGTCGTCTTCACACTGCTGGCCTTTCGTGATCGCGCATATTGTGCCGTAGCACTACCCCCGGCTGCAAAAGCGCCGTCCCGGAGCGACTAAAGATCGGACTCGGAAGCAGTGTAGTAGGCCTTGAGCCTACTGACGTGTACGACATCACTAGATGCCACAGGAGAGGACGAGCATGAGGCCACAGGAGCAATTTCGTAAGTCACAGGCGTCACCTGGCGCAGCACGCGGTAGGGCCCTGTGTATCGCGAAAGGAGCTTCTCTGAAAGTCCGACGTGACGAGAGGGCGACCACAGGAGCACGAGCGCACCAGGTGAAAACTGTACGTCACGATGGCGGGCGTTGTACTGACACTGCTGAGTGGTCTGTGAGGCCGTCAGTCGAGCACGGGCAAGGTGGCGTGCATGGTCAGCGAGGGCGATGGCGTCGCGCGCATACTCGCTTGTTGAGACCGCAGCAGGAGGAAGTGCCGTGTCTAGGGGCAAGGTAGGTTCGCGACCGTACAGTAGATAAAAGGGAGAAAATCCGGCGGTGTCGTGCCGGGAAGAATTGTACGCAAATGTTACGTAAGGAAGGGCAATGTCCCAGTCGTGGTGGTCCTTGGAAACGTACTTGGCCAGCATATCGGTAAGAGTACGGTTTAACCACTCTGTCAGGCCATTGGTTTGAGGATGGTATGAAGTAGTCAGTTTGTGTTGAATGGAGCAGGAACGCACAATGTCAGCGATAACTTTCGAGAGGAAGTTTCGACCACGGTCAGTCAGCAGCTGTCGCGGGGCGCCATGAAGCAAGATAATGTCACGCAAGAGAAAGTCCGCGACGTCAGTGGCGCAGCTGGTAGGGAGAGCCCGAGTGATAGCGTATCGGGTGGCGTAATCAGTCGCGACGGCTACCCATTTGTTCCCAGAAGATGACGTGGGAAAGGGACCGAGCAGGTCTAATCCAACACGAAAGAACGGTTCCACAGGGACGGTGATCGGCTGGAGATGACCGGCAGGTAGCACCTGAGGTGTCTTCCGACGCTGGCAGGGATCACAGGCAGCAACATAGCGTCGAACGGAGCGAGCGAGACCAGGCCAATAGAAGCGGCGGCGGACGCGGTCGTACGTGCGGGTTACCCCAAGATGTCCTGAAGTGGGTGCGTCATGCATCTCAAAGAGCACAGTCTGTCGTAGCTGTTTTGGCACGACAAGAAGAAGGTCAGAGCCGTCAGGGAGGAAGTTCCTTCGATACAGAATGCCACCCTGGAGGACATATCGGCGAACGGATGCGTCGGTAGGTGTAGAGCGCAGACGCTCGATAAGTGCTCGCAGCGATAGGTCTCGGTACTGCTCATCGGCGATGTTACCGAAGGCAGAGACAGAGAAAATGCCGTTGGCGCTACTACTGTCGGCGTCGTCAGGCTCGTCGACCGGGTAGCGAGACAGGCAGTCAGCGTCCTTGTGTAGTCGGCCAGATTTATAGGTGACAGTATACGAATATTCTTGGAGGCGTAAGGCCCAGCGACCAAGTCTTCCTGTAGGATCTTTCAGTGAGCATAACCAGCAAAGCGCGTGATGGTCTGTGACAACGGAAAAGGATCGGCCATATAAGTATGGGCGGAATTTCGCAACCGCCCAAACTAGGGCCAGACACTCACGCTCAGTGATGGAATAGTTGCGCTCCGCGGGTGAGAGGAGCCTGCTGGCGTAAGCGATAACACGGTCGTGGCCACGCTGGCGTTGTGCCAGTACTGCTCCAATTCCGTGACCGCTGGCATCAGTACGGACTTCGGTAGGCGCAGAAGGATCGAAATGGGCCAAAACGGGAGGCGTTGTGAGAATGTCGATTAGATGAGAGAATGCAGAGGCCTCGTTATCGCCCCACTGGAAAGGAGCGTCTTTTTTCAAAAGGTCGGTTAGTGGTCGTGCTATGGCGGCGAAATTTCTCACGAAACGGCGGAAGTACGAACAAAGGCCGATGAAGCTGCGCACATCCTTGACACACTTCGGAACAGGGAAGTGCGTAACAGCATGGATCTTGCCTGGGTCCGGTTGCACTCCGTTCGCGTCAACGAGATGTCCCAAGGACGGTAATCTGGCGACGGCCGAATTGGCACTTCGATGCGTTGAGTTGCAGACCGGCTCGCCGAAAAACGTCCAGGACTGCTGAGAGGCGCTCGAGGTGCGTAGCGAACGTTGGGGAGAATACGATAACGTCGTCCAAGTAGCACAGGCACGTGGACCATTTGAAACCGTGAAGAAGGGAGTCCATCATGCGTTCAAAAGTGGCAGGGGCGTTACATAGACCGAACGGCATCACTTTGAATTGATAAAGACCGTCGGGTGTGACAAAAGCAGTCTTCTCGCGGTCGAGATCGTCCACGGCAATCTGCCAGTAGCCGGAGCGAAGGTCAATAGAAGAGAAATAGCGAGCACCGTGGAGGCAGTCAAGGGCGTCATCAATCCGAGGTAGGGGATACACGTCCTTTTTGGTATCCCTGTTAAGGTGCCGATAATCCACGCAAAAGCGCCATGAGCCATCCTTCTTTTTGACCAGTACTACAGGTGACGCCCATGGACTATATGATGGTTCAATAATGTTCTTGGCAAGCATTTTGCGAACTTCTGCGTGAATAACTTGACGCTCAGCTGGTGACACTCGATACGGGCGGCGATGAATAGGAGGGGCATCGCCGGTATTAATGCGATGTTTGACAGCTGTAGTTTGGGCTAAAGGACGATCGTTAAAGTCAAAAATATCGTGGTAGGAAAACAGAACGCGGTAGAGTTCACGAGCGTGCTCGGAGGGCAAGTCGGGGGCAATCATTTTCCGTAAGTCAGCGATGGTACAATTTGCCGACTGCGATGGTAGAGGAGTATCGGATGAAGTGTCGTCTACTGCAATGGATGCTACTGAGTGATCCTCGAATGAACAAAGCTGGGCCAAAGACATCCCACGTGGCAGCACTTGTGTCGTCAAGCCAAAGTTGACCACTGGCAGGCAGACGCAATTCGCCGTAATAGATAAAACTGTATGGGGTACTGTGATCCCATGTGTAAGGAGGACGTCTTGCATAGGAGCCGCGATGTAGTGACCGTCGGGGACTGGTGGGGATGACACTAGGTCAACGTAGGTCAGTGCCGAAGGTGGCAAGCGAACGAAGTCGGCGGAACTGAGGCGACTGGGGTGTGGTTCAGCAGGATCCAGAACAGGCAGGTCAAGGCGGAGAGTACTGGCGGAACAATCGATGAGAGCAGAATGTGCGGAAAGGAAGTCTAAGCCGAGGATGATGTCGTGGGGACAGTGGGCGATGACTGTGAATAGCACGATTGTTGAGCGATCGGCGAAGGAGACGCGGGCGGTACACATACCAATTACGGGGGCTGTTCCGCCATCGGCGACACGGACAACAGGCGTCGTGGCGGGCGTGATAATTTTCTTGAGCCGGTTACGAAGGTCAGCGCTCATTACGGACAAATGCGCCCCAGTGTCTATGAGAGCAGACACAGAAACACCGTCGACTTGCACGTCAAGAAGGTTCAGATGAGTGGGCAAAGTCAGTAGAGGATTTGGCGGCGTAGGGAGCAATGCAGCGTCACCTCGAGGCGCTGCATCGTCTAGTTTTCCGGCTGGGAGCGGCGTCCGAAGGGAGTCGGCGAATAGGAGCGACGGGGCTGGGGAGAGCGAGATTGTCGTCGTTGGGGCGAAGGCGAACGAGAATAGGGGCGGTTCGTTGCAGGAGAATCAGTGGCGGCATTATCGGAGCGTGCGGCATAGGGACGAGAAGGGCCACCTGAGGGGCGAGAGTAGGCAGTATAAGTAGGCCGGCTCGGGGAACTCCAGCGACTACGACAGTGCCGAGAAATGTGCCCGATTCGATGGCAGTGGAAACAAATAGGCTTGTCGTCAGCAGTGCGCCATTCAGATGGGTTGCGGAAACGTGGTGGGTAAGAAGATGCGGGACGGGGCGAAATCGAAGAAGCCGGGCGGGTATTAGGGCGATGGGCCGAGCAGATGGTGTGAAGACCCATGTTTTCAAACTCCTGGCGGACAACTGCCTGGATCAGTGAGACCGTGACTGCAGATGTGTTGGTGGGACTAGAGTCGAAGGCAGCCGGATAGGCGGCCTCGATCTCACGCCGGACGATCCTGGTAACATCGGCAGTGTTGTTGGGACGAGGAGCGTCGGCACAGGAAGATGTCGCTGGGGTGTTGGGCAGACGGGCAAACTGCTGGTCAATACGTCGGCTTTTGGCGAGTTCCAGGCGGCGGCACTCTCTTATAACAGCATCCACCGTCGCTACGTTGTTGCAAACGAGCAAGTTGAAGGCGTCATCGGCAATGCCTTTGAGGATGTGGGAAACCTTGTCTGACTCAGTCATGTGGGTGTCAACTTTGCGGCACAGAGCCAAGACGTCCTGAATGTACGTGACATAGGGCTCTGTTGACGTCTGCACACGGCCGGAAAGCGCCTTCTGCGCGGCAAGTTGTTGACCGTAGGGGTTGCCGAACAAGTCTCGAAGCTGTGTCTTAAGTGAATCCCAACTGGTGAGCTCATCTTCGTGCGTGCGATACCAAACTCGAGGTGTGCCACCGAGGTAAAAGACTACGTTGGCGAGCATAATAGTAGGGTCCCACCGGTTATTGCGGCTGACGTGTTCATACAGGCTGATCCAGTCATCGACGTCTTCCCCATCTTGGCCCGAGAATACGCCAGGATCACGGGGAGCGGGGAGAGTGATGTAGGTCGTCGAAGTGGCAGCAGGTGTCGGAGCCGGCGGAGTCGGGTTGTCGTCGCCGGGAGCCATGAAGGAAGGCTCGACGTACCGTCCACTGCGAAGCTCCGTGACGAGGTACAGGGAACGTCCACCTCCACCAGATATGTTACGTAGGAAGACGCAGACGAAAAGCTATGTACAAATATATTTACAAGGAAAATACGCTGCGCTTGGCCAAGAGGCAACAGCCCGCGCTAGCTTCTAATCGTCGTCGTCGTCTTCACACTGCTGGCCTTTCGTGATCGCGCATATTGTGCCGTAGCAATATGATTATGGCATATGCTTTATCTAAGATGCTGCCAAACTATTCTACCTCGTGGGTTGTGCTCCGAGTGAGCGAAAGGGCCTTCTGTTTTCGCCAAACCTCTGAGATATGGAGTCGACGCGGCGTATTCTCAGAAAGGCTCTGAGCGCAGCTAGGGACGACGCGACTGCACAATTGACCACTGCGGCTGCGATATGTCCTCCAAGAAGAACATGCGTGTCCGCTTAGTTCGCGCGAACCCGCCGTCGGTTGCGGCCCAGCGGCTGTTTACGCCTTTCGAGAGGAGCCGAAGAACGCCTCCTGTTTCGCTGATATTTCGCTCTGCGCAAATATTATTCGGGGATCGCGCGTGACAAGACTTCCTCCGATAACCGCGGGTATATACTAGAGGGAATGGCAGCACGGGGGACTTGGTTTGACGCAAGTACCAGGAAGGAACCATCGGCATTGTTCACTAGCCGAACACCGGCGTATTTTAAGCGACGGCGATGTCACGAACACTAAACAAACACGCTCTGAGAGCACCTAACACGGCGACGTTAAGCGTGCGCCTGTTCTGTTTCGTTCTCTCGCCCCTCCAAGGAAGCTTCTGTTTGCACTACGCAGGGCACGACGGGAAATGCGCAGTCTCTCTCCTGTGCCACGCAATGAAACAAAAGTAAGTCTCCATGGCACGTTACACTGCCAACTGCACCCCGTAAAACTGAAGTTCTTCCATCTTTTAGTTTATGGCTCCTAACCGTGTTTTTAAAGCAATAGTTTTACATCCCACTTTTCTCCTACGAATTCTATGGACAGTACCAATTCCGAGATATTATTGTTCAAAGTGTCCGTCCAAATGCATTGGTGTATTTGTACTTCGAAACATAAAACAGCGGCTTCTTACAAAAGTAACTGGAACGTCAATGCATTTCGTCGGACACAATGAAAATTAATGTCACGGAACTGGTGCTGTCCAGAGAATTCGTTGCAAGTGGGTAAGCAGTGCGAACTCAGTGGCTATAATTCGTAGATTGAAATATGTACCTCAACGTCAATAAATAAACAGTTTATTAGCGTAATTACGGTACTTATTCAATTGAACATTTTGATTTCTCGTAGAAGTAATGCCTGCCTCAACGAGTAATTTAGATCAAGGGTTAGAATTGCGTTGTCAGGCATAGGCAATCTTTACAATATTTGGTGCTTCTAAAGGAAAAAAACTGCCTGTATGTTTCAAAATCAAATAATAATTATTCTTCAACATCTGCAAAACTGTTGTTTAAGCTAATTTGTGTTCTTCTCGCATAGGCTCCGGCCTTTCCAATACGCATAACACAGCGTACAAACATGCACTCCTTAAGCTACTGTGCCGTACGAAATGTAATGGTCACGTTTTCGGGCAACACACGACCTTATATTAAAATAAGATTGTGAAAGTCCTGGTGGAGCCCTGCTTGCCACAGGCTCAAGAATTTGTCTTCTGATTTACGAAATAGGCTGCAGAAACTTCCGAAGGGCGCTGCAGATATGTGCCTACTGAGATGCCCCATTTTTGTGATCGAAACGATAGCATCGTACAGGTTATTATTATTCTAAGCGCGAGTAGCGGTATAGACTCTGTGCCGCAGAGAACCCGGTGACGGAGTCTTCCGATTCGTTCGGGAGCGAAAGTTTCCGCGTATATATACGTATGCGTAAATGACAGAGCAGCTTATCCACTCTCGACGGCTCGGCCTTTCGACGCAGCGCAATATGAAAATACCCCGTGTCTCGTCACCCTTCGGGTGAGAGAAGTGACCAATTCCGCCATTATGTTGACCCCTCCTAATTTTAAGTGCTGTCCGAGGCCGTCGGAACGCCTGTATAGTTTCACATCTATCGCGGTTAAATCAGAGAAGTTTTCAGGTATGTAGGGCCCTCTCGGCTGCACTTGTCGGCGATAAGGTAGCCTCGCCACCTACTGGCTTATCTAACTGAGCTATGTCGAAAGCTCGTTTTGCATAGTCAGAAGTTTCAATCCTTCTACAAGGTTTTTTTTTTAAATAACTCCGACGACGGTGAGCTTCAACTTCACCTCCTGCAGTGCACTACACCTGCAGGCTTGGAGTGACGCCTGACACCGGCAAAAGATGCCGAGAGCGAGTGGGGCTATACTAATCCAGGTACAACAAAATGAGGAAGACTCACTAAGCTTGAACAAAGACACTCGCTCACCAGAACAGGAATTGGAATCCCTGGTGCAGAATTCAGCCGCTACCTTCATCATGGTTCTTACAAGTAACCCATGGCCCTCTGTCCCCAGCAGTTGCGGAGCACCTGACCACGCTGGAAGGTCAGACTTACAAAGCAATACAGGGTGCTATGAATCTCTGGGTCCGGACAGGCCGCCAATGGAAACTGACGCTGTCAACCTTTAACAGCCCAACTCTGTCGAGTGAGGCTAGCTTAGCGGGACTCTTTGAGGAACTATCAGAGATTGTTTGGGATATAACCGGCCTTAGTGAGATTAGAAGAACTGGCGAGGCTTATACATTGCTGAATAACGGCCGTGTCATCTGCTATAGAGGACTTCCAGATAAGAAACAAAGCGGAGTAGGATTCCTAATGCATAAGGACATAGCGGGCAACATTGATGAATTCTACAGCATTAATGAGAGGATAGGTGGTGGCGTAGAGGTAGACTATCCGCCTCGCGTGCAAGAGGACCGTGGTTTGAATAAAAAAAAAATCCGCTTGTTGATAAAATTGAATAAACAGGCCTGGAGTGCGGCCTGATCCCGGTGACCAGAACCGGCAACGCACTCCCTCACAACAGCAGCATTGGCCACCCTGGTGCAGTACTTGGCCACAACTTCCTATATGAATACAAGAATCAAACCCCGGCCCTCAGTCCCCAGCGGCTGCGAAGCAACTGACCACGGTGGCGGTCCGATCTGTGAAGCAGCAGAGGGGGCTAAGAGTACCTGGGTCCGAACAGGCTGCCAATAGAAAATGAACCTGGCAACGTTTAACGCTAGAACAATATCTAGTGAGGCAAATGTTGCAGTGCTATTGGAGGAATTAGAGAGCAGTAAATGGGATATAATAGGACTCAGCGAAGTTAGGAGGACAAAAGAAGCATATACATTGCTAAAAAGCGGCCACGTCCTGTGCTACCGGGGCTTAGCGGAGAGACGAGAGCTAGGAGTCGGATTCCTGATTAAGAAGGATATAGCTGGTAACATACAGGAATTCTATAGCATTAACGAGAAGGTAGCAGGTCTTGTTGTGAAACTTTGTAAGAGGTACAAATTGAAGGATGTACAGTTCTACGCCCCTAAATCCAGTCATAATGACCAGGAAGTCGAAAGCTTCTATGAAGACGGGGAATCGGCAATGGGTAAAGTCAAAACAAAATACACTATACTGATGGACGACTTCAATGCCAGGGTAGGCAAGAAGCAGGCTGGAGACAAATCAGTGGGGGAATACGGCATAGGCTCAAGGAATAGCAGGGGAGAGTTATTAGTATATTTTGCAGAACAGAATAATATGAGGATAATGAATACCTTCTTCCTCAAGCGGGATAGCCGAAAGTGGACGTGGAGGAGCTCGAATGGCGACACTGGATATGAAATCGACTTTATACTCAGTGCCAACCCTGGCTTCATACAATATGTGTACGTGCTGGGCAAGGTGCGTCGCAGTGACAATAGGATGGTAAGAACTCGAATTAGCCTTGACTTGAGGAGGGAACTGAAGAAACCGGTACATAAGAAGCCGATCAATAAGTTACCGGTAAGAGGGAAAATAGAGGAATTCCGCATGAAGCTACAGAAAATGTATTCGGCTTTAACTCAGGAAGAGGACCTTAGTGTTGAAGCAATGAACGACAATCTTATGGGCATCATTATGGAGTGCACAATAGAAGTCGGTGGTAACTACGTTAGACAGGATACCAGTAAGGTATCGCAGGAGACGAAATATCTGATCAAGAAACGCAAATGTATGAAATCCTCTAACCCTACAGCTAGAATAGAACTGGCAGAACATTCTAAGTTAATCAACAAGCGTAAGACAGCTGACATAAGGAAGTATAATATGGATAGAATTGAACATGCTCTCAGGAACGGAGGAAGCCTAAAGGCAGTACAGAAAAACCTAGGAATAGGCAAGAATCAGATGTATGCGTTAAGAGACAAAGCCGGCAATATCGTTACTAATATGGATGAGATAATTCAAGTGGCTGAGGAGTTCTATAGAGATTTATACAGTACCAGTGGCACCCACGACGATAATGGAACAGAGAATAGTGTATAGGAATTTGAAATCGCACAAGTAACGCCGGAAGAAGTAAAGAAAACCTTGGGAGCTATGCAAAGGAGGAAGGCAGCTGGGGAGGATCAGGTAACAGCAGATTTGTTGAAGGATGGTGGGCAGATTGTTCTAGAGAAACTAGCCGCCCTGTATACGCAATGCCTCATGACCTCGAGGGTACCGGAATCTTGGAAGAACGCTAACATAATCCTAATCCATAAGAAAGGGGACGCCAAAGACTTGAAAAATTATAGACCGATCAGCTTACTCTCCATTGCCTACAAAGTATTTACTAAGGTAATCGCAAATAGAATCAGGGACACCTTATACTTCTGTCAATCAAAGGACCAGGCCGGATTCCGTAAAGGCTACTCAACAATTGACCATATTCACACTATCAATCAGGCGATAGAGAAATGTGCGGAATATAACCAACCCTTAAAATAGCTTTCATTGATTACGAGAAAGCGTTTGATTCAGTCGAAACCTCAGCAGTCATGGAGGCATTACGGAATCAGGGTGTAGACGAGCCGTATGTAAAAATGCTCAAAGCAATCTATAGCGGCTCCACAGCCACCGTTGTCCTCTATAAAGAAAGCAACAAAACGCCAATAAAGAAAGGCGTCAGGCAGGGAGTTACGATCTCTCCAATGCTATTCACAGCGTGTTTACAGGAGGTATTCAGAGGCGTGGACTGGGAAAAATTGGGGATAAGAGTTAATGGAGAATATCTTTGCAACTTGCGATTCGCTGATGATGTTGCCTTGCTTAGTAACTCAGGGGACCAACTGCAATGCATGCTCACTGACCTGGAGAGGCAAAGCAGAAGGGGGGGTCTAAAAATGAATCTGCAGAAAACTAAAGTAATGTTGAACAGTCTCGGAAGAAAACAGCAGTTTACGAAAGTTAGCGAGGCACTGGAAGTGGTAAGGGAATACATCTACTTAGGGCAGGTAGTGACCGCGGATGCGGATCATGAGACTGAAATAGTCAGGAGAATAAGAATAGGCTGGGGTGCGTTTGGCAGGGATTCTGAGATCATGTACAGCAGGTTGCCATTATCCCTCATGAGAAAACTGTGTAACAGCTGTGTCTTACCAGTACTCACGTACGGAGTAGTAACCTGGATGCTTACGGAAAGGGTTCTACTTAAATTGAGGACGACGCAACGAGCAATGGAAAGAAGAATGATGTGTTTAATGTAAAGGGATAAGAAAAGAGCAGATTGGGTGAGGGAACAAACGCGAGTTAATGACATCTTAGTTGAAATCAAGAAAAAGAAATGGGCATGGACAGGACATGTAATGAGGAGGGAAGAAAACCAATGATCATTAAGGGTTACGGACTGGATTCCAGGGAAGGGAAGCGTAGCAGGGGGCGGCGGAAAGTTAGGTGGGCAGATGAGATTAAGAAGTGTGCATGGACAACATGGCCGCAGTTAGTGCATGACCGGGGTAGCTGGAGAGGTATGGCAGAGGCCTTTGTTTGCCCTGCAGTGGGCGTAACCAGGCTGATGATGATGATGATGAATGAGAGGGTAGCAGTAACCGTAATCAAACTTAAGATATATGGATTAAAGGTGGCACAAGCCCACGCTCCAACATCCACTCACGATGATGATCAAGTAGGTCAGTTTGATGAAGACGTTGAATTAGCGATGAGAAAAGTACAAACTGAGTATGCTGTAGTAATGGACGACTTCAATGCAAAAGTTGGGGGAAATCTGGCTGGTGTACAAGCAATTGGCAACTACGGCGTCGATTCTACGAATGCTAGAGGAAAGATAGTGGTAGGCTTCGCAGAAAGGAATAAGCTGAGAATAATGAACACCTTTTTTAAGAAGCGTAGCAACAGCAAATTAACGTGGAATAACCCTAATGGTGAAAGAAGAAATGAAATTGATTTCATACTTTCTGACGGTTCCAGCATAGTGCAGGATGTAGAAGTGGTGGGTGGGGTAAAGTGCAGTGATCCTAGATTAGTGAGGGCTAGGATTCACCTCAATTTGAAGAGACAAAGTGTAAAATTGGTCAAGAAGAAACAAGTCAACCTAGACTCAGTAAGGTTAAAAACATACAAATTCAGGGTGGTACTTTCAAACAAACATGCAGCCTTAAAACAGAGAGATGATGATGCCACAGAGGTAATGAATTAAACTGGAAGTAGGCTGGCTTCATAGGCAGCAATTGATTTGGGAGGCAAGGCACCAAGGCAACCAGTAGGCCAGCTCTCCCAAGTAACAAAGGACCTAATAAAGAAACGACAAAGAATGAAAGTGTCCAACTCAAGAGATAAGATAAAATTCTCGGAACTGTCAAAACTGATCAACAACGCGAAATAAGTGATATTCAAAAATTATAACGTGAGAAAGACTGAGGAAGGCGTAAAGGCGTAAAAATGCAGCCTGAAATCAGTGAGAAGGAAACTTGGCATAGGACAAACCAAGATATATGCCGTGAAAGATAAGCAGGGTAATATTATCAGCAATCTCGAACTTATAACAAAAGCAGCGGAAGAGTTCTCTACTGACATGTACAGTACCCAGAGGACTCAGGAGTACTCCATTCGAAACAATAATGAAAAGGATACAGAAACCCCTCCTATAACTAGAGATGAGGTCAGAGGGGTCTTAAAAGATAAAAAACGAGGAAGAGTGGCAGGACAAGATTGAATAACAGTCGACTTAATCAATGACGGAGGAGACATAATACTTGGAAAACTGGCGCCTCCTTATACGAAGTGTCTATCGACTGCAAGTGTCCCAGACAGCTGGAAGAATGCAATTATTATACTAATCCACAAAAAGGGTGATGTTAAAGAATTGAAAAATTATAGGCCCATTAGCTTACTCCCGGTATCATGTAAAATATACACCAAAATAATCTCCAATAGAATAATGGCAACACTGGAATTTAGTCAACCGAGGGAACAGGCTGGCTTCAGGAAGGGATACTCTACAATGCATGACACCTATGTCATTAATCATGTAATCGAGAAATCCGCACAGTACAATAAGCCTTTCTATATGGCTTGCATAGATTACAAAAAAGGGTTTGATTCAGTGAGATACAAGCAGTCATAGAGGCATTACGTAATAAATGAGTACAGGACGCTTACGTAAATGTCATCGAAAATATCTACAGAGATTCTATAACTACGTTAATTCTACGCAAGAAAAGCAGAAAGATACCTATAAAGGAAGGTGTCAGACAGGGAGACACAAACACTCCCATGCTATTCACTGCGTACCTGGAAAAAGTATTCAAGCTAATAAACTGGGGAGGCCTAGCAGTAAGGTTCGATGGCGAATTTCTCAGCAACCTTCGGTTTGCCGTTGACATCGTTTTATTCAACAACACTGCAGACGAGTTACAACAAATGATTGAGGACCTTAACAGAGAGAGTGTAAGAGTGGAGTGCAAGATTAATACGCTGAAGACAAATATAATGATGAATAGGCGGGAAAGGGAACAAGGGTTCAGGATCCCTAGTCAGCCTCTAGAATGTGTGAAGGAGTACGTTTACCTGGGTCAGCTAATCACAGGGAAACCTGATCATGAGAAGGAAATTCATAGAAGAATAAAAACGGGGTTTGATCGCATACGGCAGACATTGTCAGCTCCTAACTGGAAGCTTACCATTATAATTGAAGAGGAAGGTGTACAATCAGTGCATTTTGCTGGTACTGACATATGTGGCAGAGACTTGGAGATTGACAAAGAAGCATGAGACCAAGTTAAGGATCGCGCAAAGAGGAATGGAACGAAGAATTCTAGGCGTAACGTTAACAGGCAGAAAGAGAGCGGTTTGGACCAGGGAGCAACCGGGTATAGCCGATATTCTAATTGACATTAAGAGTAAAAAATGGAGCTGGGCAGGTCATGCAATGCGCAAGGTTGGATAGCCGTTGCACCATTAGGGTTACAGAATGGGTACCAAGAGAAAGGAACCGCAGTGGAGGACGGCAGAAGACTAGGCGGAGCGATGAAATTAGGAAATTCGCGGGCGCTAGTTGGCATCGGTTGGCGCAGGACGGGGTAATTGGAGATCGCAGGGAGAGGCCTTCGTCCTGCAGTGTACATAAAATATGCTGATGATGATGACGACAATCACTGCAGGATATAAGAAGGATATTAACACCACAATAGGTGATTGACCGTCCTGTGATAGTACTTGTGTAGCAAATTTCGCATTTACAAACGTTCGCGTAAAAGAGCATGAAAAAGAGTATTTGTCCTTCTAGAGTCGATCCTTTTCAACAAATAGAACGAAAACGCAGTGTTCTGTTTCATTCCTTGTAACTGTTTTATACAAAGGTTTCTTTCAAATGACTTAAAAATATGACTGGTAAGAGCGCGAGAATTTAGTCAGGGGAAAGAAATCAGCAAGGAAAATAACTTCGCTTTTTGTTGCCTTTCAATATATAATCATATTTTGAAGGAGGTTGCATGAACTAGTAAACTTAAGTCATTAAAATTCAGTCGTGCATATAGCAGTCGAGGTGTAACCAATGTATTTTATTCACCTGCGGAAAACGTGAATCTGATTGAGTCTGAAACGTGAGTTAAGAGTCCATGTGCTAAAGCACGACATCAATAAATTGTGTAATCGGAGCAGATGCCGTACACAGCTGTCCTTTCTGTTCAGCTCATTGAAGCATTTTTGCGCTTATTACTGTTTCTCGTGGCTTGTGCATTCGCATATATAATTAGGGTGCCTGAATATATAACAGCTTCAACGTATGCGAACATTTAAATGCGTATCTCTGCATATCCCCGAGCTTTGTAATAGTAGAGCTCTGAGCAGGTGACGTATAAGGAAATGAATAAATGTCGTACAAAGAAACTTTTCTATTGAATTAACTTGCACTCTTCTTGCTTGTAAGAAGTGTACTCACATTTGCAGAATGCATGTGCGCAGCGCTGAGATAGAAAGATTAAGAGGAAAGGCAGGGAGGTTAACCAGATATTAGTCTCCGGTTTGCTACAAATGCATCTGCGTACCCTGTGCGTACCCTGTCCCTGTGCTTTGACTTGCACGTTGTAGTAGAATAACAGAACCTTAAGCAGGTGGTATGGCAAGTGCGCCTGTTCAACTTGTAAACTACAACAGTGAGCGCCGACCACTAGCAAGCGGACTCTGCCTCTACCGATCTGCATCATCTACCGTATTTACAGCAGGCACTTCCATACGCACTTCCATACGCACTTCAACATGGTTGACAAAGGCTGAACCCTTGGGGAAAGCAACGCTTCCAGCATTACGCCCGAAAGCCTTTCACTTTAACTTGGCAATATGTCCGATTATTGCACCTTTAGACTGCGTGTAGTTTCACTGCTTTTCTTCTATGTTATGGAATTCCTGGCAGCAAGATAACAGCAACCTTGATTGGGCGTTCCGACAACTTATATCAGTAAGAAATGTAAATTTTTGAGAAGAAGGCGCCATCTATATTTTGCCATTGTTGTGCTTTATAAGTAGTTTCGCTATGTTGCGCATTATGCCAACTATTTCTAGTTGTTTTAACGAGGAAAGGAGAATGTCAAACAACCAATGGTGAACAAAGGCAGATGAAGAAACTCGTTGGTGTCATTCTCGGTTCAGTCATGTGAAAGGCAGGATATTTGGAACATGAGATCAGAGTTGTCTGTTCAGCGCTGCAGCAAACACTAGACATCACAAACTTTTAGGCTGCTGCCTTAGTACTAATGTTGGTGTACACTGGCTTCAGAATTATATTTATTCCTCTAAAGTAATGCCAAGAACAAGACTTGTCTGGACATAGTTGTCGATGCTAGTAAATGGCGTGAAACATGATTTCGTAACGATGAAATCACATATGTAAGTCACGAAGCGCTGTGAAATTAGGCAAGAGTGTACGAGAACAAGATAGCGGTACTGCGAAGACATCATCGTGAAGAGTTGAAAAAGTGTGAGTAGCTAGGCTGCATGGCTTTGAACGTAATGCTGAAAGGTGCTCTTGCATGCGGTCTTATAGGCATACCCGAGGTGTACGAGGGATAGCTTACACGTTGTGAAGGGTAAGTAGATTTCACAGACAACATGGCATGTACCCGACAGAGTGTTCGGCAGCACCCAACGATCGTCTATTTATAGAGGCGATGCATATTATGAAGAAAAAAAAAAACGAAATGTGCGTGGTGTCATAAGTACAGGCAAAATATTTCGACGAACTTATTGGCAAACAGTCTTTTTATTGTTTCGCTTTTCTTCCCTTGTTATTCTTTCCCATTTGATGGCTGGCGTTGAAGGAACTCTTGAAAATGGTTCCTAAGGTTGCAATATTGGTATGATGCAAGTTCCTGCCAGTGTGTTTTGTCAGAAATATGCTTCGCCTTCCCGACAGCTGACGCCAACCCTGTCGCATTTTTGTAATGTCACGCCCTGAAATTTCTTTCGGTTTCCTGCCTTCTTTTTCTTTGCTTATTTACTCAGCGTTTATATCTACCAGCACCAGCGAGAGCGACACCACTTCACAATGTTTTTTCTCCGCAAGAAAAACAAGGACCTCGACCTAAATTGAGCTCGGACTGTGTGCTCTCTTGTAGGACAGTATTTACAAAGGTTACCTTAGGTGAAATTCTAACTTCCCTGCCTGGCTTTCGAGGGATTCCCTCTTAAAAGAGCGATCGGCGTAATAGCAAGACCGCGAACTCAGCCAAGGCCATTTACCAACGACGCTCACGTAAAATGAGTTTTGTGAATACTGCACCACACACTATTGGCCATCACCGCGGTGGCCATGCCGTTAACGTGTCAATCGCTTCCGCGAGTCATAGGCGGCTGAATGCGCATAAGGCTGGCAACTAAAATGCTCAGGAGGAAACTAAGAAAATTCCTCGCAAATGTATAGAAATCCGAGCAACTTATACACCACAGGCAGCTAAGCTGTTATGGGAGTTATACGTTAGTAAGATCTTGATGAGGGCTAGTTGGTTCATACTTAGAACTGAGGTGAAACAGCGCGAAAAAGACGAGGACACAAGGAAACAAATTTTGGAAGAAAGATTAAAATGTTGTTGATTTGCAGATGTTTTTGCGACTGATGTGTGCATGCCTATGCTGAAAAACATATTAATGTCCGGTGAATTTCAAATAAACTTCCAGTTGGCAGTCAGCGCTTGTCTGTGTTATTTGTTTCCTTGTGTCCTCGTCTTTTTCGCGCTGTTTCACCTCAGTTCTAAGTATGAACCAACTAGCCCTCATCAAGATCTTACTAACGTATAACTCCCTTAACAGCTTAGCTGCCTGTGGTGTATAAGGAGTTATACGCTTCGTACGTGCGTGTCGTTTGCGACGGGGGGAAGTCTACTGAAGAATTTACAAACGCTTGATTAAATACGGGACACTTTCATTGACACATCCGAGTGTGAGTTACTGGCTGTTCTTAATGATGGTTGATCAGTGACGCCGGCGCAACACTGCGAGTTCTCACCGGAGCAGTAGTCATATACGGCCACTTCGGGGCTCCGCCACTGGCTGTGCTGCTGGTTGTTCTGTGGGAAACATTCGATGCCGAACGTGCTGCCATATGTCGCCACCACCGCGCGAGAAACTATTCTGGAACTCCCTTAACGCCTACACTGCAAAATTTTATGAGTAAAGTGTCCCAAGTCAAAGTCAAACGGGGAGGCCTTTATTGTTTACTCTTCATCACCGCTTCACTATCGAAACAGTTTCAAAGAGGTGAATAGCGATGGTGGTCATTCGTGGATAATGCGCTGAAGAGGAGGCAGTGGTATTGGAGGTGGCCTGCAAGGATGTGCGCTGAGAAAATTTATAATACCTGTGATTGTTGCAGAAACAGTTATCCAGTGAGTGCATCTAAAGCGTGCCATTGCTATAGCATTATTAACCTTAGTTTTTGACAACTTCATCGGAAAAGACGCAAATAGTCAGCCTTCGTACCAATAAATGGTATTCATTCTCTTGTATTTGCAATGATTTGCATACGTGTGTTGTCTCTGAATGTCCATGATCTCTTAAAACTTAGCGTTTCCTAAATGTTTCAAAGCAGGGCTGCAGCAGCTACGCAGGAATAGTTAACGCAGCTGTGCTTCACAGTATTCTGCACACAATAAGCAGTAAAGAACGGCAAAAGAGACTGAAAGCTTTGGGGATGTCTGCGCAACTGCTCCAAGAACGTGAATAGGTGAGATACTTCGTACATATTTGGAAGCTAATTAAAACGAAGAGACAGGATGCTGCGCTATCAACTCAACGATGTATTGCACAATACATGGCTTATAAATGTTAACACACGGAAAAAAAGAATACAGAGAGATCAGTTATTCTCCTTACCCTTATTATGGGGTTTTACGTGCCAAAACCACTTTCTGATTATGAGGCACGCCGTAGTGGAGGACTCCGGAAATTTCGACCACCTGGGGTTCTTTAACGTGCACCTAAATCTAAGTACACGGGTGTTTTCGCATTTCGCCCCCATCGAAATGCGGCCGCCGTGGCCGGGATTCGATCCCGCGACCTCGTGCTCAGCAGCCCAACACCATAGCCACTGAGCAATCACGGCGGGTAGTTATTCTCCTGATATGCGGAATAAAGTAGCCGTCGCAGTGTTCATTGCCTGAGGTGTTGTGTTACTGAGCTCAATAATGCGGGTTGGATTCCCCACCACAGGAACGGGATGCATTAAAAAATAGCGCTGGTGTATGGTGTAATATATTCAGGCGCACGTTAAAGCAGTCAAGATAGTTAAAAATATTGCGGAGCCTTGCATTACGGTGTCTGTTGTAGTTCAACAGTTGCTTTAGCACGCTAAATTCTAGCGATGATTCAGCCGATCAAAATGAGGTGAAATCAGAAAAGTTAGCGGAAATTTGGGAAAGCGTCATTTTTTTGTAAATATTGAGCAACATGCGACTTGCTTCACATATTGCTTCATTTCAATACTCTGCTTCTTTAGAGTATATATTGGCCCTTTTCGCGGAACAATTTATTCTAGAGAAACGAGATGGTGCTTTCGGCGGCGCGCCGCAAGTGCCCTCAGCTACATCGCATGGATACCAAACCACTACCGCTTCCACCCAGCTTTTGTGCGATCAGCTTTCGGAAATCCAACTGAGTTTTCACTAACACACTGTGCTCCAATCATGCTGGATTGAATCATGTTGATTGAAGACGTGTGCAGTAAGTAGTTGAAACCATGAAGTAGCTCTTTACAGCGCCAATTACAATGCCTATAGCATGCTCAAGGCACTACAGCGCAACTTAGGCTGCCTTGAAAAGGAAAATTCAAGCACATTCTGCCTCACCATGTCTCGATGCTGCATTGTTTAGTTATACAAACTGAAAAATATTCGCTTCGTCAGTGCATAAAAGAGGATCTCGCACACCCGCATCATAAAGAAGACGCCAGAAGCCTCACACGAATTAACCTGACCTTTGATCTCCCCTGGGGAACAATGACATCTTCAATGTGTTCCACACTACTAATGACTGAGGCTTCCGCTTCTTGCTCGATGCAGCAAAACGGTACAAAAGGCATATTGCACTCAAATATTTGCCCCGAGCACCCTGTGTCATTTCTACAAATGGATTCATCATGTCTGTTTCTCAAGCAAGAAGAACTAGTAACTTGCTCAAGTGAGTTGAACGTGTAGCAAGGAAAGGAAATAAATATTGGCACATTCCTTTCCGTGTGCCGCAAACAGCTGCAAGTCTCCATCAGCTTTATTTCAAATAACCACCACTTAAATTTAACCGGTGAAAAAGGGCCTAATTTTGAGAAGCAGTTAAAAATGCAAGTGATGCTGGCAGAATCTAAAGTGCAGTGTTGATAAGTTCTCGTGTTACTGCCGAGCGTTACTGTGAAGAAATAGAAAAATTCGATATACCGTCAACTACTCGTCTTGAGGAAACATGTTTTAGCGGGTTAAAATCAACATAAATGTTGTAGAAGGCACATAAAGCCATCGTTTGATTGACACGCACGTTGCGCCATGGTGGGTGTGGAATTCTAACTGGATTCTTATGTGCTGTGCTTTTGCGTCTATGCTTTTATTATTCACGAGGGCTACCGCTGCAAAGTGTAGATCCGTGTATAAAAAACCCATAATGGGCTGGTCTGAGCTCTCTCGGGTGGCACTATAGCGTCGCCTTAGAGAAATACACTGTCGTCTAGAAAATAAGCTCCTTCATTATATTTTCCCCAACGAAGACGTCGTAAAATATAGAGTTGAGAGGCCTGTCATATGTATACAAGCATAGGGAACGAGGACGAACAAACGGAAACGCTGCAGAAGGCACCCGGACACCGCCCGAACTGCAGCAGAAGACAGGCGTGAGTGCGGGCCCTGACGTCACCCGACCGGCGCTAGCAGCTGCACTCTAGGTCGTTCCCGGGGCTAATAGTGAGCGCACCGAGAAAATTTACAGAGTCAGAAATGTGCGAAGCCGCTCCTTGAAAATATTTGCCAAATAAAGAACGAAGAGCAAGACACACCAATCCTGATTAAATTCATGAGCGCAAAGTTTGGGTAGCTTTGAATGCATATTTAGCCCCGTTTTAAGAATAAGCACCATATACGCTGCTCGCGCCGTTTGGAGATAGCTTAATCAGCTTCGAAAGGGCTATTGCATGTTCTCTCAAACTGCGGGCAAAGCTTCGTGTCATCCACCCAGGCACCGTCTACGATATCTACCGAAACAGGTTTTCTAAGCCGCACCGGCGTCATACACACCGATCGTCACCACGGAGGCCGTTGAGGCAAGCAATGGACGCGTCACCACGTGATCAAACATGGCGGCGCTCACGGGATCGCCGTGAAAAGGGTCAATAGTTACCACGTTCTTTCTAGGTTGATTGGAGGTGCATATATCCATAAAGTGTTTTTTGTAGGTGCTTCGTGAAGGCTTGCTCCGACATTCATCAGCGCCGGATATTTTGTTACCAGTTTATGTGTTGTTTCAACTAATATACCCGAAGGTATAAGAAAAACTCAGGATTCTACAGAGGCATTGCCACTGTTATGCTGTTAGCTATTGATGCTGTTAGCAGCCATCTCAGGGAGGCGCCAGTATTTGTTTCGTTTCTTATTCGCTTGCACCTAACTCACTAATTGTTCTTTTGCTATTTCATTCGCATTAAGCATTACAATTATCAATTTTATAATAATTTATTCTTGTTTGCCCGTGTTCCAATGCAAAGTAAAACACAAGCCTATTCAAAAACACCAGATACGTTACTTTCGTTGTTTTCGGGCACTGTAATCGACTCAGTTTTTTATTTCCGAGTGTACGCTAAAGTATGGGTTTATTTTTGTTTTGAATTACCACAACACATTAAACATTTGCGGCTTCTTCGCAAAGAAATTAACCACATATATTTGCCTTCATCTGACGACAAGTCTTTTGTGTATTATTCGATGTCGGTCCAAGCGAGCTGAAAAAACATGTTATATCTCAGTTGTACGGAACATTAGAACCGAGAAGTTAACTGAATTCGGAACAAGAGATCCTGCATTTCTCTGGATGCAGGCGTCACCAGTATTCTCTCTTGTTCCACGCCTACACTGCCGGCAAGCCGCTTTTTTGCGAAAGGCGCGGTACTCGGCTAAATTGATATTCTACGGTTGCTACGGCAAAGAGAGAACTATGCGCAGGGCTACTCACACGTAGTCGGTGTGAGACATATAAGCGGGTCCGTCCGGCCACATGAGCAGGCAGACCGTGCGGACGCTCCCGTCAGCGTAGCGGTACGACCGGGTCCGGGAGTAGAGCAAGTTCGGCAGAGAGAGCAATGCCGAGGCGGTCCACACCCCGCACACGGCGGCCAGTGCGAGCCAGCGCGGCAACCGCGCCCACAAGGGCCGCACCACGGCGAAGTACCTGCGATAAGAGAGAGAGAGACAAGAGGGAATGTAATTGACACGGCGGTCTAAGTTAGCTTTCTCAAAAGCGCTGCCGGCACGTTTGGAGGGAAGGATGAGAGCCGGTGCACAAAGTCGGTAGGGGTGTGCGCATAGAGCGCAGATTTACAAGCCTATGTGTTTAACTCAAAGGAACAGAGCGCTACCCGCCTCTTGAAGATCAAATAGACATCGCAGAAACACGCATGCCAGAAATTTCCTTGCATTCTGACACTCGCCGTCTACCGCGGTTGTTACACTTCTTTAGAATAGGTACACAGATCATGACATTTGTCTAGAACGCCCTCTTTACGACCAAAGGAGCTTCCAGAGGATGAGGTAACTAATATGACGGAAGAAGACTCGTAAATGTAGCCGCGTATGCTCACCGCTAGCCGGTTTTGGAGCAGGTGTTACCACTAGCTGTCGCTAGCAAAGCCCGGAGCACACGGCTCGCGCGTCCAGAGATACGTCTTCACCTTTCTGTTCACCTATGTCCTCTTCTACTGGAGTAACTCGTTTTTTTTCGCTTATAATTCCAGAGGCAAGGAAAACGAGTACATGTACACATGTACTCGTTTACCATACATACCATATATACCATATGGTATATGGCGCCCAACGAAAGCTAAGCTAGTTTTCAGAGAAAGCTTTAGCTCGGGGCTATTTCGAATTCTTATATTAAAAACCAGTAAAAGGAGAAAAATGCTTTTATGTCAGAACTGCTCCATCGATTATAATATACCTTGTCGGATTTGAGAAAAAAAAAGTTAAATTCTTGCGACTCTTGCAAGCATATAATTTTTATTTAGAGCCCGAAGTATTTTTGAAATATTCCCGTAAATGAAGCTAAAATATATTTAACTAACATGCTCACTAATCTATAACTCAGCACCTAAAACAAATATCACCGCTCTACGAACTACACCTGTTAGACCATATAAAGTGCAATTTGCAGTATAAATCTATGTTTCATGAAATTATTGAAATGCTTCATAGTTTTTACTTTTAAATAACAATGATAAATGTAAATTTTTGTTTCAATTGTTGATTTCCTTTTACGTGTTTTTGTTATATGGGCGAATCATATGATATGTGGTATGAGCGAAACTGTCCATAGTGCTTAAGTATAGTCATATTGTATAGGATGTACGCGTGTAGTATTTGTAACGCAGCGTCTCTTTTTTGTACCAGCTCTCTGCTGTACTGCTGTAGACTGCTCCTTTTCTTACGGGGGCAGAGACCTCGTCAGGCAACCATGCCTTTAGTCTCTGCCACCCGCAGGATGATGCGATTTTCCTGCAAATAAAAGCTGTCTGACTCACTGATTGACTTTTTTCAAACTTCCTACTCATAAATTAGTGGTTTGTGTCAGAGCAGGGTAAAATATTCAGCGTTGTCCGTTCTAAATGTATTATTAGATGCAGTTTGCAGAATTTATATCTTTTCTTATGGCTGAGTTACAAAGCTGTAAACATTATAGTTGAGCTTTCTGGAATTGCGCCATTTACAAGAATATTTGCAAAAATATTTATGGCATACATTAAGAAATCTATTTCCTAAGCTGAATTTCTAGACAAAGCGCTAATGAATGAGCCACTGTTGGCTACGAGTTCAGTGACCACTTACCAATCTTTTGCATTATACCACGCTCTAACCATCGTAGTGTTTCGGAAAATGGGAAAGAAGCGAGAGCAAGTAGAAAAATAAGTGACAATAACATTACGAAGTTCCAGGAGCTTGTAACTAACACCGATTGGAGTGTAATAGAGAGAGAAAAAAATGTTGACCAGGCTCACAGTAAGTTTATAGCACTCTTTAAAGAAATTTACGACACTTGTTTCCCACTAGAAATGCGCCAAACGCACCGAAACATTAGAAAGCCTTGGGTCTCCTACGAACTATATAAAGAAATTGAACGCCGCAAAAAGTTATTTGAAACATTCATTAAATCGAAAGATCCACACGTCCTGAAAACCTACAAGCAGCTTCGAAATAAAACAAACTCTAAAATGAAGAAGGCTAAACGCGAGTACTATCAGAACAAGTTCACCGCAGCTGCAAACAATCCTTCACTGCTTTGGAGAACATTTCGAGAATTATTGATGGGCAACAAAACGAACTGTCCTAAGTCAATAGTTATCGACGGGATAACATTATCAGGGGAATGCCTAGCCAACAAGTTTAACTCGCATTTCCAGGTTTCTGCTGCGCAGTGTAGCGATGCTCCTGTGGGCCGATGTGAAGCATACAAAAGATGTTCTGATATGCCCACTATATTCCTGTACCCAACAAGCCCAGCAGAGATAGCAGACGTCATATCTACACTAAAGAATAACTGCGCATGCGGAGCGGACGAAATAAGTACAAAGCCTATAAAGAGTGTGGCGCAAGTAATATGTCACCCGCTTTCGCATATCTGCAACCTCGTCTTATCGACTGGTGAATTTCCCGTGCTCATGAAAATTGCGAGAGTAGTGGCACTGCATAAGGGGGGTGCGCTAGATAACCTCAATAATTTCAGACCCATCTCAGTTCTTCCTATCTTTTCTAAAATCCCTGAACGCATTTTAAATAAAAGAATAGTTGGGCACTTGACAAAAAACAAAGCAATAGTACCAGCACAATTCGGGTTTCAGAAACAAAAGTCAACTGAGCAAGCGCTTTTGCATGCGAAAGACCACTTAATTAAGAACTTTGAAAAACAGACTTACACTATTGGAGTGTTTTTGGATTTCCGAAAGGCTTTTGACTCTATTAATCACGATATTTTGCTTCGAAAGTTACCCTGGTATGGCATAAGAGGTGTAGCATATACTTTAATTAAGAACTATCTCAGCTCCCGTAAACAGTTTGTTAGCCTAAAAGATTCTAAGTCCCAACTTCTTGATTTAAACTGCGGTGTTCCTCAGGGCTCAATCCTAGGCCCAACTTTGTTTCTTCTCTATAAGAATGATATTGTTAACATCCCAAACACACCGTGCATAACTTTGTATGCAGATGACACCAGCGTTTTCTTCTCTGATCATAACATTCAAGAAGCATTTAACGTAGCCAATAGATTGATGGGGGACCTCAACTGTTGGCTAAATTCAAATAGAATACAACTGAACTGCGAAAAAACAAAGTACGTCATATTTAGACCAAAAGGAAAGCAGCTGATGGGTCACTACGAGTTAAATTTTGGGGGGCGCATTATAGAAAATACGAAGTGCGTAAAATTTTTAGGCGTATGGTTTAACGAAAACCTGTATTGGTCCATCCATGTGGAGACCCTCAGAGCCGACATTCGTAGAGCGACGGGAATGATTAACATGTTAAAGCATCTTATTCCAATGAATTTAAAGAAACAGCTATATTACACACTAATACACTCTCCTCTACACTATTCTCTTCTGGTCTGGGGAACTACTACCAAAACTAACCTTATGTCACTATATAGGCTGCAAAAAAGAGCCGTAAGGGCAGTTTGTAACCTACCTGTTCTTGCACACACTAAACTGTTTTTTATAAGCTTGGCATACTCCATATAGACCACCTATTTTTGCATAGGCTATCGCTCGAGGCGTTCCGTCTCCGTCAGGCTGATCACATACAGTTTAATCAGACCTTCGCCACCAAAGAAACTCCGTATAATCTCAGACATGACCCAATCTCTATAGCGCTTACTCGCACGAACTACGGGAAACAGGCATTACACTTTCAAATATCAACCTTACTAAACAATAATCCCACAATTCTGCAACAATTACAAACCACGAAATCAAGCTTGAGGTTCAAGAAATCTGTTAAAACGTATTTTCTTCGCTGCTTTATTGTATAACTTCCTTATGTACTGCAATGTTACTGTTTTGTTTTCCTTTTTAACATGTTCTGATCGAGATTTGAATTGTTAATCGTTTTTTATATGTTATCATATTTCGAAAATTGTAACACTTGTTGTGCTGTTGTTTGCTTCAGAGTGTCAACATGCTTTGGGTGCTGCAGCCTTTGTCAGGCAAGAATATTGCCTTTTGCTGCAGCCCCTGAGACAGCTGTATGTCTCAAACAACAAATAAATGAAAAAAAAATGAAAATGCTCCTTAATGTTTGTCTTTGTGTTCCTATATTCAGAAATATGTTCTTTGTTGGGCAGGGGAGCAGCACAATTCCAAAAATTGATTTGCCCTGCGAGACAACCGCCCTATCTAACGGGGAAAATTGAAGAAAGAATCAGTTTCACATTGGCACACGCTGACTTTACCGTCTTGAGACAAGAACAGGTCGACCAACCCAGAAGCGACTTCCTTTTCTCTCGCTGTTAGTACTATAGATTGCATTAGCAAGCATGGCGTTCACCTATGCGCGTAAAGAACACCACGGCGTCGTGTTTAGGAAGAGAGAATGATGCAAGTCAACCGCAAGATACGCGCAGGGGTGCTATGCAGGATGCGTCGAGTTTCTCGTTCACCCGAGTTTTGCCCGAGTTTGCTCGACGACAGTCAGTGAACGGAGATAGCGTGAAACGCGCAAAGGCTGCAGGCACAAAAAAAATATGTAGACAAGTAGACAAAAAGCCGCGTATGACAACATGAGCGCACCCTGTGCGGCACGCTGCTTCCACGTTACAAGCGCAAACGGCTGCACGACGAAACGCGCGAGCGCCGCAAATTGTTATCAACGTATTGTCGCAACTTAGCAATACCGTGACTGTCCCGCTGTCTGTCTGCACACTTGCCGTGAGCCGCTTGCCACGCCTTTCCCGGGCGCGTCAAGGGCGGGCCTCCTCTTTCGGGCACTATATTTCTATCTACTATCGAATGCGAACCGGGTGCATGCGGCGCATTCTTGCACCTACACTTTCGCTCAAACGAATACGTTAAAATACAACAAATGAAATATCGAACATTTTTATTTCTTTAAGTGTCTCTTTTTCGTTTTGAATGCTAGAAATTTCTGATGACAAACGGAGATTGAGCAAACTATTAAATTTTGCACTTCTTGCCGCGAGTGGCGACAGTGAGGCGAAAGCTTAGAAGCGGATGCATTGAAGCGGGTCGCACGCACGAGGCAGTCCATACGGTGAGAGGTCGCCTAGGGGCGCTATAGTGCTATTCTCAATAATGTCAGTGATCACCACTCTTTCTCTATTAGGTGAATAGAAACGCAGCGCCGCGACACGGCTGTTCATCGCAGGCGCTTTAAGGCCCCCGCTTTATCAACTAAAAACGACACACTAGTCATAAATACGGGAGCAACGGCTGTCGCTGGAAAATGGCGGTCCGTAGTGCCCGTAGTGACGCAGTTAAGTGAAAATGTACCAGTTTATCTTTGTGCGCGAAGCCTCGGCGATGCATTGCGAAGAAGTGCGTGCTTCCCAGCGACACAATTCATCGCTTGTCATCGCTTGCCCAGTGAAAGTGCCTCTGAACGCATGTACGCAGTATTTGAGTGTTTTGTGCACACCAAGATGCTTGCGGATTACCTATGCTGGAGCCAGCAGCGATCGCAGAAGGATATGGTAACGACACCGCAGCAATCGCATTTTGGCAGGTGAGGGCTCTTGTGTGCAGTTGTGACTTCGAACTGAGGAAGGTGTTGGAACTGTTGAGTGCGCAATGCTTGTGATGAAGAAATGCCATTGCACTGGGTCTAGAAAAGCAAGCTATTCTCGGACGCTGATCGTGTTTACGACGCTGTGGCTCCGATACATCACCGATGACAGAGCAGCTATCTCAAACGACTGCTGCGATACGCACTCCTCAGCATCTTCGTCCCCCTCGGCGCATCGACGCCTTGCAAGCAGCTACAGTGACGTGCCGATAATTATTTGCTGTGCGCTACGTCGCCACAATGCAGGCAATGAAACCGTGTTGTGGGGCCATCTCAGCCCGAAAAGATGTGTGCATAAGCCAGCGACAGTCAACGCTTTGTTTTTGATAGTAGTGCGCACTACATCCCCGATGACAGTGCGTTGTGCGTGTTTTATGTCAGTGGTGAAGATTGTTGATGCCTGTCAGCTCGGCACCGCGTCGCTGTTGCCGAAAGATAAGTTGGGCGTGGCCCAACCGTGGTGGGTGCGCGCACAAGAGTTACTTGCCTCGCGCGGGGCGTGACCTCAGGCTTTGATTGACAGGCGAACTCGTGCTAAACTCGTACATCGCGAAGCCCCCTCCGAGTTCAACTCGGGAACATGGCGGCGGCAGCAGCAGCCTGTGTCATTGCATCCAGCGGCAGCAAGCGTCATTATGACCGTCTGGACCCGTTCACGTACATGACCGCCGTGTAGTTTCAGCGTCATTTTCGCCTATCGAAGACATCAGTGCGCTGGCTGTCTGACGAGCTAGGCGAAGACTCTCGTCTGTGGAGACAGCGTGGCGGGCTTCATTCGCTCACCGTCGAAGAGCAAGTCCTCTGCGCCCTCCGTTTCTACGGGACTGGGAGTTTTCAGGGAAGCGTCGGCGCCGAGTGTTACATTGGACGTCATCAAACTACTGTGAGCCTCTGTGTCAAAGATGTGTCTGATGCGCTTATTGATGTGGCAGTGCGGAAGCGGTGGCTGGCTTTCCCGAAGACTGCGGCTGAGCGGGCATTTATAAAAGAACGCTACTTACTTAAATGATATTGCGTGACATAAAAAAACGACACGGACGTGAGCTACTTACGTCGCGGAAACATCACGAACGTAGTCGGGTGTGTCGACGGAACGTACGTAAGAATTAAGGCGCCTTCAATGTCAGCGTTACTGTGATTAGCATTGAAGCAATGTCTAGACACACCATATTGCCAAATTTGTCACTTCTGTGTAGCCGTCTTAAATACTGTGTTACCGACATCAGACATGCGGCAGCCTATGATAGTGAATTTCTCGCTGGTTGCTGACTTTTTGCGGATTGTTCTACTTCTCTGTGAGGGTGCCTTCCAAATGGCTCACTTTTTGGGGAAAGAGGTTAATGAAGTATAAATAGATAAATGGATATCGCAAATTGTGTGAAGTACCCTGTGAATGCTAATCTCATAAAGAACTTGGGGTTCTTTATGAGATTACTTCGTACTTAGTACAAGTTACTTAGTATGCATAATGCTGAATTTTGGTCACGCGTCATGTATCAGCCGCACTATGAAACAGCAAGGCATTGCACAATTCGTTGCAGTGCGAGATGCGGATGTTGCGCCAAGCCGATTGTGCCTATTCATTTATGGCGAAATGAAAATGCAGTGAGAATCTCAGTGTGCTGGCTTGCATGAAGAAAATACTTCAGAGTGTTTGCTGTGTTCACTGTTGGTGCATGTGCCAGAGGTTCAGTGTACTTTCTATTTTTTTTTGGGGGGGGGGGGGGCAGCGTTATTCTGGATGGACAAATCATATATTTTCATCTCATAATGGGGCTCTAATTCTTCAGCAGTAGAACAATGCAGATCGAATGCTCTGCAGAACTCGGTGTTTGTGAAGATGTCATGAACCACCTAGGCAAAATTACATATCGGGAGAAGTGTGGTGCTGATGCTAATGAAAAGTGGGTCTTTAACCCGCCATGATAAAAATAAAGATTGTAGAGCGAATAGACCTTTTGTACAGCTCTAGAGCAATGATTACACAAAACGTTACATGCTCAAGCGTGTAAAAGCTTGCCGCAATGCCAAAGTAGGATGAGCGAAATGCAGCATATTTTGGTATTGAACATGTTTTCTAACTGCTATTTTTATTGTAAGCCTCGCTGTCACACCGTTCCCTCCGGCACTCCCTTTACTGAAACGCAGCGCTGTCTTTCCATTGGTGTCATGATGATGATGATGGTAATGGCAGCAGTAAGGCTGGTTGCCCTTTCGATTCCTGCGAGTTTAGTGGTAAAGAATATGGCACGTGCATCACCTGTGCTGTAAACTTTTAGGCTTGTGGTGATTTGTTGGAGAGCTAATTCGTGTTGGGACATTTCAAAGATGTGTGCCATTGTGGCTTAATAACTAGAGCATTGGTGAGGTTGAAGACTGGTTGTATTGGTATAGAAGCTTGACGTGGAATTGCACAACAATTCAATGGGACACAAAGAACAGAAATACACACAGCAGAACGCTCTGCTGTGTGTGTTACTCTTCTTTGTGTGCCGTAGAATTGTTGCGCAATCCAACTTCAAATAGAGCATTGGGCTTCTTTGGTGCAGGACCGAGGAAGTGTGAGCTATTTGACATGCCAGTGCCTTGCCACACAATTATGGAAGTCTGAAGGTTTGCAAACAAAGCTTTGCTTTCAAATCCACCTGCTCACGTAATAGAAGTACTGACTGAAAGAACTGTCATACAAAAATAATGGTGAAATAAATGGCCTTTGAAAAGTGTAATTTGTATGTTGGCACTAATGACATAATAGGTGCCACACTGAACTCGACAATTGTACTGGACAGAGCAGTTTGTTTCCTATGTGAAGCACAAGCTTCCATTACATGCTGTGCAGATAACCAAGCTCAGTTTGTTTTAACGTGGTACACAACATTCACTGTAATCTGTTTTTGATTCTAAAGAAGTGCCAAACACCACCTCTTTTTCAAGGATGTCATGGGAATATTTGGCGAGACCTTTTTACAGCCCCTCATAATGGAAGTGTGGCCAGCCAGCTTTCCTTGGGTGCCTTTATAGATTTCTGTTCCTGATCATTGTGTGCTATTAAGTTGCTAAAGTCTATGCAACCAGTGCAAGGCATTACGTGATTCTATAGTCGGATACAACTTTACGAGGCTGCAGAATCTGCACTGCAACGACAGGTGAACACAAGCCTGCACCAATGGGCACACACTCTACACTGACGTCGTGCCACCGGATGCACTAATACCCGCTCATTGGAGAGGGACTATTTCTTTAGCCGTGTAGGCAATAGGCTGCTGCACTTTGGTCATCTGGGCGGTGCCTCTGCTGTCTTCTGATGTCGTATCAGACTAGAGGATGCCGCTTTTCATACAACACGAAATTACAAAGTGTACAATTATTTGGCCTATGAAATGGATACAAGTGAGCTATGCACGGGCTTAAGCTGTTAGAAAATTAGTAGATGCAAATATATGACATTGTTAAAGCATATGTGGTATCGAACATGCATGTAGTGGCAAGTTTAAATCAAGTTTAATGGCAAGTTTAATATGCACAGTCTATAGGTGATAGCATTATTAAGCTCATGCCATTTCCTGTCTTTTCATTGTGAAATACACACACCGTTCATCTTGTGGCTAATCAACACGCACTGTATTGCACATAGAAAGAACAAACAGCACGATGACGTGTATGCTGCATTAGTGTATTTTTCATTTACACGGTCCAAGAGTGGCACAGGTTGTCTTACGCTTTTGCCCTTTTTGAAGAGACACCAAGTGCATGTTACAAGTGTCCCAATATGCACAGCACAATGTTTACTTCAATAATTTAATTCGTGCTCTTGAATAATAAACAAAATAATAAACTGAAAGCTCCTTTATAAGGTGTGTTCTGGGGGCTCGATTGGAGAGCAGTGAGGGCACTGATACTACACTTGCAGAGCAGCCCTCTGGACCTTGCCACACTTTCAAGAGCATGTGCCTGGCACTCGCCTACTTTCCCCATGCGGTTGAGTGCCTCCAGCAGCCGAATGTTTTTCTGCAAAAAATGTGGATCGTTGGAATGAATCAACCGCAAATAAACCATTATTTACAAAGAAAAATGCTCATTGCACTATTGGTACTAAATGCCCTTAACTGTGGAAGCCTTTAGTGCATGCATAATAAAATAATTTGTTGGGACAACGTAGCTTTATTTTTCATAACTGGGGTTCTTTTTTTCAGAGCCAATTGTAATATTTATTAGTGTGCCAGCAGCTGAGGTGTCCTCGCACCTTCACGAGTCTCTACTGTCAGCACCCCAAACCTATTTTTGTTCACTGCAAAACCAATGCCGCTCCCTACAATCCCGTCTTATGCGAGCTGATTGCATCCTATGCCTACAAACATAATATTTTTGTCCCATTACGCAATTTTCTACCATCCTCGGCTGCAGTTCTCTCTCCTTGACATCCATTCTGTCACGCTTATGTAATCACCTGTTATGAACAGGCAACAAATGATTAAAGACGTGCATGGCCTGCCCGCCGATTCCATTTTTTTTTCTTAATCTCGGCTAGCATATCAGTTGCCACGGTTTACTACTCCACTGTCTTCCTGCCTTAATGCTATCTCCAACAATTCTTGTTACTTCACCTTCTGCACAGTCCTCGACTTGTCAAATTTCTTTGTTAACTCCAGGTTTATGTCCCATATTGCATAACCGGTAGAATGCAATGATTCTAATCATTTTTCAAGGATGTCGGTAACGTGGCGATCACAATTCGGTAATGCCTCCCATGTGCTGTTGAACCCATGAAATTTTTGTAAACGTTTCCTGCTTTATATCAGTACCTGCTATTGATATTTGCCTGGATAAAGATACTCTACCATAGATTCTGCGGGCTGAATGTCACTGATGAATTTCTGTTATCTCACCAAGTTAGTGAAGGTTACCTTTATCTTTTCCATATTTTCGCAAGCCCACATGCATGCAAAAGCACGAACACTCATTGGTTCTCAATGAATTTTTTAAACTGCTGGACATTCAGTTCGTTACTGCGAAAGTCACTTAATCCGTGCACCATTTAACATGAAACAGTAGAAATATACTTATCTGCAGTTTGTCGATGTCTCCTTTACTGTGTTGGTTGCGACCATCGTCGGCACGACTTCCTTGTCGCATCGTAGCTATATAGGCTGTCTTCCTTTTGCACACACTATGCAATATTCGTGACGCTCGCAGTCACGCAGAGTGGAGGAACTCGGCGCACTCACAGAAGCAGCACCGGATAAGTTGTTTGTTCACGATTGCGCCGTGAACAGTAGGTGCGCGTTGCGATATGCAAAATCGCCGAAGCTATTGGCAGTCTTTCGGGGTGCACGGAAAGATTGCTCACGGAGGAATAGAACTATCCAAGAAATAGTGGTCATCGTCGAGCCTGATCACTACGTCGCGCACTGCAAGCTCGTCGAGTTTGTTTACACTGGGCCTCTTCGATGTTTAGCCGCCAGGCTCGCCCGGTGAATGCATGTGATGACGCCACCACAGCGTTCCCTCGTGGTATAATGCGAAGCGTACTAAATTACAAATTAGTCTAATACACATTCAGTGTACATCTTGTACGCTTTAAAATGCTTTTAAACCACGTTAAACTAACTTATAATATTGTACTAAATGCATTTGTTTTATAACTCGCTTGTGCATGTAATGCACTCGGTGGAACGACAAACAAGTGAAAGAAGGCACAACCATGCACCGACGGTATGATCACGTGAGCCCCAGTTTGTCGACCGCACAGAAAGCAGCGCCCAAGAAATGATAGCCACCCGGAGTGAATCTAGATAAACCAATGAAACTGGAGGCTTGTCGAAAGATATACGGTGTCTCGGTACCATTTGTGCTTTCATCTTGGGGTGTCGCCAGAGCTCGGGAAGATCCCGAGTTTCGCCAAACTCGGCGCATCCTGCATAGCACCCCAGGACTGGGTTTGTTGACTGCGTGCAGGCGGTAAATTGCTGCCTCTTCATGAGGCATCTCTTGCAAGCACATTTTACAGCATCATGCTCCCACAGTGTTTTATTGCGCTAGCAATTATATGAACAGCACAACCGCATTTCTACCGTTGCCGTGATGTTATGTGTAAAGTCCAAGCGTGACAACGTCGTCGCCAAGCGCCGTATGCTTTATGTGCGAGTGAAAGCGTGCGCGGGAAAGCAGGCGATGGTGACTCAATCTCGCGCGCCAAAGGGAGGAAAGCTGCGATGAAACTTGTCCACAGTTGCGCTCAAATAACCGGGGGGAGGGGAGGGCGTAGGGGCCGTTCTGCTCCGGCGGCGGCTGCGTATGGCATGGCCGCGTGCAGCTGCGCGGGCCCTATCTTGCAAGCGACCTGCGATGGGGACAGAGTGCTCATAGCTTCGTGTGCGCTACGTGCTCGCCGATTAGTCCGCGTTGAAGCGAGAGGCAGCACGAAGGTCAATTCGCTCGTTGCTGCTGCCACATTTCCTCACTCCAGCGTTTTGACAGCGAGTTTATGCGGTCATCGAGTGACACCGCAAGACCATGCTCGTTAATCTAGTTATTAGGCGAATGTAAACAAGTTTATACGGTCGAGAACACTACTATCCTGACTTCGTGTAACTAGTCACTAATTTTCTATCGCAATCGATGATTCTCCTTTCGAGCGAAACTGCGACTTTTTTACAAGCTTGCCGACTTTTATTTCAATAGCGATATAAATGAAAGCTGACAGAGCAAAATAAAAAAAAATAAACAAAACAAAAATAACAAGACACTCGGCCAAGTACGCACCTTCTGTAAGCAAAGACTTCAAACTAACGTATTTGTTCCGAAACTCAGCCCAAAAATAGAACCAACTTTAACTACGCATGCCATTTTCTTTCTATGTGCGGAAAACACACGCTAGAGTATTTGATACAGACAGGTGCAAAATTTGAAAGCACATCTACTTCCAAAGATCAGTTTGATCCGGCTATACCGTCTTCTATGTTGGAGAGCATCGAACGCAATTTGAACCAAAGCCTCTGTGTCAAGATACTTTTTTTGTCTTCGCTTGACCAACGCGGCATAAAAAAGCTAGCACTAATGAAAAAGTGGTTACAGACGAAGCGTATAAAGCCGTCGGTCGGCCATTCTTGATTTCTTGTTTTATCTTACACATCGCTAAGGTAGGCAAATACGTAACACCTGCACCATTTTACAAGCTACCAGTACGAACACATGGAAAACCAAGCAGCCTTAACAAATTCTTTCGTGGGAAGCTGGCGTTAGAGAATACCCCTCAGATAAAAATATGACAGATAAAATATCAGATAAAAGAATTGGTTGGCTCGGAAGGACTATTACACACGGCACTAACAATGTAGCAGCCGTTTCGAGTACAGTTGTATATATCGACGAAAGGAAAATAAAGATTGTATGTTGTTCTGGCCATTTTCGTTGCCAGGATTCTATTTTTCACTGCTTACACCTAAGAAAAGCGCTAGTATATGTGTAAATGCAGCACGCAGCTGCGTTCGTGCCGTGCTCACTGGCCCTTCCGGCATTATCTGCAATTACTGAAGTACTATAGCGCCAAACAGGCGACACAAGAAGAAGAGACACGGACGGGCGCTTACTGACAACTGATGCTTTAATGACGGAAACACACAATATGTATACGCAAATTTGGCGGCGCAACTTGCGCATTGTCAAAACATCACATGGTAACTAGGTAAAAGGCGATAGAACGATTGTGAAGGTGACGTTCGTGAAGATGACACGTGGTGTACAGGGCCAAACGACTATAAATGATAATGGTTACGCGATACACAAACACCGCCGTAAGGGAGTACCCCATAAAAACTATAAGATTAGGAATATTCATCAGGCGCGGGCGGCGCAGCAACATGCTCAGATTTAACTATGGGCTTCTAAAAATGACATCTCAATTTTATAGAGAATTTTCGATGGTTCGCTTACGCATTCAAGGCCCTTCCTTTTAATGTGGAAGGCTTCCTTCAGCTCGCGATGTTTTGACAATGCGCAAGTTGCGCCGCCAAATTTGCGTATACATATTGTGTGTTTCCGTCATTAAAGCATCAGTTGTCAGTAAGCGCTCGTCCGTGTCTCTTCTTCTTGTGTCGTCTGTTTGGCGCTATAGTACTTCAGTAATATGCACCAACTAGCCCAACAAAAAGTTCTGCTGGATTATCTGCAATGTTCAGTGCGATCGTTAGCGCTTTCTCATTCAGAGAAAAGACGGACTTCTTCACCACACGTGTCCAGCTTGCTACGCAACAAACTCTTTAGGTCCTGTCCAAAATTAGCTACATGTTTTATTTTCTTCTCTATATCTCTCTTTCTTTGGACCAGGAGAACTCCGGCAGAGGAGAAACTTTTTTGTTGACCTACTTTCCTCGCACTTCGCTCTAAGGCAAAACAGCACCGACAGACTGAGAAAGACGAAGTTACACCTCCCAATGGGTACCGCGCTCGTGCCAGATGGAGTTGAGAAGAACATCCGGGGCGCCTGGACATCGTCTTCCAGGGCTCGTGGTCGCCTACATTCGGGCGACGCAAGTTCCTCATCCGCTGTCTGCCGGTGCCTGCTCGTTATAGCTATGACACTCTGAAACATATCACGCTACGGGGAATAGTGTCATAAAGTGGCGCACTGTTTATGAGCAGCAACAGTTTGGAGGACGCTTAAGCTTCGCCTTTAAGAATGAAACGCGATAGCATTCGAAGATCTCTGGCTGCTTCTCAAGCTTCCCAGCAACTGCAGCTCGTGTAGCAGTAATGATTTCTTGGAATCGCTGGCGGGGAACGCTATGCACGAAGACGGGCTTTCGGAGACGCGCCTCTCCTACTGAAACAGACCCCAAAGGGGGTTTGTGTCTGAGTTTTCGCGTAAAGCAATTATGTTTTCTCGTACATTCAAATTACACTCCGACGCTATCATGACTGGAACTTGTAAGTCGCACTATACGAATTTCATGACGTAGTTTCATTTCGGAAATTTAATTAGTTCAGTAATGCATATGTGCCACGCGCGGCCCCGGCGTGGATCGGGATGCGTGGTTCGGATTGATTTTTCTAGTACGGACAACGTCGCCGCCGTCGACGCCGGCGCCGGCGCGGACACCGACGTCGGATTTTCTGCAAAAAAGGACCCTTAAGGCTATCGCCTTAATAAAGTGGCTTCTCTAACAGTTTTACCCTGTTCGAAGGTATGCGGACAGGCTTGGTCGGTGTCATTTTTATTCGGAATTTTAGTCTCAGAGACCACTTCCTACGTGATTCATCATTTGCCTCGTGACCTATGCACCGAGAATTTCATGAACTTTATGCGCGTCGTCGACATAGTCTTTGCCAAGTGATTTCGAGTATCTAGCCTCAAAAGCATGTTTCAAAGGGATCGGGGATGTGTTTTGGTGGTAATTGAGAATAACTTCGTTTGGATTCAATTCCGCAGTAATTCTATTTGCGGACATGCTTAGGCCTGATTCCGCGAATAAAACATGACAGAAACGCTAAAATAGCCTTGTGTTTCCCAAGAAGCTTTCTAAAAAATAACACCAAATTTATAAAAAATATCGCACGTTGCATTCCCACTCCTGTCGAACACGTTACCTTCTGTAGAAAAATTCCCTTGTTTTTTTCTACAGTTCATCGATGTACCCAGACAGACACCTACAGAATATGTCACATCCTAAGCATTGCGCGTGCTTGTCATGATTACCTCGCGAGCAACCGTTACATTTCAAGTTAGGCGCCAAAGCATGGCACTCGTTAGACTAAGTTGCTTCCAAGGAGTCATCGCTACAGTTCGAGCAAAGCAGGGTACGAGTGTAGGATTGAATAACACCTGTCAGACATAGGGTCCCACTGTTTGAACTATATTTTAATGGCTCTTTCTGCCGGTAACCCTCGCTTGGTTAGCAACATACAATTCCTGGACCTAATCATTGATGGAACCAGCTACAAAAACTAACCAATATGGCATTCAAAGCTTGAGATGCGTGTAATGTGAATGATAGAAACTGCACAAGTGTGTAATATTCTCACTCTTGTTTACAAGTGTCCTATCCTTATTCTTGAAAAAGTGAGTAGACTAGTAGCTCAGCCTGAGCTTTCCCCGTTTCTTGCATAGCTCTCTCTAACAGGTATAAAACCTTTAGAGTTTGCTTCGAAAAAGTTAACAAACTTTTTTTCATCAATTTACCAGGAGCCAGGTTTTAAAACAAGGGTTCATAGCTTCCGGTAGGTTGAAAAGTCATAAGAATGTTGTTTTTGTGAACTTGCTTTATGTGCCACGTCCTTTCATATAGTAAAAAAAAAAACGTCCTATGCAGAACGTCTAAGGTTGCTTTATGAGATGAACTGCATTTTCTAGAGAAATGCATATTTACTATAAGTGAAAAATAATTTTCAAAACTTATTTTTGTTCAAACAGGGAAAAAAATCTAGAATTATATCAAGCAGATTTACAGTCAAGACGTTTCTCCCAGAAGAAGCTTATTTGTAGACATGCAGGTGCCTGCACTCTGTGTTGCCTTACTTAGTCCAAACTTGTACCAACTCCGATGATGGCTAGGATTGTAATCGGCGGGTTATTAGAACTCGCGGGCTTTTCAGAGGGTAATAAATGTAGAAACCTGAACATCAAAACTAACCCCATCAATGGCGCCCCAAGAAAAACAGCCTGTTCGCTAGAGTTGCAGATATTTTCTTGAGGGGGGAAATCTATCTTGCGGCGCCTGTCTTTATTACTTCCAAGCGCGTCGCTGCACTCCTCTCTATATTGTGCTATGAGTAACGTGGAATGAGTAACTACCTCAAAGGGAAAAAATTAAATCAGCGGAAAAATAACGTTTATGATAACTTAAACGGAAGCTCCTAGCTTTTCGACGCGAAATGGGGATGCATTATTAGATTGAGTAGTTATAAAGCGAGGTACACCAAGGTCGAAGAAGCATGTACTTGCTTCGGTGAAGCTAGGGAAAGGATAGAAAATGTTTTATTAGAATGTGAAGATATCTACACAGCAGAAGTTTTAGGCTCCTCTGGCCTTCTTGAAGCCCTTGGGTTAAGGAATAGCAGAGGGAAAGTAAACATGGCCGCCATGGAGATTAGTAAGAGGTAATTGGAGGTTTGCTGGCAGAAAAGTAGGGAGACCACACGCAACGGAGGCGTACAAAAACAGAGTGCCCAGTAATGGTTCAGAAAGTTCGATGTTGGGAATTCTTGGTGTTTGTGTATTTTCTCATAAATATAGGTAGGACAACCGGCAAATTTAGAACAAGAGCTATATGGCGCAACCACCACCCCGTTTCAAAAGGGCCACTCATAGCATACATCCATTCAAGCATTGGCATGCTTCGCTGTTATTTGTGCGCCGTGTCTCGTGTGCGTTCGGCCCGAGAGCATTAGTTCTCCATAAAATGTATCTCGTTGAGCTGAACGCAGTCGAATGTCGCCCCAAAATTGCGCATAATGCTGGGCCTGCCCTGTTTTCATAAATTTTCATCAGCGTTTGAAACACCATTACCATAGCAAGGCCTCAAACTAAGCTCACAGAAAGAAATTCTCGTCATATGTGGGTCAGGTTGGCAATAGCTGTGGCCAACTTTTGATTCAGCTTTCTACGTCTGTCTGAACAAAGTAAACTTAAGAAAAACTTAATAAAAAACGCTGCCTGCCGCTTGCAACCATTACCGCAATAGCCAACAACGCTGGGCAGGGGGCCGAAATGAAATAAATGCTTTTTTGTTTTCCTCTCTCTGAAGGGTCGTTTTACAAGGGGAGCTATTTTGCGACAACACGGAGCGAATGGCGTCCGTTTTAAATGCCTGCGCAGAAGTGTGGACATAAAT
Source organism: Dermacentor andersoni (assembly GCF_023375885.2). NCBI lineage: Eukaryota > Metazoa > Arthropoda > Arachnida > Ixodida > Ixodidae > Dermacentor > Dermacentor andersoni. The sequence goes on along the minus strand of NC_092814.1, from coordinate 367,243,497 downwards.
CTGCCGAATGATTCTGTGTTGTTCGAACAACCAAGTTTGTGGCAGATTTTGTAAAATGCGCTTTGGAGCTCGGCCGGGTATAAGAGAGTTCATTGTTTCGTGACTATCACCCACATCAACTCGAAACATAGTTGGACAAAGTAGTGTTTGTCGGACGAAACATGGCTTCTAAACCTCACGGTTGTGTGTGCTCTTGGGGCGCCTTTAGAAATTGCGAAATTTGCATTAATTGACGTTTACCCAGGTGCCTCTTGTATTAATAAAGTGCTTGCCTTTCTGGCAAACTATGTGCGCATCAACAGGCATCGCCAGAAGAAATTGTGCGCTGGAGGTCGTATGTTCCCGATCTTCAAAAGTTCTGTGCGAGATCGGGAAGTTAAGCGAAATCTTGAAATTGCCGTGTGACCCTTTGCACTAAATTGGCAAACCTTACAGATTGTACAGTTCTGATTGAAACTTTGTGCAGTTGCCCTGCAGAACTCGATCGCTTTGATAGTGCTATTCAAAAAAATGTGCGTTGAAAAGTATGAAAGTTACAAACCGGGATAAAGTGCCAAAAAAAGGCTCCCTGTTTGTAACTTCTAAACAAGAGAGCGCTACACCATGAGCCGCCTCCCTTCCTTATTTTGGATATGCTGTAAAATGTTACTTTAAAGCGTTCATTATAGGCAACCCTGAGTGCCAAGGCCGCCAGTACTGGGACACCAACTCTGGCTTGTCCCTGCACCCAGAGGCTGTAAGGAGTGGGCAGAAGTTCTGCGGAAATTTTCCACTGTAGCCTGAAGTGACATTTTTAGCAGAAAAAAATACTGCTCCGCGGAAACTGCATTCAGTAGGTACTTTGTCATCTTTGGTAGCTTCTTTTCGCGCTCTTCTCTTTCTAACTTCGCCTTTCGTTTAGACGCACCACTTTGATGCTTCCGCCCGAGCATTTTCGCATGAATGGATGCTAATTGTTCACCGGGCACTTCGACAGTCCGACGCAACCGCAGGTGTCCAACGGTGACCGTCCCGATGACTGGCGCACGCTGCCTGGATGGTCCGTGGCTGGCCGAGAGCGGTGCGTCCCCTCGGGAACTCCTCAGCGGGCGGGCTTATGCAAGCTTAACCAGCGGCTTGGGGCTGAATCGAAGCCCGCGATCAACTTCCTTTTATAGACGCGCGTCACGTCTGTCTGTTACTAGCGCCAAAGCAGGCGTTCATATACGCCTAGAGTTCCTTGTACAAATTCCCTCCTTCTCCGTACAAACTCACTCCTTCTCCCTTTCCGGTCTCGTCTTTCTGTTGGCTAGGAGCAATCGTCTGTTCTGGGAGGTTCTCGATTTTTCTTTCGCCCCGTCGACGCCGAGCACGAGAACGAAGGGGAGAGGAAGCTACTCCTAGCGCGGGCGAAGTTACGCGCCCCCCATCGCCTCTGAGTAATATTTTTCTACTTCTTTCTGGAAAGTTCGGCGGCCAGTCTCACCTATTTTTTCCGTCAAGCGCACGCGAGTGTGCGCAGCCACTAGGCAGGAAGAGGCGGTGGAGACAGGCCTTTGTGTCCAGCTCTCCAACTTCCCCCTTCACTCTTCCACTGCCCTAACCCAAACAGTGAACTTTCCATGCCCCACGGCACGCGGACAAAAGCACGTGTGACGTCTTCTCTCCTTTCCTGCCTAGACACGGCCATCAGAGTCATCATCATCTGTTATCGGACTCATCCTCCCCCGCCGAAATTACCATCACGGTAAAGAAAAGTCGAATGGGAGGCACTGTTGGGTACTGCAGCACATCCTTTCTATGAGAAGGAGAGCGGCGGAACTATTTGAGAGGTGGAGGGTGGCGTAGTGGTGACGAGGGGCAAGGGAGATTTAGGTCCTCATCCCACATTACATGTTTTAGGTGTTTCCCCCTTGCCCCTCCCCTCCAGACAGCACTGGACAGACGGACTGACAGAAAACCACGAAAACTCTTCCAAGCAAACGCACCTCGCTTCGTAAGAAAGAAGGCCCCGCCGGGGTGGCGGAGGATTCCTGTTTTTGCAGCTCGACAAGCGCTCCCCAAATGATCAGGCTAAACGCATGCTGTTACATTAGGCGGGGAGGGGGGGGGCCATGTGCTCGTTCTGGTTTTCTCGCTTCATACATCTAGCTCGAAGTTCCGTTGCCCATCGCTCCATATACTAAGCAGGTTAGAATAAATGAGCCCCCTTCTTCTACTGTCCGAGGTGAGGCCCTGGGCTGCAGCCCCTTAGCCCCCCCCCCCCCCTAATCCAGTGCTGCCTAAGAAGCAAAGTGATTTGAAACGTCTCGCTAATATCTCTAGAGAGGATGGCGAGAATTCTGGTTTGAAATTTAGCGTGAAAAATCAGGTGTTATGGTATTCAAGGAACCTAAAGAACAGACATTGGCAATACAGGGCCAGCAAATACCTCGGGTAAAAGAGTATAGATACCTTGGTGCATTGATAAACGAAGGCACTAGATATATGGAAACACAGCGAAAACAATAACAGCAAAGGGGAATAGAAATGCAGCCATAATGAAAAACAGAGCGCTATAGGAATACAATAGGTACGAGGTGCTCCGGGGTATGTGGAAAGGTGGAATGGTTCGAGGACTTACATTTGGAAATGCTGTTGTCTTGAAATCAGGGGTACAATCAGGACTCGATGGCAACCAAAAGTCAGTGGGACGCCTCGCACTGGGCGCCCACATGAAAACTACAAATAAAGCTGTGCAGGGTGATATGGGCTGGACGAGGTTTGAAGTGACAGAAGCTTACAATAAAATCGATTATCAAGAAGGACTGAGGAATATGGAAGAACGTGAAGGGGCTGGGAGAATGTTGAGGTATTTGTGCAGAAAAAACATTGATTCACATTAGAGGAAAAGAACAAGGAAGATTACCAGCAAGTATGCGACTCGTAGGGTGACCAACAAAGACCGTCAAGCGGAAAGTCAGAGAGGCTGAAATAATCTCGTGGTTGGGGGCAATGGAAAAGAAACCTGCCATAAGTAACTACTTAAGAGGAAAAAACGAAATCAGGAAAGAAACAATTTATGATAACTGAAAGGAAAAGTGATTATTTTTCGAAAACGATATCAAGATGCCTTAGAACAAGCACCTATATAGCGAGATATAAGGAGTAAGAAGAAGCATGTGCTTGCTGACGTAAAGCTAGGGAAATGATGGAGAATTTTTTATTAGAATGTAAAGATATCTGCCCAGTGCTCGATTTAGGCACCACTGGCCACCTTGAAGCCCTTGGGTTCAGCAAGAGCAAGAGGAAAGTAAACATGTCCGCAATCGAAATTAGTAAGAGGCGATTGGAAGATTGGTGGAAGAAAAGTAGGAAAACGACAAAGAACGGAGAACTACAGAACAAAGTTTGAACTCAAGCTTGAACTAAAGCTTGAACTCAACTTAACTCTTACACTCCGCGAATTTCTGCCGAAGCTGCAATGCACCGTTCACAACAGTTAAAGATGCACTTAAGTCTCCTTGCATGCGTTGAATGAGAAAGCAGTGTGACTCTTTCACGCGATACTTTTCACTTGGTCATGTGCTCGAATTTCGCAGTCATTTCTGAGGGTGTGCCACCAAAATTTGGGGGTCTGCCAAGTACATTTTGGGTGTGGGTCACGTCAGTTTTGAACATGAGTCAACAGAATTTTTGAATTGGCAAAAGTAAATTTTTGGGTGTGGACCACTAAAATGTTTGGGGTGGGCCAAGTCAATTTCGCAAGTGGACCAGGTCGGTTTTGAACATAGGCCAACTCACTTTTCAAATTTGGCAAAATTATTTTTATGTTTGTGAGCCAGGGCGTCCATTCGACGCCGAAGCTGTTCACCGTGGGATATTGCCGTGCAAGCCCCAGCAAGTCCATCGCCGGGAACGTGTTGTGATCACTTGGTCACGTGGCTTTTGATACCTTAGAATGTAATGCCGGACGCGTGCCGGATTTTACGCTTCATGGGTCTTATAATGCGTTCGCATTGAAAATATCTCAGATTTGCAAGATTATCTGGTAAAGACTCGGCAGCTAAGTTGCGTAAATTCTTTCTTCGCAAAGCTGCAAAAGGCGCTGCACGTACTGAAACCAGGGACGCGGCGATTTGCATTTAGAAAGTATGTTAGTCCATTGACTCCCTTAACAATACCCCGCAATTTCATGTCCCCCATCAGCATAATGATTCGCGCGAGAAAAATTGTGCAGATCACACACGCTTTGGAAATTGGTTTAAGAGAAGCTTTCATTGGTGTTGGCGATGAACGCGGTTCTTGTTTAGTGACCATTTGGAAGAATACAGCGACCAAGCTGGTCGAATTTTCAACGATAAGCGCATCGGTAAACATGAAGATATCTTATGCATGCATGACGACGAAGCAATGATGGAGGCATGATGACTACAGCGTGACGACATCGGAATAACGACGACAGAGTGAGAACCATGTAACGACCACGACGACATGATGACTGCGCAATGACAATGTTGACGTGAAAATGAGATGATTATTCAACATCATCACATTTTAAACTGATAGGCTGTCATCTCATCATTGTCATCTCATTCATCTCTGACTTCAAGAGAAAATCAGAGAAGCCCCAAAAACTAGAAAGTGAAGGAGACGGGTAAAAAGTACAACCGTTTCTTTATGAACTCGCTATTGTCAAAGAACTGTGTTTGCCGCCATTCGTTCTGTACGTGAGTTATTGTCACATGCAACGCAGTGTGCTATGACGGAATCCAATATCAGAGGCGGCTCACCGAATTCCGAAAATGTTTTGGACTTATGATCCTAGTGATGGCTGAGGCGTTTCAAGAAAGAGGGTTTAGTGCAAGTTCGGCGATAATTCCTTAATGAAAACATTTTCGGCATCTCTCCTTTGGAGATGATTAGAAACATTAATGCGATTAGCAATGTTCCTTATAATGAGTGTGTAATTGGTTATGACGTGTTTTGTATGTTATGATGATTATTACGAAAAGCGGCGCATACCCAGCAGCACTTGTCTAGTTACACAAGTTGGCGTGAAATACGAACATTGAAGAGCGGTGCGTATGGGAGGGGGGGGGAGGCAGTGATCCAACATGGCGTGAAAAAAAATTAAATTATGGGGATTTACATGCCAAAATCACTATCTGATTATGAGACGCTCCGGAAATTTGAACCACCTGGGGAAGATGGCGTGAAATAAAAACAATTCGAACCCGACATGGATAAACAGCGTAAAGTTCGTAAAGAAGACAAATCTCATTAGGAGGATCTGGTCCAAGTGGGCCCCATTCGTTAAAGCAGCAGCCATCTGGTACTAAGAGATTATCGGATTAGTGTGGCTCTGGCGTGCAATCAATCCCTAAGCGATGTCTCAACGGTGCAGGAAAGCCTTCGTCCGGCTGCAAATTTCCCTCCGCTACAAAACGAAATCCTTTGCCGAAGTACTTCGTGTGATTTGGATTTTCTTGATCATTTTTGCAGTTTCTTGGAGCCTCGTTCTTTCGATGGCATTTTCATCGCTCTTATGCGGCTTAGAAGAATAAGACAGGCAGCAGGCAAACGTTGAGACGTTTAGCGTGGGACGTGTAAATCAGCTGGAAACTATTCGCTATATGTCTTCTATATACGCCGTCATAGCCCCCCTAGATCTAGAATTAGCTCTACTTGAAGGCCGCTGTGATAAGCTTAAGGTGCTTGTTCTCGCTGAGTCTGCTCAAGATGTCTCACGCAAAGAACACCGCTACGTACATTGTTTTCGCCAGTGCTTTTCGTATATGCTAGATGTCGACATATGCTCTCCGCACCTCATACGGCAAGCATTTGTAAAAGAAACATTCACAGTTCAGTTTGCATGGCCTGCACCACTACTCCTGAAGCAACAAATGTATCTTCAATGAATGTCAAACTTTCATAAACAAGACCACGGACGCTATAACGTAAAACAATTCCAAACTTTTCTATTCCAATTCTGCTATCAGCCCTCCACGATTGGTCAAAAACTTTTTTCGACCACCCCCGCTTCACCTGTCTGTCACGCGACGTCACGAAAACCGCGATAACTCCCCATCTGATATGATGTGTATACACTGATAATGCATGATTTGACAGAAAAAAGAAAAACAGTTATTTCTGATTCGACCCCTTTTCACCATTAGCCCTCGGCTATTGGTAAAAAGTTTTCGGGCTGCACCCACTTCACCTGCCTGTCACGCGACGTCACAAAACCGCACAAACTCACCGCGTCAAAGTGACGTGTACGCCATAAAGATGCATTAATATGCCGAACAAAACTGAATTTTCTTCGGAATAGCCGCAGGCTGCCCGGTTCCGAAAGGAATAAAAGATGGTTGCCGGCGATCGCTCAGGCGCTGGCTATTCGCACTTGCCGGAGAGCATGGGTGTATTTGCGCATAATAAATCTTCTTGCGTGGCCGTGTAACGTTTTCTAGCACTTTCGGCACGTTTACCACCTGATTCTGACAACTCTTCTTTGCTGAGGGTCCGTTTTAGCGTCATTCTTAAGCTTCCGTTGCATACGGCCGCGATTTTCGACCAGCCACCGCAAGCTGAGTAAGGAAAAGCCGACCAATCGCAGACGTTGGCACGACGCTCTTCGTCCGGTTATCGATTTTCAGTGCACTGGCTCTGCCCCATCGAATCCCTCTCCACTTGAGCGTTCTCCTCGCCTTTTGTCAGCCAAAAAGATACGACAAGCCGCTCAGTGTAGTCAATGTTATTCGTTTTTCAAGCAAACAAAAGTGACCTCCTATGAACGAGGAGAACGTTTTATTGGTGTGTTCAGACAACCCTGCGGGTGACCGCCCGGTGCTTGCGTCGGTGGTTACACAAATTTGACGTCAGGAGATTGGAATATAAACATATTGGAATAGTTTTACGTTATAGGGCCCCACGTCTGTGTTGTTTTGTCTTTATTCGGTCCTGTTGATGCGCTCATTTTTCGCGTACTGAAAGGAGTTGTTGAGTTGCCTTCCTTGCCTCAGCTTCGAGGCTCCACTGATCGGCCTGTGTAGCATGGTGTAACAAGTGACAAGTTTTCCCTGCGGCAGTACTGCTTCGTTCAAAAAACAAGACTGTTGTTCTCCGAGTGGCGGCAGGCACATGGCGACTGACAGTGGTCAGTACCTGGCGGCTAGCCCACACGTGCGTGTTCCAATATAAGACAAAATCTTCGGCGGCATGTTACACTCCTGAAACACGTGAAAACGAAAGCCTGCTGTACACCTAGTAATGCATTAAGTCATACGATCGGAGGGTTCAGACTTCTTACAAGACATAACGAGCAGCAGTGTGAAGTACACGTGTGGCGCTTTAGGTCGACCTCCTCAACGACACAGGCAAGCACTTAATGCTACTACCTAAAGGTGCAGCATGCTTGTCGCCAGTAAGTGTTACAAAAGTGTAACACAAGCCGAACACAATTACGTTGCATCCTCTAAGTAGCGGAAATCAGCACTGGCGGTCGAACACCTTGTTCCCGCCGCTTCGCAGTTCGCACCACATTTCTCACTCGGCGAGAATCCTCGGCTATAGAGTACTTCCGGGTATACCGCGCCATCCGCTAGGCCCCGGGCGAGCGTCCTCCCTCGCCGTCTCTCTCGCTTCGCAGTCGACTGTCGCCACAACTGCCGGCGCCGCATTACGTCAGCGATGCAACACCTGTTTTTCTGTAGGCGCACGCCACTCGTTGCCCTCTCCCACCGCAGCTCGCTCGAAAAAGGTCACGTGGTATTTTCGCACCAATCGACTAGACTCCGCGTTTTTCTTTTCAAGGTCATCGCGCAACGAGCCACTTAAAGCTGCCGCCTAACAAAAACAATTCTTACCGAAACCCCGAACTGATTATGCGGCGCAGCGTAGTGCGGGACTCCTGGTTAAGTTAGACCACCAGGAGTTATTTAATTCGCACCTAAATCTAAGTACACGAACGTTGTTGCATTACGCCCCCATAAAATCGCGGTCGTCGCGGCGGACATGAAACCCGCGAAGTCGAGCTCAGCAGCGTGACGCCATAGCCACTGGGCTACCACGGCGGGTTTGAGTGTTATTCCAGGCAGCTCAAATTCCGTAAGAGGCCAGCTCGATTTCAGGTGAAAAACTCCAAACCTGCGTTGTAACTTGGAGAGACTGTGCGTATGATACGAGTCAATTAGACTCAAACATAGACGATAACCAACTTATATCGATCCACCCTCAGTTCCAACTTGCAAGCTGACATTACGGCAGCGGGTCTGCCTAGTATTGCAGAAAGATTTACCACGAACTAGAGAGAAAGCACTATAGCGGTGGACACGAAAAATAAGAACAGTGGGCTCGAGACGCTCAACATGGGCGCTGAAGTGATTTTTTCTATCATTTGGCTGTTTTCCCTGCTGCATTTTCCAAAGTGCAGGAACATAACTGAAGCATCCATGCGTTTCGATCCAGATAATGGTTACCAATTTCTGGAAATCGGCTCAAGGGACCGAGCTTGAAGCCAAACGTTATGCATAGATGACTGGTTGACTCTGGCGCAGGTAACTGGCTATCACCTTGTCGCGAGCTAAAGCTGAAGAAAAAAAATATGTAGTACCAAGCTAGAAGATACTCAAAAGCAGCGCAGACAGCACGGCCCTTACCTGAAAATGAACTGAAGAAAAAGACAGCGCGCGAACCCGGAGGAGAAAACGAAAAGTGCAGAAATAATAAGAATGACTGGACATGGCCTGGAAGGAGAGAAGAGTGGCGTGGCAGAACACCGCCGAAAGAGGGGAGCAGCATGCGTTCAGACGTAAAACCCCTCAATTTTTCAAAAGTAGCGCAATTCTTAGATCTTTCCGCCACCCCGCTCACCCTGGCGCGTCCTCCTCCACGTCTCCTGTCGCCCCAGCCTCCTCCGCTCCCCCATTGGCCAATCTGTGTCACGTGGAAGCAGGCGCCGCGCTTTTGTATATTTTTTCTTTCCAGCGCGGAGCAGGCGCCGCACCTTTGTATACTTTTTTCTTTCCAGAGCGCGCCGACCTCCATTGTTGGGCCTGCGCGACGAAAGTACGGCAGGTGGACTGACGGAGTGCGTTAGCGTAATAGAATGTGTAGGGCCGAGAACTTAATAATTGCGGTGCCATGCTGCTGCGCCTTCGATTGCCGCAACAGACACAGCGAGGGGAAAAATCTTTTTGCTTTGCCGTCCGGCGGGCGCAACGCAAAAAGAAGTGTGGACTCGCAGGATCGGGCGGGCTGACTTCGAGAAAGTGGAAGAGAACGCGCGACTTAGTGAAGTAAGGGCCACGGCTACTCACAGCCTCTTATTTCGAGCCCAGTTCACGCCTTCCGCTTCGAAAAAGTGCGTGTTCATCCTCTGCGTGGTTTTTAGCGCGTTCTTTGACATTTTTTTTTTTTTCGAATGTGCTCTCTTTGTTTCATGTAGTTTCGTCTTGCGGTGAAATGCACGCACCTGCAGCTGGCCTCTGACATAAAAGCGACTTTATTCCGGGTGTGTTTTGAGCTCCACCAGAAGTTACCACATTCTCGACGCTTTTGCAAGGCTCAATAGGACTTACGATGCAGTCTTTTAGCTTCGAATCTACGGCCGCATGTATTGATTTGGTTTGTGGTGATTAACGTTTTTAACGTTCCGAAGCGACTAAAGCTAGGAAGCAGGTCGTAGTGGATGGCTCCGGATAACTTCATCTAGCTCGCCTGGGGATGTTTAACGTGCACTTTGATCGTAGAGTCAGTCATACGTGGGCCGGTAAATTCCTCGTTGGCGTTTCATAATACTCGCGCGGGCGCGCTAGCGCTGCTTTAGAAGTTGGCGCCTCGGCGCGATTGTATTTCTTCAATGAATTTTATTTACTAGTTGTAACACCTTGTCATTATTTCGTTTTATTGACGGCGCCTCCAGGGCACCACAGCGGCAACGGGAACACCAAAGCTAGAACCAGAACTGGATGGGGCTCGCCGAAGCCTGTGCATGCCAAGGGGGTATAAGATCGCGGACAGCCAATTTTGTATGCGAACACTCCCTGCGACGCCTGCATTATTGTAATGTCACGTGCTCTTCAGAGGCCTCCGTTAGCCATTACATGTGCCCTCCTGGAGCAGTACTTGTAAAAAAAAAAACAATCTATCGTCACGATTACCAAAGCACCCGCAATGAAAAAAAAAAACGGCCCTGTTGCCAGTCATTGCTGACCGCACACAGCCATTCAGGCTGTGGGCGGTCAGCAATCTCTCACGCGCAGGCCGAACAAAAGTATCCTGCAGGTACGTAAATCAACCTACGAAACCACGTGCACATACTTTCACGCTGTCAGCACCTGAAACTTTGGTAATTACGCGCGTGTTTGAGTACACCGCGTGCTTGCGTCGTGTTTCAGCAACACGAACTCTCAACGTCGCGCGCTTTACGCCTAAATACGCCTTGAATAATGGTCCTTTTCTTTATTTCTTCCGCAATTCCAACACGAAATTCTAAAGGCCAGTTACCGACTGACGAAGAAATATCGCGATTGAAAAAGCTGCTCCGCAGGGCTCGAACGAGCTTTTCTGTGGATTTCCTCCCGTAGCGTGTTAGCCGTCGTCTGCTACGGCAGGCCCACCACCGGCGGCGCCACCGTCGAGGCCGCGCTGAGCGGAGGAGGAGGGAAGTGAATGGCGCTACTTTGGGAGATTGAGGGGCTTTATTCAGACGGAAGGAGACGAGCCGAAAGGCGATTGCAGCGCCGTCGCACTAGCCTCAACTGATCCTCCACTCACCGCGGCTACGCACGGTGGACTTGGTTCAAGTCAATCGATGACAGCGGTCGTCCGGTGTGCGCTACGAATGCATCTCCACAGCCGAGATGCCAACAATCGACCGGGCCACATGAAAGGACAGCGCCGAAGCACACATGCTAGTGCCATATGGTACTTGACTTATAAGGAATTTTAGCGGCAAATACGAACTGGATCGGTCACGGACTCCTGAAAGATAATAGCGTGAAGGCGTAGGGCGCCGAACTCAAAGTAATTCAGCATAACCAGACTATTTAGCCCGGTTTACGCGTATTTGATGCAGGGTCGTGTATGGTGTCTTAATATTATAGAAGTGTGTCGTTGCCCTTATTCATGTCTCGAGCGTCAGGAACCGTGACGCGCCTGAACATAAGGACCTGTAACTCACAGCCATGAAAAAGTGTCCCGAGTCCCGCGTCTACGACGAACACTCATTCCCTTCTGTGGCTCTGCCCTTGTAGCCGGGATATTAGGCGTAAGATGCACATGGGGGGGAGGCCCAACCTAAGCCTAATCACTGTAACAGGCTCGAAAATGACTACACGAGAGGTATAGAAAAGAGATTAGAAATATATGTCAGTAGGCTGAGCGCTTCTGAACCCGTGCACATTCGTACGTTTTCCTGAATCATTTTATTGATGTCGTCGGAAATCCCCCTGACATGTTTGCACATCATAGGCAAGTAGCAATGGAATGTTCTAACCGAGAAACTTATTAATGGCGTTGAAGTTCTAGCGAAAAAAGTGGGATGAGTTTTCTAGCGATTGGGCACTACACTCAGATCGAAAGATTTTGCTACCACAGTGTTTCCTTGTTGCTTCCTTCAGAAATTTTTGAAAGGAATTTATGTAACCGCAACTATTACCCTGATGAACAATGAAAAGAGGATGCTAGTTTATTTCCTTTTAAATAGTCTTCCTTTTAACCCTTCATTACAGAAGCTGTATGTGAAGGGCGCGGAAGAGATCTTGGTTTAAATAACATAATTAAAGTGATAAGTTAGCGCCTTTAGGTTTTGCCGCCTGTTCATTGTCTCTGGCCAAACAATAAAAAGTAAAACGCAAGAAACATTAAAAACACCGAAGACAGTCTAAGAGCACGAACGTGCTTGCCTAACTATGTCATCTATGTTGAATTAAATATCACCTAAGAGAACGCAAGTTTTGGAACAATCCCTTGATTTTAATTTTACAGCCCAATTCGGCGCATGTATATATTAAGGAACGCGGCTTTTTTTGCCCATTCGTTACAACAGGAAGCCATACGAAATCATTGGGGCATTTGATAATAAAGTACATTGCATATTAGTTAGCCAGGCGTTTCATTTCTCTTAATGTTCACGCGTTAGCGTTTCTTCACAGCCTCGTGTCGGCTTTCTTTCTTCGTTGATGCACAATTATGTGGCCTGGTTATGACTTTCACGCTCTTCATTGTCGGCCTCTTTCAGTGAGTGCATATTTCCCAAATCTAAAAGCCGCGTTTCTGCTAATGAGTGCAGAAAACAAAACCTGACAACTTAGGGAATTTGAATGCGGGTTTAATTATCTCGTCGGCAGGAAGGCAGGCGGAATATTTTTTGGTTATTTTGTTGCCCACAGTGCCTACAAGGCATTACTGTTTGGGAGGGGGGGATACAAAACGTAGTAGCAGATATAAGTAGCACAAGCAATATGAAACAGGTCACAGGCACAAAAAAAATGTAGAATGGAATAAAACACAATTACTGCAGTAACTCCTTAGTGGGACTTAGTGGGATATATATATATATATATATATATAATCTAAAGTGCATTTCTAGGACGATGCAAAGAAACGCTTCCGTTGATATTATGACGATATCGTCGAGTGATGCTCAAGAGACGAGCCGCCGCGAGAACGACGGTGAAGTTGGTCGGTGCCCTTGGCGCGAGCGAGTGTCGGCCTGGCTGCCTGGCTGCAATGTAAATAACCTGTAAATCGCCTCTTTCGTCTGTCTTTTTCCACACGTAACATTCTGGCGGAGGTTACCGATCCCCGTCCTCACCACGGAACTCCGAAGTGGTCGGCACATCGAGCTTGTCACCATGCCTCCCGGTGACGAGCCCACCTCTGCAACGGCTTCGGCTTGTCCGACTGCTCCAATCATCACGATTGCCCCACATCGCGACCCCGGCGTGTTCTCTGGCCTGGAGGGACAGGATGTTGACGACTGGATCAAGCTCTATGAACAACCCAGTGCTAATAACAGGTGGCACCCATCAATTATGCTCGCCAATGTCATCTGTTATCTCGGTGCCACCCCACGCGTGTGGCACCAAACACATGACGACCAGATAACAAGTTTCGACAGTTTCAAAGAAAAGCTACGGTAACTGTTCGGCGACCCCATCGGGCGCAAGGTTGCCGCGAGAAAGGCTCTTGTGTCTTGTGTTCAGTCATCTACAGAGCCGTACGTTTCCTACATCCTCTACGTCTTAGCTCTATGCCGCAAAGCTGGCGATAATATGTCCGAAGCAGATAAAGTGGCACTTGTGCTAAAAGGCATCGCCGACGACGCTTTCAATTTGCTTGTTTTCGGCAACGTCTCGACTATCGACGCCATCATTAAAGAATGCCGTCGCCTTGAACAAGCTAAGAGCCGCTGTATCTCACACCACATTACGCGGCTACCCAAAACTGCTATTACGTTGACATGTGGGGGTCGACCGCGTCAGACCACCACCTGTGACGACGTCACCCGCATTGTTCGCCGCGAACTCGTGGCTGCCTGCTTGCCAGCTTTCTCCACGACGCCTCCCGATCCGCCAGCAACCACCATTTCGATGATTAAGGCCGTCTTCAGACAGGAGTTTGAGAAGATGGGTCTGAACTCCGTGTGTTCCACGTCTCAACCCAGCGTTGCCCAGTTCTCTAGCGGCCCGCCTCGTCCTCGGCAGTCCTTTTCTGCCACATTTCGCCTCAACTCGTCCGAATACTGTACCCCTGATGACAGGCAGATCTGCTTCCACTGCTGTCGCATCGGCCACGTCGCTCGTCACTGCCGCAACCGATGGCCACCACCTCCTCGGATATACGCCGTCGCACACTCCCGCACCTTTGCACCTTCTGTTCTCTATACCACCCGCCATGAACTCCCTGCCGCTGATGCTCCTCCTCCGAACCTTCGCTACAGCCGCTCGCCCTCACCTCGACGCCATCAGTCACCCGTCGCTTCTGTGTAGACTTCCGTCATCTGAACAACATTACTAAGAAGGACGTCTACCCCCTTCCACGTATAGACGATGCCCTTGCCTGCCTGCACGGTTCTAGCTATTTCTCGTCTATTGATCTTCGTGCTGGATACTAGCAGATTGTGTTGACGATATGGACAGAGAAAAAACCGCGTTTATCATACCTGATGGCCTATACCAATTTAAAGTAATGCCGTTTGGATTATGCAACGCCCCTGCCACCTTCGAGCGTATGATGGACTCCTTGCTCCAAGGTTTCAAATGGTCCACATGCCTCTCCTACCTCGACGAAGTCATCGTCTTCTCGCCAACGTTCGACACTCACCTTGAGCTTCTAATAACTATACTTGATGTATTTCGAAAGCCGACGCTACAACTTAACTCGTCCAAATGTTGTTTCGGCCACCGACAAATAACTGTTCTGGGCCATCTCGTTTAACGCAAGAACATTATCTAGTGAGGCGAGTCTAGCAGTGCTATTGGAAGAATTAGAGGGCAGTAAATGGGATATAATAGGGCTCAGTGAAGTTAGGAGGCCAAAAGAAGCATATACAGTGTTAAGGAGCGGGCACGTCCTGTGCTACCGGGGCTTAGCGGAGAGACGAGAACTAGGAGTCGGATTCCTGATTAATAAGAATATAGCTGGTAACATACAGGAATTCTATAGCATTAACGAGAGGATGGCATGTCTTGTTGTGAAACTTAATAAGAGGTACAAAATGAAGGTTGTACAGGTCTACGCCCCTACATCCAGTCATGATGACCAGGAAGTCGAAAGCTTCTACGAAGACGTGGAATCGGCGATGGGTAGAGTGAAAACAAAATACACTATACTGATGGGCGATTTCAATGCCAAGGTAGGCAAGAAGCATGCTGGAGACAAGGCAGTGGGGGAATATGGCATAGGCACTAGGAATAGCAGGGGGGAGGTATTAGTAGAGTTTGCAGAACAGAATAATATGAGGATAATGAATACCTTCTTCCGCAAGCGGAATAACCGAAAGTGGACATGGAGGAGCCCGAACGGCGAGACTAGAAATCAAATAGATTTCATACTCTGCGCTAACCCTGGCATCATACAAGATGTGGACGTGCTCGGTAAGGTGCGCTGCAGTGACCACAGGATGGTAAGAACTCGAATTAGCCTAGACCTGAGGAGGGAACGGAGGAAACTGGTACATAAGAAGCCGATCAATGAGTTAGCGCTAAGAGGGAAAATAGAGGAATTCCAGATCAAGCTACAGAACAGGTATTCGGCTTTAAGCCACGAAGAGGATCTTAGTGTTGAAGCAATGAACGACAATCTTGTGGGCATCATTAAGGAGTGTGCAATAGAAGTCGGTGGTAACTCCGTTAGACAGGATACCAGTAAGCTATCGCAGGAGACGAAAGATCTGATCAAGAAACGCCAATGTATGAAAGCCTCTAACCCTACAGCTAGAATAGAACTGGCAGAACTTTCGAAGTTAATCAACAAGCGTAAGACAGCTGACATAAGGAAGCATAACATGGATAGAATTGAACAAGCTCTCAGGAACGGAGGAAGCCTAAAAGCAGTGAAGAAGAAACTAGGAATTGGCAAGAATCAGATGCATGCGTTAAGAGACAAAGCCGGCAATATCATTACTAATATGGATGAGATAGTTCAAGTGGCTGAGGAGTTCTATAGAGATTTATACAGTACGAGTGGCACCCACGATGATAATGGAAGAGAGAATAATCTAGAGGAATTCGATATCCCAGAAGTAACGCCGGAAGAAGTAAAGAAAGCCTTGGGAGCTATGCAAAGGGGGAAGGCAGCTGGGGAGGATCAGGTAACAGCAGATTTGCTGAAGGATGGTGGGCAGATTGTTCTAGAAAAACTGGCCAGCCTCTATACGCAATGCCTCAAGACCTCGAGCGTACCGGAATCTTGGAAGAACGCTAACATAATCCTAATCCATAAGAAAGGCGACGCCGAAGACTTGAAAAATTATAGACCGATCAGCTTACTGTCCGTTGCCTACAAAGTATTTACTAAGATAATTGCAAATAGAATCCGGAACACCTTAGACTTCCGTCAACCAAAGGACCAGGCAGGATTCCGTAAAGGCTACTCAACAATAGATCATATTCACACTATCAATCAGGTGATAGAGAAATGTGCGGAATATAACCAACCATTATATATAGCTTTCATTGATTACGAGAAAGCGTTTGATTCAGTCGAAACCTCAGCAGTCATGGAGGCATTGCGGAATCAGGGTGTAGACGAGCCGTATGTAAAAATACTGAAAGATATCTATAGCGGCTCCACAGCCACTGTACTCCTCCATAAAGAAAGCAACAAAATCCCAATAAAGAAAGGCGTCAGGCAGGGAGATACGATCTCTCCAATGCTATTCACAGCGTGTTTACAGGAGGTATTCAGAGACCTGGATTGGGAAGAATTGGGGATAAGAGTAAATGGAGAATACCTTAGTAACTTGCGCTTCGCTGTTGATATTGCCTTGCTTAGTAACTCAGGGGACCAACTGCAATGCATGCTCACTGATCTGGAGAGGCAGAGCAGAAGGGTGGGAGTAAAAATGAATCTGCAGAAAACTAAAGTAATGTTTAACAGTCTCGGAAGGGAACAGCAGTTTACGATAGGTAGCGAGGCACTGGAAGTGGTAAGAGAATACATCTACTTAGGACAGGTAGTGACTGCTGATCCAGATCATGAGAGTGAAATAATCAGAAGAATAAGAATGGGCTGGGGTGCGTTTGGCAGGCATTCGCAGATCATGAACAGCAGGTTGCCATTATCCCTCAAGAGAAAAGTGTATAACAGCTGTGTCTTACCAGTACTCACGTACGGGGCAGAAACCTGGAGGCTTACGAAAAGGGTTCTACTTAAATTGAGGACGACGCAACGAGCTATGGAAAGAAAAATGATAGGTGTAACGTTAAGGGATAAGAAAAGAGCAGATTGGGTGAGGGAACAAACGCGCGTTAATGACATCTTAGTTGAAATCAAGAAAAAGAAATGGGCATGGGCAGGACATGTAATGAGGAGGGAAGATAACCGATGGTCATTAAGGGTTACGGACTGGATTCCGAGGGAAGGGAAGCGTAGCAGGGGGCGACAGAAAGTTAGGTGGGCAGATGAGATTAGGAAGTTTGGAGGGTCAACATGGCCACAATTAGTACATGACCGGGGTAGTTGGAGAAGTATGGGAGAGGCCTTTGCCCTGCAGTGGGCGTAATCGGGCTGATGATGATGATGATGATGATCTCGTTGACGCTTCCGCAGTACAGCCTGATCCCGACAAAACTCGCGCTGTCCGAGAGTTTCCGTTTCCGAACACAGCCGCAGACGTCCGAAGTTTTGTAGGGCTGTGGTCGTACTTTCGTCGTTTTGTTCCAGATTTTGCGACAATTGCTAGGCCCCTAACTAATCTCTTGAAGAAAGCCGTACACTTCTCGTGGGGTACTGCAGAAGCCGCCGCCTTCTCTCGTCGCGTCACTCACCACCCATTCTCGGTCTCTTCGACCCTGATGCCCCTACAGAATTGCGTACAGATGACAGCGGTCATGACGTAGGTGCCGTCTTAGCCCAGAGTCAGCGTGGCCAGGATCGCGTTATTGCTTATGCGAGCCGCCTCCTAGCACCATCGGAGCGCAACTATTCCATTACGGAACGAGAATGCCATGCTGTTGTCTGCGCGGTCGCGAAGTTCCGTCCTTACCTTTACGGTCACCCTTTTTCCGTAGTCACTCACCATCATGCTCTCTGCTGGTTCTCATCGCTAAAAAATCCTACAGGCAGGCTTGGTCGATGGGCTTTGAGGCTACAAGAATTTTCATATTCCGTGGTGTACAAGAATGGCCGCCTGCACCAAGACGCTGACAGCTTGTCCCGTTACCCTGTTGACGACTCTGACTCCTCTAATATTGCCAGTGCTTCTTGCGCATTCTCTGTATAACAGCTACTTCATTTTGCCGACGAGCAATGCCCTGACGCCTACATCAGAGCACTCATCGACCGTTTTGAACACTCTCCGGCCGATGCTGCTCTACGCCTCTTCGTACTCCCCGACGGTACTCTGTACCGTCGTAATCTTCATCCGGACAGCTCTGAGTTCCTACTTGTAATACCTAAACACCTCCGCTCCACCGTTCTAAAAGAGTTTCACGACGCACCAACGGCAGGACATCTGTCTTTCCACACGTAACAATATCATCCATGACTCTTTCTCAGCGGAACGTAATAATTTCGCAAGTATCTATTCATTTTTTAATATATAGATGCCGCTGAGTGTCAAGATTCTTTGCCTGTAGCTGTAGCTCCTGTTACCATGGTTACGTGCTAAATGTTAGCAAACAAATATTACCAAAGAAAAATACACTCTAGACTGCGCAGGTGGCCCCCAAAGAATGTTACCCTGAAACAGGCATACGCCGACTATCCTTCGATGCATCTACGAAAGGGGAGATCAGAGGATATAAAACAGCACATTTGGTTCTGCACTCTTAGGCAAAGTTACACCCTTTAGCTTACCCCTTCTGGCACACAACAATAATCGTTATCTGCCTTGATGCGTTTCCTTTCTTTAACGCTGCGAGCCCGGTACTTTCCAGTAACGAACGGCACGCGCGTTATCAGCATAGAACAGTTTACACAATTTGGAGTGCCCCTTCTGATAACGCTCGTGCGGTTCGTTACTGGAAAGTTCCGGGCTCGCAACGTTAAAGAAAGGAAACGCATCAAGGCAGATAACGATTATTGTTGTGTGGCAGAAGCGGCAAGCCAAAGGGTGTAACTTTGCCTAAGAGTGTGATATTGAATGTAAAAATTTCGGCTCACAGGTGGCGACAATGAACATGATTAAGTGATTTCGCTTCACGTTGGTCTAAAGGGCAATAGTGCTTAAAGTAGTGTTTGTTCCCGTAGTTTACCACACCTAGTGCTGAGTCTACGAGAACGTGTCGCTGTGCACGTGAATGCGTCTTCTCCTAGGCACGACGGCGTGCGAGCGTAACGGTGAAGTTGCAAAAAATTTGGAAGGGTCCGTGCGTGCGCCCCCGACATCGGAGGTTGTAGAAAGAACCTCCCGGCGATCTCGGATGAACACAGACGTGTACTGCAGCGAAAAACCGTGCCGTATGGAGCACTTCGGAATTTTACTAATAGCTCCACGTCTATGCGATGGCAAAAACGCTTGAAGAATGCAGCTGCAACTCACATCTTAAAGACGGGAAGCGGCGTGCGTCGTCCGGACTACACTGCCAACCAAACGTCAACGACGCACAGCATCCGCCGTTTGCCGATGGCAAGCAAATAGATTGGAATAGCCTTACGTGAATCTGGGACAACACTTCATTAATACGTACCATGTGGCGGACGTAGCCTTCCTCAACCATACGCCTTTTTTAGTTCCCGGTTGCATGCATGCTGAACCGCACGTTTGACGCGTGGTCACACTGGCCCGACACAATACCGAGAAGCCACTGACGACGCCAACGATCGGGGACTAGTAGGCAGACCGTGTCGCTGAGATACTGTTATCAAACTATAGGGCTAAAACGGCGCAACAGACGACCATGCGTCGTCGTATAGTGCGACAGTTATCCATGCCGAAAAAAAAAAAAACAATGTGCCGATCACCGCAATAGCCGCAGTGCCTTCGCTAGTATTTGTTTTTATTTATTTTTACTTGAATGTGTTTATATAGTTATTGCATTTGAACTGGTGTCAACGTCTTTAGCGTAGGTTACGCCTAACTGATCCGACAAGTTCCTGCTGCTGCTACCAGTTGGGCTCAACTGAAGAGTAAGCAGTCAGGGCGCTGGAAACTTACAGTTCAGTTGTGGCCTGAGGAATTTGACGTCAACCACTCTTTGAGTCGTACAGTGCGCCCATAAGAAGCGCGAAGCGGCGACACGGCCAGCGCCAAGTGGTACGTCAGCATTTCCGATGACAGGCAGTCGCCTTCACTGGCGCACCCCTTAATAAGATGCGATTAACGGGATGGGCACATCTGTGCGTAATGTTCTTCCTAAACATTTATAATTAGCGAGATGCACTGTGCAGCTCTTATATCAAACAAGAAAAAAAAGAAACGATGCCTTCGGTACAGAAGCGTAAACAATCGCCTGGCTCAGTTGCCAATGGTGACATCACTTGCGTCAGCGTCTTTTTTTTTTTTGCGTAAAAACTACATGCTCTCAAAATGAGTGCTTAAATGCGCAGTGTCTCCCCTGACAACATTTATCATACGCGCAAAGTGTATCCACAGTGAACTGCACGAAAAGCGACGACGAGCTGTGGAAATAAACCAGAAGAAACCGTACTATACGATTCTTACGGGTTTTACGAGGGGCTCGACCATATTTGTCGGTTTAGACTAAGTAGTTCAAGTGTGCAAATATTTATGCGCTACAACCTCGTGGCCCTGTGACACTTCACCGCTGTTTCCTCTATATTTAAAGCAAATGACGAGTGTGGGCTGATCGTGCCTAAAATTCACTACTGTCGTGAATCTGTAACCTGGCGCGGAAACCCACGCTATAATATTTCATGCAATGAAGTTGCGAAGTTTTCTACCACATTGCGTATTAAATGATGTGCTCATTTCAGGCTATTTCATTTCTGAATGAAAGCATGTCAATGCAGTAACTGCGGCTGTTGAGTGCCATAGGGATGGTGATAGTGCGAAGGAAATCGTATGCGGATGGACCATGTTTGTTTTCCGGAATTAAAAAAAGAGCTCCCTTGTCGCATATAGTATAATTCTTCCCCACTAGCTGAATTATTGGAAGAGGTGTACATTACTAGAGCGAGCATTCGAAACACATGTTCAACTTACAAATAAAAATTCACTAATTAAGTTCTTATTTTTTTACTTAACGGTACATATCGCAATTTACGAATTGTAGCCGGTTACTTTGCAAAACGTATGCACTGAAATGAATGTCTATATAGGATGATAGAAGTTTCCAGATATTATTTCTCAAGAATATAGGACGAAATACATTGGCATTCCAGGTACTTTCGTGCTTGAATCCATAAAAGAGCGTTTTGGGAAAAAGTAAAGCAACAGTGCATTTTTACGGCGAGTTTTTGGTTCATATCTCTGGACTGGTATCATTCTGTAAATTCATTCGAAGTGTATACGCCTTGCAAACAGATCAAGCTTTTATGGACATCGACATTTAGTTCGCGACGTCGCCCCCACGTGCCGTGCAACTTTACCTTTTTTTTGAGTCTGACGCGATGGTGTAAGTTGCGCCGAGGAGGAAAAAAAATCCCGCTTCTGAACACAAACCTTGACTACCCAGGCGGGTTCGGTGGTGTTCGCCATCGTATGTGATGACGATAGGACCGGCAAACCATCGTCAGGAAGTGATTCTTGATCCTCGATTCTTTCGCGAAAATGCGACTGCGAAGCTGAAGAACAATGTTGGGCTTTACGCCCTATACGTCCTATAGACGGTCTATAGAAAAAAGTCGATAAAGTGTTTGTTTATTTTTTCTCTACTTCCCCTCTATGACTACCTATAGACGAAAGTCGATACAGTCTCAATTTTTGTCTATTGTTTGTCTACAGACTTTCTATAGACGAAAGTCGATAAGTTTTCTATTTCTTTTTGTCTATGCTGTCTATGGACGGTCTATAGAAAAAAGTCGATAAGGTGTTTGTTTCTTTTTGTCTACTGCCCCTCTATAGACTACCTATAGACAAAAGTCGATACAGTCTCTATTTATTGTTGTTCATTCTTCGTCTTGAGCATGACTATATACGAGAGTCGATAAGGTGTATATTTCCTCTTGTCTATTCCCGCTCTACGTAGTTCTTTAAACACGCACATACATACATTCCCACACACACACGCACAAACACACACACTATATATATATATATATATATATATATATATATATATATATATATATATATATATATATATATATATATATATATATAATGAAATGGGGTTTATTGCAGCTCGTTCGGGGGATCGCAGGTAGCTCTAGATCACGAGTCCTAGCGCTTCGCATCAACAGCCCGAGCTCGTGTCTCGCGCCGCAGCGGTGGCAGTCCGCACAGTGCCACATGCATATTGCCCACTACAACTACAGTGCCACATGCATATTACCCACTACAACTTCCCCCGCGGCGAAGAGGAGCCATCCTGGCGACCTAAGGCGATGATACGATAAGGGGGTCGTGGTACGGCTTGAGGCGGCTGACGTGAACGGTCGCGCCGCCGCGGCGGCGTTTGTCCGAAGATGGCGTCACCGGTTCGACCACATAATTCACAGGCGTAGTACACGCGACGATCCGGTACGGACCTTGATATTTCGGAGCAAGCTTTGGGCTAAGGCCTGGAGCTTGGAAGGGCAGCCGAAGCCAGAGGTGAGAGTCCACGGCGAAGGACTATGTGGGCTGATCGTTGTCGTGGCGATCTTTGTGGATTCCTTGGGTATCCGACGTGAACGAGCGAGCCAGTTGGCGGCACTCTTCAGCATGGCGAGCAACTTCGGAAAGAGGGGTGAATTCAGAGGCATCCGGGTGATATGGTAGTACGGTGTCGAGGGTAGTGGATGGTTCACGCCCATAAAGAAGGAAAAATGGTGAGAAGCCTGTGGTAGCCTGAACGGCGGTATTGTATGCGTACCTCACAAAAGGGAGGACATCGTCCCAATTGGAATGATCAGACGCAACATACATGGTGACCATGTCCCCAAGAGTGCGGTTGAATCGTTCCGTTAGACCGTTAGTTTGTGGGTGATACGCCGTAGTGGTGCGGTGAATAGTGCGGCACGCGGCGAGTAGCTCATTAATAACTTCGGACAAGAAGACACGGCCTCGGTCACTGAGCAGTTCTCGCGGTGCGCCGTGCCGTAAGACGAAATGCCGTAAGATGAATGCGGCGACGTCGCGAGCAGCAGCGGAAGCAAGTGCAGCAGTTTCAGCATATCTGGTCAGGTGGTCTACTGCGACAATTATCCAACGATTTCCGTTAGCACTGCATGGAAGAGGCCTATAAAGGTCGATGCCAACCCGATCAAAAGGACGTGCAGGACACGGTAAAGGTTGCAGAGGGCCTGTCGCATGAGAAGATGTCTTCCGTCGCTGACAGGATGCACATGACCGAATGTATTTGCGGACATAAGAATACATGCCGCGCCAGTAGTACCGCTGGCGGAGCCGCTCGTAGGTTTTCAGGACGCCAGCATGAGCTTGTTGTGGGTCTGCATGGAAATACGTGCATACGTCGGAACGCAAATGGCGAGGGATGACTAGCAGCCATTTGCGACCGTTTGGCTGATAGTTTCGGCGGTACAAGATGGCGTCCCGTAGCACGAAGTGGGAGGCTTGGCGACGAAGGGCTCGAGGGCATGTAGACGTTGAAAAACTGCTAAGAATGTCAATGAGAGAGACAATCCACGAATCTTTCCTCTGTTCAGACGGCATGTCAGTAACAGCAAGCGTAGCAACCGGGCACTCTACGGATGAACGTGGCGTTTCGTCGGATCGCATGGGCGCACGGGAGAGCGCATCTGCATCAGAATGTTGGCGCCCGGATCGATAAATGACGCGAATGTCAAATTCTTGGAGCCCAAGAGCCCAACGTCCAAGACGCCCGGACGGGTCTTTCAGTGACGCAAGCCAGCAGAGCGCGTGGTGGTCTGTCACAACGTCGAACGGACGGCCATACAAGTAAGGGCGAAATTTGTTTAAGGCCCAAACTATAGCCAAACATTCTTTTTCCGTGACAGAATAATTGGTTTCTGCCTTCGTGAGGGCACGACTCGCATATGCAACCACATATTCTGGAAAGCCAGGCTTCCGTTCTGCAAGGACGGCTCCAAGAGCAACGCCGCTGGCGTCGGTATGAACTTCAGTCGGTGCACTCGGGTCGTAGTGGCGTAGAACAGGCGGTGAGGTAAGCCGATGACGCAAAGTGGTGAAGGCTTGGTCACATGCCGGAGTCCAGTCGCGAAGGTCACCAGGGCCAGCCAGGAGCTTCGCCAGGGGAGCGATGATGCAGGCAAAATTGCGCACAAAGCGTCGAAAATAAGAGCACAGACCGACAAAACTTCGGAGCTCTTTCACTGTAGTCGGCCGCGGAAATTCTGCGACAGCACGAAGTTTGTCAGGGTCGGGAAGGACGCCGTCTTTGGACACGACACGGCCAAGTATGGTCAGCTGGCGGGCTCCGAAGCGGCACTTTTTCAAGTTAAGTTGAAGGCCGGCGGTGGTAAGGCAAGTAAGGACTTCGCGTAGACGAGAGAGGTGAGTGGTGAAATCAGGGGAGAAAACTACCACGTCGTCTAAATAACACAAGCAGGTCTTCCATTTGAGGCCTCGTAGAATATTGTCCATCATCCTTTCGAATGTCGCGGGTGCATTGCAGAGGCCGAATGGCATTACTGTAAACTCATACAGGCCATCAGGCGTAATGAAAGTTGTCTTCGAGCGGTCGGATTCATCCACTGGCACTTGCCAATAGCCCGATCGCAAGTCCAAAGAAGAAAAGAATTCGGCACCATGAAGACAATCCAGGGCGTCATCTATGCGTGGTAGAGGATAGACATCTTTTCGTGTAATCTTGTTGAGGCGACGATAGTCCACACAGAAACGAATCGAGCCATCTTTTTTTCTTAATGAGTACTACAGGAGACGACCAAGGGCTGCAGGATGGCTTGATAACACCACGTTCAAGCATGTCTTCAACTTGCTCGGCGATGACACGACGCTCGGTGGATGACACGCGGTACGGACGCTGGCGTAATGGTGCGTGATGTCTCGTATCAATGTGGTGAGAGACGGTACTTGTGCGGCCTAATGATGCTTGGTTGCAGTCAAAAGAGGCGTGAAAATCATTTAAAAGAGTAATTAGCCGCTCACGTTGTGTCGGCTCGAGGTCATCAGCAATAGAGCGACAAAAAATATCCGGTGGTACTCGGTTAGATGGCACATGAGGTGCCAGTGCTGTTACGTTGGCAGTATCCACGTCGTCGGGAACATGGAAAGGCACAATAACGTCAGCGTCCACAGTCTGGATGGTACCAATAGTCTCGCCACAGTGCAAAGTCAAAGTGTACGAATTTGGGTTAGAAATCAGTATTTCTGCAGCCCCATGGTGAACCGTGAGGAGGGCGAAAGGCAACAATATAGGCTGGCGGCGAATGAAGACGGCAGCGGGTGAAAACATGACCGTCGCTTCGGCAAGCGATGCGCATGAAAGAGGGACAAATACCGCGCTGTGAGGGGAAAGGTCAGTATCTGAAGCTACACAGATCCTGGTAACATCATGAACTTGAAAGTCGTGAGATGGCAAATCGCACAGAACGGAGAACTGAACCTCAGCACGTGCACAGTCAATGACGGCGTGATGGCGCGGCAGAAAATCCCAACCGAGAATCACATCGTGCGAGCAACAAGTTAGCACAAAAAAATCAATCGAATACAATATGTCTCGAATCAGCACCCTGGCAGTGCACATAGCGACTGGCTGAACTTGTTGTGCACTGGCTGTTCTAAGCAATAGTACCGAAGGCATCATGGTCACTTTCCGTAATTCACGGCAAAGTTTCTCACTAATCACGGATACGGCAGCACCTGTATCGACGAGCGCAAGACATTTGATGCCATCAACAGACACTTCAATAACGTTAGCGGGGGAAAAACGAGGACTTGGATGTTCCGACGATGACGCGGTTCGTGCCTCAGGAACTGCGGAAATCAGTTTTCCGCCTCAGTAGTACTGGCACTGGGCCTACGACGCATGGGTATATATATATATATATATATATATATATATATATATATATATATATATATATATATATATATATATATATATATATATATATATATATATATAATTATATATATATATATATATATATACTGCTTAGCGACCGGCCGCTCGAGTCACATTGCCTGTAATCGCGTGCTTCTTCACGCTCGGCAAAACACTTCTATGGAGCACGCGTTGAACAGAAAACTGTATCGGGAGTTTCTAATGTTGCTTTACAATTTTACCATTGAGAATTTTCATCTAATTAAAACAATTTAGAGAGAGAGAGAGGAAAGGGGAAAGGCAGGGAGGTTAACCAATTGAGAAATTAATTAACACTACTTACCTAATCAGGGGAATGCAAAAAAATAATCTGAGTATCTCCAAGCGATGGCCAACAACATTACCTTGGTTCTCTCTAGCTACGTAGCATTTGCATATCTTAAAACCTGGCTCAAACTAAGTGAAACACCCCGTATACTTCTTTGCAATTCGAATGATTTTCCACGGTTTCCTGTATGACCGCGGGTGAAGGCCGTAGGGTGGGACGTCACCAAAGGTCATGTTAACTTGTGCGAACAGCCCGTATACCGATTGTGGTAAGGCATGAGATGAAGTATAAAACAGCCGATACTGTAAAATTCTTATTCCTTCAGGTTTACAAGGCGTCTATAGATTGACAATAGACAAACATTGTCAATCTGGGCCCAACCCTTGTACGCTGTAACCAAGCGCCTGCAGGTACCGGTGGATAATACGGAGCTGCCTTTGATATAAGCCACTGAAGTTGTATACTGCTGAGATTGCTGTGGAGCCTATTTGTAGACTTTAGTATACAGATAGTGTATACCTCCGCATTTGTTGACCACATGATATGATCTACGTAGTCGCTCTCGGCAATGCCAATACAGTCTTCACAGTTGTCATAGCATCACTTTTGCGGCAGTAGAATAAAGAAAGCAAAACGCCAATCCAGTTATGATAATAGATGTTTTGAACGCCAACTTCCGCTACGAGTGGATTCCAAACAAGTATCAGGCTAACAGCGCAGCGACTCGATAAACCGATGTCGCGCATGTGGTGTGCGCGTTGTGTGTCGTGCGATCTCAGATACTTTTCACATTGTCTTCATATCTCGGCTGCATCACCAACATCGGGCGGTTTTTTGTTGATTGATATCCTGCACTATAAAGTCATCG
The DNA here is from genome assembly GCF_023375885.2 of Dermacentor andersoni. NCBI lineage: Eukaryota > Metazoa > Arthropoda > Arachnida > Ixodida > Ixodidae > Dermacentor > Dermacentor andersoni. Next base: position 367,216,559 of record NC_092814.1, on the reverse strand, counting down.
AAGTTTCTCATTCACTTAATCTATGTGCCGAATTCTCTGAGCCCACCCACTATTTGGCCGGCAGTATTCCTGCGCAGCCACGCATATGAGTACCTCAATGCTGTACAGATTGCTTTGACCTATCATCGGAACGGAAAATTAGCACTAACATACGTGCTGCCATCACATTTGGCGGTACGCTGGAAGATATGCTACAAATGCGCTGTATTACTCATCGTCGCTGGCAATAATGCGTCTGAAGTGTCTGAAGGGCCCTGTAGCGGCTTTTACAAACAGAGCATTCATCCATCCACACGATAGCCCACAGCGTTTGTAACACACCTGCCAGCGCATTTCCTTCGTCAATGAAAAAAGATGAAAAATAGAGAAAAGCAACCCGTTCCGGCGCGCATGGCGCGCAGAGAGAGAGAGGAGACAAAAAAAAGAAAAAGGTGCTCACACTCCTCGGAACGCGCACGCCTGGCGCGTGGAGCTCCGACGCATGCGCGGCGACATAGCTGTCTCCGACAAGCGTAAGACAGCTGACATAAGGAAGTATATTATGGATAGAAATGAACATGCTCTCAGGAATGGAGGAAGCCTAAAAGCAGTGAAGAAGCAACTAGTAATTGGCAAGAATCAGATGTATGCGTTAAGAGACAAAGCCGGCAATATTATTACTAATATGGATGAGATAGTTCAAGTGGCTGAGGAGTTCTATAGAGATTTATACAGTACCAGTGGCACCCACGACGATAACGGAAGAGAGAATAGTCTAGAGGAATTCGAAATCCCACAGGTAACACCGGAAGAAGTAAAGAAAGCCTTGGGAGCTATGCAAAGGGGGAAGGCAGCTGGGGAGGATCAGGTAACAGCCGATTTGTTGAAGGATGGTAGGCAGATTGTTCTAGAGAAACTGGCCACCCTGTATACGCAATGCCTCAGGACTTCGAGCCTACCGGAATCTTGGAAAAACGCTAATATATTCCTAATCCATAAGAACGGGGACGCCAAAGACGTGAAAAATTATAGACCGATCAGCTTACTGTCAGTTGCCTACAAACTATTTACTAAGGTAATTCCAAATAGAATCAGGAACACCTTAGACTTCCGTCAACCAAAGGACCAGGCAGGATTCCGTAAAGGCTACTCAACAATAGACCATAATCACACTATCAATCAGGTGATAGAAAAATGTGCGGAATATAACCAACCTTTATATATAGCTTTCCTTGATTACGAGAAAGCGTTTGATTCAGTCGAAACCTCAGCAGTCATGGAGGCATTGCGGAATCAGGGTGTAGACGAGCCGTATGTAAAAATACTGAAAGATATCTATAGCGGCTCCACAGCCACCGTAGTCCTCCATAAACAAAGCAACAAAATCCCAATAAAGAAAGGCGTCAGGCAGGGAGGTACGTTCTCTCCGATGCTATTCACAGCGTGTTTACAGGAGGTATTCAGAGACCTGGATTGGGAAGAATTGGGGATAAGAGTTAATGGAGAATACCTTAGTAACTTGCGATTCGCTGATGATATTGCCTTGCTTAGTAACTCAGGGGACCAACTGCAATGCATGCTCACTGACCTGGAGAGGCAAAGCCGAAGGGTGGGTCTAAAAATTAATCTGCAGAAAACTAAAGTAATGTTTAACAGTCTCGGAAGGGAACAGCAGTTTACAATAGGTAGTGAGGCACTGGATGTGGTAAGGGAATACATCGACTTAGGACAGGTAGTGACTGCGGATCCGGTTCATGAGACTGAAATAATCAGAAGAATAAGAATGGGCTGGGGTGCGTTTGGCAGGCATTCTCAGATCATGAACAGCAGGTTGCCATTATCCCTCAAGAGAAAAGTTTATAACAGCTGTGTCTTACCAGTACTCATGTACGGGGCAGAAACATGGAGGATTACGAAAAGAGTTCTACTTAAATTGAGGACGACGCAACGAGCTATGGAAAGAAGAATGATAGGTGTAACGTTAAGGGATAAGAAAAGAGCAGATTGGGTGAGGGAACAAACGCGAGTTAATGATATCTTAGTTGAAATCAAGAAAAAGAAATGGGCATGGGCAGGACACGTAATGAGGAGGGAAGGTAACCGATGGTCATTAAGAGTTACGGAATGGATTCCAAGGGAAGGAAAGCGTAGCAGAGGGCGGCAGAAAGTTAGGTGGGCGGATGAAATTAAGAAGTTTGCAGGGACAACATGGCCACAATTAGTACATGACCGGGGTAGTTGAAGTATGGGAGAGGCCTTTGCCCTGCAGTGGGCATAACCAGGCTGATGATAATGATAATAATAATACCAATATGGATAACCAAGGGCCAGTTGGGAGAGAAGGAGGAGAAGCTCCAACGGGCAGCCAATTCAATAGAAAAATATACCTAACCAAGAGGACTCCAGTGCTGGGAGACGAAATCAGAACTCATTCGGCTCACAAAAAAAGAAAAAAAAACTGAGACCGTAGAACTGACCCGAGACTCACGCTCGAGATCAAGCTGGAAGGGAATATTATTCTGGAAAGGTGCATAGTTAGAGTGCTGCGGATGTAGCCGCAATCGAATGACAGATGTCTCCACACTCTAAACACAATCAGAAAAACAACACGACAGCTTAACAGGATCGGACTCACAATCGGACAGGGATAGGGGAACAAGACACCCTCAGACTGGTGAAAAGCCTGGTGATTAGCCAACTAGTGTGCTCACTACCTTACCATGCCGTGAATAGGGAGGAAGAAAAAAAGGCTGATCGAATAATAAAGATGACATATAAGAGAGCCCTGAGGCTGCTACGCAACACTTCAAATAAGAAGCTGCTATCCCCCGGCCTCCACAATACATTTGAGGAGCTGGCTGAGTCCCAACTCGTAGCGCAGAGGAGTCGATTAGCGCAAACGACAGCCGGCAGAGCTCTTCTTCAAACAGTTCGCCTTGGAGAATGCATACAAGCACACCGAAACACCATAGGGCTACCCTCCTAGATCAGAGATTTGTATGGATTATCACCAATGCCATAAAACCTGTATCCCACATTGCACGCAGGAAGGAGAATGGCTAGAGCAAAATACATAGACAAAACAACGAAGTACTTGGACACTGCAAGATTCACGGATGCTTCCCCATATCAGGGCAACGCAAAGGATATGGTGGCAATTTCCGTAAACCGAAAATGTAAAATCACGGCTTGTGCTTCGGTTTCCCGAGCAAGCATCATAGAAGCGGAATAGATGTCCATTGCCTTAGTTCTAAGAGAAGGCATAGAGCGAAACGCTCCACTGACATAATCTCAGGCCGCATGTAGGAAGTATCAGAGGGGGAAAATCGGCGTGAAGGCACACCGGATACTAACGAAAATCAGTAGAGAACTGAACGTCAGGTATACCAAACAATAATTTAGGCCCCGGGACACGAGGGTGTTACTGGGAACATCCATGCTGATGAGGCAGCTCAAGGTATCGCTAATTATCGAGCTGCCGATGGCAACATCGTGAAGGATGCAACACCCACTGATCCCAGATATAAAGAAATCTTGTAATGCTACAGAGAATTGAGAAGCCTCTACACAGAACCGCACGAGAACCTTCCCCCCTTGGACTCTGCGACGTTACGTAGGCTCCAAACGAACACATATACAAACGTCCATAGATTGCACATACATTACCCCACAGCATACAGAGACATATGCTCGAGGTGTGTGAGCACATCGACACTCTACCACATCACATGGGAATGCCCGGTTCACCCCGAAGACCAAGATGAGAAAAAACCAAAAGTAAGGTGGGAAGCATTGCTTTCAGACTCGGCCCTAGAAGACCAGCTCAGGCTGTTCCGGAAAGCAGAAAGGATGGCGAGAGCCAGCGGTGCCTTGGAATAGGGGCCCGAACACATGGCGTTGCCCCGTTGTGAGGTAAACAAAGTCTTTTGTGCAAATAAACTTTTCTTGTTCCGCGCGTCTAAGTAGTATTTATTCTCCTCCACCTGTCAGCGACGCAACGCCGTGTTCTCGGAACTCTAATAAAGCGAAGGAGAAACAGATTCTCCTTGCTGGTTACTCTTTCCCCACGCCACCCTTTCAACTTTCACAGTACTCGAACGGCTTTGGGCTTTTTGCGCGGCTTCAAAATATGGCTAGCGAAGTAGCGCGGAGTGTTAGAGGCGCAGAGCTAAATCTGCCGGGGCTTATAGCGATGCGTCGAAGTTCGGTTTCATGGCATAAGCGTTGGCTGATGCTGGCCGGTCCGTCGCGGAATCCCCCCTCGACCTGAGTGAAGACTGTCACCATTAAAGCTCAGCAGAAAAGTGCGCGTCATACAAGCACGCGTATACGAACGCCTGAGATATACTTTACAACGTTCACTGGATTTACGACAGGAAAAGCTTCTGAAAGCGTGCCAGCGCATTCAGGTTATATAGCGGGGGATCTCAAGATACGACGCCATACAAGAACTCGAGAAAAGCAAGAGTACCTTGCTCCGCCTGCAATTTTGTTGCAACGATGACTGGCTGTTTTAGATCTCTATGCAAACAAACACCTGGGACGGGTATTTAAGATATGATCGGCACGTTGGAGTGGAGCGCTCGGCATGCACTAGGTTCGTTCTGTAACCCCGATAGGTTCCAAAAGAGAGAGCTCTCACAGGCTCTGAAATTTTCCGTAGAAGGTCTTTCGAGATTTAGCTGGGTCGTGAGCACGTGATCTTGACCACTTGTAAATAATGTGAGGTAAGTTCCCGTGGCGCGAGAACTGATTCATCACTTTCCCGGCTTCTGCGCCTTAGCTGTCTTTAAAAGAGTATCTTTGGATTATACGGCTCCTTATCTCCTCATTCCGCAGCTTGAATCGGAGAGTGGAGTATCTATAGACCATTCGAGCAAAAGCTTCTTAGCAGCAGTTCTCATCGACGTCCCGCGTTCTTTCTTTCGTATACTGACTTTCCACCAGAATCACTTTCAAAGTCATACATAATTATATGAAGCCTTACGGAGAACGAAATACATCCGTGCAGCGTTTCAGAGGGTGACTAAATTGTATAATACAGCCTAGAGAGAGAGCGATACTTAGAGAGATAGAAGGAAAATAAAATCTGAAAATGTTAGCCTGCAGAAAGGCTTGGTATGCTACCCATGAAAAATAGCCATATGTTGGAAAAGATGGAGCGAGATAAACAGAATGGTAGGTGACCCTAATGTTTGACTTACGTGTCTCTTAGCGGCTCTCGCACCTCGACTTTGGTGTTCTTTAGGTTAACTTTAGGCGCACGTAACGCTCGAACCGAAGTGCGAGGCAACGCTTTTCCTTTAATTAGCCGGTTAACTATCAGGCCACCTTCTTGTGTCAGACACCATTAGTTAGGTAACTACTTCCGCTTTCTACTTCCGGGTTTCCACGAATTTCGCCAAAGTCGTGCTCACGTGCAGGGCTCTAAACATGTTCGTAGGGGTGGGCAGCGGCACCTGGACGAAGGACAAAATGAAGTAGACGATGCGAGCCTAGACTAACTGGTTTATTTTTTCAAACAAGTGAATAAATATACGGAGGACGGATCATGTGATGAAGTGACGCGTACATGTGGTGAAATAATCTCCTTAAGTCTAAGATTCTGTGCTTTGGTGTGCGGTAATCAGTGATTTCTAAATAATTTTAAGAATTCCAAACACTTCAGTAACTCAACTTGTAACTAAACTTATGTTCTGATATCACATATATAACGATACCCATGAATGTTGTACTGAACAATTTTTTTCTATCTGTTTTATATTTTGAATTTCGTCCCCCGTTGTCTCGGTTATTTCTAATTCTAATTATTCCAGACAAATCAGTAATTCCAGTTGTAGCTAAACCTATGCTCTGATATCATCTCTATAATGATCGAAACCCATGAATTTCGTACTGCACTAGTTTTTTCTGAGTTTTCTTCTGATTTTTTTTCTCATCGCCTGGGCCTTACCTTGAATACTCTGTAGCGCGAGCGCGAACAATTACGAGTCATCAGACACAGGAGGAAGAGGAAATGAAGAAAGAAGGCAGGGATCTTAACCAGAAATGCGTCTGATTGGCTACCCTACTCTGGGGGACGGGAAAGACGGTATAGAAAGATAAGATAGAGGGAGGGAGGAGAGGAAAGCCGCGGTGAGCGCGGGCACGCACGCGGAGGGCCTGAGCGAGTCAAAGACGTTTACATAGGCCAGTCACTCTCAAGAAAGACAAAAGTGCCTTCATAGCTTTGTGGGCCGACGAGCGATGGTGACGGTCTTCAAGTAGCACCTGCACAGACAACGGCCGATCGTCAGGTCGTGCAATGCGATAGATGATGTTTGTCTTTCCGACTGAAATCGATGACAATGGCACAATAAATGATCGATGTACTCTTCCACGCCGCAGACATCGCATGCAGCACTGTCAGTGATTCCAATCAAAGTAGTGTACGCCTTCGTGAAAGCCACTCCCAACCATGCACAGCCGGTATAGAAGCGATGCCTCAGGTCGGTGAAGCCCGGGTGGAGGTCGGAGTTGTGGCGAAGGGTTCAGTTCGTACAATCTGGTGTGGTTTATATTTGGGGTGTTTCACTCTGTTAAAGATAGCTTGCGTGCCAGCTGACGAAGCTGTCTTGCAGCATCTGTCCTGGAAAGAGGAATGGGAACGATGTTTTCCTTGATGTGAGCCCCGGCAGCTTTGTCTGCTTGATCATTTCCACTGATCCCGCAATGGCCACGTAGCCACTGGAAAATAATTTCATGCCCTTTCTGTTTGACGTCGTGATGGAGTTTGACAATTTCGTATGTTAGCTGTTTGTGAGCTCCACGTCTGAGAACTGACTGCATGCTGTGAAAAGCCGGTCTCGAGTCGGAAAGCACTGCCCATGTACCGGGATTTTCTGTGTCAATGAATTGAAGCGCACTGCGCAGAGCCGTGAGTTCTGCAGCCGTGGACATCGTGACATGTGACGTCTTGAATCGCAGTCTTACTCCTCTTGGCGGTATAAACACAGCACCCCCAGAACTGGCCGATGTGGTCGATCCGTCAGTATATATGCGTACGTGACTACTGTATTTCTTGTACAGCAGGAGTAAGCTCGATTGTTTCGGAGAAAGCGGTGGTAGATCTGACATTTTCTGAAGTCCTGGAATTCTGCGGTGTACTTCAGGACGGCCTAAACACCATGGAGGAGACCCCGACCTTGCCGCAAATGTGTACTCTTGTGTAAGCGAGGCACGATATGCACTGGCAGTTTTCTAAATGACGTGCGGAGTCTTTCCAAGCTGAGATCGGCGAGGTGGTGGCAAGGGGTCCTGGCAGTGCACGACATGTGTCTGACATGTGCACGCATTGTCTCGACGACGATGTGCGTCGTGATTGAATAATCTTGAGCAATGGCAATAGTTTGCAATAATGCTCTGAACTGTAAGTAAATTGGTCTTGCAGGCGTTGGATATTACAGGTAGGCTGTACCGGAGAATCCCAACAAATAACACCCCATACAGCTGTAACATGGATTGTGTGGACATCCCCCAGTTCATTTCTGCAAGGAACCTGAATAGATGACATATAGCAGTCAGTCGCTTTTTCACGTGGTTCACGTGACGAGTCCAGAACAAGTCTCTATCGATCACAACACCAAAGAGCGTGTCACGTCTCCTGCACGATATAATTTGTCGGTTGATTGATATGGCGTACGCAGACATTGACTTCCGGGTAAACGCTACCACTGTGCACTATTCCCACGTCACCTCCAGACCTTGTTCACGAAGGTAGCATGATGTCGAAGGCCGCCTTCTGAAGCCGAGCGCGAAGCTGAAGCCGTGTCACCCCCGACGTCCAGATACAGATGTCATCGGCGTAGATAGAGTCGAACAGTGCTTGACAGGTCCTCGAGTAGTCCAATAATGGCTAGATTAATAAGCGTTGGGCTTAGTACACCGCCCTGAGGGACTCCGTGGCTACTGTAATACTGTGCTGTCGGGCCGTCCCCTGTGAGCACGTAGAATGATCGCATCCGTAGGTAGCTACGACCCCAGAGATATATCTTTCCACCAAGCCCTATTGTTTCTGAGGCGTTAAGGATGGCTTCATGGGTAACGTTATCATGAGCCCTTTTAACGTCTACAAACAAGGCAGCAGACAAGCGTTTACAGGTCTTCTGGAATTCGACGTACATTAGAATGTCGATAACGTTGTCTATAGATGAACGGCCGCGTCTGAATCCTGTCAACGTGTGTGGGTAAATTTCATTGTGTTCTGGGTACCTCTCCCAGGAGTTATAATCATCCGTTCCATTAGTTTGCCTACACAGCTAGCAAGCGCGATCGGACGTAATCAGAATCAGGCGACTTGCCTTCCATTCTTGAGGAACCGTGCCACTGCCACGAGTCATTGTACAGGAGCAGAAGTGCTTTTCGAGCTCGTTCACCAAAGTTACAAGAGGGCGGTATGTAATTCCATTTGGTCCTGGCGCTAAGGAACGCCTGCATAAAGCAAGCGCAGCCTCTAGTTCGCCCAGAGAAAAAGGGCACATCATACAGGGATCACGGGAGAATGGTAAGTGATCGGCAGCCCGCGTTCAAGTGGAGCTTGTTTCACCGGCAATCCTCTTACTGGAGGACTCAGCGACTTCAATTCCTTCACATTGTAGGTAAATAGCCAGGGATTTAAATAGGTGGCGCTGTCCAGGGGTTGTACGGAGGCCACTAACAGTTCTCCATATAAGAGACAAAGGCTTTTGGGGATCCAGAGACTCGCAGAAAGACATCCATCGTTGTGAAGCCCAGCTTCTTATACGACACCTTATTTTCCTCTGCGTGCATCTGGCCAATCTCAAATCATGAATGGACTTTATGAGCCTATATCTTCGTTCCGCACGGCGGCGAATCGCCCGAGGTTTCTCTAACTCGATGTCGAATTCGTAGCGTGCGGAGATTTTCAAAATAGAATGTGTGGTAACCTGTAAGGCATCTTTTATTGCGTTCCATAGTCGGGATGGTATGTTGTTTCGACAGCAGTCTTCCATGATTGATTTAAATTTCGGCCAATCGGTGCATTGGACGGCACCGGAGAACTTGGAGCTAGTAAGCCCCTCAATAGTGAAATAAGTTGGGATGTGGTCACATCCCCGCGTTTTCAAGTCCGAGAACCATTGAACCATTCTGTTAAAGGAACGCAAAACAAAGCTAAGCTCCAGGCAGCTACTATACGCTGTTCCTCGCAGATTGGTGGGGCTTCCATTATTTAACAAACAAAGTTCTCGTTCAGAGGCAATGTTCACTAATCGTCTGCCCCTTGAGTTAATCTTATCGCTTCCCCAGAGATAGTGGTGGGCACTGAAATCTCCAGTTATCACCCACGGCAGCGGAGTCGTTGTCGAAATTTCCCGTAAGCGCTCGCAGTTTAGACGACTTGATGGTGGTAAGTAGGCTCCCACAATTGTGCGAGTCACCTTCCTCTTCTTCACAGTCAAACACACGCACTGCTTTTCATTGTCCGGTGACACGGGGTGCTAAACACACGTCATGTCACGGCGTATAAAAACAATAATCTTGCTGCATTGCCCGTGGGTGGAGGACATAATGCACTCATACCGGAACAGTCTGATGGCAGATGACACGTTTGGCTCACAAATGACAATAATGGGAAACTAATTCACTAATACAAACTGTCGAAAGTCGGATATACGCGACTTAAGTCCTCTGGCGTTCCAATGAAAGACGGATGCATTCTAGACCTCCTCTCGAAACGATGGTATCTGACGTGCCATTGCTTTACCCTACAGCCAAAAGCACTGGACCCAGGTCGTCCAGCACCTGCAGCGTGCTCTGGGCCGACGGGGTTTTCATGTTGTTGAGTAGAACACGCATAGCATTCATCAGTAACTGCAACATTATTATAACCTGGCGTTCATCAGATGTCGTTGCATCGGTGCTTTGTGAGGATGTCGATGATGGCGCTTTCCTAGGTGTCTTCGCGGCACGTCGTGCGCTTGGAAGTGCGGCCCACTCTGCAGGATGATCGAGCCCTGCTACTTTCTTCGTTATCGCGCTATCTTTCATGGTGGCGCTCCGCGTTGTTGTAGCAGCCGCTTTGGTGGAAGACGGCGTGTTGTTTGTTGCGGCGTTTCGCTGCACTCTTCGGTGGGGATACCGTCGCCGCCTAAGTGTAGCGGCAGCCTCGTTCTGTGTGGATTAATCCCGAATCATGCGCTTCAGAACCGCGAATTCCTTCCGGACCATTAGGCAGTCCTTCGATGGGGAAATCAGGGCACTTCAATATACAGATACGGGCTACCTAAACACACGTATAAGCTAACTCTAAAAAGTGCAGCCCCGACTTGCAAACAGAGCTCTCATTTATTTTTATCCCAAGACATACTGACCTGGCAACAGTTTGTAGCCTCGTTCAATCAGTGCAGAATACCTGTATTTAGCTTCTGAAGGCACGACAGACCTTACTGCCTATTAACTGTGGGATGGTACGCAAAATGCTGCAAGACTAGTCGCGGTGCGGAGTTGCTTATATGAAGGCCGAAAACAATCAAGTATCGTACCTGTAGTAGTAGAGCAACACCGAGAACAAGTGATTGCACCTTTCGGAGGCCCGCTACGCCCAAATACTTCCCTTTTTTAACCTGTGCTCCGAGATATCCGACTCCAAAATTTTATTTGTCGTTCGCATGATTACGCATGCAAGAAAGTTAGGATCGACGCAAAGCTCATCCCTGATGTGACGCGGCTGCTGCGTGCGGCGTTTCGTCGGACAACGGCGCGGAGTCATTGGCAAAGATGATCACTTTCCCACTTCCCCTGTCTCAGTATACTCTCAACTTATGCACATGCATTGCACTAATTGTTTATAATGTTGAAGCCAAACTGAGGGCACGTGTGTCTACGGCGCAGGTTATTTCGCATCTGTAGTCGACGGTAATTTGGTAATTATAGGACGAGACTCAGTAGCACAAATACATAATGTAAATAAGGAAACACAGCGGACCCGTTGTACCACTGCGCCCGAAAGTACTCCAGTTCGTACGGCGGTGTGATGCGCGTTTTTTTCCTTTTGCTATAGGGAACTGAGAATGAATAGTGAGAAAGAACTCGAGTTACGCTAAAAGTCTACACTCAAGTTTAGACACTCTAATTTGTGTAGTAGCAGTTTGACATATTTTGTCAAAATCTTTTGAAAAGTAGGAAGGTACTAGACTAGAATGAGGAATGATCAGGAATAATTAACAGAATGTTGAATAAAAAATACACCTTGTAAATCATTTGAAGCCTCCATCTTTCTGGGAACTTCACTCTTGAATAATCAAAGATTCCATTTCATTTGTGTGGGAAACATATAAAGTGCATTTCGTATAAAAGACGCTTTTGGAATCCGAGTTGTGATCCTATAATGTGCTTGAATAAAGAAAGTAAGTCAGGTTTGAAAACAGGATGCCGATAATATTTTGCCCCCTCTACTAAGAGATAGGAGAAATATATTACAGGAAAGACATAAAGGTTGACCTGACCTAGTGTGCTCTATCCTGCTGCCGTAAATATAGTGCACAGTGTAAAGGAGAATGTTTTTTACGTGGTTTATGGACTGGAATCACGTTCCTGAGCTTACATTCAGCAGGAAAGGAACCAGTGTCCAGTCACTTCTGGAATATTATGCTTAATATAAAGGATATCTGGCTGTGATACTCAAGAGCTTGGCCGTAATGTGATCCCAACCAGGAGAACATGGAAGTTTTAACTCCTTAATTGTGTTTTCCATGTCATTTGAATTCAATGTTGTCGGAAACATTAGGGTACTTTAGTAGTGATGTGTGTGCCAGGAGAATTGATGCGCTATAGCCGACGGAAATGTGGAAAAATAGTTGGGCCGAACTCATGCGCAATGCTTATTGTGCTACCGACCACTGAACTTAAAGCCCCCAACATTTTATTGAATTGCCTTTCAGCATTAATAACCATGTATTTTTTAAGGAAGAAAAACCCCAGCGGAACCAACCTTGGGCAAAAGGTTAGTAATGGTTAGCTTGCGCATTACGACAAGATACGCGCTGCGGATATCAGCGACGAAAGCATCCCTCAGCCACCTTCGTCTACATTGCCGAGAGAGCGGACACGTGTTAACGCCTTAAAACCTCCCTACCTTCTCCTTTTCCCTTTCCTCCCTTCTTACAAGGCACGACCGTGCTTCAGCCTTCTATAAACGGAAATTTCGATTTTCATCGTAAGCTAGAAGATGCGCGCACTCATATTTTTGTAAGTAACATGTTGCTATGCGCCGCGCGGTAGGCGCCAAGCGTCTCAAGGCGCTGGCCTGCGCAGGAGAAATTCGTAAGTGTGTTTTATCCCGGCTTTTTAGGCATGCATCCCTGGCCCAATAGTTTGAGCGTCGGGGGTTTTCTGTATAAAAGCATGGGAATGAATAAGAACGCCGAGAGAAAGAGACAATTCAACACGGCATACAGAAGAGCGCATTGGAAGAAAAGAGAGAGACATGGCACATATATGACACGTATTATACGACATGACATATGTACAGATGAATATATTTGTTATGATGAAAACTGCGCGTTCAGTAGTTGCTTCTGTGGAAAAAGACGAATAAACGGAGAAGGCGGGCACTGCGAAGAGAAGAAGAAGTTGGAACAATGAGTAACTCTTTGCCTGGTTTCTTCGCGTCTCGTTAGTTTTATACATTTTTGGTGGCGAAAACCTCCGTGCGGACTCGTTACCTTCATCGCACGTCTCCAAAGGCCTGCTACTTACCGCTCCGCGTTGCGAGCGGCGAGGAATGACTGGATAACACATCGTTCATGATCGGCGTGTACACAAGACATGTATCAAGAGCTAATCGGATGGATCGCCTCAAGACCAAGCGGTCGGCTCGACGAGCACAGAATACGCAGATTATGCAGGAAGCACAGTTGCTACTTACAGATCCTACTGTGCACAAGCCCAAGCTTTCAGGTATTTTTGACCGTCTATCTGCTAGCAACAACCAGCTCTCCAAACCAGCTCTCCACTTACTATATGCCACATCGGGAAGTTATACGAGAGCAATCGCTGACCACCAAACTCCGAGTCGATGCACTAGAAGAGCACATTGCCGGCGATGAGCTCGAAGCAGAATACCTAACTCATGCAGAATATAACGATCAAGCTATCAGCATGCTTGCCGAGATTCGGTGCAAGATCGACGCTTTGGCAGGCGTAGACAGTACAGCGGAGTCTGCTCCTCAAAATGCAACCCCGACAGTTCCTGACGCTATGCCCAGAATTGGCCCAAGGCTTCCGAATCTTGATATGCCGCCATTTAAAGGCGACATTCACAAATGGGCACCTTTCTGGGAGCAGTTCGAGCAGACTGTTCATCTCAAATACGCTATATCGACAATGATGACGTTTTTCTATTTTCGGCATTATCTTGTCGGGGAAGCGGCAGCGGCCATTGCCGGTTTATCTTTACCGACTTCTGAAGCTTGCTACTCAGATGCTGTAGAACTTCTCAAAGAACGTTTTGGCGATCGTCAAAGAATAGTGCAGCACCACCTGACAGCGCTTCACCATCTACCTCATGCAAAGAGCGGAAGCGACGTACGCGGCCTCAGGCAGCTGTATGATGCCGCGCAACTACATATCCGTTGTTTTACTGCACTAAAAGTACCCATTCTCAGTTTCTCTGCAATACTGATAGATATTCTACAGAAGGCATTGCCATGCGAGATCGTTCTTGCATATACGCGAGGAAAGCGAGGTCAGACTTTACGTCAACATAAGCCTGATACGAACCTCTCGGAGCCAGCACTGGCAGCCGCAACATCGGAAGCGGAGTTAAAAGAGCTGCTCATGCTCACACGTGTTGAGTTAGAAAGCCGAGAGCAGTGCAACACATCGTCACAACGATCTGTCGACCGTGCTGAGAGAACTGGAGGGAGCAGCACCGCTTCCATACTGCAGAGTGCATCATACAGCTGGAACGAGTGTTTCTTCTGTCGATCTAAGCACAGTACACGCGCCTGCGACGCCAACCTATCTCTTGTCTCCAAAAAAGAGAAGCTAGCTAAGGATAACTGCTGTTATATATGTACATCACGAGGTCACCAAGCACGGTCTTGCCACGTCAAACTCACGTGCTCAGCTTGTCACGGAAGATACGCCTCGAGTATGTTTGACCCGAACTACAGAAAGAGAAATACTATAGCGGAAACTTCGAGACCAGCGGTGGCTTCAGGTAGTACAGCAGGGATAGTCTCGTCGCAATCAGCAATGTTTTGCGACAGAGATTCCACAAACGCTTGCGCAAGGACGAACAGAGAAGTGTAGCTGCAGACTTTTCGCGCTTTTGTCGTTAAAAATAACAGGTCCAGATACATCAGAGGGATTACGGATGGAGGCAGTCAGAGATCATTTATCACAGAAGATCTGGCTGTAAAACTACAACTGCAGGTACTGGGAGACACCAGAATATTATTCAACACGTTTGGCAACACATCCCCAAGTTCTGCTGAAGTACGAAAGGTTGTTGAAGTACCACTGCGTAGTCAGCACTGTTCCGACATCCATCTTGTTCAATCAATTATAGTTCCAGTTATCTGTGGCGACATTGCTGCGCCGACAGCTGATAACAACTTCATTCGGAAGCTGCGATGTGAGGGCAAATTTCTTGCTGACGACAAGAATTTTCTTGAAGCGGATACTGAGAACGGCCTCAACTTGTTGATTGGAGCTGACCATCTTTGGGAAATCATGATGGGAGAAGTTGCAAGGAGCATAGAAATTCCAAGACTGGTCGCAATCAACACGGCATTCGGATGGACACTTGCAAGGACCAAATTGCCAAAAAGTCTTTCTTGACTGCAGAGCTAACGTTATGGTCTGCGTTCTCCGAGTGGAAACGATTACTGACGATGACACAACCTCGGTTCCATGGTTCCGAGGAACAATTCGCAAGAAAAATGGCAGATACACCGTGGTGCTGCCTTAAAAGAAGATCAGAAACAACTACTTGGAAGTAACCGTGATACCGCGCTCGCACGTCTACAAAAACTGGCAAAGAGGCTGTCAATGAATGAAGGATTATTGGAGCGATGCAATGCAGTCATCCGACAATGCCTGGAGCTAGGACACGCTGAAGTGATACCTAAGAGTGTTCCTATTGGTCGGGCCACCTATTATATGCCACATCGGGAAGTTATACGAGAGCAATCGCTGACCACCAAGCTCCGAGTCGCGTTCGACGCATCGTCACACGCTCAAGGCTTTCCATCACTGAACGACTGCCTTGATAAAGGGGTGAACCTCAACCCAGAGTTACTGCGAGTACTGCTTCACTTTCAGTGGTTTCCGGTCACTATGAGCTCGGATATCGAGAAGGCATTCTTACAAATTGAGATACAGGAGACCGACTGACATGCATTCCGGTTTCTCTGGTTTGATGCCATTCCCGTCACCCAAAACAGTAACATTGTCGAATTGCGCATGACCCGGCTACCAGTTGGATCAACATCAAGCCCTTTCTTGCTCATGGCGACTATTAATCACCACTTCGACACCGCTTGTGAGGACAAAGCGCTTGCTTCTATTTTGAAAAAGTCCTTTCATGTAGACGATTTACTGGTGGGTGCAGAGACATTCGAAGATGGTCTGAGCATCTATGAGCGATAGAAGGCTACTATGCGAGATGCAGGCATGAGTCTCAGAAAGTCGAAGACCAATAACCAGCAACTACAGAACATTTTCGACAACGAGGAGGCGCAAGTGGAAGGTACATCAAGGGAATCAACTGCAGCTTTGGGAATGCAATGGGATACCGAAAGTGATTACTTCAAGTTTTCTTCCAAATCTACAGCCCAATACTTAGCCTCTGCGCAGCCGGACACAATACGTTCACTTCTCAAGGCTGCTTCCCGAATTTTCGACCCTCTTGGTATTATCTCGCCTTTCACCGTCACTGCAAAGCTTTTGTTTCAATGACTGTGGGTTTAGGGCTAGTCTTGGGATAACCAGTTACCAGAGGAGATCAAGAAAACGTGGACAGCATGGTGCGCAGACGCAATCTAGCTTGGCTTCATCAAGATTCCGCGCTGCGTGAAAGATGGGCTATATGGAGCGGTCGAGAAGGCAGAGCTGCATATATTCATCGACGCCAGCCTGAAGTTTTATGGAGCATGGGCCTATTTGAGACCAGTTGATGACGGCGAAAATACAACTACAACATTAATGGTAGCGAAGTCTCGAGTAGCGCCTACCAAGAATTTAACACCGAAGCAGCTCGAGCTTATGGCTGCGGTAGTAGGAGCCAGATTACTAAAATACATCCGCTCATAGTGCGATTTAACGCATTTTCCCTGCGTTATGTCGACAGTCTCAACGAATACACTGAGCTGGATCCGGGGTGACCGTAATAAGTGGGGTCAGATTGTAAAGCACAGAGTGACTGAAATCGGCGCAATTTCTGACCCACTGTTATGGCGTTACTGTCCAGGAGAAGGCAACCCGTCAGATTTATTGACTAGGGGCGTATGCTTAAAGATTCTACGTACATGTCACAGCTGGTGGAGGGGACTTGAATGGTTATCCCAGCCAAGATCAACTTGGCCGGCAGACTCGGACATGAGGACACCGATCTACGAAGAGTCAGAGTGTGGCACGCAACATGTATTTCTTCGAGCGCCGAGAGAATAGTGGACAGCCTGATTGATTTAAGGAATTTTGGCAACCTACAGAAGCTCCTGCGCGTCACCGCTTGGGTATTTCGATTTGTGGATCGATGTCGTCGTATTCAAACGTCGCTCGGTGGAATTACTTCGACAGAGGAGCTAAACAAGGCTGAAATG
This sequence comes from Dermacentor andersoni, assembly GCF_023375885.2. Classification (NCBI taxonomy): domain Eukaryota; kingdom Metazoa; phylum Arthropoda; class Arachnida; order Ixodida; family Ixodidae; genus Dermacentor; species Dermacentor andersoni. Next base: position 367,199,754 of record NC_092814.1, on the reverse strand, counting down.
TTCTGGATCTGTTGTGTCTAGCTCGAAGTATTCACGAATGACATTGAACACCTTTGGCTTAGAGACACTGTGCAGAAACACTCCGTACTGCGCGATCTCCACCCTTACCTTGATCACAGCGAGCAGCTTCGACTTGGTGGCCGACTTCAAAGAATGAACGCTAAGTATGACGAAAAGCACCTGGTTATTCTACCGCAAAAGCATCCCTTCACGGCCTTAGTTCTTATAGACGCCCACTGCAGAGTTTTACATAGCGGTGTTGCAAGCACTATGATGCAGATTCGACAGCGTTGCTGGGTTATACGTGCTCGACAAGAAGTTAAACGGATCATCAATGCTTGCTTTCTCAACGTCAAACCTGTAAAGATGCAACTTGCGCCAATGACTGAAGACAGGCTTCTCATATCACGTTCGTTTGAAATTGTAGGGTTAGACTTTGCAGGCCCACTATATGTAAAGCAACATGAGACTGATGGAATTACATACAAAGCTTATATTTTGTTGTTCACGTGTGTGACCACGAGAGCTGTACACCTTGAATTGACGAGTGAAATCTCTACAAGTTTCTTCTTACTAGCGTTCCGTAGGTTTTTGGCTTGTAGAGGAGTGCCCGCCACACTGTACTCCGATAATGCTCTCGCATTTAAGAGAGCATCGCGAGACCTATGAACACCATTTGCATCTTTGCTCTTGATGCATCGCATAGAATGGAAATTTATTATGCCAGATGCGCCTTGGTGGGGCGGCTGGTGGGAGATTTATCCGATCAGTCAAGTCATCTTTACGCAAAGTGCTGGAAAAGAGCAAGCTCAACAGCGAACAAACTGAGACTGTACTGCTGGAGGTAGGGGCGGCTATCAATTCAAGACCCCTAACCTATACGTATACGGACGCTAGAGAGCCCTCTCCACTATGTCCTGCTCATTTTCTGGTCGGGAGCTCATTTCTTGCCTCTGCAGAGCGAACCAACAGTGACGACGAAGCCCGAAGTGCACATGATACGCGACGTGACCGCAGCAAGAAGTTGCGATACCGCCAGAAGCTCGTGGACAACCTGTGCATCCGATGGGAGAAAGAATACCTCCTCGAGCTGCGGGCACTTGACCTCTACCCATCACATCCTAGTAGTAGTCTACAAGTAGATGATGTAGTACTCATCGAGGAACCTAGCATCTCTAGAGGTATTTGACCACTGGGGCGAGTCGGGGACGTTTTCCCCGGTCAAGATGGAATAATCCGAGCCTACCGTGTGAAAGCTCAAGATGGCAAGGTTATAAGAAGGCCAGTGCAGAAATTGTACGAGCTTGGATTGGACAACGCTACTGTGGGGCGGGAGTGTGTACAAAAGACGAATAAACGGAGAAGGCAGGCACTGCGAAAAGAAGCAGTTGGAACAATGAGTAGCTCTTTGTCTGGTTTCTTCGCGTCTCGTTAGTTTTATACAGCTTCAATTTATCTCTGGTAATTTGCGCGACAGTGCTGTTAGGAAGCGAATGCAATTGCTCGCGGTAAAGCCGAGATGTTAAATGCGTAAGTGTTCCCATAAATGCGAGTGAAGCTGAAATCATTATGAAGTCGCGATGTGCAAGACGCGCATTCAAGTGGCAAGTTTGATGGCTTCATTTGGTGAACATATCTATGGAGCAAGGACAGAAGTGATATGTCACGTCGGCTACTTAGTGTTTGAAGGGAGACGTCAAGTTTTATTTCCGTAGCACTTGGCTGGCGGTTGTAATTGAGTGAATCTACCAGCTGAATTTTGGATGGCTTCTAACATGCTGATTAAGTATTCATGGTAGAGAGACCATATAGGGGACGCGAACTCAAGCTTGGGGCGTACGAATGATAGAAATGCTAATTTCCGGATTTTAGACGAGCAGTTACACAAGTCGGGACGAATATACCCAAGAGATTTGGAAGCGTTTACACAAGCGGTTGTAATTTCAAAGGCCCAGGAAAGAATTCGTGCAAAATTAACGCCTAGATATTTACATACTAATACCTGAGATACTAGATTTATATAAAAGGAAAAGCTATGGTTTGAAGTTGTTTTGTGTGAATGTCATAATTTTCATTTAGATGAGCTAAGTTTCATTTACCAGTCTTCACACCATTCGGTAACGAGATGAATGTCCTCTTTAAGAATATCCCATCTTCAAAAACACGCAGGCACGATGAGATGCTATTGGGCAGATCATTGATGGAAATAAGAAAAAGCAAGGGTCCTAGTACGCTGCGCTGCGGTACACCGAAACTGAAATATTGCACCACTTCAGCAACTTTCTTTGAACCAACCCAAATTTCATGGCCGCAACTTCTTTCGTATTTGCCGAGTGAAACATCCAAAAATACGAAATTCACGGGTAATTGCCTTTAATAACATTTGTTTGTGTAACGTTTGTTGGTCATGAAACTTTATCATCAAATGGCAGACCTGAGAGATCGCAAAAGAGAAGGAAAGAAACGAAGAAGCATTAACTAAGCCAATGCCGGCTTGGCTACCCTATACACTTGGCGAAGGAGACAGATGGATAGGAAAAAGAAGAAAAAAAAAGGGCTAGTAGTGTGAACACCCTCGCAGAAAACGTTTTACTGATAGTTTCAGAGCGGTCGTACAATCTAGCCTGCTCCAAAAAACTCAATGAGCTTTTTGTGAACTCAGGCATGAGTGAGTGCTCTGGCCGAGGTCCCAGCATTCTGTCTTCCGAGAGTAAACTTTAATCTAAGCGAGGAGACCAGCTCACAAAGCCCATCCTAGAGCTTCGAAGAGGTGAGAATCAACACAAAATGTACTCTATCTTTTTGTCGGGATTACGTCTTATGCGGGATTTGTCGGTATTACCTCTTATGCGGGATTACGATCCGTTTGAAAAGGCGACGTCCAGTCACAGGCGCCACACTAAAGTGGCTTCACGAGGAGATCGAGTGATGTCGCGAGCAAGGAGAAAATGTTAGAAGCCAGTTTCGGCCCAGAATATAGCATGCGGTCCAGTCCACTCAACACTGGTACTGCGACTTCCACAGATGGTGGCGGCGCCGCGTGGTTTGTTCGCGAGAACCAACGACACGAGGATCGGCCTCTATGGCCCTTGCGCCATAAAACCCAATATAGCATCACCATGGGCCTCTGTCGAACTGTGGACTGCTTCGTTTCCAGACTCAGGAAGAAATTCAAGCAATTTACCTTTCAATGCCTTTCTGAAGTGTAGGATATTCCGTGAAAACGGACGTGGGTTTGTGGGAAAAATCATCGAAAAAAAAAAGAGGTGTCAGAAATTAGGTGAGTCAGAAAGCAATACCCACATGGTCACATGGTCAGAAACGGATGTGTCTCAAACGTCCCGTGTAAAAAGTATCCGTCGTATTGTTCAGAGTCAATCTCAAGCTCTTGGGAACTATCTTTCCTTTTATCTTCGGCCTATATATACACCGTAGTCATTGTGCTCTCGTAATTTATTCGTCCCTTACCAGAGTCTCATTTTTTCATGCATTCCTCAAAAACCAATAAAGACTCGAAAGGACGGACTACCTGCTTTCAAAATTATATATGGAAATCGCACTTGTTTTGTTCATTGCTGGCTGTTGCCTGTTAGAGGGGGCACAATAAAGCTACATCGCCAAGAAATCGGATATTTCGCCCTACCTGTTCGGTCGCAAAGTGGAAAACACACCTAATTGAATACTTTGTTTTTCTTCAACGAGTGCAAACTGCATTTCGCCTTCTTCATGCTTCGAATCTACGGCGGCAAAACCTGCCTAGTTTGGCAGGCCTCGAATAACACTAAACTGAAGTAAGCGTTACGGTGATGAATAAAGTGCAAGTAAAAGAACAATTAGGTGCGTGTCAAAGATTTCTTTCCACCCTTCTGTACGGTATAAGTGATAATTTTATAATTTGTGACAAACACCTATCAATGCATTAATTTCGGCCATCGAAGCGAGAAGCTGCAGCATTTGCAGAATTTATAATTGTATGCATTTAGTAAATAATGCAGCTGCATTCACGTACCCAACATTTATTCATAGAAAAATTTTATCGCTTCTATTTCTACTGAACAGTCTCTCCCCTTACCTGGAAGAAAATTACCACTTGTTCACCACGGTGTGCGAATTCAGACACCTTTCAACGCAAGACATCCGCCTCCAAGTGAAGGAAGACGTCTTAGACAATCTGAGCACCCAAAGCAAAACCGCACTCCTCATGATGTGAAAGCAGTACTTCACAATCTGTTTCACTCAGCAATCCTAAGCAAACTGCCGACAACCAACTACGGTCAGAAGATGTACAACTACGAGCCGTAATCGCACGGTAAGCAGAATATCGACAGCCGCCTTAGACATCCTTGAACGCACCAAACTTTTACTCGAACTGTGCATAGTCTGGGCACCGGACACTCCTCCCTAGTAGGCAACGAGGCAGCCTACGCAGCAGCCCGAGCATGTTGTCACGTGTTGGTGACGTTGAAGAACACAGTAGCAATACTGTGAAAGACGAAACTAACTTTTATTGGGCGAACCTGTGCCCACAAAAAGAGACTACACTTATAGCGCAACGACGGCGGCGAACACGGTCGGCGATCGTCGAAAATTTGATCAGCGGGTGAAGCGCGTCGGCTTTTATAGATCAGTCATCGAATGTTCCAGATTAACCGCTGGGACCCGCGTGTCTTCCACAAAGTTCTACACCATTCGCGTCGCGCATAGATGCAATCAGATTACACAAGTTGCGGTGAAAGACAGTGGACGGAACCATCGATAACATTCCAGAAACTTCTTTTACATGCAGGCGCGTCCTGCGCTGTGCGATAACATTTGTTAGTCGGCGAAACGTGGTCGCTAGATAAAGATAAGTACACGTATCATTACCGCCCGCTTAAAAAGCATCGACCCGATGCTGCAAACAAACGAAAGTAATAAACAAAAGCACTCGTAGCAAAGAAAACAACAAAAATAAGGAAGTTCGTCAGCGTCCGTAAAAGGGTTTGAGGCGCACCACATGGACCACTTCAGATCGTGCGCGGCGCCGCTCTGAATGCGAAATGCCGTCTGGCGCGACCTCATAGCCCAGAGCGCCAATACGTCGGATGACCTTGTAGGGTCCGAAATAGCGTCGGAGTAGTTTCTCACTAAGTCCTCGTCGGCGTATCGGGGTCCATACCCAAACACGGTCGCTGGGCTGGTACTCGACGAAGCGTCGTCGGAGGTTGTAGTGTCAGCTGTCGGTCGTCTGCTGGTTCTTGATCCGCAGGCGAAGCGAGCTGTCGGGCTTCTTCGGCGTGCTGAAGATAGGTAGCGACGTCAAGATTTTCCTCGTCAGTGACGTGCGGCAGCATGGCGTCGAGCGTCGTCGTCGGGTTCCTGCCGTAAACCAGCTTAAATGGCGTGATCTGTGTTGTTTCTTGCACCGCCGCGTTGTAAGCGAATGTTACGTACGGCAGAACCGCATCCCACGTCTTGTGTTCGACGTCGACGTACATTGCTAGCATGTCGGCGAGGGTCTTGTTCAGGCGCTCCGTGAGACCATTCATCTGCCGATGGTAGGCAGTTGTCCTCCTGTGACTTGTCTGGCTGTATTGCAGAATGGCTTGCGTGAGCTCTGCTGTAAAAGCCGTTCCTCTGTCGGTGATGAGGACTTCTGGAGCACCATGTCGCAGCAGGATGTTCTCGACGAAAAATTTCGCCACTTCGGCTGCGCGGCCTTTCGGTAGAGCTTTAGTTTCAGCGAAGGGGGTACAACGACAGCGGCGAACACGGTCGGCGATCGTCGAAAATGTGATCAGCGGGTCAAGCGCGTCGGCTTTTATAGATCAGTCATCGAATGTTCCAGATTAACCGCTGGGACCCCCATGTCTTCCACAAAGTTCTACACTATTCGCGTCGCGCATACATGCAATCAGATTACACAAGTTGCGGTGAAAGACAGTGGACGGAACCATCGATAACATTCCAGAAACTTCCTTTACATGCAGGCGCGTCCTGCGCTGTGCGATAACATTTGTTAGGCGGCGAAACGTTGTCGCTAGATAAATATAAGTACACGTTTCAGTATACCCTACGGGTAGCTTCACTAGGACAGAGGGTAGCTATCCCGCCAGGTCAACCTGTACGGCGCAGATAGAGACATACACGCGCACCACTTACTGGGGAGAAGAATCTATACCCCGCCGCCGCACTCGAAGCTCTTGAATGACGAGAGGATAATATCCAGACAGCTAAAAACCGACAATTTTCCACATGGCACCAAAATACCATTTCATTTAGCCCACATTTTACGAACGGGTATAGACGATATTCTAATTGTCATTAGGAGAAAGAAATGGCGCTGGGCAGGTCATGTAATGCGCAGATTAGATACCTGTTGGACCATTAGGGTGAGAGAATGGGTACCAAGACAAGGCAAGCGCAGTAGTGGACGGCAGAAGACTAGGTGGTGCGACGAAATTAGGAAATTTGCGGGTGCTAGTAAGAATCGGTTCGCGCAGCACAGGGGTAATTGGAGACCGCAGACCTTGGTCCTGCAGTGGACATAAAATAGACTGATGAAAATGATGACGATGATTACGAATACGACTGCAAATTCTGCCACACGCCAAATCTCGCGTACCACATGGTATGGAAATGTGACTAAAACACCAACATCCCCTCTGTCTCCTAATCAACACCAGAGCTGTTGAGACCCAGCTCACCAGCTTCAACACTGAAAACCAACGTCAGCTGGTCAACAGGACAAGGCAGGTGACCAGGGCACATGACTACCTGGACTAAGGAAGTAAGACAGAAAGTTTTCGCTAGGAAGACAATAAAACAACATCTCTCGATAACATTCAATTGTCGTCATCTCTGTCTACGCAGTAAAAGACGTGTGAGGAGAACTGCGGTGCTAAGAACTCTGCTATTCTTAAAAACTACACGTTTCGTCAGCGTCGCAATCATCTAAGCGTCTGCCATGCTGAATACACAGCCATGCCACCTACAGGCCGTAAACATTGCTAATACATAATGTTTGCATGCGCTGATAAAAGTCAGTCAGTGGCACACTATGCGAACACAGGGGTTCCGTCATTTACTTCAGCTTCTCAGGAATGTAAATGTCAGACATAAGTTCGTTAGTCAATCATGTACTGTAGCGTGAAATTCACACTGTAGAAAGCGTGTGCTAACGCATTGGCCAACATATTGATAGTTTCATGATAAGTACTGCTACGTAACAGTGTTCCTCCGTAGGACAGCTTTCAGCAACAAAAACTAGCGACGAAGTGGGCGGAATCAGTATGGTTGATTTTTTTCCCTAGTTTTCTTTTACTTCCGCCTACACTTGCCATCAAATACTATGAAGTTGCATCATTTTATTTTAGTTTACTTTTATTCTGACCCAACATGGGAAGCGCCATAGGACTCACACATATTTGTTGTTCTGTTTGTAAACTGCTATCGAGCGCGCATTTCCACGCATATTTCTGCAAGCTACACATACCGCAACCGCATCAGGTCTCCTCTGTCTAGAAACGTCCACCCTCTGTGACAATTGGCGCGTGATCTGCCCCGGGGTTGCCTTGTGGCCACTAAAGTTTTCAGCGCCGTCACTACGCTGTTTGCATTGAGCGTGAAGGCACGTTATTAGCAAAAACCTAGCTGTTGCACTGACTCACACAAAAAGGTTTTAGGCACGCGACAATTGTCACTTTGTCAATATAGGAGAGAAGACATTTCCACATATAATTTGCAGCAGAGACCAAATAACGGAATAGTGAATGACATATTGTTGCTTAACTACTGCGGAAAGTGTCATCGCCACTTCCTGGGTATGTTGTCCATCATTTCTTGGTCGCTAATTGTGACAGGCCGTCAACAGCACCTTTCTCGAACAGTTGTGGGAAACTAACCGGCAGCACATAGTGAAGCACCTTTGGTTGATCGCATGGTGGCAAAAATAAAATCCTAAAATACGAACTGCTCTACACGCTAGACCACGAGATAGGGGGGAGGTGCGAGCGCGCGACCGGATCAGATGTGCAGCGCATCGGCTCCGTCGTTTTTCGCACGGAACCGATAGCCACCGCTTCGGACCCCCTGCAAAACCTTAACACCATCTCCGGAATCTGACCTGGCTCAGCTGGACACCACGTTACGGCAAGTGGACCCATTTTACGACTTTCACGGGCGTTTTAAATCTCGACGCCGGCGGCGGCCCCGCTAGGCCTACTGGCTCTGGCACCTCCCGGCAGAACGGGCGATCGGCCTCGAAATACTCCCGCACCCTAGGCTACGACCCCTACGGCATGCTGTAGACTACGATTCAAACCTCGGACAGCAGACCGGAGCTGCCCCAAGCATATAAGAGCACCGCCCTTGCTGGTGCTCTTATATGCTGGTGCTCTAAGGCGAGAGCGGGTGAACGACGCAACAATGGCAGCTGCTGACGCGGCAGCTCGCACCCGTTCCACAACGCTCCCACCACCAGGGGAAGAAGAAACCCATGTGGCAACCTCTCCCGAAGCCGAAAACGACGGATTTCGTCGTCGTTCTGAAACCGAGGACTCAATTGTCCCTCACCACCGTTTTTCCCGAGAACGGAGCCGGCAGCGCGCTCATGGCGCACCTTGGCGCAAATGCCAACCGGCTGGCCACAGTAGCGATGGTGCGGGAGCAAAACCTCATCCTGACCTACACCCCAAACCCAATTATTGCGGACAAACTGATTGGTGAACTCTCAGTTCGCTCCTCCGTCGGTCCGGTGCTCCTTTTCGGGTACCTACGCGCGGATACCCAGAAATCATGCCACGGAGTGGTGACAGTGGATAGTACCGACTCCGGAGACGAACTTCAACAACGCCTCTACTGGCCGGAGGGCGAGATACTCCAGATCCGGTGATTAGACACCTCCAACAAGGTGAGGCTCAAGCCGCTCACGTTTTCCGCAAGCTGAAGCCCAGTTACGTCGCCTACGACGCCCTTTGAATCCCGGTACAGCCGTACAAAAAGACCGTACCAGCATGTAGGAATTGCGGATCTGTTGGGCACTGCCCCGACGCCTAAGCCCTAAGCCGGACCTCTGCGGCACCAGTGGCAACATGGTGCCACTCATGGATGGCGCTTGCGCACCTCACGAGTGCACACCAAAGTGCGCTACTTGCGCCAGACCCCACATCACCGGAAACAGGAGCTGAAAGGCGCCACCACCCAAATTGCCCACCCCTTCACTGGAGAGCCAACCCGGCTCCACGAAACGCCAACGCCGGCGACCACGGAAGCCGAGGCCACCCGCCACTCGGGCTTCACGGCAGGGGACTCCGTCTCCTGCCACCAAATCTCCTCCACCCCCGTATCCTGGAGCGGGGGCCCCCGGGCTTTCCAAGCGAGGCCCCACTCCACCGGGACCTCCCACCGAGAGGTCTCCATCGAGGCAGGGCCTACCTGCCTCCCCCACATCGTACCCGCCACCACCCGGATTCCAGCCTGCTGCCCAAGGGGAACTCACATGGGCTGCCAGCATCCGACAAGGACTCCAGGTGAGCGGCATGGGTAGGGTAGCCTCCTCACTGCGACCCCCCCCCCCCCCCGAACCCACCCAAACCGCTCACACCTACTCCCTCGCGAGAACAAATGGAAATTCCACAACTTAAGGCCCAAGTGGCATCTCTAACACAGGCAATAGAGGCGGTCGTGAACCGCCCCCCCCCCCCTCCCTACCTCGACACCTTCCGGGCCAGCAGCGGAAGCGATGAACAGTGCCCGCTCTTAACAAAGGGACTTCGCAGCACCCTTAGCTCCGATTGAAGCACGTCTCAGCAACCTGGAAGCCTAAATGGCCTCCATAATAACCACTATCGAGGATAGACTGGCTGTTGCCATTCAAACCGTATTCGACCGCATCCCGGGCATGATAGTGCCCAATTGCCCCAAATAGTTTGCAGCACCCATCCACCCACCACAAGCTTAAACGGGTGAATAAATCTCGGATGCAACGGCCACTGCCTCATATGGCCGAGCCTGATCGGCAGCCTTTCAGTTTAACCGCAACCCTGGATAATAGCCCCAGAACGAGCAGCGGAGCGCCTATGCACCTCTCTGCTCTAATAGAGGCCACCCAAAATTCTATCCACAAGATGGTGGGCCACGGCCCTCCATCACGCCGCAGCCGTGCTAATTCGGATCCTCTTACAATCCTTCAGCGGAATTACTGGGGATTTCGAGCCCGTACTAAGTGGGCTGCTCTCCGGCTCCATCTAGAAACCTATCCTGATTTAGCCGCGGTAGTTGCTCTCCAGGAGCCAGGCGAGCACGCCACCCTTACAAATTATACCGTGTAGCAAAGGGACGCACAAACCGCTATATGCGTGCACCGAAATTACACCGCCAACTTCGTGGATCTTCGTGGACCCGTCTTATTCGTATGCTATGGTGACCCTCCTCCCACTTAGAAAGCAGGACCCATCCATACACATTCTTAACATGTACAGTTCACCCAATCTTCCCAACATAACTTACACCGACATCTTTAGCAAAGCATGCCCGGCGGCAGGCAAGGAACCACTGGTCATAGTAGGTGACTTTAATGCCCCGAGCACCCATTCGGGTTACCATCGGGAGGAACGACGCGGTAGAAAATTGGCGGAACTCGTTTCTACTATGGGTTTTACCCTCCTGACGGACCCTGCACGCCCAACACGCATTGACAACTCTGTGACTCGCCACACATGTCCCGACCTCACACTGATCAAAAACATCAGACACGCAGATTGGCTCAACACCGAGGAAACCCTCGGAAGTGACCACTGCGTTGTCCTCACCACAATCCAAACACACCTCTTTATCCGTCCTCACCAACAGGCAAAACTCCCCGAATGGACTAAATTCTGATCGGAGTATACCAATTCGATCCGCATAGCCCACCAGGGCTACGCCACCTGGTCTCATCACCTCGTGACGTCACTTCATCACACTGAGCAGACGGTTCATCTCTCAGAGGCCCCACTTGCAGTGGACAACCACCTCCGGCACCTCTGGGAGGCTCGCCACATACTAGACCTCCAACGGCACTGACAGAAACACAACCGAAAACTCCAACTACGAATCGCAACCCTCACCCAAGAAGCGGACGAGTACGCGGCCCAGCTCGCCTATTCTAAGTGGGTGGAACGCTGCAACACTGCCGCTACGCAGATGTCAAGTCATAACACTTGGCGTCTTTTCAGGGATCTCATAGACCCTAGCCAAACACGCAGAGAAACACAAAAACACTTACAGCATGTACTTCACGCATACGCGGGAGACGCGGAGAAATTGACTCAAACGCTCAGAGATAAATATGTCGGTCGCCAACACGACCCCCTCGGACCGGCGTACTCCTATGCAGGCACGAAGAACGCTGACCTGGACCGTTGATTCCAACTACACGATCTGATGGCGGCCCTGTCCAAAATGAAACGAGGAACTGCGCCAGGCAGGGATCAAGTGACGGTTAGGCTTTTAGCCAACCTCCCTGACTCGGCGTACCTTCACCTCCTCGACTATTTCAATCAGATCTGGGAGGGGCGGGAGCCCCTACCGATTGATTGGAAAATGACCTTAGTTACTTTCATACACAAAACAGGCAAATCCATTAACATCGAAAATCTCAGGCCCATTTCCTTAACCTCCTGCGTGGGGAAGCTTATGGAATGCATGGTCCGAGATAGGCTCTCTGAATGTCTGGAAGCCCAACACAGTTTTTTGGACACCATGTACGGTTTTCACCCACATCGCTCTGCACAAAACATTATCCTGCAACTACACCGAGACGTTATCGAACCAGTTGAACACCCCAGTGATGACAAGGTAGTGCTCCCCTTAGACCTCAAGGGAGCTTTCGTTAACGTCGCTCATGACATCATTCTTACCCACCTCTCACAGGCAAACTGTGGGCATGATGCTTCCAGGTATGTTCGCCAATTCCTCATAGAACGGCACACATACCTCCGTATTCAAGACAAGGAGCATGGCCTGTACCACCTCGGTACGCGGGGAACACCAGAAGGAGCGGTCCTCTCTCCTCTCCTGTTCAACGTTCCCATGGCTCACCTCCCCCCATTGCTCAATGACGTCCCAGGCGTGCAGCACGCTACGCACGCTGACAACATCAAACTATAGGCAACCCAGGTATCTCTTGGCAACATCGAGACTTGCCTGCAACAAAGGGTGTCGGTAGTAGACGACTACGCCCGTAGCTGCGGTCTCGATTGCTCACCGGTCAAATCAGAATACGTGCATCTTCGCCACAAACCAAAGAATACCGCACAAATCAAACTTCCTTTGGCTCTTCATCCACACACACCGCAAGATTGACACCACCCTGCGTAATATGCGCACGGTTGGGGATCAGGTGGGCCGTATGGTCCGCCGGGTTTCTAATAAACGGGGAGGCCTCTGGAGCAGGGATGCCCTGCGCCTCGTCAACGTTTTCGTGACCAGCCGGATCCTGTATTCTACCCACTACCAGCGTCTGCGTAAATTCGACGAGAATACACTCGACTGTATAGACCGCAAAATCTACAAACGTGCCCTTGACCTCCCCATCTCGACATCTAACCAACGTCTCGCACACCTGGGCATGACAAACACATACGGGGAACTTAAGGAGGCTCATCTCACCAACCAATACCTGTGCGACTTGGTACGTCGTAGGCTGGGAGAGCCCTCCTACACCGTTTGCACATCTCCTACATCTAACGGTAAAAGGGCGGACGACGATCCCTGAGGACTGGCGTGGTGCCCTGATCATTCCGCCTCCGCACCAAAACATGACTAAGGGGACCCACGATGGTAGGCGTATAGCGCGGGATAACGCCCTACAGCAAAGCTAAAGCTCAGGCACGGGGGTCTTCTACACGGACGCATCCGGCCCGCATCACGGCGGGTGGTACACGGCCGCTGTTGTTCACCGAAACATACCTATTCAAGGGCTCACTTTTCGAGCATCCGCCATCACACACGCGGAGGAAGTCGCCATAGCACTCGCCGCAGCAGACCCCGCATCCCTGATCATCACAACCGACTCGCGGGCTGCGTGCCAAAATCTCATCCGGGGTTGCATCACTGAACGCGCAGTCCAAATTCTTAAACGATGCTACTAACTAGATCCTCCGAACCCGCTTACAATCATCTGGACCCCTGGCCATACAGGGCTAGGTGGGAACCAGGCTGCCGATGCCTCAGCCCGCGCACTAAATTAGCGGGATCCACCTTGCACTCCATCGCCTGACGTTCCAGCACCCAATGCAGCTACATCCTTCAAAGAAATCAGGGCCCTGTACAAATCGCACAGGCTCAGATTCCCAAACCCGGTATCGGGCTTAAGCAAGACGGACGAACGCTGGCTCATCAGTCTCTACACCAACATGTTATTGTGCCCAGCAATACTCAAACACTTTAACCCGGCATTCTCCGGGGCCTGCCTACACTGTGACCATCCGTTCGCGGACCCCTTCCAAATGGTGTTGGCCTGCCCCTCAAACCCGGCGGTCCCGCCACACCCCTTCCCATTCCCCCTACCCGAGAAAGCTGGGAGGCTGCCCTGCTCGGCTGCTCGACCCTGGAGGATCAACATGCCTTAGCGGCCCGAGCGCGTGCTGCAGCAGAAGACACAGGAGTCCCGGACTAGGGACCCCTCCTAGAGTTTGTGAGTGGCCGGCCCTTAAGGCCATCCTTAACTCTCTACTGTCATTACTCAAGAATGTTTTTCCCCACCACCACCACCACCATACCATGAGAGAAGAATTCATTGCAAGGCATTGGGAGTGAAAAGACAGCTGGCGGAATTACTTTGGAATGATGTGGGCATTATAAAAATAATTGGTCCTTTAAAGTTCATATTGTAAATCAACGACTATGGTGGGGATTTAAGAGCGCACTTTGTGCATTTGTTTGTTCCTTGCAGGCGCTTGCATACTCGCCTGCAAGGAACGCTAGTTCGGGATGAGGAGTGCATGCCGTTTCTTGCGGGAAACTACCCGCAATAATTAGAATTATTGTTGTGGGACAAGGTAAATCCTGAAGAGCCGATTTTATTTTTTAAATTGTGTTCAAGAGAAACACGCCATTACCGCATGCACATTGCCCCCTTATGTTGCCTTATATATTTAAAAAAAACTAATCGGCAAATGCTAAATTTTAGAATAATCTTGCAATCAGAAAAGACTAGTAAGATGTGCGTCACATTACGCCACCATTTACACGAAATTGCTAACATTCTTAAGATCCCTATCATAACGCCGCTTCAAAAAACGCTTTAGTCGTAAGCCTTCCTTGCCAATGGTTTATCGCCTTCGCTAATGATACGTTCAGAATCAGGATAGGCTTAATTTTTCTCTTACTGAGAACGTTAGCCTAAGATCTCTTTGTGAACAAAAGCGAAGACAACTGGACAACCCTCACTTATAGTTTTCACTAAGGATATAGCACCTAGTCAGCAAACAACAGTACTTTTTTAAACTATTGTAAGCGAGTTTCACACATCCAAGGAGTACCACGCAGTCAAAGAAAAAAAGCAAAATGTAAAAGTGCATTATACCATGTATTCTTGGATAGCAAAGCCTAAAATAAATAATGTTTTGAATAACATGGAGCGCAGCGGAAAATTCAGTTTGGTTTATTTCGTATGTTCCCTGGGGGTGCGCAAAACTGAACAAAAACGGCAAGCACAGTTGCACAAGAACGTTGCAAGACGTCAGACAGCCCTATTACTTCACAACTACAGGGAACCGAGAATGGCGGACTGTCGAGCGAGAGTACAAATATTTGTTGTACCGCGGCATAATGTTTCTCCATATTGATTTCATTGCGAGCGTCTTTTCCACAGATTTATTTCCCCGACAGCCAAACATGTTTTATGCTTGGCCGTATTCTGGAAGATTTCCATGCGGCACTTGCCCCTAACAACGATGTCACCCTGTCTCGAAGCACACTAGGCAAACTCATTTCACAAAATAGTTGATTGAGTATGAGCAGAAAAATGAAAGGAGAAACGAACAACTGATGTTACATGAAGTGTGGGTTTTTCAGTCGGCCCAGCCTACGAACTTGAAGATTCTGTAGAAAAGAAACTGCAGTTGAAAGGTAACTTTGGTTTAGGTGTACACAGAAGTTTTCGCTCGAATACGTTTCCTTTAAAAAGCACTATGCTGTAAAAAAAGTTGTACTATTCAAAATTAGAACCAAGACGAACCATTTATTCCCCAACGTGAGCAATAAAGTCGGTTATATTGTAGTGTGAAGGGTTGCAACATCTTGAGACCGTACTGCCCGAAAATCTCGCAGTACTGCAGTAGGTTTGGCTGTGCCATGAGCTCCCCATCTCAACCGTATCCACCGCATCCATTGCAAAAATAGCGCTTTATGAAAGACACTTTTTTCTATAAACAGATGAAAATGCAGAGTTCGATACTCTTTCGCTCGTCATCGCGCAGCGTATTTCATTTTTCTGGTTTCCTCGCAGAGTCAGAAAACTAATTTCCCCTTGTGACATCGCGTGTCTTTTATCTGAAGCAAGATATGTCACTGAATCCGAGTGGCACCTTGAAGCTTGTTTCCGTAGCCACTGCTACATCATTTACAAAGACAGCAGCACACGTAGCCTGGTTTATTTCTTATGTGTACCTTGAAAGCAAGGATTCTTTGGTTTAGCAGTGACGTTGAACAATATATCTAGCTACGCTTGGCTTTCCAGCAATGAATTTCGCATCTCAAAACACACCCACGTGTCTTCAACAGGGCTGGAGATTACACAGTGGGACACAAAGATAATTGTTTGCTGTCATCGCAACGCCTGCTGTAAATTTCCCCATCATCCCTTCGTCGTCGTGCTTATAGTCATCGTCTAGTCATAGCGCTGTTGTAGTTTTATTTGCGGACGTCGAGGAGGGGCTGTCGTGGTCATGTCACTGTCTATGAGTAGACGTTCTTGCGTGAAGAGAATTTGCGCAGGATTTTACCGTTTTCGAAATTGAGGCGCCAGGCGTAGTCCGGGGAAACACTATTGTTGCTGCAAACACGTTCAGCGCCCCAAAGTCTTTGTAATCTTCAAATCGCTTTTTTTCTGGATGCCTAAAAAAATGGCAATTCGAATACTTCGCCCATTTCAGTAGAGCTTTTACTCTACAAATATCAAAAATTTGCTTAGGTGCACAATACTATTGCTACAATGACACGTTCAAAACTATATTGCTCAACACTACCTAAACACTTCGACTCTTATTGATATGCAAATTAAAAGCACGAAGTGGTCCTACAGCATCTTACATCACACGCGATGAAAGTAAAAGGAAAAAGGTTCCAACAGGAAGCTCGATTCATATATTCGCTCTGTTTTGCTCGTACTCTGTCACAATAGCCAGTTACGACAGCCAGTCACATCATCATCATCATCATCATCATCATCATCATCATCATCATCATCATCAGCCTGGTTACGCCCACTGCAGGGCCAAGGCCTCTCCCATACTTCTCCAACAATCCCGGTCATGTACTAACTGTGGCCATGTCATCCCTGAAAACTTCTTAATCTCAACAGCCCACCTAACTTTCTGCCGCCCCCTGCTACGCTTCCCTTCCCTTGGAATCCAGTCCGTCACCCTTAATGACCATCGGTTATCTTCCCTCCTCATTACATATCCTGCCCATGCCTATTTCTTTTTCTTGATTTCAACTAAGATGTCATTAACTCGCGTTTGTTCCCTCACCCAATCTGCTCTTTTCTTATCATTAACCATAACGTTACACCCATCATTCTTCTTTCTATAGCTCGTTGCGTCGTCCTCAATTTAAGTAGAACCCTTTTCGTAAGCCTCCAGGTTTCTGCCCCGTAGTTGAGTACTGGTAAGACACAGCTATTATACACTTTTCTCTTGAGAGATAATGGCAACCTGCTCTTCATGATCTCAGAATGCGTGCCAAACGCACCCCAGCCTATTCTTATTCTTCTGACTATTTCAGTCTCACGATCCGCTTCCGCGGTCACTACCTGCCCTAAGTAAATGTATTCCCTTACCACTTCCAGTGCCTCGCTAACTTTCGTAAACTGCTGTTTTCTTCTGAGACTGTTAAACATTACTTAGTTTTCTGCAGATAAATTTTTAGACCCCACTTCTGCTTTGCCTCTCCAGGTCTGTGAGCATGCATTGCAATTGGTCCCCTGAGTTACTAAGCAAGACAATATCATCAGCGAATCGCAAGTTACTAAGGTATTCTCCATTAACTTTTATCCCCAATTCTTCACAATCCAGGTCTCTGAATACCTCCTGTAAACACGCTGTGAATAGCATTGGAGAGATCGTATCTCCCTGCCTGACGCCTTTCTTTATTGGGGTTTTGTTGCTTTCTTTATGGAGGACAACGGTGGCTGTGGAGCCGCTATAGATATCTTTCAGTATTTTTACATACGGCTCGTCTACACCCTGATTCCGTAGGGCCTCCATGACTGCTGAGGTTTCGACTGAATCAAACGCTTTCTCGTAATCAATGAAAGCTATATATAAGGGTTGGTTATATTCAGCACATTTCCCTATCACCTTATTGAAAGTGTGAATATGGTCAATTGTTGAGTAGCCTTAACAGAATCCTGCCTGGTCCTTTGCTTGACAGAAGTCTAAGGTGTTTCTGATTCTATTTGCGATTACCTTAGTAAATAGTTTGTAGGCAACTGACAGTAAGCTGATCGGTCTATAATTTTTCAAGTCTTTGGCGTCTCCTTTCTTATGGATTAGGATTATGTTAGCGTTCTTCCAAGATTCCGATACGCTCGAGGTCATGAGGCATTGCATATACAGGGTGGTCAGTTTCTCTAGAGCAATCTGCCCACCATCCTTCAACAAATCTGCTGTTACCTGATCCTCCCCAGCTGCCTTCCCCCTTTGCATAGTTCCCAAGGCTTTCTTTACTTCTTCCGGCGTTACCTGTGGGATTTCGAATTCCTCTAGACTATTCTCTCTTCCGTTATCGTCGTGGGTGCCACTGGTACTGTATAAATCTCTATAGAACTCCTCAGCCACTTGAACTATCTCATCCATATTAGTAATGATATTGCCGGCTTTGTCTCTTAACGCATACATCTGATTCTTGCCAATTCCTAGTTTCTTCTTCACTGCTTTTAGGCTTTCTCCGTTCCTGAGAGCTTGTTCAATTCTATCCATATTATACTTCCTTATGTCAGCTGTCTTACGCTTGTTGATTAACTTCGAAAGTTCCGCCAGTTCTATTCTAGCTGTAGGGTTAAAGGCTTTCATACATTGGCGTTTCTTGATCAGATCTTTCGTCTCCTGCGATAGCTTACTGGTATCCTGTCTAACGGAGTTACCGCCGACTTCTATTGCACACTCCTTAATGATGCCCACAAGATTGTCGTTCATTGCTTCAACACTAAGGTCCTCTTGCTGAGTTAAAGCCGAATACCTGTTCTGTAGCTTGATCTGGAATTACTCTATTTTCCCTCTTACCGCTAACTCATTGATCGGCTTCTTATGTACCAGTTTCTTCCGTTCGCTCCTCTGGTCTAGGCTAATTCGAGTTCTTACCATCCTATGGTCACTGCAGCGCACCTTGCTGAGCACGTCCACATCTTGTATGATGCCAGAGTTAGCGCAGAGTATGAAGTCTATTTCATTTCTAGTCTCGCTGTTCGGGCTCCTCCACGTCCACTTTCGGCTATCCCGCTTGCGGAAGAATGTATTCAATATCCGCATATTATTCTGTTCCGCAAACTCTACTAATAACTCTCCTCTGCTATTCCTAGTGTCTATGCCATGTTCCCCCACTGCCTTGTCTCCAGCCTGCTTCTTGCCTGCCTTGGCATTGAAGTCGCCCATCAGTATGGTGTATTTTTTTTTCACTCTACCCATCGCCGATTCCATGTCTTCATAGAAGCTTTCGACTTCCTGGTCATCATGACTGGATGTAAGGGCATAGACCTGTACAACCTTCATTTGGACCTCTTATTAATTTTAACAAGACCTGACACCCTCTCGTTATTGTTATAGAATTCCTGTATGTTACCAGATATATTCTTAATAATCAGGAATCCGACTCCTAGTTGTCGTCGCTCCGCTAAGCCTCGGTAGCACAGGACGTGCCGGCTTTTTAGCACTTTATATGCTTCTTTTGGCCTCCTAACTTCACTGAGCCCTATATATCCCATTTACTGCCCTCTAATTCCTCCAATAGCACTGCTAGACTCGCCTCACTAGATAAACTTCTAGCGTTAAACGTTGCCAGGTTCATATTCCAATGGCGGCCTGTCACATAGCCAGGCTTATCAGCGAGGTGATCATTCTTAATTTTCCCGGCATTTTTCAAAATCGCCTGTTGCGGATAGCATTATCCTAGTCGCTGAGCTGGGTTATTCCGAGGTGGACAATGCTTGCAGCAGAAATTGAAACGGATATGGAACTAATTAAATAATGCGCCAGTTAAATCCCCTGTTATTTACTTTGCGGTACATATTGCAATTTACGACTTGTAACCAATGGGTTTGTAAGACGTACTCACGTGTATTCTTAAAAAAGTTTGCACCCTTTGAAGCGTTTCTAGTCCCACAACGATATTCGTTATCTGCCTTGGCCGCATTGCCTTTCTTTAACGCTGTGGGTCAGATACTCCCATGTCACGAACTGAATGCGTGCTATCAGCGTGACATTGCATCCTCGACAGGAACGTAGCAAGCGCAGCGTTTTCAAGAAAGGAAACGCAAGCAAGGCAGATGAGGATTAGTCCCTCAACAATTATCGTTGAGGGACAAAACTACACCTCAAAGGGCGCAACTGTTTCAAGAGTGTGGAATGTATTCCGAGAATTACAACAGTTTGGAGATATGCGCCATCAAACTCACCGTAAAAATGCACTGTTGTTCCACTTACTTTTTTTACGAAAGGGTCTTCTGTAGCTTCTGTGGCCGCGAAAGTGGCTGGAACGCCCATGCACTTTGTGCCAAAGTTGGGGCAATAATATCTCGTAGCTGGTGACATCTTGCACATGGATACGTCTAGCACGCTTACCGGTTACAATTCGTAAGTTGTAATATATGCCTAAGATAATTAGTTAAATTTTGTTATTAAATAGATGAACATGCGCTTTGATATCTCGTGCTAGTAATGTCTGCCTCTTAGAATATTCTAGCCCAAGCACAAGAATAATGCTGTCTACCAGAGGCGATTTTACAACAAAAATTCGGAAAATATTATAAATGGTCACCCCATATAGGTCACCCCATATATAGTCCAGTTCAGGTTAACGCTGCGCCCGACAATGGCCTCCAAAGACGGATACGTCTTGCATGCGACGCCAGGATCGCTGAAAATTTCGCTAAACTGCACGGCGCCCCATCAAGTGGCTGCACTTATGGTGATGAAGGTAGTTATCATTATCAATGAGTTATTGGCTTTCACTTTGAAGCGGGGCGGTTACAAATAGTCACCTAGCCTGCTTGAGCTAATCAGGTAATCTATAAATGCTTATGAGCGTAGCATTTTGCCTGTCTCAGTGCCAAATTTTTTTTAACTTATTACTTTTTTTTGTGCCTCTCTTCTTCTATCTTTCTCTCCCCAATTCCCTTCCCCACGCAGAGTAGCATGCCAGCGATGTCTATAAGCCGGTTAAAATCCCTGCCTCCACAATAAAAGGTTCTCTCTCTCTCCGCAATATTTTCTCTCTTCCTTAAAACACACACATATCTATATGTACACACGCCTTGTGTAGTTAAATAAGCCTGTAGTACACTCTTAAGCAAAATTACACCGTTTTGCCACAACGATAATCGTCATCTGTCTTGTCCGTATTTCCTTTCTTTAACGCGGCGAGCCCGTTACTTCCCAGTAACGAACAGCATGCGCGTTATCAGCATGGCATAGCATTCCCGATAGGAAAGCAGTGGGCGTGGCGTTCTTCAAGAAAGGAAACGCAAGCAAGGCAGGTGACGATTATTGTTGTGTGGCAGAGATGCACCCCAAAGGGTGCAACTGTTTTTAGAGTGTGTAGTCATATCAATCTCTTTCCTGCATTTCACTGTAATTTTTTTTTTCTATCTCGCCTCAGGCGGGTGATAGTTTCATCCGCTTTTTATTCCAGAATTTCTGGAAGACGTCACCTACGGGTCTTGCTGCTTGAATTCCTTCGCATGCCATTAGGTCGCGCTGACTTGTGTGGATTTGGTTTGCAGCAGACGCATGTTTCATCATGTCATGAATATTTGCTCCGTTATGTTGTCGTTAGGCAACCAGCTCGGGCCACAAATATCTGGGCACTGCACTTTTGTATTCGTCATGCAAAGCTTTCTTGCTGATTTCTTTCTTGCCATTTCTGTCGGCTATCAAGAAAACACCACCACGGTGTCACGTTAGAGTTCGTTGGGGTCAGGAAAGGCGACTCAGCCTCGGCTGGCATTTTCGAATGTCGCAGCGAAAGTTTGGTGCGGTGCTCGTTGTGCAAAATACCGGCGTGCGTGTGATAATTACGACGGGATTCCTCGAACTGCAAGTTTTGGACGCGTTCTTTCGTCGCCTTCTGTTATACTAGATAAACCTGATGTTTACACAAAATCACGTTTGAGGAACGATGGATGTCCCGGTTGAAGGCGATTTCGAAATCACCGGGCGATGATTTCCTCGAACGAGAATCAACGCGGCTACAAGGCTGAGCATCAACTTATGAGGCAGCTTATCTGCACCAGCACGCACGTCATGTTGTTGCTTCCAGGCTAACAACTGAAGAATTCTAGCAGGCTGCCGCGACTGCCGCACCGGTGTCGCGGGAGTGTGAACACACAGCCGCTGCTGCTGCTGCTCTGCACGTTCATGTGGTAAAGCCGAACTCGTGCACAAATCATTGACATGCCTGAAGTGTTTCACCGCGGCGGAAAGTGTGTCCCACTCATTTTAATATTCAGAAGGCGCAGTAGGAAATAAATAAAACTAAATCGCACCGCTTGATGGCTGGCCATGCCGTATAAGGAAACAAGACTAAGTGTTTAGGTTGGTGCCAGATGATTTAGGCGCTCTTGAATAACGACTCGTTAATTCCCCTTTATATACACACACGCTCCCCAACTATCTCATTCATTTTTGCCTTTCTTACTTTTCAGTGCGTGCCGGAAGTGGTCACGTCCCCTACGTGCACCAAATGTTGGGGAATACCGAATTCCTGTTAGTTCATGCACTCGCTCCTTGAAGAAAAGAGCAACCTTGCAAACTAAGTCACAACTCCTGTTCCGGTTCACGATGCGAAAGTTCGGCTTTTTCACTGGGAAAAAGACGTAAGAAATTTTCCCGATTTCATTAAATATTTGACAGCAGGCTCCTACACATGTGGGAAGCAAAGCGAGCTCTCCTAAAGAGA
Source organism: Dermacentor andersoni (assembly GCF_023375885.2). Classification (NCBI taxonomy): domain Eukaryota; kingdom Metazoa; phylum Arthropoda; class Arachnida; order Ixodida; family Ixodidae; genus Dermacentor; species Dermacentor andersoni. The sequence continues at coordinate 367,177,398 of NC_092814.1, read as the reverse complement.
TGGAAATGCCAAAGACATAATAAGGCGTTGCGCAAACACATAGCACAGTTAGACAGAGGCATCGAAGAACACGCACTTCAGGTATGCAGGGCACGATGGGAAGACACGTGCAACGGCCTCGAGAGGCAGATGACCGGGGCGAGCGCTTGGCGCCTTTTTAGACACCTATTAGATCCGGAGGAGACTCGGGCCGCTCAAGGCCACAAGACTCGTAGACTCGTAAGAGATTATAAAGGCGATAACTTCCTCGACGCAATACGTGACCGTTACTTTAAGAAAGCCGAAAGCATCCAGCACGCCGAGTACGACGGCGTCACAAACGAGAAACTGGACGCGGAATTTAGCGAATCGGAAATTCGGTTAGTCTTGTTCGAACTCAACACTCGATCGGCGCCCGGGTCGGACCGGGTTACCAACAAGACTCTCCGTAACCTAGACGACGAGTCGATCTCCCGACTCGCGGTCTACGTCAATGAGTGCTGGCGAGAGGGTTCCCTTCCCGAAGCGTGGAAACGGGCCCGCGTTATCATGATTCCTAAACGTGGCAAGCAAGTTACGCTCGATAGTCTAAGAATGATTTCGCTTACGTCTTGCGTCGGCAAAGTCATGGAACACGCAGTTCTCACCCGCGTGACCGACTTTCTCGAAGATCATGACGCGTTCCCGCACACCATGCTAGGATTCCGCCGCAACCTCTCCGCACAGGACGTATTGCTTCAGCTTAAACACCAGATCGTAGACGACACTACCAGCTCCACTAAGGCAATTCTAGGCTTAGATATTAAAAACGCCTTTGACAATGTTAAGCACGAGGCGATCTTAAAAACAATTAGAACATTAGGACTAGGCCAAAGAATGTATAATTACGTTAGAGATTTCCTCACGGGCAGGCGCGCATGCGTCGTCGTCGGCGACGAGGAATCACCGGAATTTGAGACGGGTCCGTGCGGCACGCCGCAAGGATCCGTCATATCACCATTACTCTTTAATTTAGTTTTGCTTGGTCTACCCGAGAAATTAACAGAAATAGAAGGATGACATCACCCTCTGGGTTCCCGGCGGAGGATGTGACGGTCACGTCGAGCGAACGCTACAGGAAGGAGTAGATGCGGTTCAGAATTACTTGCGTGGAACGGGCTTCGAATGCTCGGCTACCAAGTCCGAACTCTTATTCTACAAACCCACAAGGAGAGGTCGTAAAACCCTGCGCGAAGAGGAACTGGATTATTCCAAAATACGCATTACATTGGCAGATGGTACTCCCGTACCGCACGTAGAGAAAATTAGAATCCTAGGGTTACACCTGCAGGCAAACGGCCATAACGGAGAGACGGTGCGAATACTTCGTCGTTCGGTAAATGACACGATCCGACTCTTGCGTCGCATCACGAATAGACGCAATGGTATGCGTGAAGAGTGCGCGATCCGTCTCGTGCAGGGGTACGCGATAAGCCGCATAACGTATGTTGCCCCCTACCTGAGGTGGATCGGGTCCGAAAAAAACAAAGTCGAATGCATGATCCGAAAGGTTTTCAAGAGGGCGGTCGGCGTTCCACTCAACGCGAGCACCGACAAGTTTCTAGAGCTCGGAGTTCACAACACCCTCAACGAGTTAATCGAGGCGCACGACATTGCGCAATACGAACGATTATCGAGGTCAAAGGCAGGTCGATGCATCCTCGAGTCGCTCAGCATCGCGTACCACACTCAGCATGGAGAAAAGACGGCGGTTCCCGCCTCTGTTCGCGACCGCCTGATCATCCCGCCGCTTCCCAAGAACATGTACCCGACGCACCACGCCGGGAGACGCAACAAACGAGCAAGCGACCTTCAGAAGAAGTTTGGTAACCGCAACGAGGCGGTGTACGTAGACGCGGCGCGATATGGAGGAGGGAGAAGCGCGCACGCGATAGCGGTTGTAGACCGCTCGGGTAGGTGCCTCGCGAGCGCCACGGTGACCACGGGACACACGGAGGCGGCCGAAGAAGCCGCGATAGCCCTAGCACTCGTCGCGGTGCCGAACGCTGCGATCGTGATCAGCGACTCGCAAGCGGCAATCCGCGGCTTCGCGCGCGGTCGTGTCTCGCGGGAAGCGGCCCGCATACTCCAAATTTCTGACGACGGCGACTCCTCATCGCCCTCGCAACGCCAAAATTCTACGGTCTTCCTCCTCTGGACCCCGGCACACACCGATGTTCCGCTCGCGGGAAACGAGGCGGCCCACGCCACGGCTCGAGGTCTCACACGCCGAGCCGCCGCTGATTATGTGGCCGCCTCCGCCCCCGAGAGCGGGGCATCGGATCTGCCGGATCGGGACACTACAACAAAAACACAGCAACAAGACACACACTGGGCGTGGGGCGATCGCCTAACCACGTTCAGAGACCTCACCCAACACTACAGACACGAAAGACGCACATTCCCGCCACCGCACGATAAATTGAACAGGAACGAGGCAATAACTTTACGCTTGCTCCAGACACACACCTACCTTAGCCCCGCTATCTTACACCACTGCTATCCGCGTTTGTATCCAACAGACGCGTGTAAAACATGCGGACACAGAGCAACGCTGCGACACATGCTCTGGGAGGGTGCCGACAACAACGGTAATCAAAGCAGCTCCGTTAGCGACGCGACCATAATCGCGGCTGTTGCCAGAGTAGGACAAGGCTCGAGCTCCGTTCTTCCCGACGCCGCCCCGGATGCGGGAGCCGCCGGGGACCTTCTCCGTAGGCGTCGCCGCCGCTGGGAGGCGGCTATCAGAAGTTCAGAGCTGGCAGACCAGCTCTGGGCCGTCCGGCAAGCCGAAGATGCCGCTCGAGTCCAAGAACTTCGAGCCGTCACCTGAGGCCACCACATCAAGAACTGCCGGACTATTCTTTACTAAAGTTTCTTCTTCTTCTTCATTGAACAAGAAGCCGGACCAAGGAAGCTGGAAGTTCCCGTCCACAGCGAAACAGTTGTGTTGATTATCTGCTAGGGACGAGGTTTTGACAACAGTCGTTTGTTTGAGCCCTACGTACCAATCGGTTCCTCTTTGTTACATGCATAAGCAATAGCATTTTAATGTCGGTGTTCTTGTTTTGTTTTGTGGGAACGGCGCGGTCCCTCAGTCCACGCCAGCAGGCCGCAGTCCTGGCCGGCCGGCCGCGCCCCAAGAGCGCCCAGACGAACCTCGAACCACCGCTCGCGCTCACGAGTCACTTTGCCTTCCACTTCTTTGACTGCTGGCTCCGATGCCGGAGTTCCCATAGTTTTTAATCAGGGGCGTTCGAAGAGCACATTTATCGAATTGAATGCGAGTATTACAGAAAGCCTATATTGAAGTATTTGATGGAATACTGAATATTGTCACTTTCAAAAAAGAAAGACAATTGTCAAGGCTTCATTGTCTTTTTGGCAACAGAAGGCATACTTACGTTATTTGATGCATCTAATACAGTTAACAACTGGATGTCAGCTCAACTGAGAATCTGGACGTCAAACAAAGAAAACGTGATCGTATATGTAGCGCGCCACGACAATTAGAGTAAGGAAACAATGGAGCAGCACACAACCTGGTGCACGTAGTTGCTTGTTCAAAGGCCTAAGTGGAATACCGCAGCGCCGCACATAGGTTTTAATGAACCTGAGCATAGTGATTAGGATTGGCCAAATAGCAAACTGCTTTGCGCAAATGGAGAAACCAAATTTACGGGCTACCTCAGGCGTCACCTGTTTATTTGACAACTCGAACCTATTGTGTAGCAGTGATCTGCCGGATGCATTCGTGCAGGAATTCGATTTTCGTCGCAGCAACGATTCTCTCACAAAAGTGTTCAGGAGACACTGCATTTGTATTAGTCATGATTCCTGCAGGCTGCAACGACTGTTGTCCCGTATAGTATTCAAGCACAGCGAACATTTGGCACTTCATAATTGTGACTTATTAAAAAAAATAAGAAGTGTATAGCAGCGACTGTTCAATTGAACTCCTATATTGAATGGTACCCCAAAAGATAACAAATTGTAATATAAGAACCGCCAACGGTCCATTAGAGGTAAGTCCTACTCCCTCCCTTGCGTTCTCTTCCATGACGATTTGTCAGCAGCGAGATTGCGTATTATGTGTAACTAAGCAACACACAGACTAAGTCCTTCGAACATATTGTTACGTGTAGCTGAAGCCGAATACTATTTACAATTTATTTACAGGGAAGCTAACGGAGGCGAAAATGGCGACGCTATATCAAGCCGGCACACACGTCATCTTCGTCCTCCTCAGTGCAGCCACACTGTGGCGGCTGTTCCGTAGCATCACCCCCGGCTGTAGAAGCACCGTTCCGGTGCTTAATCTACACATCCGCGGTGAAAGGTGTGTGGAATGGTTTAAGTCTCGCCATGTGAACGATGTCACTTGCAGCTGATGATGACGCTGAGAGGTCGGCGGGGATAATTTGATACGTCACATCGGGCACTTGTCGCACCACACGGTAAGGGCCATTGTAGTGCGACAGCGGCTTTTCGGAAAGGCTCACACGTCGAATGGGTGACCAGAGAAGCACCAGAGAACCCGGAGAAAAGTGCACGTCGCGATGGTGGCAATTATAGAGGCGTCTCTGATGCTCCTGTGAGGCCTCGAGACGGGTGCGGGCGAGCTGGTGTGCGTGGTCGGCGTGTGCGATCGCGTCGCGGGCGTATTCAGTCGCTGAACTTGTGGCCGAGGGCAGCAAAGTGTCCAAGGGCAACGCGGATTCTCGGCCATATAGGAGGTAGAATGGTGAATAGCCGGCGGTGTCGTGACGTGATGAATTATACACGAACGTCACATATGGTAACTGAAGATCCCAGTCGTGGTGGTCGGTCGCAACGCACTTCGAAAGCATGTCGGTGATGGTCCGGTTGAGGCGCTCTGTGAGGCCGTTGGTCTCTGGGTGGTAGGACGTGCTGAACTTGTGCTTTGTCGAGCAGGAGCGGAGGATGTCCTCGACGACTGCCGAGAGAAAGCTGCGGCCACGGTCAGTGACTAATTGGCGCGGAGCACCGTGCACTAAAATGATGTCATGCAGAAGAAAGTCGGCAGCGTCAGCAGCACAACTTGTCGGGAGGGCTCTGGTGATTGCGTACCGCGTAGCATAATCAGTAGCGACGGCGACCCATCTATTTCCGGAGCCCGAGAGAGGAAATGGTCGAAGAAGGTCTAGACCAACACAGAAAAAGGGTTCGGGTGAGATATCGATCGGCTGGAGACATCCAGCTGGAGGCGTGGAGGGCTTCTTCCGGTGCTGACAGGGCTCACAAGCGGCAACGTAGCACCGCACGGAGCGGGCGAGACCTGGCCAAAAGAATCGACGGCGTACACGGTCGTATGTGCGCTAGACGCCCAAGTGTGCAGCCAAGGGACCATCGTGAAGTTGCTGGAGGACAGTCGAACGCAGATGCGATGGAATGACGAGCAGAAGGTCAAGGCCATGTCGATCAAAATTGCGGTGGTATAATGCCCCATCCTTAAGGAGAAACATCCGGAGAGAGGCGTCGTCAGGAGTTGACTCCAGACGGTCGATGGGGGCTCGTAATGAAGGATCGCGGCGTTGCTCGTTGCCGATTTGAAGCAACTGGGACACAGAGAAAACGCAAGCGATGGCGTCCGCATCAGCCGGTTCGTCGACGGGGTAACGGGACAAACAATAGGCATCCTGGTGCAAGCGTCCCGTCTTATATACCACGGAGAAGGTACATTCTTGCAGGCGTAACGCCCACCGAGCGAGTCGTCCCGTGGAGTCCTTGAGCGAGGATAGCCAGCAGAGAGCGTGGTGATCAGTGATGACACAGAAGGGGCGTCCGTACAAGTATGGATGAAACTTCGCAAGAGCCCAAACAAGAGCGAGGCTCTCGCGCTCTGTGATTGAATAATTGCGCTCGGCGGGTGATAGAAGTCGGCTGGCATAGGCTATAACGCGATCATGTCCACGCTGGCGTTGTGCTAACACTGCTCCTAGGCCGTGACCACTGGCATAAGTTCGAACTTCCGTTGAGGCAGACTGGTCAAAGTGGGCCAAAATTGGAGGCGTGGTAAGGAGAGTAGTCAGCTGCGAAAAAGATGCGGTATGGTCAGGACCCCAAGAAAAAGGGGCGTCTTTCTTCAAGAGGTCGGTAAGGGGACTTGCGATGGTCGCAAAATCCTTCACAAAGCGTCGAAAATAAGAGCACAGCCCTACGAAGCTACGAACGTCCTTGGTAGACTTGGGAACAGGAAAATTCGTAACGGCGCGAATTTTGTCCGGATCGGGTCGCACCCCTCTAGCGTCCACGAGGTGTCCAAGGACGGCGATTTGGCGATGAGCGAAGTGACGAAAGTGGGCGAATAAACGATGACGTCGTCCAGATAGCAAAAATAGGTGGACCACTTGAACCCCTGAAGCAAAGAGTCCATCATTCGTTCGAAGATGGCGGTCGCGTTACAGAGACCGAAAGGCATCACCTTGAACTGATAAAGGCCGTCAGGTGTAACAAATGCAGTCTTATCTCGGTCCATGTTGTCGACGGATATCTGCCAGTAGCCGGACCGTAAGTCGATAGAAGAAAAATAGGTGGCACCGTACACGCAGTCTAGAGCGTCATCAGTACGTGGCAAAGGGTACATGTCCTTTTTTGTGAGTTTGTTCAGGTGGCTATAATCTACACAAAAGCGCCACTTTCCATCATTCTTCTTGACAAGTACCACGGGAGACGCCCAGGGACTACAGGAAGGCTCGATAATGTCCTCTTCAAGGACATTATCGAGGACAATCTTTTTGACTTCCTCTTGGCTAACAGCTCGTTCCGACGCAGAAACACGATATGGACGTCGGTGAATAGGGTTCGCATCGCCAGTATTTATGCGATGGGTCATGACGGACGTTTGACCTAAGCGTCAATTATCAAAGTCAAAAATGTCGCGATAGCCTTCAAGAACGCGGCAAAGAGCTTCATATTGAGCATGATGATGATGATGTTTGAGGTTTAATGGCGCAAGGGCCAGGTATGGCCAAAGAGCGCCATGCTAGTGGTAATGAATATGTCGTGGTGTGATGGGCTCTGTGAATTTAATGTGACGTGGCTGTAAAGGGGCCTAAAAGAGTTTGTGTAAATTGCATAAAAATTACACGTAATAAAATTATGGCAATGATTAATGACATGTACTATGATCACTAGAATGCATTAAAAAGAATGATGCATGGTATAAAATATGCGAGATGCTAAAATTGTCTAAGAGCACTAGTGCCTCGCCAGAGCCCTTGAAACGCAAGGGCCGAGAGGCATGTGCTATACGAAATAGCTTTCACAGCGGCATCCTCTGGAGAGAGGAGACGCTATGAACGTATAGGGCTAATTACATTTAACACAACATCTTTCAGGAAGTCTAGAACTGCGTTAGTGTCAAAGAGCGCCCCAGAACCGCTCTTCGACACTAACGCAGTTCTGGGGCGAGTAACATTACAGGATGAAGGGGAATGTGCTGCCGGTATGCTAAGGGAAAATGTATCTTTCTTTCAGATTCGGCTTTCCGACACTCCAGAAGGACGTGGAGGACGGTCAGCCTCTCCCCGCATCTACCACAGGTTGGAGGCTCGTTTCCGGTGAGTAAAAAGTTATGTGTGCCAAATGTGTGTCCTATTCTTAGACGACAGAATAGGACATCTGTCCGGCGTGATTTTGTTACGGAAGGCCAGAATCCTAACTGTGGCTTTATCATGTGGAGCTTATTATTTGTTTCCGCGTCCCATAGGCGTTGCCACTGGTTCCGTAGTTTCCTCCGTAAGAAGGGCTTCAGGTCTGTGACAGGAACTGCAGCGGTGGGATTAGCAGAATGTGATGCAACTGACGTGGCCACCTGGTCCGCCAGAACGTTACCTTCGATGCCCCTATGCCCTGGCACCCAGCATATGATGACATGCTGATTACCTATATACGCTTTACATAGAGCAGAATAGAGTTCGGTAATTACCGGATTTTTGTGGTTTGAGAATGCCATCAAGGCCTTCACAACACTAAGGGAATCCGTATATATGGCTGCTTTCTGGATTTTTGATTTCCTGATATGCTTCACAGCCGGCAATAGTGCGTAGGCCTCAGCCATAAAGATGCTAGTTTCCGCATGCAGTACATCGGTTTCCGAGAAGGATGGCCCGACGGCTGCGTGGGACACCCCGTCGTGTGAGTTCGATGCGTCTGTGTAGAACTCCGTGCAGGAGTGTTTGTGCTGGAGTTCCCGGAAATGCATTTGGATTTCAATCTCTGGAGCGTTTTGTGTAACTTCCATGAAAGATGTATCGCATTGTATCAACTGCCACTCCCAAGGGGGGTAGCAGCTTGGCTGGATGCATTAGGCGAAGTTCGAGAAGTGGAACATGCATTTCATGGCTAAGCTCCCTCACACGCAGTGAGAAAGGCTGTCTTACAGAAGGACGATTACGAAACAGTGTAGCATATGTCATATCATTAATGGTGTTAAAACAGGGATGTTCAGGATTACAGTGGACTTTCAAAAAATATGCTTGGCTGATGTATGTTCTCTGGATATGAAGTGACCACTCATTCGATTCTGCATATAAACTTTGTACGGGACTCGTTCTGAAAGCTCCTGTGGCTAAACGGATACCCAGATGGTGAACAGGGTCTAGCATCTTTAGCGCGCTCGGGGCGGCAGAGTTATATACCACGGCACCATAATCTAATCGTGACCGTATGAGGCTCTTATAGAGATTCATTAGGCACTTCCTGTCACTACCCCACGTAGTCTGGGATAGAAGTTTCATTATGTTCATTGTTTTTAGACACTTTTCTTTAAGATGTTTAATGTGTGGGACGAAAGTGAGTCTATTGTCGAGTATAACACCTAGAAATTTGTGCTCTTTGTTTACAGGTATCTGTTGTCCACACATTTCTAAGCAGGGATCCAGAACCAGGCCTCTCTTCCTTGTAAACAAAACACAAGAACTCTTATGAGGATTGATTTTGAATCCATTTTTCTCTGCCCACCCTGACACCTTGTTCAAACCATGCTGTACCTGTCTCTCGCACACTGCGAGGTTACAGGATTTGAAACCTATTTGATTGTCGTCCACATAGACGGAATATAAAATGGCCGGTGGTAAGGAAGCACGAAGTGTTGTCATCTTGACAATAAAGAGTGTGCAACTGAGCACGCCACCCTGGGGTACACCGGTTTCTTGTATAAAAGGACGTGACAGCACATTGCCTACTTTCACCCGGAAGGTACGATTGGACAAGTAGCTTTTTATTACGTTTAGCATATTACCATGAATGCCCATTTCTGACAAATCTCTCAAGATTCCGTAGCGCCAGGTCATATCGTACGCCTTCTCCATATCGAGGAATATCGATAAGAAAAACTGTTTGTGTACAAACGCGTCACGAATATGTCCTTCAATACGTTCAAGATGGTCGGTTGTGCAGCGCTCTTCTCGGAAGCCACACTGATAGGGATCAAGCATTTTGTTTTGTTCAAGGAAATGGATGAGTCGCCGATTTATCATTTTTTCAAAAACCTTACACAGGCAGCTTGTAAGAGCTATCGGACGATAGCTTGCCGCCATGGATGGGTCTTTCCCCAGCTTCAAAACAGGGACCACAATTGCTTCTTTCCATGCAGTTGGAAAGTATCCTGCAGCCCAAATAGAGTTGAAAATTGTGAGTAGTGTAACTTGGGTGTCATTGTGTAGGTTTTTGATCATTTCATACATGATTCTGTCAGAACCCGGTGCGGAGCTCTTGCATGATCTCAAGGCAGCTCTGAACTCGGCAATACTAAATGGACAGTTGTATGGTTCATTCTTTCGACATTTTCCTGTGAGTGGCTTACATTCTTCTATTTGTTTGTATTTGAGAAAGGATTCTGAATAATTTGTTGAACTTGACACACTCTCAAAGTGCTCCCCAAGTTAGTCTGCCTGGTCTTGCAGCATATCACCCTGTGTGTTTACCAGAGGGAGTGAATATGTTTGTCGCCCTCTAATTCTATTTACGCGGTTCCAGACTTTCGCCTCATCTGTAAACGAGTTAATACTTGATAAAAAGTTCTGCCAACTTTCTCTTCTGGCCTGCCTGCGGGTTCTCCTGACTTGAGATTTTACTTTCTTAAAGTTGATAAGATTCTCTGCAGTGGGGGAAGTGCGTAGTAACCGCCACGCTTTGTTCTGTTTCTTACGAGCAATCCTACATTCGTCGTTCCACCACGGGACACGCCGTCTGCATGCCAAACCACTTCCTTCAGATATGCATTTTGATGCGGCATCTATTATAAACGCTGTAAAATACTCCACAGCGGCATCAATTTCTAGAGAAGACATATCAGCCCATGAGATGCTAGATAGATTTCGAAATTTCTCCCAGTCGGCTGTATCTATCTTCCACCTAGGAGCTTGTGGGGGAAATTCATTTTCTTTAGATGTTCTTAGCAGTAGGGGGAAGTGATCGCTCCCGTAAGGATTGCTCGTAACTTCCCATTTGAGTTCGGGCAGTATAGACGCGGAAACTATACTAAGATCTATTGACGAAAAGGATCTGTTTGCAAGAGAGTAATATGTGGGTTCTTTCTTATTTAGAAGGCACGCTCCAGAAGAAAAAAGGAACTGTTCAACGAGACGACCTCGCGCATCGATGCGAGAGTCTCCCCACAAGGTGCTATGTGCATTGAAATCGCCAAGAACAACATAAGGTTCTGGCAATTGATCTACATAGGATTGAAATTCATGTTTCGTTAATATGTAATGTGGGGGTATGTAAACAGAGCTAATGGTGATGAGTTTGTTTAGGAGAACAGCTCGAACCGCCACTGCTTCGAGAGGCGTTTGTAGCTGTAAAGGTTGACACGCAATGCTCTTATGGATACCAATGACGACACCGCCCGATGATGCGACCGCATCATCGCGATCTTTGCGATAAGTTATTTACTGTCGGAGAAAGTTTGTGTGTTTGGATTTTAGGTGTGTTTCCTGTAAACACAGCACTTTTGGATTGTGTTGGTGGATGAGTTCTTGTACATCATCAAGGTTTCTCAGAAGACCTCTGACATTCCATTGTATGATTTGTGTATCCATATTTAATGTAAATTGGTGCTGTGTATACGGAAACAGAAATGATGAATTAGATTACAGAGCTCTTGCGAGGCCCTGTAACCGGGGTTTTGCCTTTTTTGGAGCGTTCGAGGGAGCCTCGCCGCTCCTTAGGCGCTTGGTGCGCCGTAGGGATAGGTGTTGTGTCCATTGCCTCTTGTGAGGCGCCGGACACGTGCTCTTGCGAGCGGGAAGTTACCAGCGAGGGTCCCGCCTTGGAGGGCAAGACCCCTGCGCCCACCAGCCCGGAGGTCGATGGGGTTCCCTGGGGGATTTGGCTGCGCCGGCTGTTTCCAGCGCTGCGAGGGGCCGGGGAAGTCGAAGCAGCCTCGGCTGCGCCTACCTTCGGGGCCACTATCGGTACTGCGGGATCGCTGCGTGTAGCGCAGGTTGCCGCAGATAACTCTTGTGGAGCCGGCAACCCAAGGGTAGCCTGGCCTGGTTGCTGGTTGGATGGAGTAGGCTTACCTACTTCCACCCTGGGGGCAGGAGCCAAAGGTACCTGCTCGCTGCACGCGGGCTGGGCACTTGGCATTGGCCGCTGCGACGCTGCCCCCCGACGCGCCGCATCAGCATAAGGTGTGTTGTGGAAAGGTGTGCACCGTTTACGGGCTTCCTTAAACGAAATATTTTCCTTGACTTTAAGTGTGATTATCTCTTTTTCTTTCTTCCAGTTTGGACAAGAGCGTGAGAAGGCTGGATGGTCACCACTGCAGTTCACACAGTGAGGTGTGCCACTGCAGTTGTCGGAGGGGTGGCCCTGGACTCCACACTTTGCACAAGTTGTTTGACCACGGCAGCTCCGCGAGCCATGGCCGAAACTCTGACATTGGAAACACCGTCTAGGGTTGGGGATAAATGGTCGAACATTTAACCTGATGTATCCTGTTTCGATTGTTTCTGGCAGTACGCTGGATGAAAATGTTAGGATAAGATGTTTAGTGGGGATTTCCTTGTTGTCTCGCCTAATTTTAATACGTTTTACGTCAGTAACATTTTGTTCTTTCCACCCTTCCAGGAGTTCAGTTTCTGTCAAGTCTAGGAGGTCTGTCTCTGACACGACTCCCCGTGAGCTGTTCATTGTTCGGTGTTGTGAAATATAAATTGGTATGTTACCAAATGTCACAAGACTGCCAAGCTTCTCGTACTGATGTTTCTGAGGGATCTCAAGGAGAAGGTCTCCGCTAGCCATGTTTGTTACCTTATAACCTGACCCTAAGGCTTCGGTCAAAGATTTTGCTACTGTGAATGGAGAAATAAATCTAGCTTGTTTTTCAGGATTCTCACTGTGTACTACGTGGTATTTTGGGTAGGTCTCTTTCGAGCGGTTGAAACAAGTGCTTAAGTCTTCGGTGCGTCACCTCTTCTGAGGGTGACGATCAAGTAGGCGGGGAAATGCGGGTGTTCCCATAGTAATTTGGTATGTTTTCAGCAGCAATGGCGGCCACCCACCATGGAGCCCAACTTGGGGACGCTGCAACACTTAACGGATAAGGCTGCCGGCGTCAACCGTACACTGCCACTATAACCTAATATATTATACCCAAGGGAGGGCACATACACAAGGTTAACCCTTGCCGCCGTGGAGTAAGGAAGTAAATGGAAGAGAGAAGAAGAAAGGAAAGATCAAAAAGGGAGAGATAAAGACGAAGGTTTGAGGAGAGAGAGACAGGAAGAGGCGACTACCGATTTCCCCCGGGTGGGTCAGTCCGGGGGTGCCGTCTATGTGAAGCCGAGGCCGAAGAGGTGTGTTGCCTCCGCCGGGGGGCCTTAAAGGTCCAAGCACCCAGCATCGGCTCAACCTCCAGGATGCCCCTTTCCCCAGACACGGCTAAGCCGCGCACGGCTACACGCGGGAGGGTCCAACCCTCATGTGCTCGGGTACGTGGTGTCGCAACACACCAAACGCCTGCTGACGCAGACGCCCCTGCGGGGCATATTGAGCAGGTGTAAGGTCAGAGGAAACCATCTTCTCAATGTCGACGTCAGTACCGTGCGATGACGTCACGGTATGGGCTGAGCTGTAACGATCTTCCACTTTGAATGGCTCGACCTCATCATCCTGCAAAAGCACTAATTATAGCCAAGGAGATCCCCTGAGGCAGAACTTGCGCGGTTAGCGCGAAATTGACAAGGGAAGGCAGGTGCGGTTGCCAGTAATTTACAGCACAGTGTGCGGCACGGTAACACCATGTGTAAGCAAAACGGCCGGAATTGGTGCGGCCACGTAATTGCCGTCAGGCACAGCTGGTGAGGACAAGTCGGCGTGTGTCACAGAGTGGGGCGGTAGGCGAATGAAATCCATGCAGCTCAAATGGCTTGGAGGCGGGTCCACAGGGTCGGCAAGAAGAGGCAAGTCAAGGTGAAGTGAGCCGGCTGAACAGTCAATGAGGGTAGAATGATTGGCAAGAAAATCCAGACCGAGAATGAGTTCGTGAGGGCAATGCTCGATGACGGTGAAGAGAACGACGGTGTGTCTCTCAGCAATGGTGAGCCGGGCAGAACACATGCCAACAATAGCAACAGTCCCTCCGTCGGCGACTTGTACAACTCGGTTCGGGGCAGGCGTCAGAACTTTCTTGAGCCGACGGCGAAGAGCAGCACTCATTATTTACGCATGCGCCCCGGTGTGAATCAACGCGGACACAGGAACATTGTCGTCGAGAACGTCCAAAAGATTCTTGCTCGTGGGTAAGGTGAAGCGAGGATTTCGTGCCAATGTCGTGATTGCAGCTTCACCTCCAGAAGCTGCACTGTCTAGTTTTCCGGTCGGGGGTGCGGCGAGTAGGTCGGAGAAGGAGCACGGCGTGACGGGGGCGAGCGAGATTGGCGGCGGGAGGGAGAAGGCGAGCGGGAGTAGCGGGGTCGTGTCAATGGTGTCGCAGGGTCAGATGATGGGGCGGGCATAGAAGGAGCGAAGGAAAAGGACGCGCTTGAGGGGCGAGGGTGGTGATCAGGAGAATAGCGCGTCGGAGAAGTCCAGCGGCTGCGGCAGTGGCGAGCGACATGTCCAATGCGTCGGCAGTTAAAACAGATCGGCTTGTCGCCCACGGTTCCCCATTCGGAGGGGTTGCGCTGTCCATAAAAGGAGTAAGAAGAGCGGGGTGGTGATGTGCGGGGAGAAAGAGGTTCCGAGTGCACGGAACGAATGGATTGCAGGCCGACGTTGGACAACTCTTGACGGACGACGGCCTGGATCAAGGAGATTGTCACCGGAGAATGATCAGGTAACGGGAACGAAGGGGCCGCCGGTTGTGCCGCTTCGACCTCACGACGAACGATGCGGGTCAAATTGTCACATCGCGACGGCTGGTGGAAGAGGTCGTCACAGGATGACGTAGCAGCTGTGTTGGGAAGTTGCGTGATGTGCTGGGACACCCGGCGGCTTTTAGCATGCTCGAGACGGCGGCACTCCTTGAGGATGGTATCGATGCTGGAGACGTTCGTAAACACCAGTAAATTGAACGCGTCGTCAGCAACGCCTTTGAGGACGTGATTAACCTTACCGTCCTCAGACATGTTCGGGTCAGCCTTGGCACAAAGGGCCAACACGTCGAGAATGTACGACACGTAGGACTCGGTCGACGTCTGTACACGTGTGGCAAGGACTTTTTTGGCATTGTATTGTCGACCAAACGGATTGCCCAAAAGGTCGCGGAGCTTGTCTTTGAAGAGATCCCAGCTCGAGATCTCCTCTTCGTGAGTCTGGAACCACGCCAGTGGAGCTCCATCGAGGTAGAAAAGAACGTTGGCAAGCATAATAGTCGGATTTCACCTGTGACTGGTGCTGACACGTTCGTATAAGCGGATCCAGTCGTGAACATCAGGACTGCCGACTCCGTTGAAAACACCAGGATTTCGAGGTGGGGAAACGGCGACGTAGGTCGGGGCTGCAGGCGGAGACGCTTGCGTAGATGAAGTGCCGCCAGCAGGAGCCGAAGTTGCATTGTCGCCTTTGCGACCGCTGCGAAGCTCCATGACGGCTACGGGGAGCGTCCACCTCCACCAAATAATATTACGTGTAGCTGAAGCCGAATACTATTTCCAATTTATTTAAAGGGAAGCTAACGGAGGCGAAAATGGCGACGCTATATCAAGCCGGCACACACGTCGTCTTCGTCCTCCTCAGTGGAGCCACACTGTGACGGCTCTTCCGTAGCAATATAATAAATACCGTTCAGAAGTCTTGAGATTGACTGATTAGATTGTTTGTGTTCTTTTATATACAGCTCTACAATCGTGTGCGTTTTGACGGGAAGAAAGTTTGGAGTCGGCTCAGCTTGCATGTATTTCTGCTCGCCTTGGGAGCGCTCAAGGAATGACGCAATACCCAACGCGTGTTTATGACACGCGTACTGAACACAAGCTATATACCTGATTTGCTAAAACTGCTAGTCTTGAATGCCGCCTAGCCTTTAGCATGACAAAGTTACTGTATACATAGCCACACCCTAATGTTTTGAGATTGCATCAATGTAGAGAAAGTTTGTGGAAAACAAATCCACACATGCACAAAATGTACAAAAATTTGTGCATTTTCAGCAAATATTTATAAAGAAAGAATTGCCATTAGAGCCCAGATAATGTCACACCTCCCAGTAGAGATAAGGGGAAATTACTTCTAGCGTCTTAATGTAATTCTGTTTCGAATTCTGGCTTGTTCTTATAGTCGGTCCCTCACAACACGCCGCAAACAGAGCCGCGCGGATCAGTCAGGAAGCGACCCTAATTTCGCGTAACCGCGGCAAGCTACAGTTGCTG
This sequence comes from Dermacentor andersoni, assembly GCF_023375885.2. NCBI lineage: Eukaryota > Metazoa > Arthropoda > Arachnida > Ixodida > Ixodidae > Dermacentor > Dermacentor andersoni. The sequence goes on along the minus strand of NC_092814.1, from coordinate 367,161,538 downwards.
GCTGTGGGATACGGATCCCGCGGGTTATCACTGAATCGTTTCGCTCTGCTCTACGAAGAATGTGCCTCGGCCGACCGGACTGCAAATGTCCGTCGGCCTTTTACGAGGTCGTGGGTAGATTGAGGTCTCTTTTATTAGCCGCGAACTATAAAAGGTACGCAACACATATTGCCCTGCGCCATGCTATCCAGTGATATTGTCAGTTAAAGTTTCTTCTTCGTAAGTAAAATGTTGTACATCTCGTAGACACTCTTTCTTTCCATCGTTCACTCGGCGTGAACCATCTCCGCTGCTGCGCTCGGATTGAGCAAACCAAGGCGGAGATTAATCGAAGACAATTAAAGCAAAGGCAATAGAGGGTAGGTGTGTTTTCGTCGTGTCGTTTTTCTTTCCTTTATTTTTTGTAAAGACAACCAGAGCGTCGCCCTTACACATGCGGAAAAGGGTCTGAGCGCTGTACGGCGAGGCAATTTTCGTTGTAGATCCACTCCCATGTGTTTGCGTCTATGAAGTGTCAGTATCGTTCTTGTTCTTTACAGCTTGGTACCCAGTTTATGCAAATTGCGTTTATGCGGAGCGTGAGTGAAACGACTGAACTGCGCCGCGCCATCACGGAGGTCTTTTTCTGTCTTCGATTTCGCGCAGTCTTTCAAAGGGAAATGGGCGGACGAAAAATTAGGTGAATCGTTGCCCGTGTTGCGTTTTCGTGTTCATTGCCACGCACTCTTCATCTGCGGACCTGACTGAGCCGCCTCTTATTCAAGCTATTACGTTTACGGCGCAGGTAGAAATGTTGCTCACTTTATATATAGCTTAGCACCGGTAAGTAGATATATTGTAATGAAGCAACTGACAACTGACAGGAATCGGTAAAGGTGTTAAGGTGGAAATATTTGTGCGTGATTTCATGAATAGCTTATATTTGTTTTATGGTATGGCGCTCTTTGGCCGTATTCAGCCCTTACGCCCCTAAACACTACACGTCATCATCATCATCATAATCACCGCTTTGTGGAATTTATTCGCCCGAAACTACACACTGCGTTTTGAGGGACGCCGCTGTACAGGGCTGCGTTATTTTTCGCTATAGGGGGGTTCCTCGATGTGCTATTAAATTTAAGTCTGCGCGATTGTTTCTGCCCTCGACCCCCATGCAACTACCGCCGGCGCGGACGAGTATTGAGCCCGCAACCTCATGCTCAGCAGGGTCACGTTACAGCACCTAAGCCGCCATGTCAGGTAGTAAACTTCACAAAATGAATTGTTTGCACACATTAGACATTCAGAAGCATGGCATGGCATATTCAACCGGTCCCTTAACAGAACTGTCGCTGTAATACTAGAGTTGTGCAAGAAATGATTAACATAGGCTATATTACGGGAATAGGTGGCCTGAATTCGGAATTCGTTATCGCCATTTAGTCCGCTTGTGCACATAGGAAAGGTCACTTACGTCGTGTACAACACTTTTTTCACAAGTTTTCACAGTACTCCGAAGTGCCTTGTCAAATAAACAAATAACTGGCTAGATGTGATCCATTCTTACTTCGGTGCGGTTGATGAACGAAGAAAATATTTGTTGGGACGCCTTTATCTAGCAACTATCCTCGTAATCCAAGCGCAACATATCATGCGAATAAGAACATGATTGAAAACCTCATGCCCCCGGCGTGCCTTCTTACGTTTCTTTTCTTATCACGCCTGAATCATGCCATGGACGCCCTTGATCTTTTCCTTCTGACTTGGGTTTGCACAGTAATAGGGGACTTGGGATTAATATTTACCATCTGGAGATTTTTAACGTGGAACTAAACTAAGTAAATGAGAGTTTTCGAATTTAGCTTCCATTGAAATGCGGCGCGGCGGCCATGTGCGAACCCGCAACCTCTAACTCAACACAACACTATGGCCACTAAGCTACATCTGTGCGTCGCTTTGAAAGAAAAGAAAATAAGAGTGGACATACACAACAACATTTCACGGAACAAAAAGAAAGAATTCATGAAAAAAATGGAGATTTGACCTTGACCAATGCATCCGCGCTTGCATATTATCAGGCGGGGAACCTTCACACGTGATGATCATATTACTTATCTAAATTTCAGGCATAATGCTCAAGTCACGCGGAAATTTCCCTTTCTCAAGAAAAAAAAACATGTTCGGCGTATTCTTTCAAAGTCGCCTGGAAAAGAGAACAATATTAAATGAGAGGAAAGGTGTGTGTCTCTGGCCTGCTACTCCACATTGGAATAAAGGAAACGAGGAAAAACAGGAAACTAGAGAAGGATGAGGAGCGATCGTGGAAAAATGCTGTGGTAATTATAAATCTAATCAGTAAAGCTGGATCAGTGTCCTTGACAGTGATCAAAATACCGCATACTATCGTAAGAAATCACATCGTATACAGCGTATACCAGCACTATTCAACACGCACACACACACACACACACACACACACACACACACACACACACACACACACACACACACACACACGCATATATATATATATATATATATATATATATATATATATATATATATATATATATATATATATATTGTTACGGTCTCCGGAGAGAGTTAAGGGGTTTTATTAATGATCCCCAAGACACAAAAACCGTGGAAATCGTAGGAGACGCAACGTTGTCCTCCTCTTTCTGCACTCTCGCTTCCTGCGTGTTTTACTTGCAACAACCCTTTGTAACAATCCTCCTCTCCCACACGAAGCCCTCCGGGTGGGTCACTCCTGCTTCCTGGGTGTGAATGGCTTCAGGCGGGCAACATGCGTCACCTCAGTCTTACGTGAACAGCGGCCATTGGAACTGAGACGCGCAATTGTGTAGTTCACCTCGCTTAAACGATCGAGGATAACGAACGGCCCGGCATAGTCGGCAAGCGACTTTTCGCTCAACCCACGTCTGCGTTGTGGAGTCGACAGCCACACAAGGTTGCTGGGAACGTAGGTAACACGTTAGTGGTGACTGTCGTAGCGTTTTGGAGTGGTCTTGGGCGGCCAATGTAGGTAAGCGAGCAAGTCGACGAACGTCTTCTGCACGACACAATATCTTCACGATAGACAAATTGTTATGGAGGACAAAATATAGTGTCCAGCGTGTGACGATATGCGCGCGCTTAAAGAAGGAGGAAAGGGCTGAAACCGGTCGTTTCATTTTTCGCAGAGTTGAAAGCGTGCGTCACTAACGGTAATACTTCATCTCAGTTCTTGTGGTCTGAAGCGACGTACATTGATAGCATGTTTATTAATCTTCCGTTTGTGTGCTCGGTGAGCCCATTAGTCTGTGGACGATAAGCTGTTGAGCGTCGGAACGTGGCGGCACATGAACAAAGTAATTCTTGCACTATATCAGCACGAAAGTGGCGACCACGGTCACTTATTATCACGTGAGGCGGCGCGTGTCGGAGTATGATTGAGTGCAGCAAAAACTAGGAAACCTGGGCTGCAGTGGCGAAACATAGAGCTGCCGTCTCACAATACCGCGTCAGGTAGTCAGCACACACAATGATCCAGCGGTTGCTTCTTCAAGAACGCGGAAACGGTCCCGTCAAGTCTATGTCGACTACTTCAAAAGGGGAACTGGGGGCTTTACTGGCTGCAAGTGGCCGACTGGAGCTGAGGTAGGTCGCTTGTGGCTCTGACACTGTATGCAACTGGCCACATAGGTGTCAATTACTTTGCGCATTTGAGGCCAGTAGAATCGTTCTTTTGTGCGACTACGTGTTCGCGCGGTCCCTAAATGACCTGAGGTCGGGTCAACAGGCGCAACGAGCAGAACAGATGTGTAAAGAGACTCTAGAACCACCAATAGAAAGCGGGCGCCCGTCGTTGAGAAGTTCCTCTTGTAGAGAAGACCGTATCGAACGCAAAATCGACCTGAGGTTATAGGCCCTTGTGTGGCAGAGAAAAGACCATTCGAGCTTGGGTGTCCTTCTGTTGCTCTGCGGGGAATGTCAAGGTATCGGGAAAGTCAGGTGACAGGGAAGCGATAGGGTGGTCAAAGTTGTCGGCTTCACAATCCGTCGTGCGTAGTAGCATAATCCATGTCAGCGTGTCGACGGCCGCTCTTGTTAGAAATAGTGAACACATATTCCTGTAGACGACGGGCTCATCGCGCGAGGCGACCGAATGGGTCACGAAGATTTACCAGCCAGCACAGAAAATGGTCATGTGTGAAGATGGTGAACGGGCGACCATAGACGTACGATCGAATGCGCTGCGCGGGAAATACTGCTGCTAGGCATTATTGTTCCGTGACGGTGTAGTTCCGCTCATGCTTGCTTAGAGAACGGCTTGCGTACGCGACGACATGTTCGTTGTTGATAGAGCGCTCTACGAAAACGGCACCGATTCCGACGCCACTTGCATCTGTGTGAATCTCTGTTCGTGACGAAAGATCGAAGTGCCGGAGTATTGGCTGTGAAGTGAACAAAAACTTCAGCTGGCGAAAAGCGGCTTCACACTCAGGGGTCCACTGAAATGGAGTGTTCTTAGGCAGAAGATTCGTCATGGGGTGAGCGACATCTGTGAAACCGGGTAGGAACCACCGGAAATATGAGCGGATTCCTTCGAAACTACGAAGATCTTTGACGGATTTAAGTTGCTCGAATGATTCAATGGCTGCCGTATTCTGTGGGTCCGGTCTAATGCTATCTTTATCGACGTGATGTCATAACACGATAGTTAGGCGTTCGCCAAAATGACATTTTATTTTGGAATTCAGGTCAAGGCCAGCTTTTTAAATACAGTCGAGTACGACGGGGAAACAACCTCAAGGTAGCACCTACAGATCTGCTGTTTGGAACCGCACTGAATAGTATCCACGAATCTTTCGGATGTCGCCGCCGCATTGCACAATTTGAACGGAATGACGTTGAATTCGTACAACCCGTCAGGCGTAACGAATGCCGCCTTTTCCTTGTCAGCTAAGTAGATCGGAATTTGCCAATAACCTGTTCTCAGATCCACGGAAGAAAAGTAGGAAGCGGAATGCAGACAGTCGATGGCGTCATCAATACGGGACAGCGGATAGACGTCTTTCTTGGTAACGGAATTCAGTCGGCGGTAGTCAACGCTGATTCTCCACGTAGCATCTTTCTTCTTCACAAAAATGACTGAAGCGGCCCAGGGACTTGCCGAGTCTTGAATCACTCCCTTTCCTAGCATCTCTTGCACTTGCTCGTTGATGGCGCTGCGCTCTGATGGTGCAACTTCGTAAGATTTCTGCCGTATGGGATGCGCCAAAACGGTGTTGATCCGATGACGTATTCGAGATGCTGGAATTAGTGTCATTTTGCTGCTTTTTGAAAGTCGAACACTTTTGAGTGGTTGGAGGGAACGCCGAGGAGTGTATGACGTTCGCTTTGACTAAGTGATTTGCTGATCATCTGTAGAAGTTGTGAATCTTCTGAACCTTGAGAATCTAGATGTCCATTCTCTTCTGTAGCAGCAACAAGAGCAACCAGCGTCGTAGAGTATTCGGGTTTGAATACAGCGAGTTTCATTCCACGAGGCGACACTGCAGGCTCCATTGAACAGGTAATTGCCCACAAACTTGCGCGTCCATCGACTACAGACACTATGCAATAGGGAAACAAAATGTTCTCTATCACACAAGTCAAATGAATCGGTTGCAGCGTGTCGTGGAAAATGGCAAGGTCGTTAATAAAAGAGGTTCCTGGAACGTACGCAGCAGAAACTTCAGGAACGACCGCGTCCTCGGAGACGACAAAGAACCATTGATCATGTGATGAATTCTCCAAGATCCCAGATGGGGAACTACCGCGGATGGTAAAGTGCCCACTTCTACAGTCAACGATTGCCCCAAATTCCCGCGAAAAATCAATTTCCAAAGTAACGTCATGTGTAGATCGTGTAATAACCCCGAATTCTGTGGGAAATCCTTTGCCACACAAAGACACATTACCTTACCAACTTACCTACTAGCTTACCAACTAGCTCAGCTTTCTGTCCTTCGACGCAAAACAGACTCCCACAGGGTACAACGCATCACCGCTCACACCGCGGAATGTCGCACCACGGCTTAAAGAAAACGCCACTTTCAGTCCAAGAAGCCACTTAAAATTGACACTCATCACAGATATTGTCGCACCTGTGTCCACAAGTGCCATTGTAGGTACGCCATGAAAAAGTACATGAACTTTGTTCTTGAGCATAAACCTTGACGGGGGTATATCTGTCGATAGTGTGTGGTATCTTGCGGCCTCACCCCCATTGGCCTCACCAGCTAGTTTTCTGGCGGCGGTGACTGCGTTCATCGCCGCGGCGATGGGGATCGTGGAGCACGGGGAGCTGGTGGACGCGTTAAGCTTCGATCAGAGGCTCGCAAGGGGTAGCGTAAACCGGGAGGCGTACATGGTGGCCGTGGCGCAGAGAACAGGCAATTGAAAGGCTGGGAAGACATGTGCAGGGGCTCTCGATGGCATGAAAGGCGGTAGTTCCAAAAGCGCGAGATGTGACCTGGGATGCCACAGCTGTAGCACGCCGGAAGGGGCGGAGACACCTGCGCCAGCTCCGAGTAACGAGGCCTTGAGTTGAGTTGAGTTGAGTGGTTGTAGGCTACTGGTGGGATTAGCCTTGCAGTTGCTGCCGGCAATTGCTCCACCGTAGGGACACTTAAAATAAATAAATCACATAAATCATACGCAGACCTCACAATTACAAATGGTCACTCCTAAGGTCACCATGTGGAGTCAAAATTCGTGTCCTGCAGGTAAGTTAAAAGAAGGCGAGGAACCTCCTTCCTACACAACTGGTTCTCAATTGAATGGTAGTATCACTCTTCGGTGGGACGGTAGCCAGCCGGCGTTCGTTGAGAGAAAGGCGACGAGTGAAAACGGCGTTCGTAATTGGAGGGTGGTCGATATGAGTACCCAGATCGCAGTGTTCCTTCGTATTCATCGACGACATGTGCTGCATAAACTGATGGCTGCCATGGGGCCGGAGCGGACGGCGTTCGCATACGTTCTCTTTCTGTTGCGTAGCCGTCCTGAAAGTCACCGGGGAAATTAGAGATTAGCCGAAATCGAAGCAATTCTTCTCTTAGAATCTGCCGTATTGTTGACAAGAGGTCAGTAGGCGACATTGCGTAGACACTGACCACAGTTCGGACGTTCGACAGACGGCCAAATTTTGGAGCTATCCGTCGCATTTTCAGCGTTTCAAAGGTGCGACAGTGCTGCATTACTTCGGACACGGAGTTCAGGCTCTCTTTGCCAATCAGTAAACTGTACACGTCTTCGGCGATCCCCTTAAGACCTTGTCCAACCTTGTCCTCGTCAGGCATCCTGGGATTCACTATCTTGCACAACTTCAAATATGTCTGCCCTGGAAGCTGTGCCGTCTGAGCCAATGTCTGCTCCGCTCGCTTCTTCTTCTTCGCGTTAGTATTGCCGAAGCACTTCCGCACTTCCCCAACAAAACACTGCCAAGTTGTGAACATGTCCTCGTGGTTTTGGTGTTTGTTAGCGGTGTTTGTTAGCGAAAATACAACATGACTGAGCTGCACTGCCGAGTCCAAGCCGTTGCTTCTGCTCACCCGATTGTAGTTATTGAGCCATTGATCGACGTCTTCTCCTGAGGTCCTGCCGAAGTTCGGCGGCGCTCGGTAGTATGGTAAGGAACCAATAGAAGTTGCCCCCACCGTATCAGTGGTCTGCACTTGGGACATCATCTCGATCGGCGAAGGCCGAAGTCCGGCAAGGTGGCGGCTGCGGCGAAATCAAGGGAATAGAGCTTCCGTCGTAGCGTTCGTCTTCGTGTTACCCTGCACCGTCCACCAATGTGTTACGGTCTCCAGAGAGGTTCAATGGGCTGCTTTAATGTTTATCAAGCAACAAAAACCGTGGAAATTTTAGGAGAAACATCGCCCTCCTCTGTCTAGTCTACTTTCTCGCTTTTCTCGTGTTCTACTAGCAGTGACCCTTTGCAACAATATATATATATATATATATATATATATATATATATGTGTGTGTGTGTGTGTGTGTGTGTGTGTGTGTGTGTGTGTGGAGAGAGAGAGATGCACATACGTCATACACAAAGCTCTATATGAAGAATGTCTCATAACTGAATAAAGCGTGTACATACCTGCATTATCTACATGCAGTATTACTACTCATTATACAGGTAGTAATAAACAATGCCAGACGTTCATTCATTGACAACCGCTTGTCCAGACAGGCTTCACTAAGAACCTCTAACGATGCTTTTGCTGTTCGTAGCCTCCATTCTCGACAACTTCCTTGGCTGCTAGAAGAACTTGATCTGAAAGGAACCGGTACTAGAGGAAAGACACTGTCGCTGTAAGTATGTTTCGCGCAGTCGCATACTATGGGCACACACAGAGCACATGTTGAGTAGTCGCAGGAGGGGAACAGACGCAACAATCAGGATTTTCCCCGCGTCCAATTTTCGTTATGTAGTGGCGCGTATGTGCCACCCCAAGTCTCAGTCTACTAAGGCGTGTCTCCTGACCTCGTGGAATCCTAAGGCGGAGCTCAAATTTAAAGCTTGTGTCCAGACTCTGCTGGTGGTCATGGCAACAACTGGAATTCGCCCAATGTTCTTCAAAGGCTGTTCGCTCCGAATGTAAAAGAAAGTGCGGCAACACCATTTCGTGAAAAGAACTATTCGTATGAAGAGGCAATCGATGTGTGCAACTGCCACTTCAGAATCGGCTTGCTCATGCCTTCTATTCCACAATGGGTTGGTAACCACTGCAGTGTTACTATGTGTCCTTTAGGATATGCTTCACTGCGCAAAACCGTAATGTCAGTGACCAGTTGAGGATATGTACTCCTAAGTGGGTTCATATAATTTTAAAGTAACTCGAGCGCTGGGCGAGAAACACCAAATATAATCCAACATCTATTGGCTTTTTGAGACACATGGCGGAGAGCCTCTCGTATGTCAATTAGTTCTGCTGCCATGGAAGAGGTTTTGTGTGTAATCCTATAGCACTGGTTGACAACACTATTATATATCACAAGAGCCACAGCAGAGGACGTCGTTGTGACCAATCCATCCACAAATATATGTTCTGTTTCTCTGTACCTACAATAGATATTAGATCAAGTCAGTTGTTTTAGACAAATTTTGGTAATGTAGATTCCTTCGACATTACATGAAAGAAAAGTCTAATATTTGGTCTTGCAAGCACCCAATCTCGCCCCTCTGACGTACCATGTGGTGCGTTGTCAGATCGTGGTAAATGTATTTGCGATATAATTCTCTTTGAGTATGTTGCTTGCGGTCGTGAGTTGCACATGTGGGCCAAGGCGTGGTGCTCGTGGCGAGATACATGCCTGATTCGTAAAAGAAGAGGTTATATTGGCGAATAACCGCGAGGTTCGGGTAATATACGTAAATTACCTACACGTGAAATCCCCGCGCCCTGCTTCCTAATAAACATATTTTGCTAGTATATATGAATTCCTGAAATTTTCACATGGACAACATGTTGCAGCTGCGAAATAAAATTTGAGCAGTATTGAGCTCATCTCTGTTAAACAAAAATCGTAATACTAGCCCCGATTTGCACATATCCGTCCTAAAACTCGGCTGAATTATGCTGTGCAATCAGATTTATTATCGTCCCGAACCTCCGGAGGGCGGAAGCCGAGAACCAATAAGCTAACATCTGCTTAGCAGTAATTCTTTGACTACATCTACATTCGAGATATGCGTCCCTACAATCTGCTAAATGAAAACATTGACATCGCAGTTTGGAAATTCTTATTAATAAATGTTAGAAGAGAGGTTGGCATTGTGGTTAATGCCGGCTACTGCTTCATCGCTTAGCCAAACATATCAAAGTGAAACCGGTAAAAACAAACTTAGAAAGAAGAACTATTAAAAGGTAATTGAAATAAAATTCAAAAGCGCTAACGCGCAAAAGTCACAATACTACGTTTTATGCCACAACACAATTTCCACAGGAAGTATTGACTAGTCGCGAGAAATGCAGTAAAAATAAAGTTCTAGTGCAGTCCCTTGCATTTCACTTTTAGTTACAATAAGCAATGCCTACAATACAATATGTAGGGTACACCAGAATCTGCAACAAGACTGAGAACATCACACTGTGAAACAGTCACACGTCCAGCCACACTACGTAAAAAAATCTCAGCAGATATATTCCCGCCAGTATGGCTCGTGCAGGACATTTTACTTCGGAATAGTGTTTGCCTGAGCTCGTTGGTTGCACACAGCACAACTTGTTTCCAGCAGGAGGTACTCACACTGACAAAAAGTGACGACGACAACGACATGCACTGGACAAGCAGCTTTTCTGCAGAATTATTTACGCTTACAGAAATTCAGCTTAGTTAATATCGTCACGATGTCCCAGAGGGAGGCCTTATGAAAACTGCTAAATAATACGTTAATGTGTTTTGTAGTCGTAACATACTTTAGGAAAGATTATCAAAAAGGCAGCTTTGTTTTTAGCATTTATGCTAAGCAGACAACCAATATGCTCAGCTTAAATCGTACCATTTCATCATAGGTCCTAAAGTAAATATCTGAAAAGCTGATTAGTGAACCTTTTTCATTTGTTACCTTCACATTGGGACTTTTCGTGCAAGAGATGTCCGTGTACTGGAAATAATTGCTTGAATATGCCAACTTCCTCTGTATGCTCCATGCAAATTTAAAAAAAAGGAAAAAAAAAGAAAATAGTTGTAAGATAGATATTGCATTTTCTTGATGCATGTGCTTGTGCTTTTTCATTAAGCCGCTCTGGTGCTCCATTGTGTTTGTGGTGGCCAGGTTGCCCTGAAACTGCTATTTACTTTATCTTTCTGCAGTTACGTTGCTGTGTTAAGGGCTACTGAATACAATTTCATGCAACTCATTGGAAGACAACATTAAATTTTAGGCATTGTGGTCTTGGGTTTCCGGGGTATTAGGCGAGAAAAGGAGCGTTAGTAATGCTCAAGCTGTGCTATATAAGGCAACTTACTACAACGGCAGCCACAGTCCGTACTGCAGAAAAAAAGACAGCGGGTGAAAAAACAAGAACTTCTCACCAAAACCACGCGCCTCACATTCCTCGCAACCTCCTGCAAAACTTGTCACACATATGTTAATCCGCGGGAGTGAGAGCTCTGTGTTTTTATGTTGGCACGCTGTACATGTCAAGCCATGCGCCTTTGCAATCTGAACAATGGATGCCCCCGCGAGGTACGTGAACTTGTTACTTAATATGCAGCCTTTACTGCTTGATTCTAATGTGAATCATTATGACAGGTGTTCTTTTTTTCAACACACCAAATATAAAAAAATACCTGAGGCAGATAGCACAATTCCTAGCTAACAAACAGCGCGAAATAAAACCCGGACAACAAAAGCAATACAGGACAAGCGCGAACTGCCAGAAAAATGCATTAATTTTGCGTGTACATTTGTTTCATTTATTCTGTGTATGCATTTATTCAGTGTGTGTTTCTTGTCCTGGTCTTATTTCGCGTTGTTCCTTCGTTATCAATCAGTACGAACTAGCTCGAGTTCGTACCTTTTTCATGCCCGATTCGCAGCCTTGAAATACATTACTCGATGAGGCGGTCGTTAATTAAACGCGAGATGAAAATGTTTAATTGAATAATTAACATAATTGCACTAATTATCTTTTGCAATATTTATTTTGCGGCTCATAACGTAATTTACCAACTGTAACCGGTTACTTCGCAAGGCCTATCCACTTGGAACGAGTTCTCAGGAGGACACCAGTTTCGCGGCATTATTTTCAAATTGCGCGTCAAATACATCGGCATTTCAGTTACTCGTCGGCTTCAATAAATAATACAGCATTTTTGGCATTAAGTAAGTGGGACAACGCTGGATTATTCTCAATCAATCAATTATTCAATCAATCAACCAGCTTCATTCACCTTAAGAAAAGAGAAAGGGGGTACAGGGGAAAATCTGCATGAACAGAAGCTTGACAAATCCCGGCCCCCTGAGGTACAATTCGGCATTGAGCAGAAATGGCATACAAAGAAGGTGGCTTTCAATAAACGTAAGCAAGTTGACGGCGCGCGTCTAGAAACCGATGTCATCCTCCGAATTCGTACAAAGTCGATGTGCATGTGAATTCACCAGCCACAATACGTAAATTGCAATACGTGCTGGAAGTAATTAATGAGAATTTTCATTCGTGAAATTTTATTCAATTCTTGATGACAACTTTGATTGCTCGTCGAAGTAATGTCGGCCTCATCGAGTTCAAGGGTTAGAATTGTGCAATCAGCCTAGGGGATTTTTGAAATTTCATGCAGCGAAAGAAGCTCCCTGTATATGTAGGTCATTTTCTATTTCTCGGTTCACCCTAACAAATCAATTTTCCGCTTTCGCATCCCCTTACAAATGGGGCTCCTCGCTGTCGCTAAGCGTTGGCTGCTGGGTGGCGTAAGCAGGGCGTGGTTTCGAGGGGCGTGACCTTGCGCTCGCTGCAGCCTCACAGTTTCGGTTGAGCGCGCTCTGATAGGCGGGAATTCGTCGTTCCGCGGTAAGAGTATTTTCCCAGATCCAGCAGTTTATGTTGCTTGTAAGGAGAGTTTGCTTCAATTTCCCACTTACGATCATGAGCCCGCTGAACAAAAGCGTTTAATAAGAAATTGATGGATTTTTGTCAATTCGCGCCTAATTACCACGTATGACCTGTCGGTCTGTGGACGCCACCACTCAGGACACGTCTCCGAAGAAACGGCACTTTTATTTCAAAACGGCTAATTTCAAATAATACTTAATCTTCGTAGAAACACCCGCATATAATGTTTCGCACAACAATAATTGGCTCTAAGAGAGTTTCGGCCGCATTTTGATTCACCTGAAGCCCCTTCAACTGTAACTGTAAGTATAAAATACGGTCGCCCTCGTTATGACGGTTGTCACCGAGGCGTTGGGACTCACGGTACAGAGACTTCGCCCTTCCACGTTTACTCTGCCCCACGTAGGAGCCCACAGCGAAATAGAAATTCACTCTAAGGAAAATAGCACCCTCGAGAGTGAATTGGATGTCGCAACGCCTCTTTTGCGCGCTTACGTCTACTGAAAACATCAAAAATTTGTGTATTCGTTAGGGGAACATGCTTGTGCACATTTACAATAATTTCAGGGTGCTGCAGTAGATTGCTGTGTGCGATGCACACTTTTTCCAGAATTTAAAGGTGCTCGGGCACTTCCACGTTTCAAGGAGGTAAAAAGATGGGTTTATTTTCCAGCGGTTTGTGCCAAGTTATTGCTCGAGTCCGTCATATAGTCAGAGTAGGCTATGAATGTTATCCTGCTTCTTCAGGGGCGTCGCCAGTGGATTTCCTATTTTGCCTTTCGCTTCTTTATCACTGGCTTCATTTAACTTGTTTAAGCTCAAACTGGTTTGAACGTGAGCTCGTTGGTATGAATCCACCGAAGAAAACAGCGCTAATAACACGGACGAGAAAGGAAGAACGCAGGAGGAGCGCTGATACTTTAAGCTCGGTGCTGTTTTGTACATCAACTGCCAAGCGTCAGCGAATCATAGCAGATCAGCCAATCGTACTTCCTCTGGCACATGTTCTTTCTGGTGTAACATCGGAACTAGCGAAATATCTGCCGCGGCAAGTCTTGCCCTGCATCCCAGAGTATCAATCGGAATTGGCACGTACATGCGGAGTAGTGTACCACCTATAAGAACACAGCCTTTACAGCGGAGGTGGAACGCTCCCGTTTGTAACAGTGGGCAGACACAATCACTGATGCGAAAGCATCGAATGACCCATTGAGCAAAAAATCCGGCGCCTGTAGCTGCGAAATGGCACCTAAATTCTCATTGGCCGCGGCGCCGAGTGACATACGCGCCTGGACGGTGCAGAGCGGTCGAAAGGGGAACACCTTCTGCCGCGATTGTGCGCCAGGTGTTGCGTGAGGGCAGTGGGCATCTCCGCGACGCCAAGTCACCCTCGTTCTCGGAAGCCTGTGTTATCCGCGCATTTTGTCCTCGCCAGCTCTTGCCTGCGTTCCAACTTCTCTGTAATGGCTATAAAAAAATAAATTTAAAATGCAATTCGAAAGGAAGAACGTTGGCGGTAACGAGTTACGAACCTGCGTCCTCACGCTCAGGAGCCGATGGTTTTACCCACTTTGCTAAACCGGCTCCTAGAATGCAGCCCTGTTATCTTTGCTTTATGACGTCATGCTAATTTAACCACAATTTTCATTGCCAATTCCCCGCGTGTCGAAATCGTTGGCGTCACAATCACCCCGGCTTACTCGGGAGTGTCCCCATTAGACTCTGTGGCAATCGGGCAAGATAGCACGACGCCACGGATCGAAGTGCACCGGCCTTGTGCTATCAAGAAGGCGTTGGCCAAGCGTCTCAACGCACACGTTTGCACGCGAGGAGTTAACTCGAAGGACTGCTCCGGGGCGTTCAGTTGGACATTAATGCTTTCGCAATCACAACCCGTAAGAAGTGCTTAGGTGTCCGCGGATTTCCCGCCTCTCTCTCTCCTTCCTGCTTTGCAGATCTGACTGCTAGCAGCGCGTAACTTGTTTCACCTTGGTGCTTGTTTAAAGGTAAATCGAAGAGCGTGGGGTCAGCCTATCATAGCAGGTAGAGACGCGACGTAGCCCACTGTTTAGGTGCCGTATTATTCCGGTGGTAGTATCAGGCGAGTGGCCGTGAGGTAGAACTTACGACTGGCAATCTATAGGTCCACATTTGGAATCCCAGTGGAGTGCTGCATGGTTTTTTTCTTCTTGGCTTGATACCTTTATAAACGTCACGGAAGGCAATTCTGGATCACTTTGGTGGACATCCGAAAGAATTGAGGTACTCAAAGAATGAAAGAGCTGCGAAAAGGAAACGTACTGTGCCTTTCAGCGAAACGCCCAGTGGAGGAAAAGGTGAAATTCTGAGATATCACAGATTTATATTGGTGTATTAGTTCACTGAAACACCCTTTTCTTTGTACTCTTAAAACAATTTTAGCTCCTTGGGGCGTATGTTGTCCCACAACAATAATCGACATCTGTGTTGCCCGTATTTCCTTTCTTTAACGGTGGGTTGCCCGGTACTTCCAAGTCATGAACGGCTCGCGCTTTATCTGCGTGACACAACATTCTGGACAGGAAAGTAGTGGGTATGGTCGATTAATTCTTTTATTCGATTAAAGATGAATCATTTATCATTCTGTCCTTTAATCGATTAACCGCTCTCAATGCCGGGTTTTTCATCGATTATTTGATTAATCGCAATTTTTGCCGTGCACTTTTAGAAAGGTCGAAACACAGTTATCTGCATTTGTAGGACGCTATTTTAATGTTTGAGAGAGGGAACGAAGTGTCACATAGAAGTGGATAAACGTTTGATAAAGGATAATCTTTAAGCTGTAAAAGACTCAATATAGTTGGCACTACCGGCTTTGAAATATATAAAGAATATATGTTATAAAATGACACTTAGTGCAGAATTAAGTAATATACATGGCACTCGTGAATCCATGTACAGTACTGTTCAACAAGAAATAAGAAGAATGGCAAAAGTGAATTGTACAGTCCAACTGAAATACGCACAGGAGAAATGAAAGTTACTGGCTTCGGATTCTAAAGCGCAATATCTTTTCTACAGAGCGAAGGAATGCGAATTGGCTGCGATGTTTGGGTTAAGCCGACAGCTTCTTTGAATGGCCACACAATCATCATGCGAGAATAGATGCTCCGACGCTGTAGATTTGCTGGAATTGACATGAAGGCCGTCGCTGTAACAACACGCGCCAAACAGGCGCGCATGCCGTTGGCACGACTATCAACGACTGGATTGCTATAGCGTGCCTTTAATTGCGAGGGCATTCCAAGCCCCCTGCGTCAGACGATGTGGGTGAAGAGAGGGAAAGTGCTCGGCTCGGCATCACTCGCGGCCTGGAAAAACAGTCGACAGTCGCTCTACCACCGCGGCACAATCACTGCTCGTGCGCCGCCATTCGAGCAGGCTTTCAAAATTTTCGCGTAACTCCTATCAAACTATCGAAAGCAACTAATCGAAAAGGCGTAGTCGATTAAGTCGATTAAACGAAAGGCGGACATCGATGAAGGATAATCGTCTTGCGGAACACGTTTAATCGATCAATCATTCATCGATATTACCAACCCTAGAAAGGAGCGAGCGCTGACGTTTCAAGGAATGAAACCAAAGCAAGGCAGATGATGATTATTGTTGTGGGACAAATATACACCCCAAAGGGTACAACTGTTTTAAGAGTGTGGGTGTAAAGCGTCAGTTAGAGACATGAGAAAACACCCTTGAAGCGTGCAATTTTCCTTTGCGTGAAAGGACACGGAATGATGCCAGTGGACAAGCTTGCTTGAGTGGGTTCTATTCTTCGGATTCCAAAGAAAGGAGCACCCTTTCAGGATGTAGCAACTCCGCGAAGTTACGCGCCCGTCTCTCTTGAAAGAACCATCTTACTGGCGCGGCGTAAATGAAGTTCGTCAGTAGCGCGTGAAGAAGGCGCGGACGCGAATGCACCCCGGGGCATTTTCGGAGCTTTTCAGCGTCACAAGTTTGTTCTGCCTGCCACAGTTCCTTCGGTAAAGTGAGGGGAACCAGAATGAGCTCGCCGCATCGCTATTCATTAGCGTGAACGTGTTTTCCCACGGTGGAAGATAAACTCCCGCTTTCCTCTTCTCTCTCTTTCCCGCTATTTTTTCGTATTCACGCTCACTTATGCTCTAGCTCCGTGCCGTCTGTCGTCTGCGAGCAAGAAAATGATATGCCAAAAATAAAATACCCCTACATATTTGGTTGGAATTATACCACGCTAACGTGGCATGATGTTTTTTTAGCTTGACGGGGGGGAGGGGGGGGGGGGGGGGGGGGGCTTGATGCACTGTCGCGTCTAGTTCCCAAAGACCCACGCAGGTGAGAATCCCCACAGTTTTCACCAGCCACGACGCGGCGCTTTCGCCTATATGAACGGCCCCTTCCCCCGCTGCTTCATTTATACTGCAGCTGTTTCAACACGCTGTCGATATGCTCCATGCAGCGTTGCTTGTCTCTGCTCCTTTCCTTGTGTAAGATTATATTCAGCGTTCTCGTGCCGTACTCAGCGAGAAAAACACGATTAAATATCGTGTACGCTCTGAACGTAATCTGCTTGCATTGGTTGCAAAGCATGCGTTAGAAACCATATTGACGCAGAAAATTTTATGTACCTTTCTTTTTCTTCTATGCTTAAACATGGCGCGCCATCCAAAAGCGTATAGGCTTTTGTTGTCTATACACGGTCTTTATTTTTCTAGACCCTACAGATTTTTCGTCTTTTTGTCATTAGATTTACGTTAAAAAGTTGTAAATACTTGATTAAACTGGCAAAAGAAATCGCTAACGGCTAGAAACACAATTACGAGCCATGTAAGGATACCGCCTACGAAAAAGATACCAATGACGTTTTCCCTACATTCAGTGATATAAGCCACCTTGGCAACTAGGGGTCATACAACGTGAGAATATTCCATTCTGATTTTACTCCAAAACTTTTGACGTCGAATGTACCGTAACCATGGACGCCGGCATTAGGCAGTGACCAGCCCAGTCACAAGCTCTTCTCGTATATAGGAGGTCACTTATGTTTGCTTTCCAAGCGAACAGCGTTGCCTATACCTTGACAAGTTTTTTCCGGTTTTCTCTCATTTCTCGTGGCGGGTAAGAGGTGGTGCCCGCGCAGAAGTGGAAATGGTTTCGGTATGTCCGAGTAAGTGCAGTGCAAGTAGATAATCTAGTGAAGAGAGTGGTGCCACCAGTGTCTGCTATTGGCCCGCTTCCCCTTGCTTAGCCAGCGGTGGCGGGTCGAAACTGGCATCGGCATGCGTCTGGCAGCAAGACTGGGCTTCAGCGAAGAAAAGTTTGCAGGTCGATGTCGCATACGTGCCGAAAGGCCTCGACAATGTTATACTGCGAAGCCACATTTTGTTTTTTTTTAATAATATACGCAAAGGAATCTACTCTCGCATGCAACTCCGAGTACTTCAGAAGGGAATAGGTGTAGGCTTGTTTGTTATTCGTCGTAATACAGAAAGCATATAGCGCAGTAAGGACAAAGAACAAGTCGAGAAAGGACAAGCGCTGACTGGTAGCGAGTGCGGCAGCCATCAGCTGGCAGTCAACTTTTATGTCTTTCGGAACGGCACAGTCGCCGCCTATACAGAAAAAAAAAAACTTTTGTTCGGCATATTAGTGTATCTTTATATTACCCACACGTCGCTTTAACCTGGTGAGTGTTTGCGGTTTTGTAACGTCGCCTGACAGACAGGCTATGTGGTGCAGCCCGGAAATATTCAATTGCTGGCTGAGGGCTAATGGAAAAAAAAGTCTTAGAATCAGGAATAACGGTATTTTTATGTTGTCTGGCCGAACTGTGCCTAATATAAGAGTGCACATATCATTTCAGACAACATGCGGCACGATACAGATTGTCCACGCCAGTCAATATATCGCGAAATGAAGACGCGTATAGAGATGCACTGAAGTTTCGTATAATGTAATAACCTAATTGTCGGTGAATGTTCTTACCTTGCATATTACTTGCTTCACAAAGCTGAGGTTCTCACGTAAATAGCTTAGTAAGAAATTACGTTAACGAATGTAGCATTATATCGCAGGCCCTCCCTATGTGTGCAGGGCTACGACAATATAAATATAGTCAGCTTGGCTTTCGTATATGCAGGTATGGTTAGCTTGTTTTTAGAGTCCCTTGCTTCCCCCCCCTCCCCTTTCCCAGCAATGTGTCGAGTTTTTATATAATGGCTAAAAAAAGAAGATTTGTCTCATGTGGTAATACGGGGTACAAGTCATGAAACAGGAAGTTCTCGTTTCCGTTTTTTTGCTCATATTGAGGGTTTTCGCCCCTTTTTCGAGACAAAGATTTGCAGAGCTCCATAAAGCCTGAAATGCGACGGCACTTACAGCAGTGTATTTCGTCATCTCTACAAATTCCTACAAAGGTTTCACAGCTACCCTACTTCTCCACAAGAGAAGTAGAAAATTACCCATAAAAAAGCGGGTCAGGCAAGGGTGACACTCTCTGCAACAGAACTCACTGCGTGCTTAGAAGTATTCAAGGTGTTAGACTGAGAGGGCGCAGTTAGGAGTGCGGACCAACGCAGAATATGTGAACTAACTTTGGTTCAGAGATGGCATTGTCCTGTTCAGCAACTATGGCGATGTACTCAATGCTCAATGTACTGTGTCATATCTACTACGTTATGGCCTGCAGTCAATTAAGCAAGCCTCGGGCACATGCTACACTATGACGCACTCGCAACTACGAGTAGGCGTGTGAAGGATGTCGGTCTGGAGTTCTCCCTCCGAATTCGTTGATCCCACGTCTTTCTTCTTAACCAGTCGCGCTTTCCGGACCACCTGGCGAACACACTTTTTGCCTGCTTTTAATCTATTTCGACATCCGAATGCGCAGCAGCTGATTGTGATGGGAAACGCTGCCAAGCGACGCCGCACTTGCCATAAAAACTTGGTTCAGGGACTTTGCAAACAAGAAACACAACCCACGCTGTAGGCTAACCGCGCAAACATGCGCTCCTCGCAGTCGGTCGACACTTCTGAAGCATGAATGATGGGGGCGCGCGACCGTAAGTAAACGAAGTTGGCGTGACGTCCAACGTGACGCCAGTATACAGGTCGCGGCGAGAGCGCGCGAGGAGGAGGCCTTCTTCAAAGCGTGTCGCTGTTTACGAAGCATGAGGGCTTTGGGTGTCCGCGGCGGCACGTCGTATCCATTGAAAAATGGGAAAATTAGAGCGATTCGGTCGTTTTTTGCTCCCTTGCCCAGCAATGTGTCGAGTTTCTAGAGAATGGTTAAAAAAAAAACTTGTCTCGTGTTGTAATACGGGGTACAAGTCATGAAACAAGAAGTTATTGTTTCCGTTGGTATTTTTTTTTTTTTTTTGCGGCAGTAAGAGATGGTCGCATCGGCAGTGCTTGCAATCCCGAGGGAGGATCGATTATTTTATAGCTGGCATACTATGCCTGCAAAAACGAAAAGAGACACTTCGAGCACCAAATAGTGTGGAATGAATGTACAGCGCAGAACAGCAATCTAGTAAACTGTTGCAATGCGTAAGGATGTTTTCCTATGTTTTACCTCACCAACAGAATGTTCGTTTTGCACATGTTCTGCAGCTCGCAACCTCAGTAGCGTTTGTGCGCTACGGCCCTCTGCAAACACTCATGTTATCTCTGGTCAGTGAACGCCTGCCCTCTCGCAGGCGCCCACGAAGCAATGACGCGAATTAGTAGTTCTAAGTCCTCACATTGAATCACACGAGTTCAATTCGAACACTCTGTCTACTACTTCCGTTATTGTGAATACACTTTTTGGTGTCGAAAAGGAACATGCGTGCCTGAACGGGCTCATTTTATTGCTACGTCTGCACAACTTCGTAACTACGGGCTCATCCTCCTAAAAACTCTGAGTAACCATGCATGATTAAAAAAGATTGGATCGGAAGGTGGCATGAAGACTGAAAATTCCCAACTTGCTTTATGATGGGCAATTAATTATTCATAAATAAAAAATAATTTTAGCCACTGCCTCATACAACATCCAGGGCGGGTTTCACAGGTTCCATGCTTTCAAATCTACGCAAAAATACGGGATAGACGAAGGGCATAAGCGTAAAAATCAATAAATGGCCCACGAGGCTCTCTTAAAGTATTTGATCTGCGGGAGCCACTCTTAAACGCAACAAGTGAAACTGCCATGAATTAGGTTGTTACAATTCCAAAAAAAAAAGAAAAATGGCATGTCCACATAAACAATTGCAAGCGGTCTTTGCTTCGTCTTCCAGCGGCATAAAATCACGCCAGAGACGGTGTACGTGCAACATCTGCGTGTTACGCTGACATGTGGAAGTATATGTGTCTTTCTTCAATTGCCCGGCACTGTCATTTTACTAGGGGGTCTAGCATAGGTGTCTGGCTCTTTAGAATTTGTACTTACAGCTTAATTTTGCGGTTGTCGACGTTACATCAAGGGGTAAATTGACGTGCCACAAACCGACGAGTGGAGCACTCCCCCCCACCCCCCCCCCCCCCGGATACCTAGATATGTTATTCTTTATTTGATGCCAATTTATGCGCGCCTACATTCGCGTTAACGTTTTGCTCAGCATAGACAGTCCATAACCGGCACTCGAAAAGAAATAAAATGCACGAAAGTGAGCTTCGGAACGCGTTTTATTATTTATTATACTTGGGCGCGCTTTGGTAATGCGCATATGCCAAGCCGACGGCCAAGCCTGGTCTCTCGCGCCATCTATCCCTGAAAGGGCGCAGCATTAGCGAGTCTATCGCTTGGAGGCCAGTCTTACACTTCTCATATCCTTGAGAAGGGCGTTCCACGTCCGCCGCCAAGGTCTGTGAGTGGTGGCGCTGGCTAACACTCCCAGGGTTCTACTAGTACACATAAATACCCAAGAAAGTGTAGGGGGAAACAGCGCCGTGGTAGCTCAAATGGTAGAGCATCGCACGCGAAATGCCAAGGTTGTGGTTTCGGTTCCCACCTGCGGCATGTTGTTTTTTTCATCCACTTTAATTTCCATTAATTTATCGTTTCCTTATTTCATTTATTAAGCACAAGTAATTTCCCCTATGTTGTCCTTGGTGTCAGTGTTTGTTGGCTTCTTATGAAGGGGTACTATGCAAGATGCGCCGAGTTGGGCGAATTTCGGCATCTTCGAGAGGTCTGGCGACGCCCCAAGATGCAAGAACCAATGCTACGAAGATAAAGTTTGTCCGTCGGCACGCCTCCAGTTTCATTGATTTATCTAGATTTAGTCTGGGCGGCTACATCCCTTGGGCGTTGCCTTACGGATGGTCGACAAACTGGGGCTCAGATTATTATACCGCCGGTGCATGGTCGGTGCCTTCTTTCACTAATTTTTCGTTCCACCGAGTGCATTGCACCCACAAGCAAGTTATAATATAACTGCATTTAGTACGATGTTGTTATTCGATTTAATGTGGTTCATAAGTATTTTAAAGTTGATAAGATGTAAACTGAATGCAAAAAAAACTAATTTGTATTTTATTACGTTTCCCGTTATACCACGAGGGAACGCCCCCCTCCTCGATTCTCTTGACTTGATTGGAGTAAGCCTTGTTTTCACACTAGGCTTTCAACAGATCGCTCATTGATGTAAGTAACGTAAGGCTGCAAGACGAAGTAAGCATCGCCTAGCGTAGAATTAGTTTCCGCGTGCTTAACGTGTTAGCACGCAGGAATGCCGGAAAACTCATACAAGCAAAGGGTCAGGAAAAAAATTAAATTATGGGGTTTTACGTGCCAAAACCACTTTCTGATTATGAGGAACGCCGTAGTGGAGGACTCCGGAAATTTCGACCACCGGGGGTTCTTTAACGTGCACCTAAATCTAAGTACACGGGTGTTTTCGCCCCCATCGAAATGCGGCCGCCGAGGCCGGGATTCGATCCCGCGACCTCGTGCTCAGCAGCCCAACACCATAGCCACTGAGCAACCACGGCGGGTAAGGGTCAGGAAGCTGCGCTTTGTTTGCTTTTACTTTGTGCTGCGCCTTCATACTGGGGAGCGCCAAGCGATGGCTTCTACCAAACGCAAGAAAGGATCTTTGCAGCGTACGTGGCCGTTGACTGACTGCCACCACACCGATGCCAGGTGAAACTTTGGTAGCGGTGGAGTTACCCTGGTACCCGCTGCTGATGAGGTGACGCCTCAGTTTTTGACAATACCTTTCTTTTTTTTTTTTTGCGTGCGAACGACCGTGATCTAGGGTCCACGAAGTTCATGCAGTGGTTGACTGTCTCCTAATGCAGATTGAGGCTCGCCCCGCTAGTATTCACTAAATTTGGGTTACAGTTGTATGCGCTCCATTTGTCACAGTGAATAATGGTCCACGTTTAACATTGGCTGCAGTAATGGTACCTAGCGTCGGCGCGTCTTGCGGGATCGACCATGAAAAGTCGCAGCTCCGCCATGGTCATGCAGACCATTTCGAAGACACATGGTCCATGATGCAACAGCACCGTAATTTTGGCGGCTCGGCGGAACGTTGTCGCCCGTCATCAGGCGGCCTCGATTGCATTTTCGCTTGCCGCGAAGAAGGCGCTCACTCAGTTGCACTATCTTCCCGGTGCCACTGAGGGGAGGTCACGCGAGCCGCTCGTCCCTCACTACCACACGGGCGTAGTTCCTCCGATTGGTCATGGCGGGCTCCGACAGAGGTAACAAGTCGACGGTCATCTCCTTCAACAGCCACATGCCTACGCTTTTGCTCACGCAATACATGAGCCAAATCACTTGCCGCCTGCAGAGGTGCAGGTTCGGATGGCCGGGGCGGTCAGTGTTGGCGAAGTAACTTCCTTCGCCTATTTGCCCGTGCAGTGCAGCGCTACCGTGTAACTGCGACAATTGTTTTCGGTCCCATGTGCACTGGAAGGCAGCCCGGCGTCCATTCACAGCCTTCCTATATAATGTGACCACTTTGCCTTCGCAGGTTGGTTAGCCCGGGTTGAACCCTAGGTCCTTGTAGGTGCCCCAGTACTCCGACGACGACGCCGGACCGGCCCTGGCGCTGGAGCGCGGTGGAAGCACAGCTCTTGAAGGCACAGCGAGCCGAAGCGATCGCACGAACTCTTCTTCTGCAGCCCAATCACACCGATGTGTGCTCGGAAAACGTAATTTGCTCGCCACGCTGTCTCTGAAGAGGGTATTTGCTCAACACGTCACACAGGCAGCGCACTGACATTTTCGAAGGGCGAAAAGCATGCTGAAACACTACGTCGGTCATTAGGTCAACGAGTACAGGCAGTCATGTTGACGCTTGCTGCCGCTGAATGCTATGACCTAGGCTGCTGCTGCCGCCGCCATGTTCCCAAGTTCAACTCGGGGGGCTTTTGAGATGTACGAGTGTGGGCACGAGTTCGACTGTCAATCAAAACCATAGGTCACACCCCGCGCTTTGTTGGGCCACGCACAAATTATTTTTCGGCTACAGAGACGCGATGCTGAGCTGAGAGGTCTATCTGGACCGCCAAAATAAAGCGCGCACAACGCACGGTTATCGGTGATGTACTGAGCACCACTATCGAAAACAAAGCGTCGACTGTCGCAGGATTATGTATATACCATCTCGGGCTGTGATGTCCCCACAATTCGGTTTCATTGCCTGCATTGCGGCGACGTAGCGCACAGCAAATTATTATTGTCACGTCACTACACTCTTACGCAAAATTACACCCTTTTGACACACAGCAATAATCGTCATCTGTCTTGTCCGCATTTCCTTTCTTTAACGCGGCGGGCCCGGTACTTCCAAATCATGAACGGCATGCCCCTTATCAGCATGACACAGCATTCTCGACAGGAAAGTAGTGAGTGCAGCGTTTTCAAGGAAGGAAACGCAAGCAAGCCTGATGGCGATTATTGTTATGTGGCAAATATACACCCCAAAGGATGTACATTTGTTTAAGAGCTTACAGCTGCTTGCAAGGCGTCGATGCGCCGTGGTGGACAACGATGCTGAGAAGTGCGTAGAGTTTGTGTTTTTGCTGAGAAGTGCGCAGTGTAGTGTTTGTTTGTGTCGCAAACACGGTCAGCGTCGATAATCATTCCTTCATCGTATCCAGCTTATCTGTACACGAGGGTTTAAATCCCGTGAGGTACACCACGTGCTGTTCTGACCTTAAACTTTTGAAATTTCCCGCAATGCCGGGGTGATGATGTCAACAAAAAAATAATTACAAGCTATCTCTGCGCATTGAACATCGCCACAATGCTTGTCGCGCCGGCGTTATCAGTGTTCTTGATAAAGCGTAGCTGCTCCTCGGCTGGGAATGACTTATCATCCGAAGAGCGTTTAGTCGCGACGAGTGATGACTGATTCTGGGCTTTTGATACGTTTATTTTTCTATTTTTTTTTCGTTTTCTTCTTTATGTTATGGAGTAAACAAGCTAAGGTAATCGTCAGGAGCACTCCGTGGCAGCTTTTCTTCAGTCCGCACACATTCTTAACGCCCGAACATCGCACAGCGTCTACGAGAGACGCCGTCGTGGACGGATTTTGAGCTAGACCTATCGATTTCGTTAACGTGCCCCCATTATTTGCCTCGCGACTTTGTTATCCACACTCATGGGCTACCGCAGCAGCTGCAAATCGAGATGTGCTTACGTATTACGATATATACATGGATAAGTTATATATTAGATATGTTATGACATTTAGGACTACAGCCTCGCTCCACAACACCCCTCGTTATTCATCACCATCTTTTGTGTCGACAGGAGCATACGGTATATCCTCTGAATATGCTTTCAGCTTTAGGTGTGACCTTGCACGCCCGCTTATTCTGTTGCGGTCACGGCGGCCGTTGTCGTCAGGTCGCCGCCTCATTCTGAGCTTCGCCGTCACCAGAGAGCACAGAAAGCTGTCTTCACAAACAAGCCACCGGGATTCGAGCCCATGTATTTGCAGCATTCTGCATTTAGGAGCTAGGCACGCTAGCCATTACACTACCACCTCCCCCAAGCACTGTTGGTTAGTTAGCTAGTTAATTAGTTAGTTAGTTAGTTAGTTAGTTAGTTATTAGTTAGTTAGTTAGTTAGTTAGTTTGTTTGTTTGTTAGTTTCACCAACTATCGCTTATGTTCTCTCGAACCTAAACTGTGACTTCGGCTGCTACCCGGACTCCAGCTTTTGCTCTTTTTAACACCTGCTCCTTTCCCAATGTGCTGAGACGTGCTTTCTCTGATGTTGGTTCCTCTTTTCTTCTGAGTAAATGTACGCATTCATTTATTCATTCCTAAGTTGCTGCAGAAAATAGCCTGTATTCATCTCAATAACCATCCTGTCTCTCACCTGGACGCAAAACAATGTGGCTGTGTTGCAAATGGCTGGGCGTCGCATATACAATTTTTTAGAAATAGCCAGCAGCGCGGCGCGCAGTGTTTGTGGGTGAGGAGACAATATAGAGCCCCTTCTCTGCCACCTCCACACTCAGCGCTCTCCTCCATGAGCTACTGCTAGCCCCTATGTAACGACGTACGAAATGAAAGAAACCTAGCTGGGCTAGTCGCGGGCCGCTCTTTTCGGATTCGTGATGCGTCGATTTCAAATATATGTCTTATCTAAGCCTGAATGACAGCGATATGGGCGAGATGAGTTACAGTAGCTCGTGGGTTTGGACTAACGACGTTCTTCAAGAAGAACTTTCGTCTTATGCATGTTTAACACGCCTTCGTGAAATGAAACATTCGGAATAACCCTTTGTTCGACGGTTGGACGTATGTCAAGGGCCCACGATACCGAAGCACCTTCAGGTCGGTATCATTTTCCAAAGGGGGAACTCAGATGAAACGTTTTCAAACGGATGGGCTTTCAATTATCATGAGGATATATTTTATTCTAATTTCCTTCCTTGTCATAAGGTGATAGCTGACTAATAACAATTTATTTTTTATTCTTAAGACCTCCTGCTAATATGAGGTTCCTGTCGTTTACAACCCCCTAAATTAAAGAGTAAGTTATGGATAATAAATTATAGCAATAAATTTGTAGGCGCACACGCAACCAAAGCCCTAGTTCATTTCGAGTATTCCCTCAGAAAAAATATAGCACGTATATGCTCTCACGCTGTAGTGACGTGAATAACAAGACAGTCCCAAAAGAGTAATCACGAATCTCAGCATCAGTCGTGCTTACGTCGGAAAAAAAGATAAAACTTGGAGCACGATGACTGCGCGCAAAGTAGTGCTTCATATAAATCTGATCTACGTATCAAGGCATCGGTTCGTGAGATTGGAATGCTCGTAGATTGCAGCGCAAACTCGGGCGCTCAATTGTGATCGACAATGTACGTCAGCATTCGCTTAACGCGCACAATCTGATTAGATAACGCTCTTTCGCTATTGAATCGGTGACAACATGATGGATAATTGAAATAGATGCAGGTGCGTCTTGAGCCAAGCGATAACCTTGGAACAGCGGTTAGACGCTAAAGAAAGCTCTCCCAAAAAAGAAAAAAAAAACTAGTGCAAGGTTCCTTCAAATATTAGCTGAAACGTATGCTCGTGGTAAAAAGGGCCCCTAAGACAGCACAGCGGCGCCGATATACCAAAAATTCAAGAGCTAAACACTTTCCGATTACTGGTATTTATCAAACTAGTATTTCATGGCTCAGTGTAGCCCTGTAGTCCAGGAGGGGCCAGTTTCACCACAGGCACTGTGTCGCAGCTGATACATCATGTGACGTATGTCAACATTAATTGTCACAAAATCTCAGTATTTTCTTCTTTAAATCTTACCATTAAACAAGCAAAATATATGCAGCCAAACCCCCATCTTAATATTTTAGTACTTTTCGTTCTAACGTACGTGTCCGCACTGATCCATAGGCTCTAAAGTACTGGAAATGTATTCAATGCTGTTTTTATTCCTGATCATGCCAGAAAACTGAGCCTGAGGCCACCAACGCTCAGAAGTCTAGACTGGAGCGCCCACAATGTTCTCGCACCCCTGTGTGGTGCACCATGGCGCCGTCGTGCTTCTTGTATAATGTAACAGAATCAGTTTTAAAGGCAGAAGTGCACGGTTGGACACATACGCTTAAGTTCACGAACTTCATTTGCGCCAAGATACCCTGTCCAATCTTCCATACTTGCTTTATAAGAAGCCTACTGCAGAATCAATATGCCGGCTGCTTTTGATTGCACCAAACAAAACTATTGAACCAATACAAATATTGGTAACATCATTTCCTCAATCCGGTGTACAGATTGGTAACCTCTAGATGCGGAGTAAGATGAAAAGTTGTGTGCGTAATTAACGAAGCTGCGTTAATTAAATTTTCAATAATTTCTCTTAGGTACGTGGCTAAAGAAAATGAGTAGTTTGGAGCCCGTCCGCTAGATTATCTAGCCGAGCGAAGAAATTGTCATTAAACATGCTTCTGTAAGAGCTATGCGAATAAACATTGTCCAATTAAACGCTCTAGGAAAGCGTAACTGATGCACAAAAACAACATCTGTAAAGTCCCAGAAGGATTCACTTCACTAAGTGTTAGTTTTATGTTACGTAGAGATTGTTTATTTCGCAAAGCAATAAAGAGCCTGTGAGTGCCAAACATTTTTAATACTTATTTGAAGGGGGGTGTTCGAAGCGAGGATCCACAGTGCCTTGCATTTTACGCCTCGATGTACTCGTCTCTACCTAAAGATTCGGGAGTCGAGTGGAAGCCGCGCGCGCGTTCCAACAGCATGTCGATACAGGCACGGCATCGACGCGTAACATTTCTCTATGGCGTAACCATAGAAAAAGAAATATAACAAGAGGGGACACTCGGCGGAAAGTGGCAACAGGAAATACGCCACGCTATAGTATTAACGCCGACCCTTTGCTGCCGCGAGCATCGAAAAAAAAAAAAGAATGTGAAATGAGATTAACAGAAATTGTTTTATTTATTTTATTATTTCCCGGAAAAAGTAAAAATATCTTCGTATGAATAAATTAAACTTTGCGGCTTACTTCCGCTGCCTAGCGGCAGGAGAATCGGCGAATGACGAGCCAGGCGCATGTGTCATTCGTCAGACACACGGCCAAAGCGAGACGGCCGCGCATCTCAGCGTTGGCCTGTTCGGTCACCCGTCTGCCTGTTTTTCTATTTTTGGATTTAGCCTGGTTCGGGGGGCTCCCGGCGAATTCTTGCGTTCCTTCTGAACTTCGACACGGCACCACTGCACTATTGGACTAGGGCAAGGTGAGAAACTTTGTTCGACAGTCCTCGACGCATTTCAAGCAATTAGGCTTACGGCACTGCAACTAGGCTATACTTGTGACGCAGTTAACCTGAATACCTTCTTCCGCAAGCGAGATGGCCGAAAGTGGACGTGGAGGAGCCCGAACGGTGAGACTAGAAATGAAATAGACTTCATACTCTGCGCTAACCCTGGCATCATACAAGATGTGGACGTGCTCAGCAAGGTGCGCCGCAGTGACCATAGGATGGTAAGAACTCGAATTAGCCTAGACCTGAGGAGGGAACGGAAGCAGCTGGTACATAAGAAGTCGATCAATGAGTTAGCGGTAAGAGGGAAAGTAGAGGAATTCCAGATCAAGCTACAGAACAGGTATTCGGCTTTAACTCAGGAAGAGGACCTTAGTGTTGAAGCAATGAACGACAATCTTGTGGGCATCATTAAGGAGTGTGCAATAGAAGTCGGTGGTAACTCTGTTAGACAGGATACCAGTAAGCTATCGCAGGAGACGAAAGATCTGATCAAGAAACGCCAATGTATGAGAGCCTTTAACCCTACAGCTAGACTAGAACTGACAGAACTTTCGAAGTTAATCAACAAGCGTCACACAGCTGACATAAGGAAGTATAATATGGATAGAATTGAACATGCTCTCAGGAACGGAGGAAGCCTAAAAGCAGTGAAGAAGAAACTAGGAATTGGCAAGAATCAGATGTATGCGTTAAGAGAAAAAGCCGGCAATATCATTACTAATATGGATCAGATAGTTCAAGTGGCTGAGGAGTTCTATAGAGATTTATACAGTACAAGTGGCACCCACGACGAAAATGGAAGAGAGAATAGTCTAGAGGAATTCGAAATCCCACAGGTAACGCCGGAAGAAGTAAAGAAAGCCTTGGGGGCTATGCAAAGGGGGAAGGCAGCTGGGGAGGATCAGCTAACAGCAGACTTGTTGAAGGATGGTGGGCAGATTGTTCTAGAGAAACTGGCCACCCTGTATACGCAATGCCTCATGACTTCGAGCGTACCCGAATCTTGGAAAAACGCTAACATAATCCTAATCCATAAGAAAGGGGACGCCAAAGACTTGAAAAATTATAGACCCATCAGTTTACTTTCCGTTGCCTACAAAGTATTTACTAAGGTAATTGCAAATAGAATCAGGAACACCTTAGACTTCCGTCAACCAAAGGACCAGGCAGGATTCCGTAAAGGATACTCAACAAGAGACCATATTCACACTATCAATCAGGTGATAGAAAATTGTGCGGAATATAACCAACCTTTATATATAGCTTTCATTGATTACGAGAAAGCGTTTGATTCAGTCGAAACCTCAGCAGTCATGGAGGCATTGCGGAATCAGGGTGTAGACGAGCCGTATGTAAAAATACTGAAAGATATCTATAGCGGCTCCACAGCCACCGTAGTCCTCCATAAAGAAAGCAACAAAATCCCAATAAAGAAAGGCGTCAGGCAGAGAGATACGATCTCTCCAATGCTATTCACAGCGTGTTTACAGGTCGTATTCAGAGACCTGGATTGGGAAGAATTGGGGATAAGAGTTAATGGAGAATATAGTAACTTGCGATTCGCTGATGATATTGCCTTGCTTAGTAACCAACTGCAATGCATGCTCACTGACCCGGAGAGGCAAAGCCGAAGGGTGGGTCTGAAAATTAATCTGCAGAAAACTAAAGTAATGTTTAGCAGTCTCCGAAGAGAACATCAGTTTACAATAGGTAGTGAGGCACTGGAAGTGGTAAGGGAATACATCGACTTAGGACAGGTAGTGACTGCGGATCCGGATCATGAGACTGAAATAATCAGAAGAATAAGAATGGGCTGAGGTGCGTTTGGCAGGCATTCTCAGATCATGAACAGTAGGTTGCCATTATCCCTCAAGAGAAAAGTTTATAACAGCTGTGTCTTACCGGTACACACGTACGGGGCAGAAACCTGGAGGCTTACGAAAAGGGTTCTACTTAAATTGAGGACGACGCAACGAGCGATGGAAAGAAGAATGATAGGTGTAACGTTAAGGGATAACAAAAGAGCAGATTGCGTGAGGGAACAAACGCGAGTTAATGATATCTTAGTTGAAATCAAGAATAAGAAATCGGCATGGGCAGGACACGTAATGAGGAGAGAAGATAACCGATGGTCATTAAGAGTTACGGAATGGATTCCAAGGGAAGGGAAGCGTAGCAGAGGGCGGCAGAAAGTTAGGTGGGCTGACGAGATTAAGAAGTTTGCAGGGACAACATTGCCACAATTAGCACATGACCAGGGTAGTTGGAGAAGTATGGGAGAGGCCTTTGCCCTGCAGTGGGCATAACCAGGCTGATGATGACGATGATAACAAAAAGCAGCGCGGCCGTCGTGGCGCACCTAATTTGAATTATTGAATCGTACTGGAAGATGTTTGCGACGCTTTCTATGAGCCTCAATGTTATTTTAACTTATTTAGGTAGCTTTCGGGCATGGTGGGCCCTACAGTGTGCTTTGACGCAGTTTCTCGTGTACTGAATCGTACTGTGTCAAGTTTTGGCGCTTTCTCTGACCCCCAACGTTATTGTGACTAATTTCGTTACTTTATGGGGTACTCTTCAAGCGCAGTGGGCGCGCCTGGCGCTGCGACGCGATTAGCGAAAAGCAGCTGGGCCGTGGTGCGCAGTTAAGTTTCGCGTTTTAATGCACCGACAAGTTAATGGCGCTTTCTCTGACGCCCAACATTTTTGGGAAATATTTGCGGTAGTTTTTTTTTTTACTGATGAGGCAACGCTCGCTGCGCCTGCCGTGACACAGCGAAGAGCAGCTCGGCCGTGGTGACAGTTAGTTTGGCGCGTACTGAATCTTACTGCGATAAGTTTGTGACAATTTTTATGGTCCCGCAACAATTCGTCTTCTTTTTGTACTCACGCTTGTCGAAAACGCGACGAGCAATTTCCAAGAGGGATAACACTGCAGTGTGTTGCTTGCGCCAGTAGAGCGCGCAAAAGATAACGCCAAGGAGCTCAAACGCCAGGAACTTGCAACTCGAAAATTCTGTCTTCTGAACGACTAAAGACTGGCTTTGCACCCACACATTTGTCTTGAGTGGGAGTAGAAGGAATTCTGCGAGCGTTCAGCATGGTCTGGTTGAGAAGCTGTGTTGTGGCCACCTCTGTGTATTCGTAGCGTACTATCGCTTCGGTTGTAGCAAAGTGCTGGAAACGCGGAGTAGCCCGCGTATTCGCACTATTGAAGTGCAGGAAATACGGCCCGTGAAGAGGGGAATGCTTGGAATTAGAATGTTTTTGTGGTATGCACGGTATTGTTTGGGATGAGTCGGGTATTCTCTACAGCGTGTATGTAAAAGGGAACTGCTTTTGTTTGTAAATTTGTAATGCCACCCATTCACCACTTTCGCACGCATCGCCACTACAGGCATTATTCTTGCATGTTAATACCAAAATAACACGTGCTTGTAATTTAATTTTTTCAGCTGACGGTCGTCTGGTGGAGCTTCCTACGGAAACTACTGCTGCTCACCTGGTGCCGCAACGTTGGATGAACGCACAAAAAGCTCGCGACGAGCATTTATATAGAATAAACATTTCCTCATTTTACGAGGCGTCTAGCGTCTTTATGAAATTGCACTTGGCACATATTCGATGGAGGCTTGTAAAGACGGTTCGCAACCAATTGTACTTAATAAACGGTTTCGTGCGAATACCACACGCGGTCGAGCTCTAGACGCAAAAAAAAAATGAAAAAAAAAACCCAGCGCAGTCGGCGTGACGCTTATCAGCTAGCATCCAAAACGCGTGCGCACGAAACCGCAACCGGAAGTGTGGTTCAGGTATTAACGCCACCGGCTTGCATGGTGCGCTGCTGTCAATTGGGCCGCGCGGCTCTAAGGGAGTGTCCGCTCGTGTTGTATTCCTTTCTCTATGGCGTAAGTGTCAAGGCGCGGCGAAAACGGAGGAGGAAGGGAAGAGTTCGCCACACTTTTTCTTCAGGTACTTCAGGTGCTTTGCGATGCGTGATCCCATTGGCCGCAACCGTGAGCAGCAGAGCAACCAAACGGTGCACTAGAAGTTGAACAAGCATGATAAGCAACCGCGCTAGAGCGAGGGGCGTGCGTCTAAATGTCGTACAAAAATCCCTCACGTGACATGATCCTAGGTGCCTAGGGACAGTATTGTTTAGGGATTTTTGAGAAGGCGCGGTGGTGGCGCCGAGTGGCGCTGTCCCGCCGTGGCGTGTTCCTTCTCTGGCCCGCGCGGACCGCGCATTGTTCACGTTGAACTTTGCTTATGTGATTGTGCTTGCGTTGCTTGTGTGTTGGTTGCAGGTTCTGTGTTACTTGGCGGAAAGCCGTGAGTAGTGGTGGTGCGGCAGTATGGCTTTGGCCTCGGTGAGCTCTGGCAGTACAGAATCTGGCTTGTGTGACCAGTACTTCCTTGAGAACTCGGCGGCGGTGACAATTGAGATGTCTAAGTGGCCTAGTGGCCTAGCGCCTCGGCAGCGCAGTTTTGCGAACCGCGATGTGGCGTCGTCGTGTCCGACTTTGCTTAGCGGACATCGAGGGATGTGCTGCTCGCTACAAGTCATGTAAATGCGACTGCGTTGACCGCCCACTGTTCAGCGCAGAATATGTGGTCGATGTGCTGTGCTTGAAACGAGTGGTGCAGCCGCGCAGCGGGGGTGGTGGAGG
This sequence comes from Dermacentor andersoni, assembly GCF_023375885.2. Lineage (NCBI taxonomy): Eukaryota > Metazoa > Arthropoda > Arachnida > Ixodida > Ixodidae > Dermacentor > Dermacentor andersoni. The sequence continues at coordinate 367,128,013 of NC_092814.1, read as the reverse complement.
AGCAGAGTGGCTTAGGCGCTCCATTTGCGCGTTCACAGACATGTGCTCCCGTTTTGGTCTCAGTAGCGGCTGTCGCAGGATTGTGGTGTGCTCCTTGCCTAGTATGAAGTTTACGATGCTAACGCACAGCATGTTCGCGTTTTTCCGTGCTATATGTCATTTGCATGACGACCGAGTTGAAAACAAGGCATATGTATGTGTTCTTTGCGTTTTGTAAATTACTTTCTATTGTGGAAGTTCTGGCAGTCTTATTACGCAAGGAGTACGAACATAAACATATTTCTGTGTGCCTGTAATTTTGTATTACAGGCACTACAGTGGGCTACACAGCCTGTGAGAATCAGCTACCATTTGTTGCGACGCTCTCCCATGTGGTAGACTGATGCATGGTGCGCGTTTATTTCTGTACTGTTGTAAAAACTATTTGTTTATTCACTCAGTACAAATCTACTGTCTCTTCGCCGCAGTACATTTTTCGTTACGCGGTCGAGCATACTAAAAGTAGAAGGTGGCCGCTCTCACCCAGCACAGTATGGCCACTAAAGCGACCTGAGAGGCGGCGGGTGCGCGAGTGTACAATTAAAGAACTCTTATGTCCAGTGACAGTGGCCCCTAACCACCTTTAGTATGCTTCACCGCAATTATTGGGTAGGCTTCACCACACAACAATGGTGTATTGCGAGGAAGGCAATCCTAAAAAGCCTAATTATGCAATGTTTCCTTTGTAGCTTGCTACACCGCAATACAGGGGTGGAAATGAGCATCGTGCAGTAAAGCATACTAAGAGTGGAAAGGGCACAAAGGTTTACACTGTGCTGTTATTTTCAATTCATATAATTTCCAAGTGCATCTGTGCTCGTGGTAAGCTTCATTGACAAGTATTTGCACATTATAAATTCATATTGCAGGGAAGCACATTCGCCATTATGGAACGCGTTGTTCACCTTCAATGCAGGAGCACAATGCGGATTGATACCCATGCTTTTGGCTGGACTGCACATGCTCTTTGAGAAATGATTAGTTGTTCATAAGTGCACTGGTACTTTACTCTCAACTGGAGGGGTCAAGTTCATATGGAAGCACAATTTTTATTAAGGGGACAACATGTTGGCAAAATGGTTGCAGCACAGCTTTTTTTTCTTCCAGCCACCTTTTCTACTTGAAGCTTCCATTGCAGTGTTTCGATCCTCTTTGAGCCAGCACATACTGTATATAAAAATCGGACACTGATTGGGAACGTCACCTATGCTCTCTGCAGTAGCTGTGCACAGAAGTTCATGTCTATCTATAGTAAAAAAAATGTAGCACGACCAGAGAAAATAAAGGAAGCGGCTGGGCTGCAGCAATACTAAGAGTTAAATGGTGCTTCATCCTTTCCCTTGAGTTTTCTGTTCTTGTGCTTTTTTATGGATCGTCCAGAGTAACCACGCGAGTGCCGAACTTGAGCTTGTTGGTTTCATGTCTCAAGGTTGTTACTAACAGAACAGTGTGATAAATCAACAAGGGCTTCGGGACATCCATTCGCCTTGCTTGTCTCATGGTGTTGCTTCATAAGCACCGCGAATCTCCAGACCAACTAGGAAGGGAGGTTTGTTGCAGTCGCTTCTGAACTGTATTTCCACCAAACCAACAGTGCTCTCCATGACTACTTTTGGACAGTAGAATGCTTGCACCCAGCAAAATTGCAAGAAGGAAGCATTCAGGATGTGCAAAGTGGGCTTTTGAAGCTGGCAGCATTGCTGAAGGGGCTTTGCCTGTCTGCCCTCTATGGATACACAAAGATGATTTCCTTCTTGAGAGGAATTTTTTCAGAGGTCGTTACATGGGAACAGTGCTGGGTATTTAGTAGCAGAAGAAGCTTGTCTTTGCCCACTGTCAATAATCTGTTCCTTCTGTTCCTGTGCCCCTGTGAAGTGCCTACTTTTTGGACGCAATGTGCTCTCCATGCATGCATGCATTTTTCGCTTGTAAAGACGTCTATTACCCCTTGCCTCAAGCTGGTCCTTGCTGATGTCACCCAAGAAGGCATTCGGGAGTATGGCAATGCACACTTACAAAACACTGTTGATACCAGTGAAACCAGATTAATGGGGCTACTGTTTCTTTTGTCCCCTCCATCCTTGTTAGTTACAATGAGCAGTTCTTTGTCCGAACAGAAGGCGTATGTAGTCGGTCGTGCATAGTCTGCGGACTGACTTGTTGGCGTGTTATGACAGAGACCTGCCTGAGAACCTTGGCATGGTGTCTATATGTGAGAATCTTCTGGTGTGTTGATGACTTCCTTTTCTTGTTTCATACTGTGCCTGATGAAGCCAGCAACAGGGTCAACCAGATGTTCAACAGGCTTCCCACTAGCTTTCCCAGCCTCTCCTTTACTAGTGTGGTGCTCATAGCTTTGTCTTCTTGACCTTGCACTCCAATTCAACCATGGCCACACCTGCTGAACCTATAGCATGTGATGAAAAAAGTGTAATACATCATGTTGCTCCAAACTCATGACATGTGCCACAAGGCCTTGAGGAACATCCTCATTTATGTACGCCCTGATCATACTGTATGAAGCTTCGCATGATGAGTGCAATAATTAACATCTGCTGCTTTTTCAGTGTTATTCCTGTCCAGCTTCCTGAAAGCTATCCCGAGTGTTTCAAGAGCAAAAGACTGCTGCCGGACAAGTGCAGAAAGCAAGGGCCGCTATAACCACTTATATCACACAATATGAAGAAGGCCACCGAGTGTACAGGCAGTTTACTTCATATCCAATAAGCTTGGTTCTCCCTTTGCAAGTCACTAAACTCAACTTGCCCTGAAGACATGGCTTGTGACAAAGTATGTACCAGATGCTATGTCCCCTGCAAAGCTGAAGATGTGTACAAGATCCTGACACCCCGTAGCGGCTTTTACACTGGGCAAACAGGCTACTATAAAAACGACTGCCTTTACTAATATAATAATAACATGAAAATGGATGGAAATTTGGCTATTCATTGGGCCCAAATGCAGGTGCAAGCCACTCTTCCACCAGATGTGTGTTCACAGGAACTGGAGCTATACAAATGCAGATTAAAACAATGATTTTTGAATGTAGTAGAGTTGCACTATATTCTTCACAAGCACTGGTACCTTATAGTCACAATTCATGGCTGCACCACCATTCAAATGCACTATTCTTGAATAATTTACCTCTATTTATTATATTTACGGTGACCATATATTGCAAGTACACATCCATATTGTGTGCAATATGGTTAAATGATTTTCAACTATGATAACCATTCCTAATCTGAAATGCAACAGAAGAGCAAATGTAGGCAAGAAATTGTAATTCAAAAAGACAAAGACAACCAGTGCCCAGGATAAGCGACAGACTTCCTTTTATTGAAAAAAAATGTCACATGTGTCATGCCACCAGCAGTGGGTAGCAATCTTTCAAGCTTGGGTGACAAAGGTAAAACTTAGCAAAATGCTACAATCACACTCAAATGTAAAACGGCCTTGGACACACAAAAAAACGACATCATATTGTACAGAATGAAAGGGTAAGACTCCATCCAAGAACACTATGGCACCCCATACTTGACATGTTGTAAAAAATGTTGACATGCCCTACCCAGTAAAAAAAAAGCCAAAAGAAAAAAAAGAAACACTGAGAAGATGCCTTAAAATGCAATGTGCAGAGTCTGTAACCAAGAAAAAACAACCCAAAAAAGGTTTCGCTAAGTCTTTCAATTATTAAAATTGTCAAACTGTCTCGTCGCTTCGTAATGAACCTGCACAGCTGAAAAGGAAGGAAAGAAAGACCAATAGCAGGGCCGCAGAAAATGTCGCCAAATGAATATACTTTGATTACCAAGGATGCCTCTGGTTCAGTTGTGGTCTGACTTTGCACAATAATTGTGTATAAGCTTTCCTTGATTGGAATGGTTTAGCAGATAGGGAAAAATCACCATAAGAGCGACAGGTGTATGCATAGTCTACGCACAAAAAGCTACTGCTTTCTTACTTTTATTTTTTTCTCTACTACTATTCACGAGTATTTGCCTTAATAGCACTGCTAACATCCTACTGCAAAACACAAAATTCGGCAAGCTGTGGATAAAGAAAATTGTAGTTTCACTCATAATGCGAAATGATGATGCACTAGCTCGTCAAATATGCGCAGGAAGCTTGCTTCATGTGGTGTTTCTTGAAGTGAACACTTGCCAATGCAAGTCAGTAATCTCCTTTGAAGAAATAAAATAAGTACGAGTCTTATTAATTTGTAGGAGTGGTGCCTGCCAGCGTTGAAGTGGAAAGACTCAACTTTTCTTCCTCCTCTTTCATATCTGGACTTGGCCACTGGTCTCCACCAAAACAACCCTTCAGCTTCTCACTGTGCCGAATTCGTTTTGGTTTTCTCAAATCTCTATTTGTGACTACCCATTGCTAGGTCTCGCGCTATGCTTGAGGAAAACAAGACACCAACAGCCCCATCCAGGAAATCTGAGAAGCCAAGCACTAGAAGAAGATTAATAAAGCAGGTGCACACAATCACTGTCATTACATGTAAGAAGAAAATTTAGCATAGGACTCCTTTCACAAGTGGCAAGGTGATGTGTCGGAAATTGAAGGCATGGATGCGAGCTCTATATACAGTACGCAGACATTGAGCAGGTGTTAGCAAATCATGGCACCTGTAGGGTGGTAGATCGCGCTCTCTAGGATCAGTATTCACCACGAATGTACCTTCAGCATATCATATTGACCGCAAATAAAGACGGGGACAGAGGAAGAGAACCCGTAAACAGCACGGGCGGTATTTCTCTTTATTTTTTGCTAAGCGGATGTAGCACAGCTACTGTCCGCGTAGCGGCCACGTAGCTGCTCCCGCGCCCGGAGCCTTGGTCTCTCCACTTTCGCTCACGGCTCTAAATTCGGTGGGAACGACTGTGCTACGGAGGATGCATGAGCTCACCGTAGAAATCACTCTGAGCCATCTGAGTCTCCGCACGGGCGTTTCGATTCGTGAGCTAGTCATTTTGAATTTTGTTTACTATAGTTCTCGTCAAGACCCTCGCGGCGGTGGGCATCATTATTGGTAAATTGGTTATATGTCACCTGAAAAGGCTTTATAAGACAATTTGTCTTATATTCGTATACAGCAGGCGGAATACACAGTGACGTGGAAACATCTGTGGAAAAATGTATCTGCTGACAAAGCGCAAACACCATCGACGATGCAAGCAATTTACAAAGCGCAGGATAGCGTTTACCGCCAAGAGGTGGTGACATAACTATTCAGGCTTTTACTCGAAATCAGTTTTTTGCTATACATCACCTAGGTAATGCTAGAGACAATTGCGAATGGCGGCGTGTGAAATGAACCAGGTCGACAATATCATACATACGATCTCCGGCAATATACTGATTACAGCGCTCTCCTTGTCACTTACCCATTTCAGACCACAGGATATCTTGAAGCTGCACCTCATTGGCATCCTTCTGACACAAATTTTCAATAAACACTTACATTCTGGGGTTTGACACGCCAATACGACGATCTGATTATGGTCCAAGCCCTAGTGGGGGGCCTCTGGGTTAATGCTGACGTCGTGGGATTCTTTGAAGTGCTCCTATGCCTAATTAAATAAGAATTTTTTGCATATTTCAGCCATCGAAATGCGATTAGAGTCAAACTCCACACCTCGAGCTCAGTAGCAAAACGTCATAGCCACAGCGCTACCGCGGTAGGTATGAATGCACTATATGTTTGTTGATAAATCAATTTTTTTTTGTTTTCTTTTTCTAATATGAGGAGTCCGCGATATGCAGCCTTACTATCGGGATTACCATTGTGGCTTTCATTAGATATCTAAACTATTTGGCCTTATCAAATAGGTTCAAATCAAAGGAACTGTAGCACCAATTCGTGCGTCCCCTTGTTTCCAAGCGATATCTTCAGTTTGGCCACACTACGCTTCCAGTGCGCTTTAGATTGATGATTATTGGTGTCGAGATAAATGTTCGTTGGAACATCGATTAGCCGCAGCTTTCTCCTACATGTCTAATTACACTGTATTGATCACATTATCTTGGCTTTCGATGTACCGAATCATGCGTAATATATAAAGGGCCTTTCAGCGAACACTCAATAATATTTAAATGTTGCCTCTGGCAGATATGACAATTCCAGTTCATGAGCTGGTCTACTCGAAGCGGCGGACAATACTTGGACAAAAAATGGGGATGGAACATCGACTAATTAATAAAAATTCACTAATTACATTATGGCCCATATTACAATTCACAAATTATAGCCGTGAAGTTCGGAAGGTGTATCCACTTGGAACGAATTTTCATGACGACACCAGTTTCGAGATATAAATTCCTGAACTTTGCCGAGAAATGCATTGGCGTTCCAGTTAATTAACAAACCGTCGTTTCATGCACTGAAGCACACTAGTAACTGGAACACCAATGCGTTTCTCCGCAAAGTTCGCGGACTTATATCTCGAAACTGGTGTAGTACTGAGAATTCATCCCAAGTGGATCCGCCTTGCGAAGTCCACTGGTAGAATTTGTAAATTGCAATATGGTTCATAGGATAATTAACTAAAAGTTCATTAGTGAATTCTTCTGAATTAACCAATCTTGCATTTCAATTTTTTGTGCAAGTAGTGTCCGCCGCTTCGAGTGAACCAGCTCACAAACTAGCATTCAGCTATCTGCCACAGGCAACCTCTAAAAAATTTTGGAAAGTTTTCGCTGAAACACCCTGTATATATTTCAAAAGCACGAAATAACTGAACACTGAGCGTGCGAGACTCCTTGTTCGACAAAGGATACTCGTCGAACGATGACATACTGATATATGACGACACAATGACTGTGTGTTTCAACAATACGGTTTAATATTTTCGAAGAGGTGCTTGATCCATTTGCGCGGAATGTCGAACAACCCCTCCGGCTGAGAATTCGCTAAAAAGCCCGGGGCATTACACATTACAGTGCAACGCAGTTTCGGCATTAGACGTCCACGTGTGAAGCGTATTCTGAAGCTCATATTGCGGACAAAAGCTTTGAACAGGAATGTCTTCTCGGCTGGGTCATTGTACGCGCCAGGGCCAAACTACGTCAATACACCGTCACATATTCGTGCTTTCATGGATGATAAATAAACACGGCAACACTACGGCTCATGCACATACACAGAGTACATATTTATTATGCTATCAGCATAAATATCCTAGTGTGTCGACTCGTGAAAAAAAATTATTAGCATAAGCGCAGACAGAATAACGTCTATCGCGCTTATGGTGTGTGTTTCAAAAGCTCTTGCTTGCCTTGGAATATATTCCATAAGTAGCGAAAATGATTCTTTTGTCTTGGAATTCGCAATTTGCTAAATAGCCTGTACCTGTCTCGTAAGGCGTTCTTTCGTGCATGATCCGGTTTTCGACATTATCCGTTGGCGCCTCTGGTGGAATTCATACGTGTTAGCCAGATGCTCACGACGTGTAGAATAATATGAATCAAGCAGGTACCATTCTTTTCCTATGTGGTTTTCAGCTTATAATTTCTCATTAAGCTGGATTTTTTTAGAGTTTCGACAGATTTTCTGTACTTTCTGTTGACAGTGCTTCTCAAAACATTCATTTTCTCGTTCGTCTGCAGGCGTCTGCGTGGCTGCATAAGAGCGACTTATAAGTCCGAGGGGCTTTATTTCTGTTTTCTGAATATGACGTTAGCAGCGAGTGTCTGGCTAGCAATCGAAAATAGTATCATTCGAAAGAAAATTATTCAGTGAGTTATCCAGTTCAAAAAACGCGGACACCCGCGATAGGAGAAAACGTATGAGTACTACAAATTTATTTTATTTCCCTTATCGCAGTGCCGCCTGTAGAAGCCATATGTTTGAGACCCTTCGAGTTTTCCATTGTTATTTTGAACATAAACTACTAGGCTCCGAATGTGAGGATCATGCAGCCCCTCCATTTTATAAATATGGTAGGCGGGGGGAGGGGGCGAGAAAGCAGAGTCTCACCACGTGTTGCGAAGGAGATGGAGTTGTGGAAAGAAATGGAGATAGACAGGCTGCAATTTTTGCCTTTATGATGTTATGGAGGTCGAAACCCCAACAGCAGAGGGCATGAGCGCACCCTCCCTTACTACTAAGATATTAGGAAAACAATAACTCTCTACTATAATGCATCAGAACTACAACCATGAAAGCATTCTCTGCTCCTGTCTACGTGGCAAATTCTTAGACGACATATTGTTGCCGAATGAATTACTAAGGCCTCATTTTATCTCTAAAGTTTGTATTTTAAATGATTTAAAACTAAAAAGCACAGACACATCACGCTTCATACGTCCAACTGGGAGCCTAAACTACCAGCACGAACTTGGCACCTCCATCTCAAAAATGATGCGGTGGCGTGCTGCGGCCAGCGCGTATTGCGATCTGCCCTTGAAGGTGCGCGTTCTGTTTTGTGTACCACGAGGGCACAGATCCAAGGGCTATTGAAATCGGCACGATTTCACGGCTCATCTGCTAGTTTGTTCAATTCACCTTTATTTTCACTTCAGGAGGGAGCAGCCACATAAATGCTACTGCACTGAGCGGCTTCGCGGAGGTTGTGGTCCATGTCTTTCGCAGCAATGGAAAGCTTTCACGCATTACATTGTATTTACGAGCTTCACATACATTTCTTAAAAGTGGCTTTTTTATACCATATCTACGCCCTCTTCTGCTTTCACCCATTGTGGTTCGCACATCACATAAGTAATACGCAAGTAAGTATGTAAGTATGTGAGTAAGTAAGTAAGTAAGTAAGTAAGTAAAACATTCTCCACCCACGCTTCTAATCAAAAAAGAAAAGGTGAGAAAGACTACCTTTCATGTAGACATATACCAATGCATGTAAATTAACATGGATACATTTGCGTAAGGAAACATAAATGTTTTGATATTGCATTTATAATACCAGAATTGGACTTCAAAAATGTTCCTCAATTTGCAAGACGTATAAGTCGTTTGAGGTTCAGTTAGATCAAGGCAAAAAGAAGAAAGCAGGAAGTATGAAAATAAACGTGAAACTGTGCATCCATTTGAGGAAAAGATAGAAACACATTCTCGTAAACCAATGCAAGAAGGAACAAAAAAAGTGGAGGAGCGACCGAAACAGGCAACCACGAAAGCATATCGTGTAAGTGTCTAAAAGAAATGGACGCAATATCTAACTCCCGCTTAAGTAAAATTTGATTTAACGATTTGGGAATCCGGAACCGAATTGTATTTTTTCCCATAGGTAGGCACATTTTATTGAAGCTAAAGCAGATAGGTCAGCCTGAACTACACAGCCGGCTACTCTGCACAGGGAAATGATGAGAAGGGGAAGAAAAGGCGGGATTAATGATCGTGACGACCGATTAGAGGGGCTCTAGATGCAATATCGCGGCAGGACTAATGGGGCATGCCCACATCGGCTTTGTCAAAATGTTCCTGAACGTGCTTTAATGGTGATTAATTGCGTATCTTCTAAAGCAACCGCTGACGCAAGGAAAGGTCCTTAAAGGCCTGCCGGACATGATACGCCCCAAAGGCTTAAACTGTTGACTGGCCTTCATTCAAGGCCGTACCAAGGCGCATGACGTCCGAGCTTCATACGCTGTTGCATAAGATTTGCAATGAGCGGATCCGGTACGGCAAGCACCTGTAGAGCCGACGTAGCTGCTGGCATTTGGAAATTGGGAAGAACCACGCGCACGGCGTTGAGTAGACTTTTCAGCACGCTTTGAATAGCGTCTTTTACGTACATTTTAGTCCCTTTCTGGCTGAGAGCACCACTAGGCTCGTGAGCTTGTTTGTTGGCCTCCTTGCGCTAAGCAGCGGTGCGGAATGGGGTATTGTGCACGGGTCTAGATGGCAGCGAAGACCATTCCACGAAAATAAACGCCTTTCAATCTCGAAGTCCCGTTTACAAAACCCCCCAAACAGTATACGAGGAAGAGAGACGTCGAAATTAAAGTTATAGTGGAAAGCCCCATTGAGGACGTAACTGCTGTGGTTTGCAAACTTGGGGTGGCTTTCAGAGGTGAGCGTTACGTCAGGTACAGCGTTGCACCGCTACCTTTTCAATAATGATGTAGATTGCGTCGATACACCCGCTCTCTATGTATTAAAAATCTTACCCCCTACTTTTCTCTGTTGTTAAATCATCTGCAGCAGAAGAGGCAGCCCTCAATATTGTTTCAGCAGTTTTCTTGACATAGCCAAACCTGACGACATCAGGTTACGGCTGATTATTTTTAGGAGCATCAAGAAGTTGGTAATTCTGTTCTATTAAGCAGTGTATGCAGTGGAGGATTCGCGGGTCGTGGCCTCGAAGCCTGGCGTCACAGAGGGGGTTGCTATAGCCTACGCCTCCGGCGCGTGTCGTAATGGGTAGCTCGCCTAGGCTACGAGGGCGTCACGCGGAAGCTACGCGGGCCCACGCCTTCTTTCGAACTTCCTTAACGAGGGTTGCTTCTTTAGCGAAGCGTACGAGGTCGAGAGGATTGAGGAACGAAACAGGGGGTTTATTTACAATGGAAAGGCAAACTTATTTATATAGAGAAGGAGTACTCGTACTGGCCGGAGCGTGGAGCGCAGTACAACGTTCTCGTAGCATGAGCTACAAGTCAGAATACTGCATCTTTCTGGTGAGCGCGCATCAGAGCACACTAGCACATCATACCTATATCAAAAGTGTCCGTTTTTAACCCCTCTGTCCTCCCTAGATCCCTAGGCCACGAAAATCTGCGGTCACACCATCTTCCATTCGGAGCGCTCGCAGTCGCCTTGAGGGCGAGGGTGGAGAAATACCCCCGGGCGCACGCGGCTCACGGTTCCAGATAAAGAAGGGGGTGCTCGTAGACAGTAGTGTCACGCTTGACTCCATTTGAGCGCATTGGCTCCTGGTATAGCCAGCAGTGACCGTAACGAAGCGGCGTATAACGCACTTTCACCAGAGTTTCTCGGTCACAGCGTCGGGGTCGACGACCAAGTTCCATCCGTCAACCCTGTGGCCGTGAAACCTGTTTCGACATATTGTGAGCTTCACGAAGTAATTCGTCGCAGTACTGCAGGAGAAGCTGGAAGGTTGCTTCCCCCGCTGGCCGATCCTAACTGTACTTGTCTTTACTCATCCTTATGAAGAAGTATAAAATAAGCGCCCCGACTTCGAATTGCTAATAAGGAATACTAAAGCTGAGTATGGAGTCGTCATAGGCAATATCAGTGCGAAAGTGGCGATGTGGTACGATGGTGAAAAGATAGTTTGAAACTACGGTATGTGTTATGGACATAATAAAAAAAGAGAAGTTGCTAGCGTTTGCAGAAATGAATAAATTGCGAATGATGAATACCTGTTTCGGGAACTGCAGTAACACAAAGCGAAAACACTGAAATGGGGAAAGAAGAAATGAAGTAGATTCCATAGTGCTTCACACTGATCCAAGCATTGTGAAAGATGTAGAGGGATTAAAAAGCGCCAATAGCAGTGATTGCAAGTTAGGGTGGTTTTGAACAGTCCTTTGTTTGAAGAGACAAAGGGGCAAACTGGCAAGGAAAAAGTGGACCATAGACGTACCAGTCAGGCATATAGGGCAGGAAATCAGACAAGCGCTTACGAAAAAAAAAATACAAATCTACAGAAAAACCAGAAAGGGGCTTAAAGAATATCATTTCAGAGACCGCAATTAAAGTACCCAGACAGGCAACAGCTAAGCTCTGCTAGGAAACAATGAACCTAATAATAAAACTACAGAGAACGAAAGTTTCGAATCTGAGAGATCAGGTTGAACTGTCGGAATTGTCGACAGAGGGGAATATATTGACTGAATTGAATTCTGGGGTTTCATGTGCCAAAACCACAATTTGATTATGAGGCACATCGTAGTAGGGGAGCTACGGATTAATTTTGACCACCAGGGCATCTTGAATGTGCGTAATATATGAGATTCGAAATTAAGATACTCGAAAGTTTGAGGAAACCAATAAAGAAACAAGGGAAACACAATATCGCATCAGGAACACTTCACATTGAAAGGACCGATATTTATTTGGTAAAGAAAAAGATATGGAACCACAGTAAGCAATATTGATGCTTAGTAGAATAAATGATAAAAAAAGGAGAGCAAACTCCACAACCGAACTGCCATCATAGTTATGAACTGTGCGGACTATTCATTCGTGGCCATAGTGGAGCGCATATGGTGAGATCGGTCATATCGCTGTGGACCAGCTACGTTGTCATCTTCGCACTATGTTTTGCCGAACAATACATCCACGAATCTGCTCACACAGTGCGCAGCTCTGGCGAAACGGGGCACGTGAATTTCGGTTGAATTTTGGCTAGAAAACTACTTATATCAGCTGGAAGAAGTACAAAGAAAGCTCGAATTTAGGCTCACAGCGATGCAAATATAGCGAAATATTTCGTTGTTGCCAATGTCCACCGCAGGTGATATTGCACAACGCAGGTGTCTCTTAAGGGAACTTAACCGTGCAAGAGTCAGAGGTAACCGTGCAGTTTATTGTGCGTTAGATTAGACGCATTCTAAATTGTTTTTGTGGACAGGCTGGGAGAGCTACAGTGATAAAATTTGGCGTCGCTAATGTCCATACAGTGCTACGTAATCACATCGGTCGCACATTTCGCGATGCATGAACCTTGACAGGAGATGCCGTTCATATCACGCCCTCCAGCCGAGACGCCGAAACAAGCGCCGTCTACAAAATCAGCAGACACAATTATCGCCCTGAGCGCACATTCCAACTCGATTTGTATGAAGCGGAAGCGTGAACCTGGGGGCGCTCTAGGAACGAATACATAGGCAAAACATTAATTACTAAATAGGTAAGGAAACAAATAATTATTAACACTTAATAAAAAATTACCCATGTTAGGCGGTGCCGTCCTAAGAGCGGCCACGTCTACCGTTCTTCGTGTTTAGCATGGACTGAGTACACCGGCTATGGCTATCTTGAATTTTCGGCTTATATTTCCAGAATTTACTTCAAACATTACTTGCCGTTAAGTCGTTTGACTGTATCTGAAATTGCTTCGCAGCGTTAGCTGATGCACTCGCCAACAGGTAAACTGTGCTGCAAGGTTTGAGCGCTAACGAACAACGAGTAGGATGTTTCACGGCACTGAACGACGTCTCTGCAAACACGGCCACAAGTAAGAACAAAAAGGACAACACAAACGGCGTTTGTACTTTTCGTACGTGCCTTTCAGTACCATGAACAATCTTGCTCAACTTTTTGTCGCCTTGAAAATTACCAAATCACAGCTTCGCCATTTCCTCTGGGCGTATTCATCAGGGCCCCTACTCACAAAAAGCTATTTCGCTAGAATTATTCATAAGGAAAGATTTTAGCTCATCTTGATGCTCAACATACTGGCAGCGAATGTGGCCGGCCAATGGCAAAAACCACTTAGGAATGAGCCGCTTTGGAAATTCGGCCCCATGTTTTTATGGTTGGTTGGTTGGTTGGTAATTGCGAAAACAAGTCCGAAAGTGCACCTTCAGGCAACCTTGTGACCATTGTAGTAGCAGCATAAGGGCCAAAGACTGAGTACTCGAAAATCTGTTTTCCTAAGTGTTGTGTGCTATTGCCCAGTCACCTTCGCTAATCCTGTGCCCAACTCACTATTGACTAGTATTTTGCGTTCACAAACAGTTCTAGTGGAACGTGTTTTTTGTGCGTACGTGTGTGTGTGTGTGTGCGTACGTGTGTGTGTGTGTGTGTGTGTGTGTGTGTGTGTGTGTGTGTGTGCGTGCGTGTGTGTGTGTGTGTGTGTGTGTGTTCGTGTGTGTGTGTGTGTGTGTGTGTGTGTGTGTGTGTGCGTGCCCAAAATATCAAGTTACGATCTCTGCATTGCGCAAAAGTCTAAACTGACTTCGTTCACTATAGTGAATATCGCTCCTCAAACAGATTTTATGTACGTCCTCTTATTAGCATAGGCAGTATTTGAGCGTCATTGCATATTTTATTGAGGCAAATGCTAGTCTGCCGTTCTGACGCCTGTTGCCCTATTTGTATTGGCACTGGGACTGTTTGGTGGCCTGTTTTTGCTGCTAGTGAGGACGCCTGTCGCTGTACCCTTTGGGCATCTCGAGCGCCATCGATTCAATCCGTACACTTCTCTGCCGTTCTCTTTCTGTGTGTCACGGATCGACAGTTATGCGCTCGCAAAGACAAACACGGCATGTTCCCGGCCTAGAAGCGTAAATACACAAAAGTTGCTTGCGAGATATTTTCCATTCGCGTAGGGTGCAATCGCGCAGATCGTTGCGAGGGAAACGCCTATCAGCAGCGCAGTTAAAATTGTGTCAGTACTTAAAGGAGTACTGACACACCAATTTTCGATCTTGTTTTTCTGCTGCAATAAGTAGCTAATCACCCAGTAATCACGGCACGAAACATCATTGGCTTCAGAGCGCGACAGGTAATTATTTGGGGTCTTGTTTGTAGCTACCAGTTCAATATTCAGTTTCAGAGAGCAACGAGAGGGGCCAAAGGAGGAATGTAAGGACAGCTGGACACGTGATCGCACAAAATTGGGACGTGCGCACGCCAGCGCGCTCGCCGGCGAGCTATCTTCGTGTTGCTATATTCGTCCGCTACGCCTGCAGGTGATGTGCCATGTCCTCGCCATCACCGTCGTCCTCGTTTTCGTCGCCCAGCGGTGACTATTTCCTGAAGGCGGGAGTCGCCACCGCATTAGACGTGGTCAACCAATTTTAGTTGGATCCACTACAAAGAAGCGACTCGGAACGTACGGCTAGCGACAGCTATCGATATGCGTACGCACCACCACTAGTAGTACGAAGCATTCGTTGAGGGCGCTTTGGGAATGAAGCATATTCAGGAGCAGGAAACAAGGCGGGATAAAAGTCGGCACAGCATCAGGCTTGGAGGTACGTAGTCTTGGTGCGAGATCATCGGACTGCTTTAAGCTTGGCAGGTTTTGATTATACCAGGTAGGCTCGAAGTGAAACGTGCAAATCTGGCTACTCCTAAAGGGGGGTACATTTAGGCGTCCAGTGACGCGCACGAAGTCGGACCACTTCTGCTGCTTATCGACGCTGACGGTAGCGAAGGAGCAAGCCATGCGAGCTGGCAATAGCTAGCTGTCCGACGGATCCGAGGCCGACAGCCCTTGCGTTCCGTCCGCAGCTCGTAATAAAGCGCCTATATTCGCCAACACAATCAACATCTCCACATTTATGTAGCGTATAAGTGACAATACAATTAGTTTTCCCGACGCCGTTGGTCGTGATCAGAAAACACGTTAGTTGGGCGAGCCGCTTCGCATAGACGATTGCTGCGGCGGCTCCGCTGACCGCTTGCGAGTCAAAATCTCGCCAGCAATTTAGTATTTGGTGCAACGTTTTATAACATGCACACTTTCGAGGTCACGTTAGTCTATGAGTTATTTCGTCTCAGAAACAAATTTAAACCAATTTTTGTCCCGCCGTCACCGGCAAAAGAGGTCAGCCTCACGGCCAGGGAGAAAAAGAAGACTGGTACAATCGGAGCGGCGAGAAACTACGAGACGGTCATTTGAGAGATGCGGTATCGGGTTCGTCTTGTGATAACATCGTCCTCGCGCGCCGTACTCTGCGAGTGCGATCGAAAGCTTGCGATGGTGCGCCAACGATGGTGGCTGAATCTCGCGTGCTCAAGGGAGTAAAGCGGTGGAAGCGTCTTGTCTTCCCAAGGGGGAAGGGGCGGGGGCTTTCTACTTCGGCGGCTGCGGCGGGTGGCGCGGCCGCGCGAGCCTCGTCTTGAATGCGATCTGCGATGCGGACAATATAGACCTCTAGGTGCGATACCCGCCGCGGTTGCTTAGTGTCTGTGGTGTTGGGCTGCTATGCACGAGGTCGCGGGATCGAATTCATGCCACGGCGGCCGCATTTTCATGGAGGCGAAATGCGAAAACACCCGCGCACGTTAAAGAACCCAAGGCGGTCCAAATTTCCGGAGTCCCCGACTACGGCGCACCTCATAATCAGATCGTGGTACTGGTACGTAAAACCCTATATTCCTTTTTCTACACAATTTCCCATCGCTTTTTATCACTTATCTTAAGGGTGCATCGAAGTTGTTGCAAACAAACTGATACGATGGAAGACGCCGATAAAACAGCGGACGGCGCATCGCAGCCGCCAGTTACGGCAGTGCCACTCGAAAGCAGGCATCTAAGAAGCCCCGTTAGCACCATCTATTTTCGTCATGGATTGCTATCGCACTCACAGCGATGCTCCCTCCCTCCCCTTCTAGCCACCATAGTGGCGTGTAATTTGCGCGCATGCGTGTTCTATCGCTAGTGTCGCCACTTCTCATCGTTAACAGGTGCTGAAATGTCGTACCGTTGATACTCGCGCGATATTATTAAAAATCCGGGAAGCGCTTATAAACAAGCGTACGAGTACGTGGGATGACAAGAGAACTTTAGCTCATGTCATCCTTAGTAGAATGACAGGCCTTGTAATGAACACTGCTTCATTTACGTCGTGTAATACTTTACAGCCTACAAATCTCCTGGTCGGCTACGTTTAGCGGCGCCACTCACTGCTCCTGTAGCATGGTGTCATTCAGTGTCTCAGTTCGCGGAAGTGAACTCCAAAGTGTCAGGGCTGCTATACTTTTTTGTGAGTGCTGATCGGCGAGTGTTCCTCACTGTGTGACCAAAAAGAGAGGTGGAGCGTAAGCCTGTGTGCTGAAATATGCAACTCTTTCAGGCATATAGTTCACAGGCACATAGGTAATAGGAACACCGACAAAAATGGCATGCGCTGCTATCGGAACGCTAGTTCACAAAGTTTGTAAAGCGCACTAACCATCCCTGTCTCACACAGCTGCCACATCTACGTCTCGGAAGGAATAAGAGCCTTCGTTAAACTCATAAAGCTGACGGACGCGACGATAGAATATGTGCCTTTGCCATTCTAAAGTTTCCCCAAAAATTTCTTTATCAATTTTTCCCGTTTAATTCAAGGCTATGTCTTTGAAGCGTTGACACACGTCCTTTGTGGTGGATGGTCTGCTTGTTTACATTTTCCACTGACATCTGCTTAGCCCCTATGAAAATGGTCACGAGCTTTATGCTTCCTCTACGTTTCTTTCTTGTGGCCTGTATGACCTGTATGTTTCCTTGTACTTTATGGGAACTTGAGAAAACATAATTTGTGTGTACCGCATATTTGCTCATCCTTTCGTACAACTCGAGGAAACAAACTTTACCTTTCCTGCAGGATGTGTCCTTTCTGTTTACGGCAGGATGTTACCTGTGTGTGCACTCTGTTTCCTGGCTGTTCACTTCCTCGAGTGCAGGTTCAGGTAACATACAGTGGACACAGTGATTACATGTTAGCACGTGCTACAAATAGGTAATCTACCCGAAAAATGTATTAACTATTGGCGTATCTACGTAAATAAAGGGGGGCTGCTTCTCCCCCCCCCCACCCTATCTATCTTGGCAAAACCCGATGTATTGATTGCTAGACGTACGCACCATCAGCAGTACATACATTAAAGCCTCATGGAGCGAATTATCTCTCAGGACGAATAACAAGAGCGCGGCGGCTGGAGAAGCGGTGGCACGACGCTCAGTGTTTGCTGCCTTGCGCTGCATGAAGTGAAAACGAGGCGGACGCCGCCTGGGCCAGATGCGCGGCGTTGCTGCGAGCGTATACGAATGTACAAATACCGATTAAGTAGCGGTTCGCGGTGTTAAATTGCTTTCATGATAGCCTCATTACATGTAAATATCTCATAGGCCTGTTACAACTGTCCGTCTATTAAGCTCGTAAGATTTCTTTGCAACTGTCAGAGAGAAATGAGTGAAACACTGCCACCTCCAAAGCTGAACAGGACGTGCGGCTACCTTTCAGAATGCCTAGTTAGAAAGAATGTAGTGCCATTCGGTATTTATAACATTTCTGATACTCTAAACTAAAAAAAAAGAACATAAATATTGGGAATCGTGACAGTTAATATGTTTGAGGCAGAGACGCTACCACTGCTCTACCTCAAAACCGTGCTTTCCGGAGCAATTTTTGAGATATGTTGCTGTGCCAAATTCAAAAAAATACCACGTGATTGCCGGCTAACGTGCCCCGCTTTTAGAGCCCTAAAATGTAAGTGGAACGATTTATCAAAGGCTGGTCCGCGCACAGAGGTCGATTGAACAGGCTGTCGATGACTGCGATGGGCGTTAAGTCACAAAATGGGCGTACCGTTTTAAGAAAAAAATTCAACGAAAAAGCGACCGCCACGTGGGAATGGGATATGGGACCGGAAGCAGCCTTTCACCCCGTGCAGGCATTTTTTTTTTTTTTCGGGCCAGTGAACAAACACGATGGAGGGGGCGAGGCTAACAGGGTGATGAAAGACTGAGATAAAAACCATGCTGCCTCCGGTCCATCGCAGTCACGCACAGCCTGTTCAATATATCTCTGTGCGCTGAGCTGCTTTGCCCAATTCGTTCAACTTACATTTGAAGGCACTAAAAGCGCGGCGCTTTAGGCAGCAACCAGGCGGTTTCTTTTTTTAAATTGCACGGAATTAAAAGAATGGCTGGAAAAAAATTTAACAGGGCAGTTATTTTAGCATGGACGAAATAATATGATGTTTCAGGACAAGCACTACAACTTTTGTATTGAAAATCTTTCGCTGGAGTTAATATTTAAAAAGGTACTTAAGCTAACTTCGGTAATTACCCGGCTTGGCGGATTGAAAAAAATATCATGACGTGCTCCATATGGCTCAGAACAATACTGTGGAAATTCAACATGCGTAACGCCTATCCTTCATTCTTTTAATACTTGGTCCATGTTAACTGAAACAGCCTGTATATATATGCATGTCAGGTCATACATTCCCTCCAAGTATAAAAATATAAAATGGGTCAAACATATAGGTTTTATTTTTGCGGCACATCGAAATGCAAATTAAAGCACGCGTAGCCGAAGATGGCTTTAGCAGAGTTAGTAATGCTATTAGTATGACCGGATCAGGAAAAATCACGGCATATATGAACACAGAAAGAATAGTAACCTGTAGCGTAGCTTTAAATAGGGTTGAGACTTTCAGTTATGTTTACAAAATTTGGCGTAAAAGTTTTTTTTTGTTTCTTTCTAATTACATCCAAGAATGTCATATTTTTGTGTAATATAATTTTATGGGTGAACTCGCACCGTCTATTTTCGGTTATTAATACTTATCGATGGGCTTAGCGTATTCTTTTCTTTCTTTATTATTATTATTGTGGCCACGAATAAGAGATCTAAAGATATTGTTCTCGTTGAAACGCACGGTGTGCCTGTCCACCTTTCTCTTCGCCATCGTAGGCGCATCCAATTCACACAATAATATAATTTTTGAGAAGCAGTCTATAGCAAGGACCAAGTGTCGTACAGCAATGTAACTGTGCAAGGATTTAAACAATGCATTTGATAGTCGAGCAGAAACAATGTGAGACTTTGGGCCGTATAACGTAAAACTATTCCAATATGTTTCTATTCCAATCTCCTGACGTCAAATTTGCGTAACCACCGACGCAAGCACCGGGCGGTCACCCACAAGGTTGTCTGAACAGACCAATCAAACGCTCTCCTCGTTCATAGGAGGTCACTTTTGTTTGCTTGAA
Organism: Dermacentor andersoni; assembly: GCF_023375885.2. Lineage (NCBI taxonomy): Eukaryota > Metazoa > Arthropoda > Arachnida > Ixodida > Ixodidae > Dermacentor > Dermacentor andersoni. Next base: position 367,108,325 of record NC_092814.1, on the reverse strand, counting down.
AAACGAATAACATTGCCTACACTGAGTAGCTTCTCGTATTTAATTGGCTGACAAGAGGCGAGGAGAACGCTCTAGTGGAGAGGGATTCACTGGGGCAGAGCCAGTGCACTGAAAATCGATAACCGGATGAAGAGGGTGGTGCCGGCGTCTGCGATTGGTCGGCTTTCCCTTACTTAGCTTGTGATGGCTGGTCGAAAATCACGGCGGCATGCAACGGAAGCTTAAGAATCACGCTAAAACTGACCCTCAGCAAAGAAGAGTTGGCAGAATGAGGTGGTAAACGTGCCGAAAGGGCTCGAAAACGTTACACGGCCACGCAAGAAGTTTTATTATACGCAACTACACCCATTCTCTCCGGCAGGTTCGAGTTGCCAGCGTCTCAATGATCGGCGGCAGCCATCTTTTGTTCCTTTCGGAACGGGGCAGCCTGTGGCTATTCCGAAGAAAATTCAGTTTTGTTCGGCATATTAATGCATCTTTATCGCGTACACGTCAATCTGACGCGGTGAGTTTGTGCGGTTTTGTGACGTCGCGTGACAGGCAGGTGAAGTGGGTGCAGCCCGAAAACTTTTACCAATAGCCGAGGGCTAATGGCGAAAAAGGCTCGAATCAGAAATAACTGTTTTTCTTTTTTCTGTCAAATCATGCTTAATCAGTGTGTACACATCATATCAGATGGGGAGGTATGGTGGTTTTCGTGACGTCGCGTGACAGACAGGTGAAGTGGGCGTGGTCGAAAAAAGTTTTTGACCAATCGTGGAGGGCTGAGAGCAGAATTGGAATAGAAAAGTTTGGAATAGTTTTACGTTATAGCGCCCTTTATTTGTTAAATTTGCGAGTACATACCTCCAAGGAATAATACAGAAAACAATTACAGGGGAGATACCGCCCCGTGTCATCATCAGCGAACCTTACTTGTTCATCCACCACAGCGCGAAGAAAGCAGGGAAACCGACCAGGGCTCCTCCGTGCCCTCTGCGTACTCCCCCCTCTACATGCATGAGTGAACATTGTGCATAATCTATACACATATAGGGCGCTATAACGTAAAACTATTCCAAACTTTTCTATTCCAATTCTGCAATCAGCCCTCCGCGATTGGACAAAAACTTTTTTGGACCATCCCCACTTCACCTGTCTGTCACGCGACATTACGAAAACTGCGATAGCTTCCCATCTGATATGACCTGCACATACTGATTATGCATGATTACACGAGAAAGAAAAATAGTTATTTCTGATTTGACGCCTTTTCGCCATTAGCCCTCGGCTATTGGTCAAAAGTTTCCGGGCTGTCCCCACTTCACCCGCTTGTCACGCGACGTCACAAAAACGCAATAAATCACTGTGTCAAAATGACGTGCACGCGTAAAAGATTCCTTAATATGCCGAACAAAGCTGATTTTTCTTCTTAATAGCCGCAGGCTGCCCCGTTCCGAAAGGAATAAAAGATGGCTGCCACCGATCGCTCAGGCACTGGCTACTCACATTTGCCGGAGAGTATGGATTTATTTGCGTATAATAAAACTTTTTGCGTGGCCGTGTAACGTTTTCGAGCACTTTCGGCACGTTTATGACCTCGTTCTCCCAACTCTTCTTTGCTGAGGATCCGTTTTAGTGTCATTCTTAGCTTCAGTTGCATGCCGCCACGATTTTCGATCAGCCACCTCAAACTAAGTAAGGGAAAGCGGACCAATCGCAGACGCCGGCACCACCCTCTTCATCCGGTTATTGATTTCCAGTGCACTAGCTCAGCCCCATTGAATCTCTCTCCACTTGAGCTTGCTCCTCGCCTCTTGTCAGCCAATTAGATAAGAGAAGCCGCTCAGTGTAGGCAATGTTATTTGTTCTTCAAGCAAACAAATGTGACCTCCTATAAATGAGGAAAGCATCTGATTGGTCGGTTTAGACAACCCTGTGGGTGACCGCCCGATGCTTGCGTCGGCGGTTACGCAAATTTGACGTCAGGAGATTGGAATAAACACAAATTGGAATAGTTTTAGGTTATAGGGCCCAATGTGTACATAAGCAAAATATTATCCTTTCTAGTTGTTTCAGGAGGGCATTTTCCTGGGTACTCTTTGAGTTAACGATGCCTGCGGTCACGAGCACAGTGGTCATCGATGGGATATTTTGGGTCAAGTCATTAGTGCAGAAAAGAACATTCAGGGGTTCAAGAACTCCGCGTTGGCGATCGCAGGAGACAACGATCATGAAATATACAAGCGCGAATAAGCACGCACAAACTGATGTCTCTCTTGGAGGAGCCATCGAATACATTCTAAAGCGGAGGAATCTATATAGAAGCCTGAAAACTTATTGAGTTAATCAATGTGGGCTACCTTGTCAAGAGGAGTGGCGTAATCGACAAAAAGCGCGTCATGTGGGTGGAGAGGGCCAATCGGAAATACAAAGTACAGCTTGGCCTGTAGAATGAATGGTCTCTGTGAAACTATAGGAAAGAAGTTCGCGCATGATGTCTATATATATATATATATATATATATATATATATATATATATATATATATATATATATATTCATGAAAACACAATTGAAGATGTGCCCGGCGTCGGCGAGACAGACAGTTGTACAAGATGGCGTACACAAAACTCAAGCTGGCGTCCTCAGCCTCTGCTTCTTCTTCTTCAGCGCCCACCTCTTGCCGAGCGCTCGTTCAAGTGACTTCTTTTTCAGCGCTGGCGCGTGACAACTAGCGGCATTATCCCCCCGCCAAAAGAAAAGCATCGACCCGATGCTTACTAAACTACGATGCTTACTAAAAGAAAGTGGAAGTGTGGTAGTCGTATGAGATCAGTTGGCGCCGCCTTAACGCGCGAAATACGGTTTGAGGCGAAGAACATGCACTATCTCTGAGTGGTGCTGTCGACGCCCAGGCGACGCGGCACTGTCGGGAATGACCTCATAGTTCACTTCACTAACGCGGCGTATCACGTTGTACGGTCCAAAGTATCTACTCAGCAGCTTCTGAGTCAACCCCTGGCGACGAATTGGAGTCCACACCCAGACTTGGTCACCTGGCTGGTATTCGACTTACCGATGTCGAAGGTTGTAGCGTCGCGCGTCTGCACTCTGCTGCGTCGTGATGTGTATGCGCGCGAGTTGACGAGCTTCCTCGGCGTGTTGAGTAAGTTGCTCGGCGTCGGAAGTAAGTGATGCGTCGGTGTCGTGCGGGAGCATTGCGTCTAGCGTGGTCTGGACCTCGCACCCGTAGATAAGACGGAACGGTGTGAAGCGTGTTGTTTCCTGAATGGCGGTGTTGTACGCGAATGTAACGTACGGAAGGACTTGATCCCATGTTTTATGGTGGACGTCTACATACATAGACAGCATGTCAGCAATGGTTTTGTTTAGCCGTTCCGTCAGTCCGTTGGTCTGCGGATGATAGGCAGTGGCCTTGCGATCCTGCGTGCAGCTCAGCTAGAATATGTCCTCTATCAGTTGGGCCGTAAAGGCAGTTCCTCTGTCGGTGATGACATGTGGTGGGGCACCATGTCTTAGGACTATCTGATCGATAAAGAACTGGGCAACTTCGTAGACGGTGGCACGTTGTACAGCTTTCGTCTCGGCGTAGCGTGTTAGATAGTCTATGGCGACTATAATCCACTTGTTTCCGCTGGCTGACAAGGGAAAGGGTCCCAGAAGATCCATACCGATTTGATCAAACGGCGCGCTAGGTGGTGCGATGGGTTGCAGTAACCCCCCAGGATTCAATGACGGCGATTTCCTGCGTTGACACTCACGGCAGCTTTGCACGTAACGCTTCACCGTGGGAAAAAGTCGGGGCCAGTAGTACGTCTGGCGTACTCTTGCAAGAGTGCGTGAAAATCCCAAGTGTCCAGACGTGGGCTCATCATGGCAGGCTAGGAGAATGTCATCACGGAGGGTGGCAGGTACGACCAATAGATACTCTTTGTCGCTGGCACTCGAGTTTTTCTTGTAGAGGACAGACACCCTTTCGGAGGCAGAAGGTCGAGAGACTGCGAGAAAGGTGTCGTGGAATTGTAACATCCTTGCCCTCTAGGTGATCGATGAGAGGGCGTATTTCGGCGTCCTCGCGCTGTCGTGTGATCAGGTCAGATGCGGTGAGGGCCCCAAGGAATGCGCCGTCTTCGTCCATGTCCTTATCGCAAGTTTTGACGGGAGCGCGCGACAACGCGTCAGCATCTTCGTGTTTGCGGCCCGATTTGTATGCGATGGTAACATCGAACTCCTGCAGACGGAGACTCCATCGAGCAAGTCGCCCGGACGGGTCTCGTAGGTTGGCTAGCCAACACAAGGAATGGTGGTCTGTCACCACGTTGAAAGGGCGACCGTAGAGATAAGGCCGAAATTTCATGATGGCCCACACAACCGATAGACACTCTTTCTCGGAAGTGGAGTAGTTAATATCGGCACGTGAAAGGGTGCGACTGGCGTAAGCGATCACTCGCTCGACGCCTTCCTGGTGTTGAACGAGAACAGCGCCAAGACCGGTGTTGCTTGCGTCGGTATGCACCTCGGTGTCAGCGTCCTCGTCAAAGTGAGCGAGAACGGGTGATTCCTGCAGGCGCTGCCGTAACTCGGTGAAAGCTGCGTCCTGCTCATCCGTCCGAACGAAGGGTGTGTCTTCTCGCGTGAGGCGTATGAGTGGTTCGGCGATCCGGGAGAAATTTGCGATGAAGCGACGATAGTACGCACACAGACCGAGAAAGCGGCGTACTGCTTTCTTGTCACGAGGAGTCGGAAAAGCAGCAACAGCAGATGTTTTGTCTGGGTCAGGCTGGACACCGCCGGCGTTCACGACATGACCGAGAAACTTCAACTCTCCGTAACCGAAGTGACACTTTTCTGGCTTTAGTGTGAGATTAGCGGAGCGGAGCGCCTCAAGTACCGCCTCTAAACGCTTCAGATGTTCTTCGAAGGTCGCCGCAAACACGACGACGTCATCTAAGTATACTAAACAACTGTGCCACTTCAGACCCGTAAGAACAGTGTCCATCATTCTCTGGAATGTGGCCGGTGCAGAACACAGGCCGAATGGAAGTACTTTAAATTCGTACAGTCCATCCGGGGTAACAAAGGCAGTTTTTTCGCGATCTCGTTTGTCAACTTCGATTTGCCAACATCCACTCTTCAAATCTATTGATGAAAAATACTTGGTTCGCCGCAGCCGGTCTAACGAATCATCGATCCGCGGAAGCGGATAAACGTCTTTTTTTGTGACGTTATTCAACTTTCTATAGTCAACACAGAACCTAAGCGTTTCGTCTTTCTTTTTGACAAGGACCACCGGCGACGACCAAGGGCTTTGGGATGGTTGTATGACGTCATCGTCAAGCATTTCTTTCACTTGTGCATTAATAACGTTGCGTTCTTTCGCCGATACGCGATAAGGCAGTTGTCGTATGGGACGAGAATCGTCATACGTGATTATTCGGTGTCTCGTGATGGGCGTCTGGCGTACCTTAGAAGTAGATGTGAAGCACTCCTTGAACCGAAGTAGTAACTCACGCAGCGCTTTTTGCTTTTCCTCCGAAAGGTCTGAATTGATGTCGATGTTGCTGAGTGTGTGAGCTGGGTTGTCCTTTGTCATAGACGCAAAGCATTCAGCAACGTCTGCTAAGGGCTCAGCAAAAGCGATAGTAGTACGACGAAACAGGTGCCGATGTTCCTGGCTGAAGTTCATCACGAGGAGCGCAGAATGTCCACCTCGAAGCATAATGAGACTGCGGGCTGCACATACACCGTGAGTCAGCATAAGGGAGGAATTGCCCTCTGCAACAGCTTCGCCGTCACGCAGATCGTCGCATACGACCGCTACCAGGACACTTGCGCGTGGTGGTAAAGTTACACTGTCGGCGTAAACCCGAAGCGCGTTACGTCGGCAATTGTCGCGGCTGTTCGCTGCTCTCTCGGTCGAAAAAGTCACTGTGCGTGCCCGGAGGTCTATAACGGCACCATACTCTCGCAGAAAGTCGACGCCCAAGATGAGGTCTCGAGAACAATCGCGGAGTATAAGGCAGCTGGCTGGAAACGTGGACCCACGAATTTGTACTCTGACCGTGCACATGCCCAACGGTGTTACGATATGCCCGCCAGCAGTACGAATTTGCGTTCCAGACCAAGGCGTGATAACTTTTCTAAGTTCCGTCGCTAGTTTTCCGCACAAGATCGAGTAGTCGGCACCCGTATCCAATAACGCACTAACGTGGCGGCCGTCGAGCACAACAGGTATGTCTAGCGAGAGTCTGTCGCTCAGTTCGGCTGCTGTCGTCGCTGAATCGTGCTGAATAGATCGTGCTTGCGTCGATGGGAGGTCTTCGGAAGGGCGATTATCAGCGGCCTCGCCCCCGAAGGTCGCTGTTCTTAGTTTTCCCGGCGAGGGCTTGGCGATCGTCCCTGCGCCGCCATTGGAGGGCTTCTAGGAGCTGGGGAAGATCGCCTGGGGGACGGCGAGCGCGACTGCCGCCGCGGGAACAGTGGCATACCCTGCTGGTTCAAGTATTCTTCAATCGCCCTAGGCCTTTCGCCATATCTGGGCCTTGGTGAATCCGCGGCGAAACCTTGCAGTCAAAGGCGGCGGTATGGGCATTCGCGGTATACGTGACCGGCTTCTCCACAGTGATAGCACAGAGGCCTTCTGTCCGGGGTACGCTAGACGTCAGATTTCCTTTCGAGCGGGCGCCGATCCTCCATACGTTGGATCGGTTGCACTTATGGGAGCGGCGGGACTTATGACGCGGCGTAAGACGTGGCGGGGATGAAATGGGTCGGAGCGCGGACAGGGACTCGCCCCAAAACTTCCGCATACGACGGCCGCTGCAACTGTGCTGTCACAGGCGGCGCATTGCTGCTTGGGCCTGGGCCTTGGATCGCTTGCTGCACTTCACTTCTCACGAGGGCAGAAATGGAACCCAGCGTGGGCTGAGGCGAGCAGCTGAGCCGTTGAAGCTCCTCACGAACCACAGAGCGGATAAGGTCTCGGAGAACGTCCAGGTTTCCAAAGGCAACCGCGTCCGTCAGTGAAGCAGCATTCGCGTGTCTGTCATACGTAGCTGAACGCTGGTCCGAGGGTGAAGTAGCGTTCATTTGCCTTTCATAGAAGGCTGAGCGATGGTGCAGCATCTTTTCCATCGTGGTGGCTTCGGTTAAGAATTCACCCACGGTCTTCGGCGGGCTTCGAACCAGGCCAGCAAATAGCTGTTCTTTAACTCCCCGCATTAGATGGCGCAGCTTCTTTTCTTCTGACATGGTAGGGTCCACCCGACGTAAGAGGCGCGTCATATCCTCTACGTACGACGTCACGCTGTCACGCTCTCATTCGGCAGATGAATACGGGATTGGAGCGCCCGTTCGGCTCGTTCGCGGTGATCAGCATTGGTTTATGTCTCCAGCAAGGCACGGCGGAACTCGAGCAACGATTTCAGGAGCCCTTCTCGGTTCTCGTACCAAGTGCGAGCACCGTCCTCCAACCTGAAGTACACGTTTCTCAGCTTCGCCGCGTCGCTCCATTCGTTTATCTCAGCAACGCGCTCAGACTGGGCTAACCAGTCTTCAACATCCTCGAAGACATCCCCGTGGAACACTTTCGGCACTCTGAGATTCTGGAGCAGGTACTGAGTTGCCGTTGTGGCCGTACCTTGCATAATGGTCGATGGAGACGTCGATGTTCCTTCCATACTGGTCCGTGGGGGCGTCGATGTTGTTGCGGAGAGGTGATCAAGCTCCGGAGGTAATCCTCGGATTCTCCTGCTGGCCCGGTGAACAGGGGTGTCCACTAGTATAGGGCTGGTACTCCGGCTACCAGGAGGAGTTTGTGGCATCGGATGAACCGTACCCCGCACCTCCACCAGTTTTGTCACGAAAAGACAACTGAAGATGTACCCGGCGTCGGCGAGACAGACAGTTGTACAAGATGGCGTACGCAAAACTCACGCTGGCGTCCTCAGCCTCTGCTTCTTCTTCAGCGCCCACCTCTTGCCGAGCGCGCGTTCAAGTCACTTCTTTTTCAGCGCTGGCGCGTGACAACTAGCGGCATTAATATATATATGTATATATATTGCTAAGAGATTTATTAGCAACGGGCGCGAGCGGGTAGCAGTCACAAGCGTTCGGTGAAGGACAGCAACCACGAGCTCATGCCGGTAGCGATGGTGCTGTGGCGCAGGCAGGCTACTCTTCTTCGTTACAATCGCCCTCCGCAGAAAAAGGCGCCATCCTGGCGGTTTAAGGCGAAGAGACTACTATTGGGTCGTAGTACGGCTTAATGCGAGAGACGTGGACAAGTTCGCGGCCGCGATGGCGTAGGTCCGTCGATGGCGTGAGGGGCTCTACGATGTAATTGATGGAGCACGTTTGCTCCAGAACGCGGTAGGGTCCTAGGTATTTCGCGACAAGTTTTGAGGAGAGGCCGGGTGTAGTAGCGGGTACCCGAAGCCATACGAGAGAGCCAGGCGAAAAAGTTGGTGCAGAACGGTCGGCAGGTTGACGAGATTGCTGCTGCCACTGGTCCTCGGTGGAAAAAGAGCGGGCAAGCTGGCGGAATTTCTCGGCATGACGAGCAGCTTCAAATAGCGGAGTACTTTCGGACGCGTCCGGTGTATATGAAAGAATGGTATCGAGCGTAGTAGAAGGTACTCGTCCGTATAGGAGAAAGTAAGGGGAAAACCTGTAGGTGCTTGGGCCGCAGTATTGTACGCATACGTCACGAAAGGGAGAACTTGGTCCCAGTTTGAATGATCAGAGGCGACCTACATCGAGAGCATATCGCCAAGAGTATGGTTGAAGCGCTCGGTCATGCCGTTAGTTTGCGGATGGTACGCTGTACTGGTGCGGTGGACGATTCGGCATTCGTCGAGCAGTGCCTTCAAAGCATCGAAAAGAAAGGCGTGGCCTCTATCGCTCAGAAGGTCGCGAGGGGCACCGTGGCGAAGAACGAAATGTCGTTACAGAAACGATGCAACGTCGCGGGCGGTGGCAGTCGGCCGAACGGCTGCTTCAGCATAGCGGATCAAGTGATCCACTGCAACAATAATCCAGCGGTTGCCTGCTGGAGTGGAGGGTAGCGGTCCGTATATGTCTATACCAACACGATCACAGGGCCTACTAGGGCAGGAAAGGGGTTGTGACGGGTAGACTTGTCCGGGAGGTAATTTTCGGCGTTGGCACTGAGCACAGGAGCGAATGAACTTTCTGACGTAGTTATACATGCCGCGCCAATAAAATCGGATGCGTAGTCGAGCATAGGCCTTGAAAAGGCCGGCATGCGCGCACTTAGGCTCTGCGTGGAAAGCGTCACAGATAAGGTCTCGGAGATGGCGGGGTATCACGAGAAGCCACTTGCGAACGTCAGAGAGGTAATTACGACGACGAAGAATGCCGTCGCGAATGCAGAAGTAGGTAGCCTGGCGGCGAAGAGCGCGAGATGGTGAAGAGGTGGATGGATAAGAAAGGATGCTGATGAGAGAACTCATCAAGGGATCCTTGCGCTGCTCCGACGGTATGTTGCGCAGTGCATGAGGTGTAAGTGTGGGCTCAAGGGCGGGTAGGCAAGCGCAGTCAGCGGAGACCGGTGAGCGAGAAAGGGCGTCAGCGTCCGTGTGTTTGCGGCCGGAACGGTAGAGAACGCGGATGTCGTACTTCTGTAGCTTAAGGGCCCAGCGAGCAAGTCGGCCAGATGGGTCCTTAAGGGTAGACAGCCAACAAAGGGTGCGATGGTCAGTGACGACATCGAAAGGGTGACCATACATATAAGGACGGAATTTTCCAAGGGCCCAAATAATGGCTAAACACTCTTTCTCTGTAACAGAGTAATTAGCCTAGGCCTTTGTTAGAGTTCAACTCGCGTAGGCAACGACATATTCATCAAACCCTGCTTTTCGTTGCGCGAGTACTGCGCCAAGTCCGACGCCGCTGGCATCGGTGTCAACCTCTGTGGGGGCTGCAGGATCGAAGTGGCGGAGGATAGGTGGCGAGGTGAGCAGGTGGCGTAGTTTCGTGAAAGCGTCATCACAGGCGGGCGACCAAGCGGGAAGTTCTTTGTCGCCACTTAGAAGGGCTGTCAAGGGTGCACTTATGGAAGCGAATTTTCGAATGAAACGTCGGAAGTATCAGCATAAACCAAGGAAACTTTGAAGCTCCTTTAACTTCTTTGGTTGCGGAAAGTCGGTGACAGCGCGGAGCTTGGCTGGATCCGGAAGGACGCCGTCTCGCGATACAACATGGCCAAGATTATTGAGCTTTCGGGCGCCAGAACGACATTTGTTTAAGTTAAGTTGAAGTCCCGCATCACTAAGACATTTCAGAACTTGCTCGAGACGGCTGGGATGTGTTCGGAAATCAGCGGAAAAGACAACTACGTCATCCAGGTAGCATAAACATGTGTTCCATTTGAGGCCGGATAAAATATTATCTATCATTCTCTCCAAAGTGGCTGGAGCGTTACACAGGCCGAAGGGCATTACGATGAATTCGTATAATCCGTCAGGTGTTACAAATGCTGTTTTAGGTCGATCAGATGGTGCCAAATGGACTTGCCAGTATCCGGAACGTAAATCCAGGGAAGAAAAGAACTCAGCTCCCTGCAAGCAGTCGAGGGCGTCGTCGATGCGCGGTAACGGTTAAACGTCCTTGCGCGTTATCTTGTTCAGACGTCGGTAGTCGACGCAGAATGGAATAGAGCCATCCTTTTTCTTAACGAGGACGACCGGTGATGCCCAGGGACTGTTGGAAGGCTGCGCAACTCCACGCTTGAGCATGTCAGCAACCTGGTGGTCAGTGACACGGCGCTCAGAGGCGGATACTCGGTAAGGGCGTTGCCGTAAAGGTGCATGCCTGGCAGTATCTATCTGGTGAAAAACGGTCGATGTGCAGGCCAAACCGGAAGCATGGCTGTCGAAAGAAGCACTGAACCTCTGCAGGAGAGCAATAAGCTGGCTTCGTTCTGAAGATGACGTCCCATCGTCGATGGAGCAGTGGAAAGCGTCGAGGTGTGACTGATCAACCACAGGGTCACAAGTAAGTGCGCCAAAGTCCGCAGAAGTAGAAACGGCAGGAGCGTCAAAGATGCAAAAGGTGTCGACCGGTTGAACAAGGCCTAGGCATTCACCATGAAATAAAGCTAAAGGGCAGGCCGTGGGATTCTCGACGACCATTTTCGTGACGCCACTGCGAAGAGTAAGGAGAGGAAACGGCAGCGGAGAACATGAGCGGCAAATGAACACCTCAAAAGGCGTAAAGAGAACAGTGCCATCAGAAATAGCGGCGCACGACACAGGCACAAGCTGGGAAGAGCGTGGAGGGACGGCATTGTCTTCGGACACAAACAGTTTAACAATAGAAGGGCCGTTTTCGATAGTCTCAAGGTCGGGAAGTGCAGAAAGTTCGAGTTCGGCGTGACAACAGTCAATAACGGCGTTATTATTTGCAAGGAAGTCCCAGCCTAATATAATGTCATCGGAACACGAGGGCAGCACAACGAATTCGACGGTATACAGTAGACCTTGAATGAAGACGCGAGCAGTACAGGCAGCGAGAGGCGCTATATATTGAGCGTTCGCGGTTCCAAGGGAGAAGTCGCAGAGGCGTCAAAACCTTTCCTAGTGTGCGGCAGAGATCGGCGGAAATTACGGATACGGCGGCTCCTGTATCTACACGTGCCAGGACGGCGATTCCTTCGACAGAGACTTCAATTACGTTGGCTGGAGAGGGACGAGGACTTGGGCATTGTGACGTGGACGCAGTTCGTGCCTCGGGAACTGCGGCCATCAGTTTTCTTGCTCGGTGGACACGGGACGGCGCCGCATCGGAAAAGGCGAGCGACGACGGGGAGAAGGTGTGCGGCGGGTAGAGGCGGTTGGGCGGTCAGGGGAAAAGGAAGAGGTAGGAAGGCTGGAAGGCGAAGAGGAAAACGGAACGGGGAAAGGTGGCGCTCGCCGGATGTTCTTAAGAGGAAGCGTGCAACGACGACAATGGCGCGCCACGTGACGAGCACCACCGCAAGCAAAACATATTGGGCGGTCATCGAAGGTGCGCCGCTGGTGGGGGTAAGGTCCGAGTCGTGGCTGAGGATTCGGAAAATGCTGTCGGTCGTGAAGCGGCATAGATGGCGACAAAAATGTCGGTGGTCGATGCATAGATGGCGGCAAGAGCGTTTGTGGACGAGATCGGTAAACTGCTTCAGCGTAAGTGAGAGGTGCCGTGACTGGTGTCTGCTCAGCGGCTGGAGGAACGGCTTGAGACACTTGCTCTTGTATGAAGTTGCGGATCGTAGGCTGCAAAGCAGGTGGTGGTTCCTGGACAGAACATATCAAAGATAGCTGGCGGAAAACCTCTGCGCGAACGAATTCCTGAATTTTCGCGAACAGAGCAGCATGGTTGTCGTCGACTCCAAGGCTTGACAGAGAGTCGGCGGGCGGGGTGGGACGTCGGGTGTGAAGCCGTTGCCTGCGCAACTCCTCGTAACTCTGGCACAATTCTATCACTTCAGCGACAGTGTGAGGACTCTTTGATAATAACATTTGAAACGCGTCGTCCAGAATACCCTTCATTATATGTTGGATTTTATCCTCCTTTGACATCGACGCATTCACCCGTTTGCAAAGCTCAACAATGTCTTTAATGTAGCTCGTGAAGTTCTCTCCGGCCTCTTGGGATCGTCCGCGCAAACGTTGTTCCGCACGAAGCTTTCTTACTGCTGGCCGACCGAAAACTTGGGTAAAGTTGGTCTTGAAGACCAACCACGAAGTGAGGTCGGCTTCATGGTTTAGAAACAATAGTTTCGCAACGTCCGTAAGATAGAATGCGACGTTTCTTAACTTGGTAACATCATGCCACTGGTTATGGGCACTCACTCAGTCATAAGACGAGATCCAATCTCCAACGTCTTTGTCATCTGTGCCGGAGAAGATAGGGGGATCTCGCTGACGCAAGGCACCGGCACAAATCAAGGTGGCCGGCACCGTTGGAGGAGCCGGAGGAGTGCGCGCGTCGTCGGGCATGATGGGGGCTGGAGTGCGACTCCGAAGTTCCACGGTGGTCAAAACCCAGCACGTCCACCACTTGCTATGAGATTTATTAGCAACGGGCGCGAAGGGGTAGCCGTCACAAGCGTTCGGCGAAGGACAAAGCAACCACGAGCTCATGCCGGTAGCGATGGTGCTGTGACGCAGGCAGGCTAGTCTTCTTCGTTACTATATATATATATATATATATATATATATATATATATATATATATATATATATATATATATATATATATATGTATACCCACACATACTGAAGAGTGACCTTGGCATTCATGTCCAGACGAGATGCCGACGATGCGAACACGCGCTGAAACACGTTTCAATACTGCATTGCGATGAAGTGCTAGCTTTATCTGAAATAAAAATACCGGCCCGTATTCAGAACAGAGTTTTACGCTAAAGTTGTTCGTAAGAGCAGCTGCGAGCTAGTCATGGTATCAAACATATTATCAGGGAAGACGACCGGCTAATGTCAAAGAGCGCCTGTGAACGAAAGGCTCTGTGAATTCAGCAGCTGATTTGGGAATTGCACTGATGTAAGGAGTGCGCTATATGAGATATTAAAACTCCATGGGCTATGAGCGTGCCCAGCATTAAGAGGACGTTTGATATGCAGTCGCATTCCCTTCTATGGTTAGCAGTTGATTCCGAAATAAGGTTCTTTGGAAGTTTTCTTCTAGTAAACCGCAAACTACTGCTGGTCAAATCTAATTTGCAGTTCCCATAACGCACGATGAACGGATCGTTGATTAAATTTGGGTCCAAATACAAGGCAGAGTCTTCAGTAATGCGTCTGCTGGTTTCTTAGGTGCAGTGTTAAAAGCAGCGACGAGCGATAGACGGCACAAGCTGTGCGTCATCTTTTGGTTCGTCGGTTTCCTTTGGGCTCTTTCGAGCAATGTGGTGAGTTCCACTCGCGTAACGTAAATAAATGAAATTATAGGGTTTTAGGTGCCAAATCTACGATCTGATTATTAGACACGCCATAGCGGGGGATTCCGGATTAATATTGACCACGCCACGTGGGGTTTATTAACATGCACCTAATCTAACTACCACGGGTGTTTTTTCATTTCGCCCCCATCAAAATGCGGCAGCTGTGGTAACATAAATAAGAGCGACACAGCCAATAAACGCGAGGCTAATTAAGGAGACTGGACGGAGAGACGCGCTGGCGTTAGTCTGACATGTGGAAGCTTACGAAAGAGCAAGTAACGCCACGTGAGAGTCTGTGCCCGACTCCTTGTGGCCAGTGCATGCAGGCATCGCCACCGACCACTTCATTATGCGCCTGTCCGAGAGCTGCTGAATTCGGGGTGAATGTTTATATGGACGCCTCGGGAGGGAAACTCTGTAGGTAAACACGTCGTACGTGTTCATCAGTGAGATACTTTTTCGTGTATCTGTTGCGGATGGTGGACGTTTTGCGTCGTCAACGGAATTTGGCGACGCCCACGTGCTGCGGGTGGCCAGCATAGTTTCATAGTGCCCCGGCGCTTGACGATCGTTGTTGTTAGCATGGATAGCGTTCCGCGCATACAGTGTGGTGAACTGACACGCCCAAAATTAGTATCATGATGCGACAAGCCACACTCGAAGTGTCGCCCCTTTCGTCGAGGTCACCACAAGAGCCGAAACTATGTGAGCCGTTAACAGCTCAAACCTATACCACTAAAATGCCATCGCTACTACTCAAATACTGTCACTCAACTATTAGGTTATTTCTTTCTGTTTGAATAAAAGACGACATCAAAAATTGCTTAGAAAATTTAAGTAAATCAGTGATGTCTCTCGCTGCTATTAAAAAGTTCACTGTAACTCACCATCATGTGAACAGAGAGTTATGTTTAGTCATTATGTAGATATTTCATGTTTAACTGCATGAATGTTTCCGCTGCATGCGCAACTGTGTGCACACGTCATTCTTCACCTACTGTGTGGGCCTACCCCTTTTACAACGTTCCGTTTGCCCATTGTACTGTGAGCCCCATTTCCACACACTTGTCCCAGCTAGCAATAGTGACATGTCTTGAAAAAGAAAAAGGACAAGGAAACTGAAGTCTATGGGCTTAAAAGTAATGCAAGGTTTGTTTTTAGCAAACTTGCGCAATTGGGGGAATCATATTTTATTAAATTAAGTGTTGTTAGCTTGTTTACCGCATTTGATTTGACCGTGTCGGCTATGTTCATTTAACGAAAGCTTATAGCTGTCGCCAAGAAAATAAAATAAGATGTTGTCATCATACCTTCTGGCGTAGGCGTATTTTCGCAAGTTGACAAAAAAAAAAAAAGCACGTTAAATCGAAAAGCGACACCTCAGAGTCCTGCTTGCGTGCCGTCAGCGCGTTGCCCCAACGCTCTGCGAACAACCAACCTTCTCCTCCAGTAACGTGGATCGATTAGCGGTGTCGCATCGCTAATCGATCACCTTCTCGCCCACTCTCACTGAGTGACGTTTGTAAGCAATTTAGGCCGTAAGAGTGCTCCCTCTCGTGCGATCTTGAAAATGACCTACGACAGCTCATATATCGCGCACGTCCGCAGGTGGCCAATAATTTCCGAGGCCTCGTGGCTCGACGGCGATGCCAGAGTAAGCAGGATGTCTTTGTTCATTTATTATGGGAGGGGGGAGGGGCGTGCTTTAGAAACATATATAGACTTCATAGGAAAGGGAAGGCGAGGAGCTGTTATAGGGGCGTGTTGAGCGCCTTTCACTCGAAGCACCAGCCGGGCATCACAGTGTAGCATTTTCTTCTCTCGCTCATTTAATTCATGGCTAAACAGTATGTATCAGGGTGCCATTGTGAGCATCAGCCTCACAACACATGTTTAGTGCTTCTACAGAAATTCTACATAGAGTGCGCCACCTGGTCTGGAGAAAACATGCAGCCAGTCTGCAGACTTTCTGCCGGCCTCTGCTATATCCCTTCTACCAATTTGAATACGTTTTTCTGAAGAATGCTCGAATAAATTTTTCTGCCAGGCACAGCCAGCAAAAGAAATCTTAATGTGCGCGCTTCATCGCGAAGAATAACTCCATAGAATGCGTTCGCCGCTTATGAAAAATTTGTTACGTGTCAGCCTGTCACGTGGTAACAAAATGAGCTGAAAAAGTGCGCAGTGATACATTGTTAGACCGCACTACTTTGTCAGCGTCTAAGCGTTGCATTTCTGCTGTCTCAGCTTGTAGTTTTGTATTTCTTGTCGGCAGCACCGCGTACCACACTGAAATCTGTAAACATGGCATTCATGAGCGACTAGCAATGGCACCGCTCGAACAGTCGCTGTTGTCGCCGTTATCATGTGGCGACACAGTGTGTACATAGCCTGCATACGCTGTCCCTAGAAAGTTGGCAGGATATAGTGTATCTACAGGGAAACTACACAAAGTGTGCAGAATCTTTGTGTATAGAAAGCTTAGATCGTTTGTAGGATATGATAAAACAAAGTGTTCACATTTCTGTATATACCGCCCTCACAAAATCAGCAGAGTAAGCTTGAATAAAAGCCAGAAGCTGCACGCAGGAAACCTACAGGCTCGGTATACAGGTACGTAAATTTGACAAGAAGGTGACCGGAGTGGCAGAAAGCCTGCAGATAATACGCCGAAAGGTCACACCATCTTTCACAAGGGCATGAAAGGGAACGCCAGAGTGCAAATCAGAGAAGAGGGTAGATGGGCACGAGAGAAGAGAGAAGAGGACATGATAAGAGGGTAGATGCTGTCAAAAACAGAGCAGAAAGCGAAGCACTTAATTTCGCTGGTGGCATTCTGGATGCTCTGCGTTTCAGCAGTGCAGGTAGTATCATGTGCTCCCATCATGTACGCTCACATTCACATCGCCGTCATCAATGGACACGTTCACAGGTCTCAGCAGCGATATCTATAGCACCGCTTGAACAGACTGTTTTACTGATATCTAAAGGCAAGTAACATTAAACTGTGGGCTCGATGCTTCTGGCATTCTATAAACGTAGGTGGGACAAGAGTGCCAACAGTTAACACAACAACCCCTCCCTTCTAGCTCCCGGGTATTGTTTGCAGTATTGTTTGAACCTATCTGACACGTGCTCCTTTGTTACCTTTCGCATTGCTCATTATGCGTAGTTGAAGAAGAGCCAAAGTAAGTTAATTAGGCCTTTTGTGTCCAGTTAAAAATCTGTACCACCGGAACGTATCCTAAGAGCCGGCAATTAGTCTTCCCTGAACAATTAGGCAGAGCAGAACATGTACACAGAGTCAGGTATATAAGATGAGAGATTGGTATCATTTTAATTTTATCAACGTAGATTGTGTCAGTATTTTCAGCAGCTCCGGTAATATTAATTAGATCTCCTGGCACTTACCGGCTCAACTGATTCGGTAGTTTGTTGAAAACTACGTGTTGCGTGTTTAGTATCACCGATGCGATATATATTTTGCTAAACAGACAATACACAGCTAGCCTCCGTTGGCATTGGTTACGTCACCTCTTATCTCATGTGAATGAAATTAATACCGCTAAGTATTTTAATATATATGGAACATCCAGGGCAATACGAAAGCTACCACACGTCCGTAATGAGCCGTTCCCTTCGCAGAGCAACAGCCGGTCATGCTTGGCGCATTTGATACAGGCTCCTAGGAAGATATTCTCTAGGAGTCCACCAAGGAGACTGTCCATTTTGACCGCTGCTGATTGGCTGGGGCTACTCGTATCCTCTTCGCTCGTACAGCTGCATCTAATCAGCAGCGGCCTAAATGGACACTCCACTAGGTGGACTCTTACAGAATACCCCACCCCACCTTGTTCTCGGAGAGGCATTTTCTTGAAGTGTCACGAAGTTTTCGAGTAAACGTATGCAATCCAAGGGTCCATTATGACGTCTCCCTAGGCATCCAACAATACTTGTTCAACATCGTGAACATACCTTCTTCTGTCCTTGTAGCCAATGGTGTCATGTCCACGTGAGCATAACATTATTACACTAAAGCAGGGAGGCTGCAGTTTTCCTCGTCGCTACCGGCAGCTATGGCTACGACGTTGTACTACTCTGCACAAGGTCACGAGTTCAATTTTCAAATGCTGCAAGCGAATTTCAGTGTAGAATGATTGCGAAAATACTTGCGTACCACGCATTGACTACACCGTACCGGACACAAGATGACCAAAAAATTCAAGTCTTTCCGCGGCGTCCCCTATAAGCCACTGGGTAATCCTCAGACGTTAATAGCACGCTAAAAAGAAACAGTAAATAAGTTGAGATTTGTAAAATATCATTCAAGAACTTCACTTTCGTCAAACTCACGGTAAAAGGTTGAATATTAGTGAAGAAAATGAAGCTTAGAAAGAAAATGCCAATCTTATTTTTTGAATTTCGCATCAGAACTCCAGGGCCGGTACGTCAGTTGCATGTCACGGAGCTTAACTATATTTACGCATAAAATGCCTTAAAATTGTACTCCTTGTTGGCGAGCTTTAGGTGACCTTGAGCCAAAAGCGAGAACCGTTATCCGGGTGCTCAAATGAGAACGTTGGGACAAGTTGCGAAAAGTAAACGATATTATACGGCAACCAGTTACACGTACGGAAAATGCGGTCTCTGGCCCCAACGCCTCGTATACGACTGCATTACATACGCTAGTTACTGCCCAAACAAGTTACAAAAACTATTGCTTTCAAGTTCTTCCTAATGTTTGTACACTATATCACCCAATCAGTGACTTCTAGTACGCTGAAACTTTATTTGTGGCTTGCAATAACGACGTTCATGAGGCCGAGACAGAGCGCGATACACTTATTTTAATCTTTTGGTGCCGAGATAGGGTTGCCTGTGCTCTTTAGAACGCCAGTGGCCCCCGAGTTCCACAACGTGGGTTTTGCATTGCCTCGAGAGATAGCGCCACGCTGCGTGGTGCCGCCTTCAGGCGCTTTTCTTTTTCTAGCTGGGCAACGTGTATACGGATCTGTGCACAGTATGGCGTCGTGCGGTGTGGTGCGGTGTGGCACGGTGTGCCGTCGCGTACATGCACTACACCCATTTTAAAATAGTAGCTAGTATCATCTCCAAGCAATCTCCATATTATGCTTACATGTACTCTCGATTACGGGAGAGTTAGCAGTAGTTTCTCATTTGGGTCCTTGTGCTTCAGCAAAAGTTATTTAGACTTCCTATGTTCAGTCTGACGCTCTTAAGATATGATGCAGTCCATGAATGTTTAACTATCCCTTAAAACACGCCGTACAAATACATGGCGTCATGGGCGGCGACACGAGTCTTCTCGGCGATAGTCTTCTCGCGGTAGCCAAGACATTCCTGGTATTTTTAAAAGGCAATATACTAAAACATCTGAAATAGTTGTCATCCTTAGCGGCCCTCTATACCACAGAATTAACTTTTTATGAATTACATGAAATGCTTCTGAGCAGTCTTATGCGGGGATTAAGAGGAGCAAGCTGTAACTCCTCTCATAAAAAAAATTAGGACGAATTCAGCTGAAATTCAATAAAATGCAACATAATGGACGTGTTGGCTTTTGGCAATTTTCGTTTCGTACCTGCTTTTCCACCGTTTGGTGAAATTCAAATCGCCTTGATGGGCGGAATATATGTATTTCCGCTCAAAAGTTTTTGGGAATACACTGCGAAAATAATGCTTGTAATATACTTGCAATCTTCCTGTGATTTCTTTTTCAGAGAAATGAATACTTTTCGAGCGCCGCGGTTGATACAGGTAGTGTTGAATGACCCACAATTATGTATTTATAGCAATCACGAAGACGCAGTTAGAACGCCGGCGACAGCATGCGCAGACGAACAACGCGCAGAAGACACAGACTACCGAGAGAGAGCGTAACGTGGCGCCGCTGGGCTCTATACAACATGTGTGATTCAGTTGCCCAATTTAATCCCGGGGAAATTGAAGAGGCGCTAATATTTCAGCCAAAAAAAGGAGCTCTTCGCAATGTTTTGGAAACATTACTATTTTTATATTTTTCGTGCAATCGCACCAACTAAGCTGCAGCTTTTGAGCCTAATGCCCTGAACCACAAAAGTCAGATAAAAGGCTTAAAAAGTAATTACAAGGTCGTTGAAATGTGTTGGTGCTTACGTCTTTTGTTCGGAATGTCGTTACCGTGTGCGCGCTTCCTTTCGAGAAGACCGCAAGATGCTGCACAAGAAAAGTTCGTTAAAATGTATTTTCTCATCTAGGGTCAAATAAAATCTATCTTGCTTTATTATGCGAATCATTCTTTGGCTCATATTTGTCTCGTTACGGTAGGTCGTTTTCGGTGTCGCCTCGTTTAGGGCATCTGAAAAAAAAATGAAGAGTCTGATGGTGTGATCCAGCTTTGCCCCGAAGCCAAATGAAAGGAGTATTTCAAAAAAAAAACAATGAATTATACAAAATATGAATCAAAAGCATGCCTAGCGAAGCGCTGAGATACTTACACAATGAATACACTAATGGTGAAATAATACCAGGCATACATGCTCTATAATACATATAAATGAATAAAGAAGACAAAAACATGAATGAAGAAACAAAAGAAAATCCACCGGCGATTACAATACTCCCTAATGGCAAATTTGAGCGTAGCTGTATGTGTTTTCATTTCGCCATATATTGTCTGGCACGGAAAATCTGTCTCGTGCAGCACATTTCAAACAGCGGGAAGTGTGGCGCGACTGGCCCTCTAATCGAGAGATCGCGAGAGGCAGCGCGTGGGTGACGCCTGGCCGCCACCTACGCAGCAGCCATGCAGCTCATGCAACGTTTTGTTTCTATATACAGACGACGTGGTTGACGAAGACGAAGTGTCTGCGAGCCAGGACGCTATTTCTCTTGCTCAGCTGTTTTCTCCTGATTTCTGCGTACATCATTGGATAGGCGCCATGGTACCTGGCTCGGATACAAGTTGACGTCCCCGTGCTTCTGCTGGGGATAGCGCCTTCAGCGGCGGCTGCGTCTAGGAAGCGGGCAGGCCTCCAGAGCGACACTGACGGCGATGACACCACTGTCTATTAGCTCAGCAGTGCGGACTTCTCCGGTAACGCCCTCGAACTTGTGCGCAGCCGCAAGACGAAACGAAGACACACCCCCAGGGCATCCATGTCTTCGAGCACGCCAATGGTAAGACCAACTCGGAATACCGCAGTCTGTACGATTCTATTTAGACCAGAACTCGCAACCGACAACCTCAGGCGACTCAACAGGCAGTGTGTCTCGGTGCAACCTGAAGTGGTGGCGCCAGATCAAAACACAGACGTTAGAGTCAACCCACGAACAAATGTATTGGCCATTGACGCCACACATGAGACTGCGCTGAGAAATTTTAGTAAAGTTACAGAACTTGGTGGCATAAAGCTCCACTCATACATCCCCCCCTGGACAATGGTTCCCTAACTGGCATCATCTACGACGTGGACGTCTCCATCTCCAGCGCTGGTTTCCCGATTCTAGTGAAGCCTGCCGTTCATGGCGTCGCCATACCCATGTGTATCGACTCGGCACGTTCCGCTGTGTAAAAATAATTTTCAAGGGCGAGATTCTGCCTTCGCACGTCAAGGTGGGCCACTTTAGGCACCCTGTGCGACCATTTATCCTAAAGCCACTCCAATGCCGCAATTGTATGAGTTTGGGACACGTGACTGCCGTGTGCGAGAACACGAGAGTTTGCTCATGCTGCAGCGAGCCCCATGCTGCAGACTTTTTTGCAACAACGGTTCTCAAATGCACCAATTGTCTCGGTTCCCATGATGCTTCCTAGAAGGACTGCCCCAAAATGAAGAAGGAAAAAGGCGGTCTTGAAGCAGATGGCGAGAGACCGCTCGTATCGTCGGGAAGCTGTTGCGGCCGTTAGAAAGCGACGCTCCCGGCGTCGTCGGACTTCAAAGAACGCTGTTGCCTGTGTGAAGAGTACGCCCTATCCGACACCTCCTGCTTTGCACCCTAGGCCTGGCGGAATCGAATTTAAGTCTGACAAGGCCATTGTGGAGACCAATACAACTTCGTCCATACTAATAAAGTCACAGCCAAAGCCAGAGCCACAGAGGAAGTCACAACCGAAGGCGCAGCCGATGCCACAGCCGCTGTCAAAGCCGGCGCCGGAGCCACGTCAAGTGATACAGCTGCGCACCTCTGTAGAGTGCACAGCGCGGGTTCCTGACAAACTGCCCGAAGAAGACAGGCAAGTGGTTATGATGCTCCGGTCTTTGACCAATACTTTTCAAATGCTCTTGAATAAGCGGCTCACTCCGTCAGCCCAAACTGCAATGCAAGTGCTGGATGCTCTCAATAAAGTATTTGCAAGTTTTTAGTACGAATCATGGCTCACCCGCAGCATTACTCCAGAAATTTCGACCACCTGGGGTTCTTTAACGTGCACCTAAATCTAAGTACACGGGTGTTTTCGCATTGCGCCCCCATCGAAAATGCGGCCGCCGTGGCCGGCATTCGATCCCGCGACCTGGTGCTTAGCAGTCAAACACCATAGCCACTAAGCAACCACGACGGATACGTTTCACGGGGCTAGTTGACTTTGGCACGAGAGAAGTATGCGTGCGATAGTGGCCCAACGCTTACAGCATTGAACTGATGGGCTGGAGAGTGCAGGTTCGACCCCACCATGGGGAACACATTCCCTTTGATTGAAGAGGCCCGAACCAAGTGGAGACTGGAACCTACCTGTCACAGAGCGCCTGGAATCAGACAAACAATGCTTCCCAATAAAATAAAAACAGGTGTTAGCAATAAAATACCATGCGATTGTCCGTTAAGAAAGAAACGTATTAGAACTTTCAGAGCTCTAGTCTCTGCTTGCCGACCATTATACCATAGGCCAAGCAATTTTTCTGGTAAAAGGATGGCTATCGAAACGTCCCTGACGCTACAAGGGGCGTGTAGGTCAGATTCCCTCTGGTGTCAAACACAAATTTAGGCGAAACGCTATTTAATTACGCTTGTATGTTTGGGTGAGAAAACAAAATAAGTGTAGCTTCTTGACACGCTTGCAGCTCAAAAAGAGGCAAAATGTAAGACGACACACACCATTATCCCTCCACCAAAATAAAGGAAGTTATAATGGCCTTGAGTGTCACGTAATGTGACATAAGTAGGAACTGTGGAAATTTCTGCCTACAATTAGGCTGTCGCGTTTGGTTGGCAAGAACTCTGCGGAAGCATGACTGTGAGGCGAATCCGTTCTCCGAATCCTTAACAAGGTTCAGAACACTCTGCCGTCATGGACGCTTGCAACTCGCTTATTTGTGCATGATCAGCAGAAACGGCGCCGCGCGTTACTGCAAGGAAGGACAACTCCAGGGTACGCCCGCAGTACTCCTGAATATTCAGCGCCGAGGGCACGGCAGCATGCGCGACGTGCTTTGCTAAGTTGTTCGGTGGGTATAATACTTAATTGCGTATGCGCCGGCCCGCAGGCAGCGGTGACAGTGCCTGCTGCTTGGTTGCCGTGTCACTGACGCGTTCCGCGATCTGGTACGTCGTGCAAGCCGAAGGGAATTCACGGGAAATTAGTCATTTCAGGGCTCTCAGTGTTGCTGACAGCATCTAGTTAGCTGGCGAACCAAGCAGCAGTTTCTCTCTCCTGGAGGGCGTAATCTTCGCTCTGCTACAAACACGGAGGGGCGGGCAACGGATGTTCAGGTGCGCAATTAGTGCATGCGCCGGGCGCTAGACTTCTCCGACGCACTTTTTCCGCGTTCGCCTGTACAAACAGGACGCGATCACTTACGCATTAATGCCTTGTGCATTTGTGCAGGATAAGACCACAGAAGTAAGTTTGACTTCGAGAAGCCTTGATGTTCCGACCTCCTACCCAATTGTAATAAAATACAAAGAGCTCATATGTACTTTTATTTTACCTCAGAGATGACTAAAAACCTTTGAGCTTGCAGTGTCTGAAATGTGCGCACAGTAGTATAATAATGCAAAAAGTTGTGATATGAAGGTTATAATACCGATCAACATCTACGTCTTGAACTGTTTTGTTTTATGGATAAACATCATTAGAACCCTTGCGTGAGCATGGCTGAAAACCTTGATACGATTCAATTAACTACGCTCAATGGACAGTGGTATGAACCTACGGCTCCCTTCTTGGTCGTTTTCAGAAACAATCGGCTCATCAAGTAGCATTAACATGAAGTGTTATGTGCACTAAATCACGTTCGCAACTTATACACAATACTCATCAATAAAATAAATACGTCGAGATTAGAAAATGGGAAGTCGAGTCGGGCCAGTAGGGCAATGAATTGAGCCAATAGCCAGTCGCCTATTGAATAACGGCATGACAGCTAAGGGCGTGGAAACGCTGCCGACGACCACAGATGATGGGAAGAGGGGACTGTGTGATGAGTGGTGGGGTGTGCTTAATATCTGCAATGATTCTACTTTTCAAGGCGAAGAACGAGCTGTAGAAAAAAATGACCCAGCGTGTATATATTGCATCCGATTAACAACCGGACAATCGGTGTGAACGAAATAATGGAACGGCAAAGCCATAATTGCGTGGGCCTCCACGAGGTGGATGCTTTATCAATAAACGAGGTTAATAATGTGCACTCTCAACGTTCCTTTACAGAGGTGCTTGTTGTATATTTGGACCCACAGGAATAATAGAATGGGCAAAAATATATTACTCATTAGTATAGTCCTACATCCCTTGCACATTACAGAGGAAGCACACGACGACTGTTAGAACAAATCGAGGATTCCAAAAATAATTTACGGGGTTGTGCGTGCGAAAATCACAACAGAATGAATTAGGCACGCCGTAGTGGGACACTCGGGAGTTATTTGACAATCCGGGGTTCTTTAACGTGCACCTAAATGCAAGTACGGGAGCGTTATTACTATTTGCATTTTTTTTTTGCATTTCGCTCTCATTTAATCGGCGCATCATGGCCGGGATCCGCGGCCTCAGCAGCGCAAGGTCATAGCCACTGGGCTACTGCGACGGGGAGTTTGAGGCTGCTCCAAGTTGCTGTAAAATGGAGTTGCAGATACACCGAATATTAAATGACTGCTACCACAATGTTACACAACCGAAAAAAAAAATAAACACCCTTCACTGTTCAATGAATAAACAGACAGTACAAATGTAACCGCTTATATTGGATGCGTCATTCGTCAAAATAAACAGAACTTTGGCAACGCGTACTTCGACGCACCTACGGGTTATTGCCTTTGAGCTGTCACGCTTCCAGGAGAAATACATCGCAGAAATTTCGGCTTTGAAAAGTTGAACTATGTATATTAGCCTATGCACAACTCATACTAAAATTCATGTATTTAAAAACAATAAACTTCAGTGAGAAAGATTATAAACACACTGTATGTTAGAAATCAAGTAGGTGCATATATTACTTTCTGATAGCAACCCACCAGTGTTTGTTTTTTCTATGTTCTTTTCGCTATACTTATTTGTACAGTACAATGCTACTTGGCAGCCAAGGCAGGAGTGGTAACCAGAAGTCCAAGTTCGCACAATGACGCTCTTGTGGAGCCGTAACAAGGAACGAAAGGTTTTGTGGGTGCACACACATGCACCATGCACAGCTGGCAATGTGGAGACGTAACATGAGGAGACAGCTACACGCATAAACTTCAGGTCATACGACCCACCGATAAAAGCAACACGCGTCACCCGAAATGAGTACAACGCTTATAGTAATAGCATGCAAAGTGTTTAGAGAAATAAGGTGAACTTCAATGTAAAATAACAAAAATAATATTAGGCAAGTGAAAAATTTAAATTATGGGGTTTTACGTGCCAAAATCACTTTCTGATTATGAGGCACGACGTTGTGGAGGACTCCGGAAATTTTGACCACCTGGGGTTCTTTAACGTGCACCTAAATCTAAGTACACGGGTGTTTTCACATTTCGCCTCCATCGAAATGCGGCCGCCGTGGCCGGGATTTCACCCCGCGACCTCTCGCTCAGCAGCCCAACACCATAGCCACTGTGCAACCACGGCGGGTTATTAAGCAAGTGCAACATCTCCGCTATCGTAGGTGCTCGGACACGAGGTGCGTCCATGAGAGACGAGTTAGCGAGATCGTGTGGTAGTGCCTTCCACTCGGCTATCGTTTTAGAAAAATGAAGATCGGAATAATATTGCTTGATTTCGTGACAATGGCAGAGCGTTGATACGTTTTTTGAATGTGTTTGCATTAGCAGTGCCAAAATGCAAAGGAAACGTGTTTGTGCCAAGAGCTGAAAGCCAGCGACGTGGCAGAGGTAGAAGTTTATATATATATATATATATATATATGGTGATAATAGAGGTTTTCGGAAATTTAAATGCGTAAGCATTTCTATGCCTACCCAACGAGAAACCTGTCCGTCCATCGCGTAATACGAATACAGGCTGAGGCTACAAGCGCTCAGCAGAGTGAAGCGAACAGTGCATACATTCATTCAAATCCTCCATACAACACCCAAAGTAGCGCACGTTTCAATAACGAACAAGCTCAAAACAAGCATGCTAGCGATCAATAAAGCACTCCATGCCCCCATCAACAGTTGTAGCGACGGTTTCGCAACAGACATCGACTTTCGCAGGTTGATAAAGCCCGATAAGGGTTGATAAGGGCCAGATCGAGCCTGATAAAGATGAAAACAACCGATAAGGCTTATAAGGGCCTGATGTAGTCCGATAAGGTCGATAACTAGCGATAAAGCTTGATAAGTGTTTATGCTGGTCGGATCAAGTTTGATAAGCTTGATAATGACACCGCGCTGCGCGGAGATGAGCCAGTGGCGCAATGCTTACGCATACTTAAGGCTCATTCCCACCGGCCACTGACAGCGGTCGCACGACCAAGTTGGTCGCAAATGGTCGCAAATGTTAACTTTTATCGAAAAGCGGCTATTCGGCGCCGGTCGCTCACTGCTCTATTTTTCAGTCACGCGATCTTGGTCGCAAAACTGCTAAACTAATGAGTGCCACGCAGAAAGCTTGTTAGCGTGTGGTTTTATCCGGCATCCTCTTGCGTCGCACCAAATACAAAGTCCAGACCACCATGGCAGACTACAGGAATGCCATTGGCGTCTTGCATGGTGATGCTGCGTCGCACCAAATACAAAGTGCAGACCACCATGGTAGACTACAGGAATGCAACTGGCGTCTTGCCTGGTGATGCTGGGCGCAGCAATTGCAGCAACGTATCTAATCTATGCCGTAGGATTCGCAGGAAACGAAACAGCAACAAAAGAAGCAAAAATTATGCACCGATTCCCACCAAAGCGAACCAGTAATGACAACTTGCTCTCGATATTACTCCTCGTCACGCGCGCGGACTTCGAGCGGGAGGCGGCTAGCGTGGCCGGCCACTTATCGCGAACGGCGGCACGGTGGCGCCGACTAGCGTCGCTTTTTCTTCGGAGGCTTCCGCGCTGCCACAGCTGACACTACTACGCACGGCACAGCACGTAAGCACAGTGACGACGTCTTCCTCTTCGCTGGGAGCAAAATCGATGGCGGTTGCCTGAACGCGGAGCCAGCGAAATGAGCGCTAACTGCGTAAATCGCTATAGTTTTCGCTGAGAATGATAATCTGCGGGATTGCGACTAGCAGATCCCACTCGCCCGGGCTTGCTGGTGTGTGCATCGGTCGCGTTCAGTCGCTTTTTAGTCGCCAGTCGCAAATGTTCGCGCGACCTCCTCCAGAAAAAATGTACCTGTAGTTCCCAGATTACATCCACAATCATTGAATTATCCTTAGCGTCCGCACACAAAAGTCCTTTGATCATATATTCTAACCCGCGTTTAATTGAAAAATAAACTTCACAAACATAAACAAATGGATAGAAACATTTTTGAAACATTTAAAGCACTAAATCCTACAAATCAACCCTCGGTTATCCAGAACATCTCCATCACGCCCACACGTATAGTCTTGTAGGTTCATTTTATTATTAAAGCAAATAACAACACGATGGAGGAACATGTACATTTTGGAAAGGCGCTATCCGCAGTTATCATTGATTCTTACGGGAATATATTTAACGTACAACTTCAGCCGTGTAGCAATCGTAAAATGCCCGCATTTAACTGCGAGAAAACATAGCCAGCTTTAAAACCACAGAACAATGTATAAGGAAAATCAATTTAAATCGTGGTCTCTCATATAAATAATCACGTAAATATACCGGGACACCTGACAAACATCATATACGCTTCGCAAAAAAAAAAAAAAAAAAAACGTGTGTACCTCCTTTTTAGCTCCTCTTCTAGTAATTCTTCTACACAGTCTTAGGTTAACTCACGTGGTTTAAACATTGCCCCACATCACGAATGATCGGCCACACGAACTCAAATAGAGGGCAACTCCGTGTAACATCTATAATTGTCTCTGGACACCAGAACACATTCCGCGTGTTTCGTATGACAGTGCGAGAAGTGAAAAAGGCGTCTATTTAGTACCAAGAGTGACCTATCGCCGCAACAGAAACGTTAAAGACATGTTATTTTACGCGAAAATCAGCCAACACCATTCCGCTGTAATATAAGCCTGTTCTCGCCCCAGGTGCAAAACCTGCAGGCACCTTCAAAGTGACTCTAAAATGAAAGGCACCGCAAATCCCTATGTACCTATACACATGAAGTGAAAAATTGCTCTACTTGCACTAGTTCCGATGTAATTTATATGATTCAATGTTCCTTCTATACAAAACAGTATATCGACAAAACAGGACAAAACGTCAGGTTAAACGGACATCGCGCGGACACAGATAAAAACCTTCCCAAGGCCGTCGCCGAGAATTTCAACCAGCCAGGTCATAACTTTCATGAACTTGAACTCTACATTATGCAAGAAAAGGTGAGGCGTGCAGACAGGACACAAGAGAAAAAAAGTGCACAACACGAACGCCCACTATCAACTGAAGGGAGCACTGAGGCGAATAAAAGAAAGAAGACACAAAACTCATCTGCGCAAGCTCTGTAATGGTATCACCAACTGTCAGTCGGGTACATGTGCCGGTCTACGTGAGAGATAACTGTTAAGGCACTTAATCTCTCCGTTATGTAAAGTAATCGAAAGCTGACTCACGCACGCACTTCCACCATTATAGATATACCATGCCTCTACCATAAGACGCGTATTCTTGTGCCTGTACAATATCGCGCATTCATCTAACTTAGGCGTGCAGTTACAATCTTGACAATGTAGGGAAAGATTAGAAGGCGATCTACCGGTTAACGACCTTTTATGTTCCAATAACCTCTGATTGATACACCGCCCCGTTTGCCCTACGTAGAACGGGTCACAGCTAAAGGGAACTTTATAAACCACACCCATACGACAGTTAGTAAAACTGTTGTTCTTATTATGGTTCACTGGACAAATATCTGTTCTTTTTTTGCCTTTTACCTGCTCCTTTTTCCTCTGTACGGCAGCGCATATCTTACCTAGCTTATTACCTAGCTTATGAATCCTTACCAACTAGCTAGCTTTCTGTCGCTTTAAACTCTACATACTGAACATGTACGTTCTGCGCGAGACAGAAAATACAAAGAGTCATACCTCATCCACAAGTTCAAGAAATTGCAACCAATAGGCACAAACGTTTGAAAAATAGCTTTATAATCTACTTGCTATGCTAAATTGCAAACTATAGACAACAGCACCTAGCTATTTTTATTTGTAATCGGGTTGCTTAGTTTGTTTACCTCTTCCTTTCCTTCTTTTTTTTGTGCTTTTATTGCCACGAGCACCATTTTCTGTCACTACATTTATTCTCTATCTCAGAGGGACGATTGTTCACTGACCTCCCACAGAGCAGATAATCCCCCGCCCCTCCCGTCGTCCAGGCCCCTTTCACGAAAACAGGAACCTACAGAGCGACACGTCGACTGGCTGTGACACGGCGCTACCTCACATTCCTCCACCGACGCTGATAGCACACCTCTCTTTTCAATGCTACACCCTCGCTGCTAACACGCCTTTCATTCGTTGCCTCGCCCACCCGCGTTATCCCTTCTCCCCTATAGAAGAACTGTGCCTATATACACTATGCCGAAGAAAGGATCTGTCGCCTTGAAAAAGACAAGTCCACTTGTCGAGACGTTGGCTCCGGCTTTTACCTTGTTCTCCTTTTGCTCACCGTCTTGAATTTCTATCGCCCGCCTTTCCCGTGTTTTTTTTTTGCAAGCGGTGCGCGATGACGCGAGCGTATAGGGTACCAGAGTGATTTCATAGATCGGCCAGAGCTATTAGTCGGCGATAGGAGTTGTATATAAAACGAACAGTTTTATTCTTGTTTATACTCAATTTACATTCGCTTGTAGATCTATATTAACACAGTCAAGTGGTTGCCTGTTAAGTGCATTCATTGCATCTACTGCGATTGACATTTGTTGCCTACTTCAGCTGTTTAGAGCCTCTCTCTCTCACAATATATATATATATATATATATATATATATATATATATATATATATATATATACAGTGAAGTAGGCGCGCGTATGAAGCGGTTTATTGACGTTTCGGCCGGGGTCCGGTATGACCCCGGCCTAAACCTCAATAAACCGCTTCATACGCGCGTCTACTTCACTGTGAATATTTGCCCGGACCCAGAATTGCCTTTTTCTGGTATATATATATATATATATATATATATATATTGTCGCGTTTATTCTATGCAGAAGACAACGACGATGGGGGCGGCATTAACGGACTCTGTCTATGCACATATCCTCTTACACTGACCCAGTGTTGGGCAGTTGTCGTATTCAGCCGTCGTGCTCATTCCTTATCTAACTCTCGTCATGCCACCACCACTCCTTTCTCGCCGACCAAGTGACCCAAGTTGTCTGAAGTTGCGGCCTCGTCTCATTCCAACTTTGTCATTCGGCTCTCGTTATGCCGTCGTCGTCGTATAGTCGCTTTGATGCATCCGTTATCATACCACTGTTGTCATGCTGTCAAGGTCGTTCCATTGCAGTCACTCCAGCTTCGTGATCAGATTCTCGTCAAACCCACCGTTGTCACGCCATCGTCGTCATATAGGCGTTGGCATACAGTCGTTGTCACACCATTTTCGGCCAAGTGGACCAAATGATCTGATTGCTTGTGCCACTAGGTATGTGTTCGTGGTCATAATGCCTCGGGAATTGTTGCGTCATCGTTATTCCAGGACTTTCAATTGACTTCCGCCACGCCGTCAACGCGACGCCATCGTCGGCATACAGTCGCTGTGATGCAACAGTGGTCATAATATGGTCATGATTCTGTCATGATCGCTGCATCAGTTGTCATTCCAGCTTCATCATCTGATTAGCACCATGCCGTATTTATCATGCCAGCGCCAACATATAGGCTTAGAAATACACTTATCGTCACGCCATTCTCGTCATACACTCGTCGTCATCCCAATGTCCTCAAACCATTGCCTTATTATCGTCGTCCTTGTTTCGTCACCATAAAGTCGTTATGTATGCATTCGTTTTCATGGCATCGTTGTAATGTCGCGGTCATTCCATTGTCGCCATTCTAACTTCGCCATCCAATTCTCCTGATGCCGCCGTCGTCCCCCCATCAACGTCACGTAGTCGTCATCATACCATTATGAGGTTCACACTGTCTCTTTTCCATTGTATAACCTTAGTAACGTTGTTCCAGTGTAGTCATGCCATCGTCGTCGTACCACCTTCGGCGATCCATCTTCATAATCCATCTTCACTATATGTATATTGTTACGTGTAGAAAGACACAGACGGAAGAGGCTATTTACACTAATTTACACTGGGCTGGAGCCAGAGCGCCAGGCCTACATTCGCTCGCGCCAAGGGCACAGACCCACTTCATCATCGTTCTCGCGGCGGCTCGTCTCTTGAGCATCGCTCGATCATATCGTAATATTACCCCCCCCCCCCGGCGGCAAAAGCACCATCACGGTGCTTTTAAATATCCAAGGTGCGTGGAGAGTTGTAGGGCTTGAGTAGGGCAACGTGGACAATGTCACTGGTTTTCACAGCGGAGGGCGTAGTGGGCGTGGCTAGCAGGATTTCATAGGTGACATCGGTCACTTTGCGGAGCACGCGATATGAGCCTGTGTAACAGGAAAGCAGTTTTTCACATAGGCCGACTTTACGCGATGGTGACCAAAGCAACAGGAGGGCGCCGGACACAAAATGGACATCACGGTGACGGAGGTCGTAGCGTTGTTTCTGCTTGTCTTGAGACACTTGTAGACGAGCGCGCGCAAGTTGGCGAGCATGGTGAGCATGGGCGATTGCATCACGGGCATTATCGCTAGTGGAAGCTGTGGCGGACGGAAGCACAGTGTCCAGTGGTAGCGTCCGTACGCGGCTATACAAGAGGTAAAACGGGGAAAAGCCAGCAGTTTCGAGACGGTAAGAGTTGTATGCGAAGGTAATATATACGGTAGAGCCAGGTCCCAGTCACGGTTACAGAGAATACGCAAGAAGCACTGGCAATATTGGAGGAGTCAGAGTCGTCAACAGGGTAACGCGACAAACTGTCAGCGTCTTGGTGCAGGCGGCCAGACTTGTACACCACGGGATATGAAAATTCTTGTAGCCTCAAAGCCCATCGACCAAGCCGGCCTGTAGGATCTTTTAGCGAAGAGAGCCAGCAGAGAGCATGATGGTCAGTGACTACGGAAAAAGGGCGACCGTAAAGGTAAGGACGGAACTTCGCAACCGCCCAGACAACAGCAAGCCATTCTCGTTCCTTAATGGAATAGTTGCGCTCCGATGGTGCTAGGAGGCAGCTCGCATAAACTATAACGCGATCCTGGCCACACTGACGCTGGGCTAAGACGGCACCTACGCCATGACCGCTGGCATCTGTACGTAATTCTGTAGGGGCATCAGGGTCGAAGGGGGCGAGAATGAGTGGTGAGGTTAGAAAAGTGACGAGACGAGAGAAGGCGGCGGCTTCTGCAGTACCCCACGAGAATTGCACGCCTTTCTTCAAAAGATTAGTTAGGGGCCTAGATATTGTTGCAAAATCTGGAAGAAAACGACGAAAGTACGAGCACAGCCCTGCAAAAACTTCGAACGTCTGCGGCTGTCATCGGAACCGGAAACTCCCGGACAGTGCGAGTTTTATCGGGGTCAGGCAGTACTCCGGAAGCGTCAACGAGATGGCCCAGAAGAGTAATTTGTCGGTGGCCAAAACGACATTTGGAGGAGTGAAGTTGCAGCTTCGCCTTTCGAAATACATCAAGTATAGTTCTGAGACACTCAAGGTGAGTGTCGAACGTTGGCGAGAAGACGATGACGTCGTCGAGGTAGCAGAGGCATGTGGACCATTTAAAGCCTTGGAGCAAGGAGTCCACCATACGCTCAAAGGTGGCAGGGGCGTTATAATCCAAACGGTATTACTTTATATTGGTAGAGGCCATCAGGTGTGATGAACGCGGTTTTTTCTCTGTCCATATCGTCAACAGCAATCTGCCAGTATCCCGAACGAAGATGAATAGACGAGAAATAGCTGGAACCGTATATATATATATATATATATATATATATATATATATATATATATATATATATATATATATATAATGTGTGTGTGTGTGTGTGTGTGTACAAAAGCGCCACCAAGTGTAGCAAGTTGGCCTTCATGCGCTTGATTCGTTTTAAATCCTGGTTGACGAATAATAAGGAGAAAGTGTGGCGACTGTGACTATGCACGTGGCCTGCGCTTTTGTGGTCATAACGTCACGCGCGTAGGAGGTGCCGGCGCGGCTGCAGCAGCGGTTGCGGCAGATGCATGGGCGGTGCGGTGACCGCGGTGGCGCTTGTGTAGGCGTAGTATGGGGCCGCCGTTTGAAAAAAAAGAATCATTTCGTAATTTGTGCTGCCTGTGTATGCAGCCCATGCATGCAGCATAAACAGCTTCGCTGCTAATCAGTCCCCATATGAACGTTGCGTCCCCACGAATTATTTGCCTGTCACGAAAGTAGCCATGATA
This sequence comes from Dermacentor andersoni, assembly GCF_023375885.2. Taxonomy (NCBI): domain Eukaryota; kingdom Metazoa; phylum Arthropoda; class Arachnida; order Ixodida; family Ixodidae; genus Dermacentor; species Dermacentor andersoni. The sequence goes on along the minus strand of NC_092814.1, from coordinate 367,074,336 downwards.
CTTCTTTTTGGAAAACGGCCGAGTCTATCTTCAAAGACATCTTCCGTGAACCTCTGCGAACTTGCTCTCGGGTAAGCTAAAAGAAAAAAAAGCTTTTCATAAAAAAGCGCCGTCGACGAAACGTCTGGTGCCGGAGCCCCATAAAATACCAAACATTTGGATAGAAGCAACTGGAAGAGGTTTGAGGATGTGATTTTGCAAGTATATTTCCTACAGTAGCAAGGTGTGAGACTGGGTTAGTTGGTATTCCATTACGATGTACAGAACGCGGCTGGCAGATAAAGACGAAAAAAGTAGCTGTGGGCATTCTAGCTCTACTATTGGCGGTCTACTAGCTCTACTACGTTCCTACTGTGGGCGCTCTAGCTCTAATGGAAAACTAAGAGCTAGCGTGAGATATTCTGGTACACATGCTCTCGAGCGTAATCAGGCAAAATACACAGAAGATGGTGCGAACCCAGTAAGAGGTAGCCGGAGCGACGCTGTGACACAATTTAAGGAAGCGTCTGATATATTTTCAGCATAATTAGGGAACGCAGGAAGCAGGCTATTCATCCAACGGAAAAACTCTTGAACGAGTTTTTTGTGTCCCTATAATCCAGCAGAGGAAAATACATGGTGCTGTGTTTTAACGTGCCCCCACCTTTCAAGAGTGAGCTCAGTGTTCACTATACAGGCACCTTGAATGTTCAAGGACAAAAGGCTCGTCCAATTCGGCGCAGTTGCTGACTCAGTGCTATGTTTTCTCGTACATAAGTACACGCGTTGAAGTCAAATTTTTTTCTTATCGCGGAATCTCACAAAGAAAGTCTAATATTATCCCTCTCTGGTAATAAATCTACAGCCTGTATTATATGCGCAAAACACAGTGATGTACGAATTTGTTGGCTAGAGTTACAAGCTCCTCAAGTGAGTGAATAAACTTTATTTGGGAGACCAAGCTGTTGATGTCCTAAGTGGGCGGCCTCCCTATTCCAGGTAGCCGTGGCCCTGTGCTGGTAGTCAGGGCCACGGCTTTTTTGCATCCCTAACCATGTTGTAAAGAGTGTTTACAAATTCAGAATTTTCCAAGATCGCGTGGTGGGTAAACTATTGGCGCTGAGAGTGCCTATCTCACCTTTTTCATCTACATTTCAGCTCATGTATTCATGTTCTAAGAATGGTCCTGCTCATCGTACAGTTAACCTTTCAAAACAAATTGACGAAATCATAAAAAGAGCATTGTCTGCACTTAACATTTCTTTTTTTTTTTTGCTACTAGTGCTGTTCGTGTGACCGAGATTCAAGTTAGCGTTCAGTGCTACTTTTAAACCAGGCTTTCTTTGACTCTTTCTTTGAAGAGCGCGCGGCCCATTCTGAATCCGATTTCAAACCTGCGATGTCTTAAGCGACTTATTTGAAAATATTTTTCTCCCGCATGTGCGGTGGCGTGATTTGAACCCACTTTCATTGAAATTTCGCGTTCGGTTCACCATGACATCAAAGGCTCTTAGTGAGGCTTAGCTGCCCTCTCTATCCTTTATTACCATGTCTATCTCACCCAATTCATACATCAAAGAGCTTAATTCATACCGATGAGCCTCACCGATGAGTCTGTTTATACAGTATGACATTTGCGTTATAAGCCATGCTTATTATCGTATGCCGAACGCAAGCTCATACGCATGCCGTATGTCGAATGCATGCCTTTAGCCATGCTTCAAATGATCGACTGTCGTTTGTGCCTACATAGTTCCGACGTAAGCAGCCACTAGACTCATTGCAGCTCATTGCTCTCGGAAATTGACATTGGGTTACACATGTTTTTCGAATGCTTAGTTGATCATTGATGCAGCACGTGTTGAGACAAGGCTTTCATTTCATCATGCCAGATCTAAATGAGAACCCGAAGAGCTCTTGTTGAATTTCATATTTTCGATTTCTGCGTACTATAATATGATACTGCCTCAGTTCAGTTATCGTGTCGCCGGTTTAGTCTGCTTAGAACGGAAAGCACGCGAGCGTGAAACCATTCTTGAACGTTTTTGTGTCAAAATTAAACATAGCTATAATTTACTACAGACGAGACACGCTCCACGAAAGAAAAAAAAAACGCTGTGGATTATTCATAAATAACTCTTTGTACTCTAATTATACAAACTTTCCTAAGCGCTAACTGTCTAACGATATGGTTCGCATCACAGAAATGACATTCGCCGCATATGTGCGTGCAGTGTTACTTGCATATAACCTCGATCGCCTGCATATATAGAAAACGCTGCAGCTAACAAGTTCATTACTTGTTTGTACCATGCGTAATTTAGCCATTGATTAACCAGCTTTGCCCTCTGACCGTCGAATTCACTTTTTTTTTTTCAATATCATATACGGTAAAGCTGTCTGTTCATATCAATGAGAAGCAGTGTTTCAGAAGGGTTTGGGTGCGAGCTAGTTGGTACGGATCATTCATATTTAAAACAGCGCCAAAAAAACACGGACAAGGGAGGACACAGGACAAGCGCTGACTGCCAACAACACCTTTACTGGAGCCTGCGCAAATATATACAATTCGCAACGGGCATAAAGAGAGTGAAAGAAAAAGGGGAAGGCGAGTCATCGTCGTTCAGCTCCTGCTGCGCATGCGTCAATAACATTAAACAATATAAAAGTAACCATAACATGGTGGACACAGGTCAGACAGAGCAACTCCGAAGGAACTTAAGTTCTTTATCACAAAGTGCTATGGAGGGGGAACTAACACAGGTTGTTCCTAACTGACACATTGAAAACGCCTCAAAGATTTCTCTGGCCATCTGATTGATGAACAGCCAAACAGTGAAAAGTGTGGCTGTTCACCACTCCTTGACGACACACGTGTGTTGAAAAGGTACAGCAATCAGATGGCCAGAGAAATCTTTGAGGCGTTTTCAATGTGTCAGTTAGGAGCAACCTGTGTTTGTTCCCCCTCCATAGCACTTTGTGATAAAGAACTTAAGTTCCTTCGGAGTTAATCTGTTTGACCTGTGTCCACCATGTTATGGTTACTTTTATATTGTTTACTGTTATTGACGCATGCGCAGCAGGAGTTGAACGACGATGACTCGCCTTCCCCTTTTTCTTTCACTCTCTTTATGCCCGTTGCGAATTGTATATATTTGCGCAGGTTCCAATAAAGGTGTTGTTGGCAGTCAGCGCTCGTCCTGTGTCGTCCCTTGTCCGTGTTTCTTGGCGCTGTTTTAAATATGAATGAAGCAGTGTTTATTTATTGAGTTGGATTATTATTTATTAGTATCGCTTCCGCCGATAGTGATGAAACCATAATTGCCTCGATTTTCTTTTCTGCAGCCGGAGTGAATGTCACTGCTTCTTCGACACATTAGGTTACAAGTACGATGCTTGTCTTGCACAAGTAAGCAATTTATACTCCAAAAGTAACTAAGTCCTGTCAAGATTGGTATTTACATTTTGAGCTCTTACTGTGACCTAACGGCTACGCGTCCTTCGTGCGACTCGTTAAAACTGTCCAAGCTTTGATGGCTCCTCATAGAAGGGTTCATGGTAAGAAGAGGTTCAGTGGCTGAACAGAAACCTCGCTAACTACTGCGAACTCACTTAAATCCCAATGGGACAGAGAGGGTGGTATAAACACGGAGAAGGAAGAAAAAAAAAACTCGCTTGACCAAAACAACCACGGACAGCCCACGTCCCTGTTTCGGATGAGAACTGGGAAAGGGAATGCTAGAGTGAGGTTGTGAAATATTGAGCTGTCGTTAGAAAGTGTGTCGAGTTTGCTGCAGCCCTTTGTGCGTTGCAGAATCAGAGAAGCGTCAGCTTTGATCATGGTAACCCGGTTTTCATAGTATTGTGTTTGCCACTTTCCGTTGTAGTTAACCGTTTGGTTTATTAATAAAAAATTGGTTGTGAAAAAAGCACACGTCTTGTCACCATCATCCTTCATTGTCCTTATCGTGCGGAGCTACTCAAAGCAAACGTGTGTCACCAGCGCCATGGCAACAAATGGGGCAGAGTAGACGAATGCCGGACGACATCGATACGGGCATTAATGCGGCTTTTATTTCTAGGCGGCAAAAAGATGCAGTCGGCAAACAAAAGATGAAAAGAAAGCACTTCGTGTGTCGTGGTGTCTGACACAAAGCAACAGAACGATAAAGGAAACACTTAAGACGAAGTGGAAGATGGCGATCTTCTTATGAAGCGCCAGGGCGAATAACTGTTGCCTGATGCTAGCATTTGTGGTTTCGGTATCGAATGAACCAACGAATATTGGAAACTGTGAAATCCTTAATTTCACGCGTCCTAAATTACTATGTTTGCTAACGATGCCAGCCCCTTTGCTTAAAGATGGCAGCTAAATGTGCGAAACTAAAAACGCCAAATTGCGGCTTTCCTTCATGACCATGAATAAGGTGATGCTGATGATGATGATCGGTAAAAAAATTTCATTCTAAGGCTTCGCGTGCCAACACGATCTGATTATGAGGCATGCCGTATGTGGGGGGAAATGCGACCGCTGCGGCCGGGATTCGATCAAGCGATCTCGTGGTTAGCAGCGCAACGCCATAGCCGAAAAGCTACCCCGGCTGATGATGATGATTTATTCGCATGCCCTTTGATATGGGGATATCACCTGAAACAGAAACAGTCACCTAGCCTGCTTGAGTTACTCAAGTACGGACATAGGCGTTACTGAGATACTCATCGTTAGTGATATCAGTTACTCTCTTACACAAGTAGGGACATTAGAGTCACTGCAAAAAAAATTCAAATCATCGCATTTGTTTTCCACGCCGCCGCCTGCCGCGGCCACCGGTGTTTGGGTCACTTGTGTCACGTGACCTTTTGCCGCCATATCCCTTCCTAGCGCTTTGACAGGCACGTACAACGCGAACGGAAAGCGTGTACTTTGTCGCTGGCGAGAGCACTTTGTTTCTGGGGGATACAGACGCCAGAAGTTTACGTAACATTATGCCTGGTCGCTGCGCTTTCACGTGTAGCAACCAAACGGAGTGCGGAAAGGCATTTTTCTGCATTCCGTGCGGGAAGGACGACCGGGATCGACGTTCTGCGTGGCTGCACTGAACTGGCCGACTAAACTTCGCGCCCTCGAAGAAAACCCACTTGTGCGAGGTAAGTTTGTTCGATCACTTACACGCAGTTTGCTGGACAGTTATTGCTTTCAAGGGACTGTACTTGCGTGTGACCGCTAAGCTTTGCCTGTGCGGTTCACGCACTTCGCTTTGTTTGGAGCGTCTGAAAACGATGTATCAGTACAAGTGGTTTCGAATGAGCTGTTCGGTTCGCGCGGGCCGCTCTGCATTGCGCTATTCTTACATGTTTGGTTCGCGCGGCTCGCTGTGCTTCGCGCTCGGGAAAATTACTTAGTATCTACCTTTCAAGTAAGGCCTTCAGTTCGCACGCTCAGCTTTGCTTTGCGCTACTGTTTCCAGTAAGCTGTTTTCCCCATGGACACAATATAGGACCATTTCATTCCTGATTACTTTGAGAAACCAAGAGTTTATGCTGAAAAAAAAATATTGGAGTGGAAGGCAATGCCAAGCATTTATGCGCATCGGCCGCAGAAGAATCCCAGAAAGCCACCGTTTCATAGACTCCAATGCTCGCTGGGAGAACACACCGTCTCGCAACCAGGCTGCCGGCAGCCGACGGCAGACAACCTGGGAGATGCAGTATAGGCACCACAAGTAACAGGGAGCCAAGGAGCCCCTGAAGTTCCAGAAGAGACTAAGGGTACCTGCAGGGAGCACCTTACCGCCTAGGAGGAACTGACGGCTATCCTGTGACTGGGGACTCGCCAATGGAATGATCCACAGCAGGTACAGGTACGTGTATGTGTATGCAGGTACGCAGTTAAGCAGTAATTCACAGTGTGTTTGAAAATATTAATTGTAGACTGAAATCCTCTGCATTGTGTTTATTGAACCTTGACACCGCAAAATGATAATGAGTATGACCTAATGTAAAGTGCAGTCCACTCTTAAAGGGAACACTTGCATGTGCTGCCTTCACTTTACCGGCATTCTAGCTACAAGTACCGAATAAAGCTATCGCATGTTTACCTACAGCATGAACAAAACAGACAGTACAGTAAGTAAAGGATTAGACGAGCACTGCGGCACTGTGGCGGACTGTTACAGCGTTGTGGTTGTGTTTTCCTGCCGGAGAAAAGTGTACAGTGTTTGCCAGGCTGTGTAATTATGCGCAGAAGCCTCAAGTACAGTAGTGCACAGTGCCTGCAAGAACAGACACAGGTAAGGATTAGTGCCGTGCAATGACCATGTTTACCAAATTTTGCTGTTATGCGAATCGTGTTACATTGGCTAGACGGTTCCATATGTCAATAAGATATTTCAGGAACGTTTTTCTTAGATTGAAGAACTTAGCTCAGGCGTTTGGCTTTGTATTGATGCCTGGGCTCATAGCTCGTCAGCCGAAAAAGCCACTCCAGCTCGTCTACAGTATCTGAAGGTGACAGACCTGAGTGCCCAACATCATATACACCGCGCCTGGCTTAGCACATGCCAAAGTGCTCTCAAGACTCGTGTCTTCTCTCATTCACTCCCCCATCCATCTTCACACATGTAATGCAGCAAACTTTACAAAGTCGAGTTAACCTCACTGCCTTTCCTTCACGCTTACTCTTCGCATTGATCACGTAGGCTTACTTCATATTCTACGTGTGTTCTTTGGAAGAACAAAGACGAGAAAGCCTGCTTGGCAGTATAGGCACACTAGCTTTGAAAAAGGAACAACCGAGGTATCAATAGCGCTAGGCACAAAAGAAATACACTTCCTGCATGAACGAATAGATGGAACTCGCTATCTTGTTTATGGTGGGACGTTATTATGTCTTGCAGTTTTTTGGGGGGGTCACATTCAATTGTTAGTTTGCGCATGCGTGAGTTTCTTTTCTTTGATATCTGATGCACAATCGATAAAAACGCGTTGTGTGTAAACATTCACTCTGCTACTCATTGTAAGGAAACGTCGATCAAACAGGTTGCCATCATCCGACAGCTAAACCAGAAGGTTCAAGCGACACACCACAAGGAACAGGGAGCCAAGGAGTGCATGAAGAACACCCCCATGTCCCCTTTTTGAAGCATTGATTCTCGGCTGAGCCTTTCCTTGTTTGCCTACAACTCAGGAGTTGTAATATTAAAAGAAACACAGCCATTGGTCTAGATTGATGTTTTACTGTCGAATTTCCGTTATTGTGTGAAAACTTGGGGCTGATATGAAGACTCTTTCTTCAGTGGTGCATGATACTCTTGTGAAAAAATATATGTTGGCCTCCACATCTTATTTTGCGATTGCATGCTTTTCTGAAGATAAAAATTTTGCTTACAGTACAAAGAATGTCAGAGACAAATCATATGGTGTCTCTTATACTGATATGCTATGAAATAGTAAGTTATTGCAAGCCCTCTGCAGCATGATTTTGAATACTTGCCAATTAACAACATGTATTGCACCTTTTTATGGCAGGAGTGGAGTGATAGAGTATTGTTTGAAAAAATAGACGGGTTCAATACTCAGTTACAATCGCGTTTTTCAAATCTAGTTTTACCGTCGCCTCGCAACTTCTTTTTGTAAAATATGCTTTTTTTTAATTCTCGTATCAATGACCCATTCAAATGAAGGGTCTACAATAAAAGGAGCACGATCGAAGACGATAATGAGGCTTTGAGTAGAACCGCACCACTGTTAAGTACTGGCAACGTTAAGAGCATGACAACATTTCAGAAAACAGTAAAAGTTCTGGAAGCAAGTGCACTTCAAAGTTTGACCTTATCAAAGTTACAGAAATGCTTTATAAAAAGTGCATTCGTACGCACTGTTTATACCCGTATACAAAAAGAAGCTTGCGTCTCGTGTGAATAAAGAGCTGTTAATATTACAACGTGGAGCATTGTGTTCATATATATAAAATATATTAGCATCCCGTCAGCGTAAATAAAAGGTACAATAACTGAAAAATCGCCAGCAGCCACAGAAGTTGTATTCGTACAAAGGAATATAGCTGAAGCTATTTGGCGGAGTAAATATCCGTTATATCAAAGCAGTATTCTTGCGTTCCTGATCTGGGGCGCAAATGAAGGCTGTCCGAATTATAGCGCAAGATTGTTCCCTTAGTACAAACAGGTACTTCATAAACTAAAATTGTATCCTCAATAAGCAGCGCACCTGTCTAATTAGAACCATTCCCATATAGCTTCAGGAAATTTCAGTAATACTGAAGTTGTTCATATATTTTTACCATGACTCACGCAGAGGAGTATTGGAAATTGTCCGAAAAACACCTAAGCATTCACGTAAAAGCAGCAGCTTATAATACTTGTCTTTACAGCTGTAGAGTAGGCTTGCCCTGGGTGGGATCTCTTTTCTGATGTGCACATTAATGAGCTAGAATAAAATCCAGTACGTCGCAGCAAGGTTCGACCTTGGGAGAAAGAACTACTTCGTAAGAGTAAGAACAAGGAAAAAACGACCTTGACTGCATCCGTTTCCTTGAACAACTAACGAGGTTACGCCCTTAAGCTGTTTTACTCAATCTTTCATAATCATATGGGAATCTGCTCATCAGACTATCGGAAGCCTCGAATTTGTTTCCTCGTTTAATGAAAATCTACCTTAAGTTAGGACGTTCCTTTGCAGTACTGATATTTTAGTGCGATTAGCATTCTTTGCCTACTTCAGTCGTTTTGAGCCTATCTTTCGTATCTATCTGTCGAGTCCTCCACCGACGCAAGGGCCCAAGTTGTATACCAGCGTGGGCCAATAGTTATAAGATTATGGTCGTGATGTGGTCATGCTCGTTCAATCGTGGTCATTAAAGCTTTGTCGTCTGACTCTCGCCATGCCGTCGTCGTCACGCCTTTGACGCCGACCCAGTGGGCCTAGTTGTCCAAAACATGGGCCACTAGGCATGCGCTCGTGGTGGTGACGCCCTCGTGGTCGTTGCAAACATCGTCATTTCAGCTTCGTCGGCCGCCTTTCGTGTTGCCGTTGTCGTCACCCCCATCGTCGTCAGGCCATCTTCATCATACAGCTTTCGTGGTTCAGTCCCGCTTCGCTATTGCCGTCGTAGACACGTTGTCGTGCAGTCATCCTCATACCATGCTCGTGATGGCGTCGCGATTGTTCTATTGTCATTATAACTTCGTCATCCAACTATCGGCATGCCGCGTTCTCACATAGCCGTCGTCACGCCATTGTCGTCAAGCCGCAGTGTTGTCATATTACGGCATGACAAATTACATGACAAGTGCTTTTTCTGGCATATTGCCGTACAAAACACTGCCAGAAGTCTATAAAAAACGAACCAAGCAATGACAGATAAAGTCGCTAGATTACGAAGAAAATAACGAAGAAAAACATTTTGTCCCATCAGACCAGTGGTCTTGTACATAACGAACATGTAATGATTACTTTTAAAACTTACTTTTAGCTTTGTAATTAATAGATTACATTTATTACTCGGTAACGCTCACGTATGGTATTTCTTTCAGTAAATAATTACATTTAACAAGTTATTTGATTCACGGGACAAGCTGTAACTGGCGACGTAGCTTTGATCACCTTAGTATGGCAGGAAATACTGTAATATGGCCGAAGTCATGGATGCGCATGTTCCGCCAGGCACTCTCGGGCGCCCAATATTTCTTTTGCCATTGTAACGGTCCCTCAGAACTTGGCGAACGAATTGAACCGGCGCTGTTATGCCTCGACAGCGACGACCAGTTCAGACGTTGGTGCCAGGAAATCAACTACGGGCGATTTTCACTGGCGCGATCGGGAGCGCCTTCTCCGAGCTACAACAATGAGGCACTGCGCTTCATTGAGGATCCAAACGCGAGCATCAGGCATTGAGCAACCACAACCTAGTGCTCGAGGTGTTCGCACATTGAAACAAGGCTTTTCCCTCCAGCGCAAACACTGAGTGAATTTGTCGCTGCTGATGTCTTCTCCAGAAGACGAGAGAAAGTGACTAACATGGGAAAATAAATTTGTAGTTGTCGTAAACATTGTGTGAAGGGCTGCAGAGAATACATTAAAAGAGAGTGGCCAGATGGTTCTGATTGCTCTATTTGTTTAATGGGAATCAAAGTTAGCTGGAATATAACCTAGAAGTAATGGATTACTTTTTAGTAAGTTTTCAATCACTTTCATGGTGCATTGATCAGTCACAGTAATCGATTGCATTTTTAATCAAGTAATTGCAATTGTAATCGGGGGACTTTTTTTTCACTAACGCGCACAAGTCTGCATACTACAGGGCACTGTTGTTACACGTAACGATATCTGTAAAATACTCTAAAGGTCAATTCCTATGACGTGTAATGAATGTGTCTGCACGGACTTCCAGTCTACCACCCAGTAGTATTATTGAGCTCCCAAAAGGGTTACACTGCGTTACACGGATCGCCGAAGCATTTTACTTTCGAAAATAATTCAGGCCAACTTGAGTATGTGCACGTTACTATATCTCAGCATTTAATGAAAATATGTGCAATGGAAACTAAACAAAGAAGTAAATACCCTTGGTACCATCGTTCAAGCAATAGACAAGACTGCAAAGTGATGCAAGCTAATCGGGCCGCAAATACGTGGTTCGTTCTGCAGTTGGCGCTCATGATGACTGCGTCATGCATCGAATCTCACAGCGGTTTCACAGATTGCGAATCTTTGAATCGCTTCAAATCGCTCGTGAATTCGCAGAGCGCCTAGGTTACTGAACGCAGATGCTTACACCAGATGCCAACACTGGTGTCATTCGTTTAGCTGAATGGTAAAGTTTCGTGTGTTCTGCGTCTTGCAAGTCCAATCTTTGAGCACTGCAGAGCGTGAAAGCACTGACATTACGCCTTTCCATCGGCCTTCTACGGGGAGCCACAACAGCAAGTACACTTCTCATGACACGAGACGGTCCAATCACAATTTAAATAACCACCGACAAACTGAGGGTGCGTATTTACGACATTTCACAGATTCAATGAATCTTGCTTGCCTACCAGAACGACCGACCACAGGTACCAATCTGCAATGTAGTCAACTCTCATCATGCCTCCCAACCGTCGAGCTTCGCACCTTCGGCAATTTCACCGTCAGTCTTGCGCTATTTACGACAACCACTGAAATGCGCTTATCCGTCCCAGGAATCAGAAGACTGACCTGTCTACCTTGGCTTTGAAGCAAACAACTTTGCACTGTATGTATCCTTTATATTTTGATCACGTCCCCATATATATATACGGATGGCTCTTCCACTCAGTCCAGCTCAACGAACGCACTGGTTATCCCACCACGATAAATAAGCATGGGAAACAAGGTTTCTCGCATCAGGAGATCAACAGGTTCAGCGGTGGTCACCTTCCGAGGTGCCGTTGTTCATATTACCTAGAAACCGGCTGATCACTGGGCAATATTCCGTTACTCAAAGGCAGTCTCAGAGTATTTCGTGCACCCTCCGTTGCGGGTCCTGTGATCAAGTGGAGTTAGAGATGCGTGAAACGCACCATCAGTGGCTGCTGGGTCATTTCGGTATCCACGGCAACGACCTCGCCGATAAAGCTACTAGGAAAGTACACCAGAGAAACAAACCTTGTTTCTATACCTTCATTGAGGACTGACACAGCCCACCACTTATGCAAGCTAGCGCACTGTATTGCACTAGGGAAGCGGCACACACATGAATTTGCTAATCACCGGTTGCTGTCTTTCAACTCATCTATGAAACTGCGGCTGTTAGCCGGGCTTCAACAAGTGACGAAACAATGCCGACTCGCCTGCGCCAGCTCACTGCATTCACCAGTACATATTCATTTTTAGCTCAGCTGCTGGCGACCATCAAGTGAGCTTGAGCCAAAAGCCAAATATGTTATTCCTGACTTCGAACGAGAACATACGGGCAAGATGCGAGAACAGAACGAGATCATCCTGGCAACCCGACAACACTTAAGAAAACGCGGTCTCTGGCCGCACCGCTTTGTCCATGACCCCATTAAGTACGCTAGCTACTGCCCAAACAAGTTACAAAAAATATTGCTTCACAGTTCGTAATGTTTGTTCACAATATCACTCAAGCTGTAACTTCTAGTACGCTGAAGTTTTATTTGTCATTTCCGATAGCCATGTTCAAAACGCAGATGCAGGGCTCCATGCACTTCATTGTCATCGTTTGGCGGTGAGACAGGGTTGTCTGCGCTCTTTAAAAAGCCCATTGGTCCGCGAGTTCCCAGGCGCGGGTTTCACGTGACCTCGAGAGATGGCGCCACGCTGCGTGGCGCCTTCTTCCGGCGCTTTTCTTCTTCTAGCTGGGCAGTGCGCTCTGTCTCCCTGGCGTCTTTCGCTGCCTGTCCTGCCGTCTTCAGTCGGTTTTCTTCTTCTAGCTGGGCCGCGTCCATATGGACGAATGCACAGCATAGCTTGGTGCGGTGTGGGGGGTGTGCTGTTGCGAACATGCACTACACGCATTTTAACGTGACAGCGTTAAGGAGCTCGTGTCACAGAAAAGCCGGTGTCGTCGGCGGCATTGGCCGTGAGCGAAAAATCCAGGAAGGCGGTTAATAAATGAAAAGAACTTGCAAGGTGGGATTCGAACCAGGGTCTCCGGAGTGGGAGGCGGAGACGCTACCACTCAGCCATGAGTTCGATCGTTCGAAGTGGGACAAAAACACCTCTAGTAAATGCGGTGTTGACTTACAAATGTACCGTAGAAAGTTATACTGCTGTATATATCGGTAATTATGAGCGTGTAAATTACAGACGTCGCAGTTAAACGCGTAGCGAAGTACGTTTCCGCTACATTTCTTCTGCGCTTTCCGCACACGCAGAGCCATCTTGCGGCAAACACAGAAGACCCCCTCCTCGCAATGTACGGCGCTGGCCCGAGAGGTGGCGCGCCACGCGCGCATTGGGGCTGTGCGGGGACCGGTGCGAGGCGCGTCGCCGCCCGGTTGTCCGTGCCAATCACGACGTTCCGAGACACCGAGTTCTTTGGTTCGTTCCGCTTGCTCAGGCGCACGTTTCGTTGCTGCGCCGAACGCTGCGTTGCTCGACGCTCACCGCGTGATTGGTGGGTGCAAAGTCCGATGCGGGGCGCCTCATAAGAGATCGCTACGCCGTAGCGCATTGTCTTACACCCCTTGGCGGGTCACCCCTTACGGCCTTACACCCCTTGAAGGCGAAGCTTCAGGGTCCTCCAATTTTTAAGATTGTGGCTGGTATCATCTCCATCCAATCTGCTTTGCCGTTTGGCACTTCATACAACTGCTCTCGATTACGCGAGAGCTAGCAATTTTTATGGAAATGGCTGACAGACGGGACCTCTGCATATCTATAGATCAGTTTGAAAGAAAACCATTTACCTCGAACAATATCTTCAGGCCAGGGCCTCGCGTATCCCAGCTGCAGAAGGCCACAACAGTGCTGCCGCAATTCTGAAGGCTCTCGACTGCTGCACCGATTGTTACATAAAGCAGAGAGCTGTTACAGCATCGGCAATATTTTTCTCTTCCTAATCTTTCCCTTCCCTTTCACCTTCCCCAGTGCAGGGCAGCCAACCCCTTTCTGATTATGAGGCACGCCGTAGCCGGAGGCTCCGGAAACTCCGACCACCTGGGGTTCTTTAACCTTCACTTAAAATCTAAGTACACAGGTGTTTTCGCATTTAGCCCCCATCGAAATGCAGCCGCCATGGCCGGGATTCGATCCCGCGACCTCATGCTTAGCAGCCCAACGCCATAGCCACTGAGCAACCATGGCGGTTCCCATTTTATGTATGCACGATAGTTAGTTAGTTTGGGTTTATTGGCACAAAGGCAACTAAGGCCATGCTGCGCCAGTCACAAGACAAAATAAATCGGAACCTTAGAGCAGGTAAACCTGCATTACATTATAGTTGGTGTAAATAAGCAGTTTTCTCTAAAAAGTCAAACAGGTTAGTAAATGGCACTACGGGGTCACCTGCTAGTATTAGGGCAGGGTGTAATGGAGCGTGCGAATTATACAGGCTGTGTAAAAACCTCCGCCTAAGTGTGTCGATGTATGGGCATGTTATTAGGATGTGCATGACTGTAAGAGCTTCATAGGATAAGGAAATTGTGCGTCAGATGTGTGTCTCCAATTCGAAGTCGACACAAGATCACCTCGTAGAACCAGTGTTGGTGACTGCATGATTTCTACATGCCAATTACAGGTTTAATTAGATGTAGCTTGTTGCTTAAACAATTGTCCCAATCGCGTTGCCATTTTGACGTCAATGCCTTCGGAATCGCATTGGCACTGTCTTTATATGGAAGTGCTGTATTTAGAATGTTTTTGTACGCTGCCATTGATGCGCATCTATCCGCTGCTTCGTTATCCAGTATCCCAACATGGCTTGGTACCCAGCAAAGCCTATTTGATCTGCCATAATTGTTTGACGATAATGCGTTTAAACTATCGCCCAACAAGTTTTCCCTTTGGGATTTCATGTGTACAGCCTTCAGTACGCTTAATGAATCTGTGTAGATGACCGTGTTTTCAAGTTTGTCAGCGATGAACTTTTGAACTACTGTCCATATTGCGTACACATCAGCTGTGTAGACAGAGTCATGCGGAGGTAGTCGAATACTTGTTTCCCAATTTTCTGTTACGGCCCCCACACCTACGTAGTTCTTTTTTCGTTTTAGAGCCATCGGTATAAAATTCCATGTAATTTATATACTTGTCTTGAAGAGCGCAGAATTCTAGTATAATGTGTTCATGTGGTGTATCTCTTTTCTTTAAATGCGTTATTGTCCAGTCACATGACGGTATCAAATCACACCACGGGGTAAACGTTCTGGCTTTCTGGCAACCTGGAGGACTTCCCGAGGGATGTCATAATCGCGACAGTATTCCTCGTATCGGAGGATAAGCGGCCTAATCATGTTTGCTTTATTTGTATAATGTAAGCGTGAGCTGCAGTGTGACGATGTTGTAGCGTATGTGTTGTGGTTCATATGATCGAATTCTGAGTGTATAGGAAAAAGTTAGTAACGCTCTGCGATGCTGTAAAGGAGGCTCATTACATTCAACATGTAAGCTCTTGATAGGTGATGTTCTGTAAGCACCGCATGCCAGTCGTAGTCCTAGGTTATGAACTAGATCAAGTCGTCGTACGCAAGATAGTCTGGCTGAACCATATATGATGCTACCATAGTCTAATATGCTACGCACCAAAGTGCGGTAGATGCGTAGCAGGCATTTACGGTCAGATCCCCAGCGTTTCCGGGAGAGGACTTTGAGGATGTTAAGAGCATTTTTCGCTTTAATTTTAAGGCTATTTATGTGTGCCAGGAAGTTTAACTTTTTATCAAATAGAACACCCAGAAACTTGTGTTCTTGTTTTACCGGTGATGTGGCTTCTTGTAGCTTAAGCATGGGATCTGGTTGTAGGCCTCTTTTTTGTGTAAAGACAACACTAATAGTTTTTTTCACTTGAGAAGCGAAAGCCGTTTTCAGATGCCCACTGCGTTAGTTTGTTTAATGTAATTTGAATTTGTCGTTTGCAGGTTGCCATGTTAGATGCACGACACGCAATTTGTAGATCATCCAGATATAGTGAATGCATTACAGAGGATGGAATTACATTATTCAGCGAGTTAATTTTCACCACAAACAATGTTGTGCTTAATACGCACCCCTGAGGTACACCGTTTTCTTGAATAAATACGCGGGACAGCACCGTTCCTAAACGCACTTGGAATGTTCGAACGGACATGAAATCAGCTAGACATTGAAGCATTCTACCGCGCATCCCTAAATCCGTAAAATCCCTTAAAATACCAAAGCTCCATGTTGTGTCATACGCCTTTTCTAGATCAAACTATGAGACAGTATTGCTTGCGTAGAAAGGCCGCATGTATCTCGTGTTCTAGCCGAACTAGATGATCTCTTGTAGAGCAGCCTTTCTTGTACCCACACTGATGATTATCGAGCAGGTTCTCAGTTTCAAGGACGTATGCCAATCTGATGTTTATAATGGATTCATAGGACTTGGCAAGACAGCTTGTGAGTGCTATAGGTCGGTAGCTGGTAGCTGTTGTAGGGTGCTTTCCAGCTTTCAAGAAAGGGATTATAATGGCTTTTCTCCACTCATTCGGCATTTTTTCTGCTTCCCAGATTATGTTGAAAAAGCGGAGCAATGTCTTAACTGCTTTTGGAGATAGGTGTGCGAGCATTGTGTAATGTACTATGTCCGGACCTGGCGCTGGTTTTTTGCCAGTAGTGAGTACTCTGTTGATTTCCGGAAGTGTTAAGAGGGCATTATATGATCTCTCGGAACTTCCTGTTGTCGGAAGCTTTTGTTTTGCTGCTGATTGTTGATATTTTTGAAATTCAGTGGAATAGTTTATTGAGCTTGATATGTTATGAAAATTCTGCCCTAATATATCTGTTTGTTCTTTTAAATTCGTTTGTGTACCTGGAGGTGAGAGTATGGGGATTGTCTAAAGAGCGTACTTGCTTCTAAACGTACGAAGCTGATCCCACGTTCTTTTGGATGTTATTGAGCTATTGATGGATGATACATACGTTTGCCAAGAATGTCTTTCGGCTTAACTACGCGTGTGCCTGGCTTTCGCCTTTGCTTTTTTAAAATACAGGAGGTCATCTTGTGTTGGGTATCGCCGAAAGATACCCCACGTTTTGTTTTGTGCTTTTTTTTAGTTTGTGTACATTCATTCGTTAATCAGGGTTTTAGTTTTTTCCTTAAAAAGCCGGAGAATTGCGGGATCGTCTGTTCTGCTGCAGCAAGTATGGAGGCAATAATATTTTCATTCATTTCGTCTATCGTTTGATCATCTGATATGTCATCCAGACTGGCCTTCTCGCTGAAGAGAGGCCATTCTGCTAGATGGAGTTTCCAACGGGGTGATCTTAATGGTACTGTAGGGAAAGATGTTTTTTTAATAATGCCGGGCATATGATGACTACCATAAGGATTGTTAATAACACTCCATTTAAAATCGATAAAGAGAGATGGAGTGCACAGCGCCAGATTTAGACAGCTCATAGCTCCTGCGCGTGGGGAGCAGTAGGTTAAAGGGATATCTCGTTTGTCAGGATAAAATCTTCAATTGTTTGTCCCCTGGTGTCAGTTGTTTTGCTACCCCATAGTATACGTATATATATTATGGGATTTTATATGCCAAAATCACTTTCTGATTATGAAGCACGCCGTAGTGGAGGACTCCGGGAATTCCGACCACCTGGAGATCTTTAACGTGCACCGAAATCTAAGTTCACGGGTGTTTTCGCATTTCGCCTCCATCGAAAATGCGGCCGCCATGGCCGGGATTTGATCCCGCTACCTCGTGCTCAGCAGCCCAACACCATAGCCACTGAGCAAACACGGCGGGTCCCCCATAGTATGTTATGAGCGTTCAAGTCACCCGCTATTAAAAAGGTTTAGGTAGCTGGTTTAAAACTAACTCCAGATCTCTTACAGTAAAATGTAAATGTGGTGGAATGTACATTGAACAAATGGTACTGGTTTTTTGTGCTAAAACCATGACAGCAATGCCTTATAAATGAGTATTAATGGCAACTTCTCTAGCTGCAATGCCGCTCTGTAGAACAATAGCTACACCGCCCGAAAGCCGGTTCGCCTGAGTACGGTCGCGCCGTATAACAGTGAAGCCTTTTAAAATGTTTTTGTGCTTTTCGCCTAAGCTTGGTTCTTCTAAGCACAAGGCCCCGGGAGAGAAGTTACTTAAGACGTCTTTGATGTCACCTAAGTTATGCAAAAGCCCTCTACAATTCCAATGGATAATAAAATCCATTTTGAAATTGAAAGGTAAGAAATGGCACTACGGAAAAAGTAAGAAGTGAGATGTTAGGGGACATGGATTTAAAGAGGCTAATACAAATGAGCGATAACCTTTAGGTTATCGCTTTATTTTGAGTGGTTATTGCGATTTTGTCCCTCTTACCGCGCTCGAGAGAGCGCTTGTCCTTCTGTGTCAATGACACCGGGGTTTTTGAGTCGACCTCCATCGCTCTCTCTGAGGCACCGGAGGACCGAGAGTTTGGTGCCGAGACACGTGTCTCGGGCCTTGGAGTTCGCTTGATCTTAGGGCCCTGCGGGACTGGTGTCTGCAGGGCCTTTGAAGAGATTGGAGCAGCGCCGGCTTCTTCCACCACGGGGGCGGGAGGGTCACTGCGGGACCACTATGCGTGGTCTCGGAGGAGTCCTGACACCTCTGTGACGCTGTTCCCATCTGCGTCACATCGGCGTAACTTCTTCGCGGAAGGTACGATAGCCGCTTTCTGGCTTCATAGAACGAGATTTTTTCTTTGCCAGTTAGAGCAATTACTTCTTTTTCTTTTTTTCCAGCAAGGGCCGGACCGCGAATAACCTGGATGATCTCCCTTGTAGTTAACAGAAAGTGGGGAAGAGGTGCAATTGTCAGTTTGGTGATCGTTGGAGCTGCATTTAGCGCAAGTTCTTCGTCCTCGACATGGGGGCGAAGCATGTCCAAACCTTTGGCATTTGAAACATCGTCTGGGGTTCGGGATACATGGTCTAACATTTACCTATACATAACCTGCATCCAGCGAGGTAGGCATTACCCTTGTTCCGAAGGTGAGTATAACATATCTTGTGGGGATTTCTTGGTCGTTCCTGCGGATGACAATTCTTTGTACTTTGGTAACATTTTGTTCCTGGAAACCTTCCAGCAGTTCTTCGTCACTCAAGGCAATAGACTCTTCCTCAGATATCACACCCCTGCTTGTATTTAGTGTCCTGTATGGTGAAATGCCTCATGACCTCGAGCGTACCCGAATCTTGGAAGAAGGCTAACATAATCCTAATCCATAAGAAAGGGGACGCCAAAGACTTGAAAAATTATAGACTGATCAGTTTACTGTCCGTTGCCTACAAAGTATTTACTAAGGTAATCGCAAATAGAAAACACTTCAGACTTCTGTCAACCAAAGGACCAGGCAGGATTCTGTAAAGGCTACTCAACAATTGACCATATTCACACTTTCAATAAGGTGATAGGGAAATGTGCTGAATATAACCAACCCTTATATATAGCTTTCATTGATTACGAGAAAGCGTTTGATTCAGTCGCAACCTCAGCAGTCACGGAGGCCCTACGGAATCAGGGTGTAGACGAGCCGTATGTAAAAATACTGAAAGATATCTATAGCGGCTCCACAGCCACCGTTGTCCTCCATAAAGAAAGCAACAAAACCCCAATAAAGAAAGGCGTCAGGCAGGGAGATACGATCTCTCCAATGCTATTCACAGCGTGTTTACAGGAGGTATTCAGAGACCTGGATTGGGAAGAATTGGGGATAAAAGTTAATGGAGAATACCTTAGTAACTTGCGATTCGCTGATGATATTGCCTTGCTTAGTAACTCAGGGGACCAATTGCAATGCATGCTTACAGACCTGGAGAGGCAAAGCAGAAGCGGGGTCTAAAAATTAATCTGCAGAAAACTAAAGTAATGTTTAATAGTCTGAGAAGAAAACAGCAGTTTACGAAAGTTAGCGAGGCACTGGAAGTGGTAAGGGAATACATTTACAAAGGGCAGGTAGTGACCGTGGAAGCGGATCGGGAGACTGAAATAGTCAGAAGAATAAGAATAGGCTGGGGTGCGTTTGGCACGCATTCTGAGATCATGAACAGCAGGTTGCCATTATCTCTCAAGAGAAAAGTGTATAATAGCTGTGTCTTACCAGTACTCAACTACGGGGCAGAAGCCTGGAGGCTTACGAAAAGGGTTCTACTTAAATTGAGGACGACGCAACGAGCTATAGAAAGAAGAATGATGGGTGTAACATTAAGGGATAAGAAAAGAGCAGATTTGGTGAGGGAACAAACGCGAGTTAATGACATCTTAGTTGAAATCAAGAAACAGAAATGGGCATGGGCAGGACATGTAATGAGGAGGGAAGATAACCGATGGTCATTAAGGGTTACGGAATGGATTCCAAGGGAAGCGAAGCGTAGCAGGGGGCGGCAGCACGTTAGGTGGGCAGATGAGATTAAGAAGTTTGCAGCGGCAACATGGCCACAATTAGCAAATGACCGGGGTAGTTGGAGAAGTATGGGAGAGGCCTTTGCCCTGCAGTGGGCGTAACCAGGCTGATAATGATGGTGGTGGTGAAATTGTCACTGTTGGGTTACCAATACTGGTAAGTTCTGTGAGCTTGCGCTTGTTGCTTGTCTTTTAGTTCTAGGAGGAGGTCCCCGCTACACATTTTTGAGGCTTTGTATGTAGGTCCTATTTTTTCTTTTAGACACTTGGCCACTAGGAATGGAGAGAGCTTTCTTATTGGTACGTTGTTTTCGCTGTGCAGTACATAGAACTTGGGAAATGATGGAGCATTGCTCCGAAAAGAGAACTGGAACGTTGCTTCGGTGCGGCATCTTTTCAGACGCCGATCATAGAGAACAGAGGCTTGCGCTGCCATGAGAAAAATGTGTATGTTCGGCAACAGCGCCGACCGCCCACCACGGAGCCCAACGAGGGTACGCGGCAGAGCTTGTGTACAAGTCTGCACGACGCCAGTCGTACGCCATCACTATAACCGCATATCGTGTACGCAAGATAGGATAGCCACACAAGGTTAACCCTTGCCGCCGTGGAGAAAGGAAGTAAATGGAAGGAAGAAGAAGACAGGAAAGGTCAAAAAGTGAGAGATAAAGACGAAGATTTCAGGAGATAGAGACAGGAAAGGTGACTGCCGGTTTCCCCCAGATTGGTCATTCTGGAGGTGCCGTCTATGTGAAGCAGAGGCCAAAGGGGTGTGTTGCCTCCGCCCGGGCGCCTTAAAGGTCGAAACACCCAGCATCGGCACAACCACCAGGATCCCCTTTTCCCCAGACACGGCTAAGCCGCGCACGGCTACACGCGGGAGGGTCCTACCCTCGTGTGCTTGGGTACGTGGTGTCGCAACACACCAAACTCCTGCTGACGCAGACGCCCCTGCGGGGGTATGTACGATAATAATCCGATGGTTATAAGCACTATATTTCTGCCGTATTTTCCTAAGCACATTCCACTGTGGCTTTCATGAAATTTGAATGCTGTAAGTACGGTAGACCTAGGGTCGCATTTTCGTCCCTAATAATAACGTTTTCTGACATATCAGTTTTCCCACAGTGGCCAAGCCAGTGGAAGCGTATGCAACGAAAGATTGTTTTAGTGCTCGCATTTTTCTATTCAGCATCATTTTCTCATCGAGCGATTCTCGAATGCAGCTAGAGGCCACCTGTGTATGGGGAGTCACATCGGACGCTGCTTTACACTAAAGTAAAATATCTTTGAATGCAACTTAGAATGCCAGCCTTCTACGCACCAGATCTCGCTTGCGCTCCAATTTCAGAAAAACGCGTTTGCTACTTAATGGTGCTCTCTTTCTATGTCCCAATAGTGGGCCTCAAATTTGCTTGTTAATAACGCATAATAGCAGCAAACACGTACCGCATTGCGGACAAGGACAAAGAAGCCAGGACGCAGTTCTTCGTGCTAGCTCACAACGTTCTGTGAAATAACGTAAACAACCCCAGCAATTCCGAACAGCGCCTGAAGTTCACCGCTTTTACACGAAGTGGCGTATGGACCTTCCGATTTAAAGCTCGCTCAAAGACCTACGCAGTGCGCTGGACTAAAACACAATACCCATAAGTAAACAGTACCACGGCATCGGCTTTCAACGCCGAGCGCGAATCGGGAATCGCTTATCTGATAATCGCCGCGCATACAAGACGAGTTGCCGGCTGACCGATTCTGAATCAGCAGCTTTGCTGCCTTTCATAGGCGTACAAGAGGCTCCGTCGCGCATCGGGAAGGCGAGTACAGTATCTCAAAAAGGCAGCCTGTTCTTCCCCCTCTCCCCTCCTCTTCCGCTCCAGCCCATGCCTCGTCCATAGATTAACATGCTAAGCAATAAGAGTGGACACTCGAGCCGTTTCGCGGCCGAGCAAGAGTTTTGCCGATTTTGGCAGGTAGTCCTACGGGTTTCCAGATGAGGCTGCGGTTATGGCTATGGCACCGGCCATCGCTAGCAGATTTACAAGCGGCTCGACCGAGCATGTCCAGTCAGATCCATACATGTCCAGTCAGACCCCGCCGTCAGACTCGCGGCGTCGTTACTCTGTAACATGGCCCCGAGGTTCGTTGTTGGGTTGTTCTGACAGCGTCGGACACTCCTGCTTTGTCGCCGTTTCATGGTGAGGTCGCAGGACAATATTTTGTGCGTCGTTAAAGATTTATGTTCTTTGTACGTATTTTGTTGTGTCACTCTTAGCCGCATGAACTAGTGATGGAGGGGAAAATGGCGGCCTTGAAACCATAAATAGCTGCGGCCCATTTGTAACGTTGAATTAACGTTGTAATGTTGATAAGAAAATGATATGGTTCGTTAAGAAATGCGGCCTATGAACACATGCCGTTCCGCAGAGGGCTTTATGTAAATTTATTCAAGGTTGGGCGCAGCGGCTTCTGAAAACATATGGTGCGCTAGTTTCACCCCGCAACGGAGGAAGCCGATTGAGCCCTTGAAAATAAAAAGGTGCTTTTAAATATCATGGGCTCATGACTTGTTATATATATTTTTCTTAACATTTCGGGTTATCAGTATTCTCTCATAGCAATTGATAGAGTGGTCTAACACGCGTTTGTGCTTAAAAATAATACGAATGCCAATCCGGATCGAAGCACCAACAGCTTAATATGCCGGTCGAACAGTCTGGTGGTTCGGGCAGCAATAATGGAGATCCATAACCTGACTGCCAAAAGGTACCAATCACTTCTTTCGCCCAGATATATTTGCCTATGTTCCTAGATCTAAGAAAGTATAGTGAATTTATTATCAGAAAAGCTCGTGTAAACGGCTGCAGTGCCCGATAAATAGGAGGCTGCCTACATTGTGGCTGCTAGCACAGGCAAAATGAGACGGTATTTCACTTAAACAGAAGCCTTAGTGACGTGTCAATGGCTAAGCAGACCTGGAATAATAGCTACAGCTGCTACACAGGATATCAAGCAGGAGCCCTTGAGTTACGGCATCAAAACCCAATTGTGAACAGTTCAGTATATACAAGCTAGTATAACGCCTGTGTGGTGCCAATGGTTACATTTGAAGAGTTTCAGGCTGCTAAATATATGACTTTGCGCATTTCTTGACCATTATTAGACCCAGGAGCGACCTGCAGGGTCGCTGGCGGAAATGCTGAAGATAGGTCAAGGCGAGGATTCGCGCATGTCATCTTCAGCCGTGGGGGTGGCTTTTGGGCGCTTCCTGTAGTGTTCTCGTTTATTATATGTATGTATAGTATTGTAGGGAATAGTTCTTTCAATACATTTTGACTACAAAAAAACGCCGGAAAGTACATTATAGAGGACCATAATAGGTCTATCAGTCTAACAATGCACAGAACGAGAGCGAATAAACGAGAACACCAGAGGAGGCAACGAGAAGCCACCCCATATATATTACTCAAAGGCAGCTTTAAGGCCATTTTATAGTCCGGCGCAGCGCGCGCGTCACCCAGCGGCGGGGGGGGTTGGCGATGCCAGGTTCGTCACGTTACGGTGGCGCGAAAGCCGACCACTCTATAGACGACCGCATGCGCCGCGCCCCGCCACCTAGACGCATGCGCAATTTATACGAAACTAGGAGTTTCGCAATGATACGATACGCAGCCATCTTGATATATGATACGCAGCCATCTTGCTCGACGACACGCGGACACGGTGTATTCTGGGCGACGATTCCGGCGCGCAATGCAACACGTCGCATCTCACGCTGGCTGCAGCCGGGACACGTCGACGTACGTACACACGCACGCACGCCCGTCTGCGGTACCTCGGACTATAAAGTGGCCTTTAATTGCCGGCCAACAGATCTCAGCCCGGCGCGGCGCAGTGTTTTATGCGCGGTTCTAAACTTTGCAGCAGTAAAACCCCTAAACTTCGTAAAGTAGCGACACTCTCATCCTCCGCCTTCCCTCCTCTTCGTTACTCCTCTCTTTCACGCTCCTTCCTCGACTGTGGTGCCGCCTACACCGCTCGAGCGTAGCAGACGACCTTTTCGCAATGTGAATGCACGCACAGAAAGGTGGTGAGCTTTAAGCGTTCGCGTTGGCTTTCTAGCTACGAGTAACTTCATATACTGCATATAGTTTCTATACGGACGGGTATTCAAATTCAGTTACGGCAGCTTTTTTGCTGTTTTGATAACTGTGTTTAGAAAAGTATCTGAACGAGCGCTAATGCTGTGCCACAACGACTGCGAATGTATTGCGTGCGCTAAAATTAGGTACGCAACATTTCTCAATTGCTTGTCGCAAGATCGTGTTGCGAATGGTTGTAAATAACACATGTACCATCGAATACCAACACCTTGACCTGCAGCAAGCCCTCAGTGGCCCAAATAATCCGTTGCGTTCTTACCATTTCAACTCGCGACGCATATCTACTATGACGTACAAAGGCCGACTGAGGGCACTAACGAACGATGTTCTGAAGGTTCGAAAGAGTATTGCAAACTACAGTGGCGCCAACGTGCGTGCTTGCCAATATTCTAAGCACGCGCAAAGGCTCAGGGGTGGGCGCTGGTGCTATTATGTTTCTCGTGCCTCAAAGTCAACAGAAATATGCGCGGCCGATCATCGAGCCGGCATTCTGCGTATATAGAAAATGAAATCACTTTTTTAGTATTCGTTCGCTAAGCGCGAATGCCGTAGCAGCTCTTCATTCAGGCTCAAACAAGTGCATTATTTTTTCATGTCAGTGCTTCATCACGCATATAATTCCATCGTCCATTAGCTCGTCCTTTCACGAAGTGACGTACTTGTCGCTAACCGAGTTAAACTAAGGTGCATGCATTCAGGAGGTTTGCGCTCGATCCGAAACAACATTTGCGAGATATGTCTTTAGTGAAGTGATAACTGCGCTATGACGCGGCCAAAATTGCGATAAGTGAAATTATGCAATCATTCATATTGAGGCACCATTCGTGGTCCCATTACATGTGTCTCAGAGACATAGTGGTCTAACGAGCTAATAGCTGAACGAACGACTAAGCGAACGACTAAGCGAACGACGACTAAACCAGCCAGTGAACGAGCGGGCGACTGCACGTTTTCTTTGCGAGTGCCACCACCACGGCATCTTAACCTACACACGCTTTAAAGGGGACACGAATTAACACGTACGTCTCAAAGACTTATGATGCTGTCGTTAGGCGACGATCGCGGTTTCGGGAGAGCACGGACGCTTCTCCTATGTATCGCAAATCCACCGGACGACCGTCAATGACGAACACAAACGAAAGAGCTATTCGCAAACAAAGCTATTCGCTCTAATGAAGGATAGTTGGTAACCACAACATGCAGAGAGTTGTTTTCTTATGGGAAGTTTTCACGCTTGAGCCTCGAATTTTGCCAAAAGGAATGCGATGAATCCTAAAGGTTGCGTAATCACGTTTTCGCATGCAGCCTCGCATGCCCGCGAATTCAAGCCTGTTGGCGTATAATACGTTTAAGCTCAACAAAGACGACAACGTCCTGCTTATATAAACAAAGTACACGTCGCGTAGGAATCCTGTTAAGGCATGCAGACGAATGACAACATCTTCAGTGAACTGTGCAATATCTACTATGTTATGGCGCAACAAATTACGTAAGCCTGACGCATACTATACTAGGAGGCTGGAAACTACCTCGTATAGTCGTGTGGAGAATGTTGGTCTGAAGTTCTCCCTCCCAATTCGATGAATCCCCCATCTCTTTCTTAAGCCGTAGCGCTTACCAGATCGTATCGAAAAGAACTTGTCTTTGCTGAAACTATTTTTGCATAAAAAGGCGCAGTAGGTTACGGTGATAGAAAATGCCGTGAAGCGATGTGGCACTTGCCACAAAATTTAGTTCAAGGCGTTGGCAAACCAAAACAGGGAAGAGCAAAGGCGTCAACATGCGCTCCTCGCCAGTCGGTAGACGCTTCTCAGGTGAAAATGGCGCTGAAGCGCGACTGTAAAAAAAGGAAGCCGGCGCGAAGGCCCGCGTGATGCCATTAGGCGAAAAGCGACGCGGCGTCGGCTATGGCCAGAGCGCGCGAAGACGAGGCGGAATTCTTCAAAGCGTAGCGCTACTTTACGAAGTTTAAGGGGCTTTATGCAGCGGAGCCTCGCGGCGATGTTGAAAGCATAAAGTATAACGGACAGGAAAGAACACTAATAATGAGAGGACCAAAGAAATATTTTTTGAAATGCAACAAAGGCGTTACAAAATAAAGGCTTGAAATACCTTCTCAAAGATTCGCAACAAGATTTTGCGATACGCACTTCACAAATGTTGAGTACCTTAGTTTAGCGCACGCGATACATTCGGAGTCGTCGAGCGCAGCGTTAGCGCTCGTTCAGATACTTAAAAAAACACTTATCAAAACAGGGAAAAAGAGCTTCCGTCACTGAGTTTGCATAACCGTCCGTATAGAAACCCTATGCAGTACACGAAGTTACACGGAGCTAGAAAGCCAACGCGAACGCTTAAAGCGCACCACCATGCGGTGATTGCATTTATTCTGCGACAAGGTCGTCTGCTACGCTCAAGCGGTGTAGGTGGCGCCAAAGCCGACGAGGGAGCGCGAAAGACAAGAGAAACGAGGAGGAACGAAGGTGGAGGAGGAGAGTATCGCTACTTTACGAAGTTTAAGGGGTTTAAGTCCCCCGGATCACGCTCGCACGCTTTCTCACTCACATACAACATACGACGCGCGATGACGGCTTCATCCCCCTTCGACTTTATACAGAACCTGACGAAGACGCCGACGGCAGACATGTGCCTGGAGTGACCACATAATTGCTATCGCAATAAAACTGAGTTTGTTCGCAATATTGTTCGGTTACGGGGAACTGTTCATCACTTAGCACATATTCTAACACATGTCCTTCCTAAACCGACCGTCACAGATGAAGAAAACATAAGATCTAGTAATCGGTATCCATACATAATATGAACCGGTACAGCTTTATCGTCAAGAAAGAAGTGATGCGTGGAAGCTGTGCAGCTAATTCCATCTATACACTTGTTTGCTGTCTTTTGTAGTGAGGGTTATTTATTGAGACTTGTTTTTGATGATGTGCGCCAAACCAGATGCGAGTAATTTAAGTAAGAGCGCAACAGTACGTGATAAAGGGTTAAGCTAGGGTTATGCGTACTAAAATCAGACCGAGATCGCGAGAAGGAGAAATAAAAAACGTGAAGACAGCTTATTAATGATGCCGTGCTTATGGCCATTCCATTTCATGCAAGAATCGAACAAAATCTCAAGTGACCTGAAGCTGTCAACCAACTCTATATTAGTACTGCCTAAATTTGGTTCTTCTAATCTTAAAGCTAATTTGCCTAGATAATGCGGCTTCATTAATTATGAATAGTTCGTTCGTCAGAGACCATTCATGAGGTTAAGCCATACTGAGGTCACCCTGATTATATGTTCGTCTGGGTAAATACTGTTAAAAAATAATGACGTCATTCGTACAGAGTATGAGGCTTGGTGCGTTGGCGTTTAGATTATGTCAATAATGTACACGTTAAACAAAGAGAAAAAAAAGTAGTGAAGAGTATTGCTGCGGCTGTGTTATATTACGTGGCTCTCGTCTGCTATTGTTTCCCTTTTGCTGATGATCCCAATGGCCTGCGGCGAGGTCACGTGAGAGTAAGGTGCCCTGCTGGCTGGACACTTGTTTGCTAGCGTACTGGGACGATGTATCGGGGGGGGGGGGGGGGGGGGGGCAGCTGCGTCTAAATCAGCGCAGGGCCTTGTAGAAACCCGCTGGTCCCAAGCCTGACTGGCTTCACCGGACATGTAGAGCTCGTGGCCTTGTGTTGCCAATTAGAGGCTGCGTACACATGACAGGAGCCCGCACGCAGATTGGGCGCAGCCATTCTCGATTTGTCGACGGAGGAGTCATCCCAATTATTGCTAGGGCCACGCAGTCACCGTTGTGTCGATTAGGCAGCGATTGCCCTCGCCGTGTGGCGGTCAGAGTATACGTTTTGTTTTTGTTTTAATTGGAACATTAAAGAAAAAAATCAAAGATTATTCGAATTATGTCATGGCACATGAATCATTTGCGCAGGCGATTATTATTTGCAAGAAGTGTGTTTACTAACTAATACGATTGCATTATTAACTTCCTTTGTTACCAGCAATACGGTACATGTTTATATTGTAAAGTTGAATGGAATTGTCCTTAAGTCGTTTTCTGCGATTCTGCAATTGAAAATGGGCGTATAAACCGAACTAAGGGACGTCAAATTATTCGCCTAATTTACCTTACTACGTAGCGAACAGCGGCACCACCTCCACCCATTTTTCTACACGACGATATTCCCAAGAGCAATTTGCTTGCGCTTCTACTTTGGTTTCACGAGGCCTGTCAGTGTTACCATCAGTGGATTCCTCCGCGAATGGTTCTCGTAGCGACAGATAATTCTAATTTTATGGATGTAGCAGCCGCCCCGAGAAGCAAAATCCCTTTAATATCGGCCATGACGTGGTTCATATTGCGAGCTCAACAATCATCGCGAGGTTGGTCTGAAGTGCTAGATTAGGAATTGTCGCACGCGTTGATTATGGAACGCATAATACAACTGGACACGTGCCGACTATTTTCGCCGTGCCACCTCCTTGAAGTTGTATCTTTGTTTAGCAGGCATATATTACTGCAGCATCATCGGTTTGTCGTCTCCCATCAGCCTAACTGCACAATGTTTATCCACTCCGTTCGCCCAGGGCAGCTTGTAACGTAGACGCTGGGTATTGTAATCGCTAGAAGTGCACATGCAGGGCAAGGTATAAAACAATTGCGAGTCCTCGCGCGCGCTCATAAACGTGCGCCATTTTTACCCGTGTGATTGTGCGCTGGTAGCTCTGCACCGTAATTTTGAGGCAGCTGTCTTGTTTTCCAGCGCAAATTGTTGTATCGCCAACACAGCTGTTGCCATTGAGGCGACAAGGCACCAATGCAGTCTGATGAAAAACTGCTATTAAAATACAATAACTAGCCCTGCGGAGCTTGGCAGTCGCACTTTGGGCGCTGTATCCACTTACGTACGATGCGTCATCGCGCGTCTGCGTTCTCCGGTGCTTAAATTAAGAACCCCTATATTTCTAATAGCTTTTTCGCCTATCATGCGACCTATTCTGGTCGATGACGCGCCATTGTAATATTTTACTCGCAATATTGACTTCTACAAAAAAAAAATTAATCGTCCAACGAATTCCCAAAAGTAAATGTTAGCGTTTCAAATGCCTGGCACTCCGAACAACAATCCGTAAGCTTGCAGCTCAAAGGCAGTTTCCGATTACAGCAATCTGCGACGTCTCCAACTAGGGTTCTATGCATTGGTTCTCAGAGAGCAGCCGTGATGCTAGCAGTGGGCGCGTCTCAGCCGTTACCTAATTTGATACTACGCTGCCTGTAACGTCTCTGGATATGGACGCCTCTACGGTGTCGGTACCATACGCATGAAGAAGATAGAGATATAAATAATGTAGGTGCTATACGGTTGAAGGAGCTTGAGACACGAATAATAATAATGTGTAAACGCGCTAGCTAAAAGGTCACATTGTGATACTAAAGTAGAAGGTCATCATGCTCTGGAACGCATCAGGTCAGCGTGCCACTTTCTAGACTGAGTCAGCATTCTCGCCACATTCCTTTCTCCTGGCTCGAAGCATAACAGCCACTGCAGCGTTCTATTTTCTTTTCTTTTTTTTTTAACAAAAGAGTACAGGAAAGCAGCACGGTGCCAGAGCCCCAAGGGAACGGTGAAGCATATGGTGAAAGTGCGCTGTTGTGCGATGGCGGGTGCTCCGCCGAACGTGAAATCCTCGGCTACTGTCTCTGCAGAAAGTGAGCAGATTCTATGTGATGTACATAACTGAGCTATAATGGCACGTGTAGCCACTGCGCGCGCTGGTTAATGCAAACGTTGGATTACATTTGCTAGGAAAAGACAGCGCTACAGAAGAATTTCGCAGAACGATCTAGTCGAATAGCCTCCACGGGCAGCTATAAGAAGCAACATAGCAATCAGAGTTGTTCCATTTGCTAAATGCCACAATCTCCAGTTGTTGGTTAGCTGGTATGTTACACTGAAGCTTATCTGATATGGTTGAATAACTCTGGAGCGCTGTGAGGGCAACGGAGGTGTAGCGTAGGTTTTTGCCAAGAATGTGAGGGGCATGACGGGAGGTGTGCGTGTGTGTGTGGGGGGGGGGGGAGGGGGTGATGAGAGATGATCCTGCATGTTGGTATACGCATTCAGTTTCTGCATGCTTATTCGGTATGGCAACATTCGGTCGCTGGGCCTTCTTTAATTTTGTCTGCCCACCACGGTAAGCCAATGAACGTCACGAAAAAACAAACGCCGTCCGAAACGTAGCCGAAATAAGCGGTAAAATGAGGATCCAAAAGTGCCAGAAATCTGAACAGTTGGTGCGAATGGCCTCTTTAGAATTCAGGATCGGTTTTCACGAACATTTAATAACGGAAATAACAGTTAATGTATTGCCTCGTTATTAAAAGCTTACTAGATCACCGTAACCTTCCATTTATCGAACAATTTATTCAAAATGCTGTTCGGGAAAGTTCACTTGAACAGGTTGATTCCTAATGCAGAATACTGCAGAAATCGGGCGACAAGCATTTCGGAACGAACCGGTGATATCGCCGTTTCGAAAGTAAGAAGCAGAGGATGTTCTGTCTCAAAACGATATCCTTGCGTGATTCTGACTTGCTTATTTTGCTAAGAGGTGCTGCGGCACATAGTAAGGTCTTACTGCATGATTTAAAAAAGCACCGTTCTTTGCCAATTCATACGCTTATGCGGCTGTTTCGTGCCAGTCAAGCAGTTCTCGCCGAGGGACGCTGGGGAACAGCTGGCCCTGTTATGGCCGTCAATCGCCGCAAGCTGTTCTCTGCCTTCGCCTCGGCTCGTCACACTCACGCCTATTGGAAGGCTTTCTTTCGATGACCAAGGGGACTGGGATCATTTCGTTCGCCATGTTCACCCCAACGAGAGATAATAAGGAACGATGGAGCTTTTTTATGCAGCGCAGCCGTCGGGTCGCGGAATGTAAACCGAAAGGACGCGACCTTGCGACGCGGCGTCTGTGTGGGCGGTTCTAACGAAACGCGCACACGTATTGCAGCTGTTTGTGCAACTGATCGATTAAAAACGACTGAGTCGGCGGTGCAGATCGCTTGTGACGGAGTTGTTCGAAAGGGCTCGGCTTGTCGTGTGTTAGCGTAGGGTTCATATTTTACCCTGGAGGCATGTGTTCTACGCACTCTGCTTGTGCAAGCAACAGCACAATGCGCTACTTGTTGACCACCGCTTATTGTGACGTGCTGAGCGTAGGTGCGTTGTCGCCCAGTCTCGTAAACTAGTCTTGCTGAAACTATGATATTCACGTAAGTAGGGCGTACATAAGTATGCCAACGTACTGTGCTTCATAAGTTCTGGATATCGGAAACGTAGAATGATTTCTTAATACTTTCACACTTTATTGTTTACGGGTGTTAGATTCGTGTAAAAATAGTTGTCTAAGCGTAATCATACCACACGTGCTGCTGCAAATGAAAATGTTTATTCACCGGATAGTGTGTCTGTTTATTTTTCTATGAAATGAATGTGACATAGCAAAGATCACACGCTATGCTGCTTAACGAGTGCCTTATGTACATCTCTAAGCTAAAGTGCTTGTTCGTTCGCGGTCAAATTTCAAACGAAGCGAGAATTTCGCGGTGCGTGCATTTCAATGCCCATTTGGGTGCACGGTTGCTTGTCTCCTTCAGAATAAGTCGGAATGCACGTCACCTACTTCGTTGCCTAGCAGAAAATGTACGAAATGCGCGAACGCAACCACGGTGCTGCCCGTAGGCGCCGACTACGGTGGGGCTCCGGGGCTCGGTCCCCTCCGGAGTTTCCTGGTAGAGGCTGAGCCCCCCCCCCCCCCCCCCGGGGTGATGCCGAAGCCCCCCCCCCCTACACACACACACACACACACAAACACCTAAAGTGCCATTACCAGAGCTTTGTCACCCACATCGTTTGAGATTTGTTTTGGCTTTATTCGACCTTTCACTTGAAATTTTACTGGGCCTAATAGCTTACTGCATCGCTGTTGGCACGGACGTGCACGGCTTTTAATTCATACTTTTGTTTTAGTTTTCCAAATCCTGACAATAGGAGAACACGCGCATAAGAAGCACCTAGCGGTGGCTGCCTAATTCGTATTTTCTCACTTCAACATCGTTTTAAGTTTCCACTGTAAAAATCATGCACATACACACTATAATTAAATATACACACTGGACAAAGTTTGTTATATTTTTGAAAGAGATGCACGTAGCCAATTTAAAATTATTTCTAAAGATATGGATAGCCTATGCCTAGAGAATGATTATGTTGCTGCATGTTCACCACCCTTCAAATTACATTGCGTGTTTTTTTTTACCATGAAAGAAACCCAACAGACTTTAGTGACCCGTTCAGCAATCTTTTATCAATGGTGTGTGATTGCTTCTGGTTGAACTCTGGCTTCTGGTTGCATGAATGGTTGCATATAAGCAATGCTAACTCATGAAAAAAAAAAACATTTCTAATAATTGACAACATTTATTAGAGATGCAAACATCTTAACTTGCAATCAACGGTCATAAATATATACAACGTGTCCCAATTAGCTATCATGCATCAAGATTAAACAAAAGGGCAATGCGCTACTCCAAGAAAACCTAGTGCATATTGTTTACAGTGCAATAAAGTAGCTGTCAGTAATTTTTTCGTTACTGAGATTTATTTAGGTAATTGCAAATTAATTACCTAGCTCGAGACGTACTATCCTGATTACAAAGTGTCAATGAACCATTTGAAGGCACAGCCAAGGGACATCTAATTGCGGTATTTTCAGGGACGCACTAATTGCATACTATTTTTTTCCATTGATAAACACCGCGAATTATGAAGAATACCACGTGACTGCGCTTTCACCCGGTCTATAAAGCAGCGCCCTCAAACAGGCTCCCTCTGAGCTATCCAGAATTAAATAAAGGAAAGGAAGAAAAACGTGCTCGACCTGGTGCCTTATCTGCCGTGTCCCGGC
The DNA here is from genome assembly GCF_023375885.2 of Dermacentor andersoni. Classification (NCBI taxonomy): domain Eukaryota; kingdom Metazoa; phylum Arthropoda; class Arachnida; order Ixodida; family Ixodidae; genus Dermacentor; species Dermacentor andersoni. Next base: position 367,041,145 of record NC_092814.1, on the reverse strand, counting down.
GGAAATAACATGTCGTGTTTGGTGTCAGTTGGAAACAAGCTGTGATAGTTGTTGTCTAAGCGTAGATAAAGTGCTAGGATTTTTTTTGCCACAACACCTATCATCACAAAAGCGAATTGACAACGTGAGTGCAAATGTCTAAAGATGCGTGCTGTTTCGTCCCAGTTGCCATGTGTTTCTCTAATGAGCAGAAGGTCAAGGTGATCCTTGCCTTGGGGTCTTCAAATCGCAACAAGAGCAAGGCCGCACGTATATATATATATATATATATATATATATATATCAGTTGTGGAAGTGACGTGGTAGACCAAACGCCTCGACTATCATCAGAAATTATGAAAACTTGAGACAACCGGCAGCTTCCAAAGGCAGCGGCGGAGGACTCCATCTTTGAGTCCTAGCCTACACACAGATTTTCTAGCATTTATGACCTCAAACCCTCTTACCAGCGTGTGCTGGACGTGGCCACCCAATTACCAATTTCCAAGTCACCAGTTTGGATGATTCTAAATGACAGCCTTTCACTCGTACCACTTTAACCAGCACCAATGCTTAGAAGACAGTGACCTGTAGAATCGTCTAGATTTCTCGAATTGGGGCCTCACAAAAGCCGATGAGTCACCGGACTTTTTGAACATGATCATGAGCACAGATGACGAAAATTTTCGCACAACCGCGTAGGCAAATTTGCATAATGCACACTATTGGAAGGCCTCCAATCTACACTGGGTAAAGTGAAATCGGCACCAGTACCAGTGGTCGCTCAATGTGTGGTTCAAAATTTCCGCCGGTGCTGCAATCTATCCCATCTTCTTCGATCACGCACTGAACGTTTCGTTCACACAGTGTTACGTAAACGAAATCCTTGGAGGAGTGGTGGATGAGTTTCTCACCGAAGACCCACTGTCGCGTCTTTCACTTCTGTGGCATCAGCAAGTTGGGGCGCCAGCACACAGCAGCAGCCGAGCACGAAACTGGGTGGATGCGACATGTCATGCACAATAGATTGGAAGCCACGGGCCTGCAAATTCGCCGGCTAGGTCACCCTGACCTCGCTCCGCTCGATTTCTTTCTTGGAGTTACGCGAAAGATCGTGCTTACAAGACCGAGACGGACGTCAGATTAGTTCAAGGCAAGGATAACGGATGTCTGCCGTACAATTCCGGCGTCGGTCATTAAGAAAGCCACTGAATATGTGATAAAACGGACACTGTACTGGCGGTAGCTGCACAAGGGGACCCATTCGGACACGTCCTCTAGGCAAAAAAGTAGGTGTTCAAACGGCGCTTACGAATTAATAAATAATAAGGGCACACGGGAACCTGATTTTTCTTTTTTGTTTAGATGGTTTTCTTATTTTTTTCTTTTTATTTATCCAGACATTCTGATTGCCAATTCGGCTAATTTAGCAGTGGTATATTTATTTTCTAGAACGCATTGATTTTGCCTTTTTTGTATACACGTTGGTCGTGTCGCGGTATGTTTATTTCGCTTTTATTTTTTCACACGAACCTGTTTTTGCAGCGCCTACACACTTTCATGAAAAATAATATGGTCACTTTAATTTGCCTTTGGTACGAAGCAAGTTTCCGGCGCGAAAAAGAGCTTTTCGCGTGCTCTTTCGATGCGGTGCGAGCAATGCCAGGATTTTCAAGCATTCTACACCTATTACATTGCTTTTCGCATTTCTTACGTGGTCATAGTGCCGTTCGGCAGCGTTAGCGAAGGGCTTTTGTTACCGACGTGGTCAGTCGGCCTTGAAAGACGGATAAAATTGGGACGTAGAAATGAGAGGAAGGAACAGCTGCGAAGCCGCGAAACCTGCTGTTGATGCTCCTTCCGTACCATTATCAAGGTTATGCGTTGTCTCTTCGGGTGTGTGACAGGCAATGCAGTTGCTTTCAATCACCTTATTTGAGGGCGCTGCTTTATCATGTGGGTGCACCCCCCTCCCCCCCTCCGCCCTCCCCCCCCCCCCCCCAACATAGCATTTTTCGTACTTCGTGAGATTTCTTCGACAGTCGGAAAAAATTGTACGCAGTTAGCACGTGGCTTAACACACCACATTTAGATGTCATTTTGGGGTGCCTACAAATGCCTCATTGACACTTTGAATATTAGGACAGTACTTCTTGAGTTAGGTAAATCATTGCAATTACTGAATTAAATCTGAACAGTGAAATAATTACTGGGGGGTACTTCACTCTACAGGAAAAAAAATGCACTAGGTTTTCTTCGAGTAATGCAACTGATTTTTTTTAAACTCTTGGTGCATGATAATTGGGGAACTCTGTATAATTCACTCAGTTACTGAAATGAGGCCAAGCCGGATTCGTTCGAGATCAGAATGAACAGCATTCATGCGCAGGAGCGCTTATAGCCGGACTCAAAAAAACAAGAGAGAAAAAGAGAGAGAGGCTGCAGTTTCGCCATAAAGGTGAAGCAGTATTAGTGATAGCCAATTATTCAACAATTACCCGAAGGGAGATTACACAACCGAGAGCGCTCAGGCTGGGCAATTGAAATGTCTCCTACTATGAGGTCTTCTATATACACTTCTGAACTTCTGAATGTTTTTGTTTGGTGAAAATAAAACACTGACTGACTGACTGACTGACTTATGGCGCCGTCACTGCAGCGCTCAATTCGTCGTGGTCACATGAAGTTTCAAGTGCAAGAAATATATATATATATATATATATATATATATATATATATATATATATATATATATAGAAATGGGGTTCGGAAAGCTGGTCGGGACCCAGCACTGCCCCCCCCCCCCCCCCCCCCCGCAGAGATAGGAAAACTCTCCGCCTATGATGTTGCCTGTCGTTATGGGCCATTTTGCGCATCATCCCATAGGCTCCACGATATTTCCTCACTGCGGCTAGATTCAAGTGAGCCCACCTCAATCATTACAACTGCCTGGCGCCGGCAAACGAAAGCAATAGGCTAATGCTATGTTCAGACAACGTGCGCTACGTACGGATCGTTCGCACGGAACGTAAGCGTAAACGCAAAAAGCGCAACTACTTTGTTCACACTACTGCTGCATTTAGCGGAAAATACGCAACAATCGCAACCAGCCTGGGCGTAAATGTTGGAGTACCCGCTACTTTTACGACAAGCACAGATACGACTGTTACGACGCCGCCAATGCACGAAGCAGCTTCGGTTTGCATCTTCCGGTCACGGAGCTTCCGGCCTCCCCATATTCCGCGTTTTCATCCGGTGACCGCCTTCCCAGCCATCCGGCTTTGCAACGCTGTTCCTTGCTGCTGCTGCCGACGCCATCCGCGTTTTCCCGGGTTCGCACCGAACGCGCGCGGTGTCCCTGAGTGCAGTGCGGTTTTCTGGTCTCATTGTGTTGTGTACATTGCCCGTGCCTAGTGATGATGCTAAGTGCGGAAGCTTCTTCGCTGTGCAGCGATGAATAACTAATTGAAGAAGTGGGACAGAGGCCGTTACTCTACGACCAGCGCCTGAAAACTTTGGGCTTGAAGAGCCTCGACCTGCGCTAACAGCCGCTTGCTGATCGGCGCCATGTTAAAATATGCGAAACGCGGCTGTCCCAGAACGGTGATTGGCCAGTCGTAAAAAAACGTATCTTATCGAAAGGCTCAATGTGAACGTAGGCGGTTGCTAACTGCGTAAACAGTCGTTCCAGCAGTTGCGTAAATTGCAATAAATACGCCACTTAAGCGGGTGCGACTGTAGTCTGAACGCGGCATAAGGGTTGGGCTACGTGTTGTTTCCAAAGAGAGCTACGAATAATTTTAGAAATGTCGACTAATGCAAGAGGAATCACGTATGCCGGAGTAAAAATCATTTCGCGGCTAAGAGGGCCAGACGGCTAGAATCCCCAGAAACTGAAAAATTACGTTTATATTCTACCATCAAAAGGAATTAAAGACGTTGAAATTCGCGCTCCATTACTGAAACTGATCACACTGGTCATCCTGGGCCTACAACATGAGCTGTTGCACTTTTGCTGTTCTGCAGTCAAAGTAGTCCACTGTTTGCAAACACAACGCGGGTACCACAGTTTAATATATTTTGTTGATGTATTGCTGCATCTGGCAAAAAAAGGCTTAACCTGCTGCAGTAGCCCAGTGGCTATGACAGTGCGCTGCTCAGTTCGAGGTCACAGGCTGGATTTTGGCCGCGGAGAACATATTTCAATGGAGACAAAATGCAAAAACGCTTGTGTGCTCTCATTTAGGTGGACTTTGAAGAAGCACAGGAGCTCAGCATGAATTCAAAGTGTCCGAATTAATTTTGTCAGCATCATGTGCCGTTAGTCCTTAGTTTTTTATTGCACAAAGAATCTACTACATTCACATAACACCTGCTCCCTAGGAGGAAGCCGAAGTAAATTTATGATGTTGACTACATGTCTGCTAGGAAAGGGTGTTGATGGCCGCATATATATATGTGTATAAAAAAGGTTTGTTGTTCGTGTTGCCGGGTACAATTCCGTGTCTCCGGTATCTCCTGTTTTTCAGAGGAGGAACTGCAATTATGTCGTCCTCTGGAGCAGCCGTATGATTCTTCTTACCAGACGTCTGCGATACTAGAGGGCGCGGCAGTGAGTAGCCCACTGACGTGAAAAACCGCTTTGGGCCCATAATTCACAGAACAGCGTCGTACGCGCGGCTAATAAGCAAGCTATCCCTTTTGCTGGCATTTCCCGCTGTATGTCTTGCATCCTTAGCATTACATGATGAAATTAACAAGCCACGATTCTCGCTTGTGCAATTAATTCGCAGCTTCATCTGAAATCCCAGCTATAGTGTCCGCAAATAATACCCCTTGAACACGGCCTAACGAAAATCCATTGAAGCAAAACGCTTTATTTTACTCAGAACGACGTACGCTTCATCAAAAGGAGTTTCGCCTCTGACACATGGTTTGACGCGTTGTCCTGGATAGTTTTTTTGTTGTTGTTGCTTTGAGTAAGCAACGCAGCAAAGTGCCTGGCTCTGCTTCTTTTGAACTGTAACTGACAAAATTTTACAATTTATGGCATCATTGTGTTTCTTCAAGCTTTACTTTGTTGAAGAGCTGCGCGCGAGGCCCTTTAGGCCTACGTAGGAGTTAGCATTTCTCTCCAAATGCGAGGCACCTCGTGTGTTGTGTTTCACTTCGACCGAACGCCTTTACGGTAGATGTTTGCTAATTTACAGATATTTTGATTGCTGTGTGCGAGGAGAATAACACACCGTCTGGAATGCGCAATACAATAAAACAGAATGCTAATTTTTTCTTTTTTTTTTTGCCGCATCAATAATGCTAAATGCACATATAATGGTCGCCACTGTCAGTACACCACTGACCCGAACCAGCTGCAGCACAAGCGCATTAAAGGTAATTTATGCAGCCCTCCGAAGGGCCGACAAATTCGACAGAGAAAAATACGAGTGGAAGGAAACTGCGCCGTGGCCATATCGGGCGTTTGCGCTGGCATGATTTCAGAACTTCGCAGTTCGCGCTCACTATATGTAAGTGCGCGTCTGTCCACGACATCGACAAGTGAGTGGTGAGCACGAGTAAAGGAGATAAGCGCGACAAATATCAGCGCCCACTATCCGCGCCAGTCCGCGTCGTGGCGCACTAGAGGGGGGGGGGGGGGGGGGGGAGAAAAAAATGCTAGAGCAAGTTTCACGCCTTTTTTTATTTCTTTTTTCAAACTACCTCTTAATTGAACAAGTTCTGCTAAGCGAAAACACACGGAACCATACGATTTTATTTCAATGCAAGGCAATTTTATAACTTCAGCGAACCAGGCAAAATCGAAAGTTATGCTCTATTTCTCAGGGACGACAGAGGTTCTTTCTTAGAATGAGCTTGGCAACACCGCTGCTATGGCCACGGCCCTTATCTGCAACAGCTTTTCATCTTGCAGGCACTAACAAGGTCCAGCGTCCTACAGTGCCACGACGGCGTTGCCACGTGTCTTGACGTGCACCCTGGCCACTTCTCGGAGGCGCCCTTGACCCCAGCGGAATGGCACGCTGAACACGGCTCAGACCCGCTTCTTCAACTGGGGCAACTACGAGCGCAGCCACCGATGCGGTCCCGCGCCCTACCGTGCGACGTGCTCCTTGCTCACTCCTCGGGGGCACCCTTGCTCCCAGAACGGTCGTGAGCTGAACACGCATCGGACCCGCTCCTTCATCTAATGCACCTACGAGCACAGGTGCCACAAACTTCGTCACCACAATGCCCAGTGCACGAGCCTATGCACCCGCTATTACTACAGCCTCACGTGACCGCAACGATTTCTAAGCTCCGGATTACATCCTCCTTGCCACCGGAATACATACAAACGTAGAGACCCAGCGCAGCCTTTAAAGGGCTTGGCAACACCGCTGCTATGGCCACGGCCACTTACCTGCAACGCCTGTTCATCTTGCAGGCAAATAATCAATATTCACTATATAATCACGTCGCGCTCGTTACGTGGCGCTTCTGGTGTTGCCAAGCTCACAGTGTTGTTATAAAGTTGCAATTTCTTGTGCGCATGTCGTCAAACAGATGTTAGCGTTTTCAGGTGACATAGAATTAAACCCAGGTGCCCCCAGCCGTTCTGCCGATACGCAGGCATGGTGTGACATAATTACAGCACACAATAAAATCCAATATGGTCAAACTTCCATGCTGCAAGAACCTAAATCCATCCAACGCAAGCTATCCCAGTATGAGAGTGCTATCGAAAAGATTAACAACTGGCTTACCGAGATCGAAAACGATTGCAAATCAATAGTGGGTATCAAAGAACAAATCAATGATACCCAAGTGTTTCGTGACCAAAATGCGAAAGATATAACGATAACCAGGGCGAAATTGGGGATGACTCAGAATACGGAGCAAGCCGTTAAAACCTAGTATTCTTTGGTGCTTCGGAACGTGAAACACGGTCCGAATCTAAGGCCTCAGTACTGCAATTCTGCACTAAGGAGCTGAGCACAACAATTGAGCCAATGGATATAGAAAAAAACCATTGGTTAGAGAACTACAGAACAAACAAAAACTGACCAATCGATGTTGAATTTGCACTTTGCAAGGCTAAAGATAAAGTTTTGTCACAAGCATATAAACTGAAGGGCACCCAGTACCGAGTCTCGGAAGACTACTCTACCAAGACACTTAAAGCACGAAAGCACCATATTGCATTCGGCAAGGCACAACAGCAATCTTTTATACGTAGATATGACAAACTCATCATTGGTAAGAACACCTATACTCACGACCACAACGCTGAAAAGGTTCCCACTTTAAACACTTAGGCCCCAGCAGTATTACTCCGAGAAGAAAATCATTTTCGTTTCTATATACGAACACAAGAAGCATTCTTCCTAAGGCAGAGGCTCTACAAAACCTAGTTAATGCAACAGAATCAGATTTGTTTGCTACCACTGAAGCACGGCTTAACCCTGCTTTAACTGACACTGAGATACTACAACTTTTTCCGGATTTCAATATTTTCCGACGTGACCGCATTAGCGAGCGTGGTGGTGGCGTATTAATAGGTAGCTATACAAGTCTTCAGTGTACCGAAATTAAGACACCCTCGTCTTTGGAAATTATATTCATTCTCTGTAATGCTTCGTATGCTCCCATGATAATTGGTGTTTGTTATCGTCTTCCTGGTACTGACCCTCTTTTTGTACCCGAATAACATGAGACTCTTCGCTCTCTTACCGAAACTTATCGACATCTTCCTATACTGCTGTTCGGCGACTTTAATTTTCTAGCAATATCCTGGACCGGTTTAGCATGGGTATCTTTCAAAAACAGTACCGAGAGCGATTTCCTCAATTCATGTCTAACCTTTTGACTAACGCAACTCATCAATGAAACTACGCGCTACAGTGATAATTATAATATTCTACATCTTTTTCTTGCCTCTGAGCCTGATAGGGTATTAAAAATGACTTTTTTACCATGGCTCAGTGACCATTCAGTTATCCATGCATCCTACTCCTGTCAACTTTCGCATTCCACAAAGATAACTAAAACAATAACATTGTACGATAAGGGTAAATATTCTGCATTAAACCCAAGCTCGAAGAATTTACTACTTTTCTTCTGACTTTTCAAAGCGTTCAGCCAAGACTAACTAGTTACTCTTTAAAAACAAAACACTAGACTTGTTTACTAAGCATGCGCCCCACATTATCGTAGCCGAAAAGAAATCATCCCGATAGTTTAACGTCACACTGAAGCGGCTGAACAATACAAAGAAAAGGCTTTTTCTTTCCGCAACACGCTCCAATGACGCAGGCGCGTGGAACAGATACTATGCCATAGAAAAAGAATTCGAAAGGCTCGCGGAGAAAAAACATTCTTATTTTTTCACAGCCATTGACCGCTATTTTACAAAATAACGCAAAAGATTCTGGACTGCCATTAACCCTAATAACGCCCAACCATTAGCATCGTGCGACGAACAAAACCATACTATTCCCGATCATGAGGCCACCGAACAGTTTAACCACTTTTTTGTTTCCATGTTTACCGCTGAACCTACCGAGAACTTGCCTTCCTTTCCTTATTTCGACTACACCGTGATGCCCGACATCACATTTTGTCCGAACGGCATTGCAAAACTAATCGACTCGTTAAAACGCACATCTTGATGTGGCGTGGACGGTATCAACGCGAAAATGCTCAAAAACACGAAATCTACTAGTAGTGTGATACTATGCCATATTTTGCCGCAGTCACTATCAACAGGAGTGGTACCGGTAGACTCGAAAGTGGGAAAGATTGTTTGAGTACACAAACTAGGTCCTCCATTCTTGTGCAGCAATTATCGCCCTATTTAACTTACTAGCATTTGTTCTAAATAAATGGAACATGTGATCTACTCAAACAATGTCAATTTCATTGACTGCAATAATTTCTTTCATTCTAGTCAACACAGCTTTCGCACAGGACTCTCATTTGATATCCAATCAGCTTTATTTTATAACGCTATTAGTTCTAGCTTTGACTTAAACATACCATTCGATGCTCTCTTCTTAGACATTGAAACAGCATTCGACAAAGTTCCGCATGAACGGCTACTCTTAAAGCTTTCTTGACTAAACATTAACCCACCTGTATACAATTGAATTCGCAGTTTTCTCGCCAATAAAAAATTTGCCTATGCTAACACCCAGTCATCAAACCGATCCCCCGTAATCTCTGGTGTGCCACAAGGTACAGCACTTGGACCCCTACTTTTTCTCATTTATATTAATGACCTCCCAGCTGATATCTCTTCTACAATTCGTCTTTTCGCTGATGAGTGCGTCGTATATCGTTCCATTAGAAACAGCGCAGATATTTATACTCTTCCAAACGACCCCAGCCTTATTGAGTCCTGTTGTAACACATGGTTGATCTCCTTAAATATAAAAAAACTTCATTAATTACTTTCCACCCCAGGCCGCATTACCAGCCAGCACAATATATCATTTCCGGCTCCGCAATATCATCCACTGAATCTTATCTTGGCGTAACATTTTCAAGTAAGCTCTCCTGCTCAACCCACGTAACATTGTTAACTCCGCTAATCGCGATTTGGGCTTTCTTCGTAGGCACTTAAGACTCATTCATATTTAAAACAGCGCCAAAAAACACGGACAAGGGAGGACACAGGACGAGCACTGACTGCCAACAACACCTTTATTGGAGCCTGCGCAAATATATACAGTTTGCAACAGGCATAACGTATGCCTGTTTAAATAACAGGCATAACGGCGCTGTTTTAAATATGAATGATCCGTACCAACTAGCTCGCACCCAAACCCTTCTGAGTCATCACTTAAGACTCGCTAATAATACATTATAAACTAATACCTTATCTGGCATTTGTTCGCCCAAAGTTAGAATAAGCGTGCGCTGTCTGGGACGCTCATCATTCTGACCTATCTAATATGCTCGAGTCAGTCCAAAATCCCGCAGCTCTATTTATTTACTCTGTGCATTCTTACCATTCCAGCGCTTCCGAGCTTAAGGCTTGTGGTCAACTTAGCAACCTTGAATTGCGACGTCACATATCTAGACTGTGCCTTTGCCAAATTTTACAATACTCCCTTCGAAGTTTCAGCTATCTTGCCAGTTCATCGCTTGTCCAGCCGCACAAACCATCCTAGAGCGGTTTACTTCCCCAGCGCCAAACTACTACTCATCTGCACTCCTTTTTTGTGACGACCGCGCGAAACTGGAACCATCTACCTACAACTGCCGTGCACCACTACGATCCACATCAAGTCAAGGCGGTAGTAGCATCACACCTTCACTGTAATTAAAGCCCATCCCTCATGTAATACCCGGGCCATTGGGGTATTGTGTATATATATATATATATATATATATATATATATATTCTCTATCTCTCTATCTCTATCTCTATAATTCTCTATCTGTTTATGTTTGAACATACCTTGTATTTCTTGCCTGCGACAATTTAGCCCTGTTGGATATTTTCAGGTGGATTATCGTGGATAACTAGAACTGGGGGCCATTATATGCGTGATAAATTCGAATGTAGAGGTAGCTAATAAAAGGATTTACGAATCGACTTTCTTGTTACTCAGTTTACGCAACATGTAGTATTTATAGAAAAGCTGTATGTGTTGGTTTTCTAATAATGAAGTCATACATCCAGAGGAGGGACTCTGAAATCAGCGCCTATATTGAGATATACGTCTCGAAATATCTGCCAAAGATTGGATTTGCATTGCAGGTTTTCAGTAAACTATTGACACCGGAACTTGTTTCTCTTTTACGAGTGAGCACTTTTCACTGTCCAACAAATGTTATCGCTCAGCGCCGGACGCGCCTGCATTTATCGAAAGTTTCTGGAATGGTATCGATGCTTCTATGCGCTGTCTTTTGTGGCCGAATTTTGCGTAATCTCAATGCATGTATGGGTGCCGGGAATGGTGTCGAACTTTCTGGAACACACGCGGGCACCAGCGATTACTCTGGAACGCTCGCTGGCTCATGTAAAAAAGCTGACGCGCTGTACCCGCTCATCAGGTTTTGGACAATCGCCGACTGTGTGCGCCGCTGTCGCGGTTCGTTGAGTGTAGCCTATTTTTGGGGGCACAGGTTCGCCCCATAAAATGCTAGTTGCGTTACTCACAGGTTCGCTGCTTTCTTCACCGTCACTATCACGTGGTACTATTAACTGTAACGCCAATCCATTTCATAGCAAATTATGGGGACGGATATCTCAAAACGGTTACCAGTCTAAGCGTTTCTGCTCAAGAGACACGGTCATTAGGCTGGCGGCTTGAATTTTTATTTTAACGTGCGCCCTGATGTTAATTAAAGAAGTTTATCTTTGAGTGTTTGTAAATCAAGCTGAAAGTTGCAAATAGTCGCCCAAGTGGAACGCCGGGGTGCAACGCCTGTTTTGTGATACGAGCAGTATATTTTTATAAGGGGTTTATTGCGTCTATCGTTTCGGTTTCGTTTGGCCTGCTGATGGATAATGCTGTGACCGAGGCTAGTTGCATGGTCAAACGTCATGCCTCGACATGCTGTTTAAGGCGTCAGAAAGAACACGTTTACGGCGACAAGAGGACATAGAAGGTGAAGCGTTTTTCAGTATCGCACCCTACTAACGGCAGGTACTTTCTCCTTCGCACTGTGTTAAACATGCAAGCCCACATCGTGGCGTCTTACTCGTTGCACAAGCGAGCTATTGACTTTAGACCTTCTTAACAATATGCGAACGAGGATAGCAACGACGACAAGTCCGCGTGTGGTGAGTTCAGCGTGTATAGGCGGCGCGCACGATGCGACGCGCTAGTGATTATGTGAATCTTTTGCGAACCATAAAACGTAAATTTGCGTTCGGTTTCGCCACTGCGCCATCACCCAGCGCACCATGACGTTCCTTGCTACACCCAAGGTTCTAAAATTGAAAATCTACATGTATGTGTGTGTTTCTGTGTACGTACGTGCGGGTACCTGCGTCTGCGTGTCTGCATGTGTTTGTGCGTGCGTGGATGTGCTTGAGCGTGTGTGTGTAAGTGAGCGAGAGAGCGCGAGAGCGAGAAATAAATGTTAAGTACGGTCTAACACTGATGCATTGCTCCTTCGGCGCGAAAACAAAATACGATCAGTTTTCAGAGCATAGAGGGCATAACACGTTGCCCTCTTTAATTGTTGTGCAATGTGGCATCTTGCTGGGACCATGTACAGCGGAGCTAAATGAAGTTAACTCTGTACATCCACGAACGTCTCTGGAACTGCTCTCTGGATTGCATGCTGCATCAGTGATCTCGCAAGAAGTTCATTTATTGCGATAGTAAAGATATGGACACTCCTGGCGAATTTCCATCGTCGGCGTCGCCGTGATGTTCCGTATAAATTCCTTGCGCGATAAGTTTGTGGCCAAGCGCCGTATAGGTGCGGGGGAAAGCATGCGAGGGTGAGCTGAGAATGGTGGCTTGTTGCGGCGGCTCCTTCTCCCCCGTGCAAAACAGGAAAGCGGCGAGGGTTCATGCCACATTTTCGCACGAGGAGGGCGAAGTAAGATCTCGTCTGTAAGTTCGCTTTGCTGTTGGCCTGCCGACTTCCCTACTAGTGCAGTAAAAATTTAAACACGCAAATTTCGTTATTGCAAAATGCGTGACCTTTGAGGCCACGCGAAATTTTCAAGGAAGAATTATGAAGGCTGCACTAAATATTTAAAGAAATACGTATTTTTTCGGCTAATTATGCTGGCTGTGCCCTTCCAAACGTCAGGCGTTCTATTTACTTTGGTTAGCAAGTCTCCGACTTCGTACAGATAGCGAGCGCCATACTTCGATGAGCCAAGCCGCACGCAGTGCCTTCACGAAAGAGATATTGTTTATTTCTGCACAAAATCAGAACATAGAAGTGTCTATTCATAGCCACAAGGCAAATAGATATTCCATGACCAAATTGGCATACAAAACAGCGAAAGGGAGGGAATAGATATTACATGTACATCCAATATTTGGACAGCAAGCAAGGAAAACACTAACTCAGGCTTAGCGCCAGTACTAAAATATTCAAGATGTACTCTCCATAAGTGAGAATCCCAATTTTTATTTTCGTAAATCATTTTGTTGTTTTAGAGCACAGCTCTTAGGCGCCCATTCCTGCGGCGAGCGTCGGCGTCGGCGTTGTCCCTCCTAACCGAGCGAACGAGCTCAGCGAAAGGTAAAAGTGAACGCGGAGCGCAGCGGAGATGAAAGACGGTGATAACGAAGAGAGCGCGAGGAGGAAAGCAGAGGAGGAGGGTATGGTGAATGCGTGAGAAGAAAAGCGTAGTGCCGCGCATGACGGGCATTAATTGCGGCTACGATGGGTAGGAGATGGGGCCAGAGTAAAATGTATGCAAACAACGCGCTGCATGAGTGGAGGTCTCTCCATGGTGGCTACTGTGAATCACGTCCACGCGTTACCCACCCGCTGCCTCTCATGATCTCCCGATTAGTGAGGCCGTCGCGCCACACTTCGCTCTGTTTGCAACGTGCCAGAAGAGACAGATCGTCCACGCCAGCCAATATATCGCGAAATGAAAACACGTATAGAGCGGCGCTCAAATTTCGCATTAGGGAGTGTCGTAATAATCGGTCAACTTTTTTCAGAGGCCTTATAAGTGACATCTAAATGATCGTTAAATTTCACTCGGCGTTGGGACAAATTGCAAGCGGCCCCTTTGATTATAAGTATTTCGGCATATTGGTAAAAGGTTAACATATTAGCTGTTGCAGCCCTTGTGTACCCTTTGAGTGCTATGAAGACACCATTCGATGTAGGGTAAATAAACTACTGTATATAGCATGTCCTAGCTCTATATAAAAATATTTAAGAATTGTGACGCAAGATACGATCTAAACGCCTACAGCTTACGGTCGTCACGCCTCTGATGATTCAACACCGTATTTTTTAAATCATTTGTTTCGTTGGACAGTTTGACTAACGTTAGCTGGGACACACTGTATAGTGAATTAAAGGAGCTACTTGTGTGTAGACAGGTTTCAGTGTCTGTAAAGGTTCAGTGTCTGTAAAGTGATTGATGATGAGATCTGTGAATGACTATTATAACTCTCACTGCCATTTTAAGTCTTATGTATGTATGTACGTATGTATGTATGTATGTATGTATGTACGTATGTATGTATGTATGTATATGTATGTATGTATGTATGTATGTATGTATGTATGTATGTATGTATGTATGTATGTATGTATGTATGTATGTATGTATGTATGTATGTATGTATGTATGTATGTATGTATGTATGTATGTATGTATGTATGACCGATTTCTTCGCGTAGCATTTTTAAGTGCGGAGTACTTTTGGGGCCCCGGATGTCATCCGTCCAATTTCGTTGGTCGTAAACGCACCCAGGGTGGTACCGAAAATAGTTAAGAGAGGGCATCACAGCGTCTCTGAATAGACCCTGCGAACGAAGAGTCAGTCTTTCACGTCCAGGACGCCGAACAGTTGGCACGGATCGAGCGACAGCGGGCGCTTGCTCGCGAAAGAAGCGACGCCAGAGGGCCGATTCGTCTGTGTGACAACGTGAAGCAGAAGCCAAGCGTCAACGAAGAGAGGAGAATCCGCAGCTTCGTGAGGCAACAGTCAAGCCTCAAGAAAAGCAAAACACAGAAAAGTTATATGAATAAAAACACTGAAAATAAAAGCAAAACACAAATAAACATCAGCTAAACACAAGTTGTTGACAACATCAACACAGGGGAAACACTGGCTAATCACTGTTCGGAAATTCCGACAGCTTTCACGCTGAGTGGAACTGCATCCATTTTTAATAAAATATCTTCGAACGCGCACCTGACTTGTGTAGACGCGAGCGTCCGCGTAATTGTGATCATTGGCAGTGTACAGGTCGTTGACACAGCCCCCGTTACGCATGCTTTTACATAACCCCGGTGGGCTACACAGTTCTCCGGAAGCACAGTGTCAAGGCCATCCCCGAGGTTACAGTGTACGTGACGATTCCGCGATGGGTCAGGGGGCATAGTTATGCTCCCTCTCTACCCCGCAACATGGACCGCGAGTTCCATCAGGGCCGCCGGCAGGCCTGTAGCGAAGCCATTTGCCGAAGCTACGGCTCGCAGGATGCAGTGGCTTACACGAACGCAGCGATACACCCTCACGGCGACCTGACGACCACGGTGGTAGAGGATCACAACGGACGATTGATAGAAGACATAACAGTCACGGCTGGCCGAGTGGTGGAAGTGGAGGAAACCGCGATTACCATGGCCATGCATGCGGAAGCGACTACCGTCATCAGCGATAGCAAGCAGGCCATCGGCAATTTCATCCGCGGTAGAATTTCCGAACAGGCGTACCGTGGCCACACGCGGCGCTCCTTAAGCGGCTTGAAAACCCTCGTGTGGACCCCCGCTCACGCGGCTGTGCCCGGCAACGCGTCGGCTCACAGTTTGGCTCGAGATCTCGCGCCGAGCCTTATGCACGAATGCGGACGGCGTGATCGAGCAGGAGAGACACGAGGAACCCTGCGAGACTTATCACGAAATAGCCCATAGGCATCGCTTGAGGCGTCGCGCGCTCCCACCACCGGCCAAGGAACTCAATAAAACACAAGCGTCGCATTTAGGCGACTCAAAACAAGCACACAGCCACACCCAAACTGCATTACAAAAATAACAGGGGGCAAGAAAAGCGACCTATGTAGGCTGTGTTCATAAGCAGAAACAATCCCGCACATAATGTGGGAAAGCACCTCGCTCCCGTTTTCTCATCCCCCGGTTATCAGCGAGATTGACTGGACCTCCTGGCTCAGGTCCGGGGACGCCGACCGACAGCTTGTACTGGTAGACTGGGTGGAAAAGGCCAAGTAGGCCCATGGCCTTACTTGAGCCAGATCCCTCAGCTATCTGGTCCTTCTCTCCTCCCCCTTTCAATAAAGTTTATCACCACTACCACCACTGCATGATCGAGCGCAAGCCATTTTGTGGTGTCCTGATCAAATGTGTTGTAAAAGGAGTTGAATGAGTACAACAATCAAAAGGAATACAATTTTCATTTCTTTTCACTAACTATAATAAAATTATATGATAACGTTACACAAAAACTGAAAAAAGTGAGGTAGGGGGTAGAGTCAGTTCTGTGGAGTGCTAATAACTGCAAAAGGATAGACAGTTGGGCGAGTTGGTACGGTAACATGATCTCGGCTTTTAGCGCGAAGTGAACACGGACACAGAAAGGAGCAGACAGGACGAGCGCTAACTCTCAACTAAATTTTTATTAAAACGAAGAACATATATATAGGCGATTGCACAAACCGTAGCATAAGAACATGACAAGGTAAAAAAAAAAAACCAGTTAAACATATCGGGGGGTATGGAAGTCAAAGAACAAAAAATGATTACTTCAGATTAGTACACGTATTGTGAAGGTACTGAAATTTCACAATCTAACAGACAACGAAGCATGGCTGACGCAAGTGTCTCCTAATCTTTTTATGTGGAGTGCCTCGATAATTTCCCGCGTGGTTTGGCATCTGTGTCTGGAAAGAATTTTTGTGTCTTCAAAGAAAGGTTCGCAACCACAATCGAAACAATGTGCCGCTAAATGTGATGCATTAGGGTTGTTTAGTGAATGTGTGTGTACTTTTAGTCTAATGTTAATGCACCTGCCGCTCTGTCCAATGTAAGCTTTCCCGCACTCGAGTGGAATCTGATAAACTATACCCGTGTTGCAAGGCACTAAAGGGGACACATGTTTAACTCCGCAATCATCTTTTCTTTTTTTGCCTTCCTGTTCGTCTCCTATTTATCAAAGGGCACATGTTAGACAACTTGCGTGGGGCCGAGAAAACGGTACTGACGTCATACCTATTGGCCACATTCCTTAAACCATGGGATAATCTACGTATGTAGGGTACTACATACATAGATTATCAGTGTAGTATCAGTGATTATCGTTTTAATAAAAATTTAGTTGAGAGTTAGCGCTCGTCCTGTCTGCTCCTTTCTGTGTCCGTGTTCACTTCGCGCTGGAAGCCAAGATCATTCTAATAACTGATCGTGGCAGAAAAGAAAAACAGAGAAACAAGCAATACGCTAGAAATAGACATTTAGAAAAACCTTTAAATATAGTAAGACTAATGTGGCGAAATAATAATGAAAAACAAAAACAACCTACGGTAGTCTGGACGGGTCTGTGCGCTCCACCAGTAGAGTAGTGGGCATTCTTTCAGCATCATCACGTATTCGGATTGCATATGCGGTGATTGAGTTATTTGGTTACTCTGATGTACTAACTGATGGACTAAGAAAGGAGAGGTTTCCCATGTGTTTGTTTATGCCCTGCGTAGTTGTTCTAAATTTGTGGATAAAATATGGCTCGAGCGCTTTGTTCCCGTTCACGAGAAGAGCGGAAGTCTGACTGGAGGAGGCCGACACGTATCCTGTCAAATTAATGCTCTGGCACACTTAGATGTTTTGAAAATTGGCGATGTGTTGGCGCGCGGGCGTGAGTTCTGTGATTATTTAGACGGAGTCTGAACGCGGGTCCGAGTCAAGCCTAGATACTGTTGGTCGCAAACGTTACAATGGAGCATGTAGACCACATTGGTACTGCTACAATTAAGAGGTTCCTTCATATTGAATTTAAAATCAGAAGTATTCTTAGCAAGGCAGGCTGAAGTCATATGCTTGCAAACCTTGCAGCGTTGTTTACCAAAAGGTTTGCAGCCTGATTCCATGTTTTGAACCGTCATTGTTCCAGCTCTGACGAGGCTATCTCGTAGGTTCCTCGGGGTGTCTCTATGAAAATTGAGGACAAACGCCTGCTCTTCTGAATAATATTAAAGCGTTTGGCTAGGATATTGTTGACGTGCGGTAATGTAGACGAGTGACTACAAGGTTGGTTTGATTTTTAGGATGGGCATCTTTGAGCCCATCAAAATTTCATTTCTGTCTAAGGCTTGCGTTTCACTTACAGCATCATCAACAATATTTTCCGGGTAGTCCTTCACCACCAGCGCCGTTCTGAGATCCTTTGCGTGACCTTTGAAATCTGTCTCGTCACAGCAGATGTGGTGGTATCGGTGGGCTTATGAATACGGGAAGATTTTCTTTCAATGCTGTGGATGGGTACTTTTGAAACGAAGGAATTGGTGGCGGCCTGTTGTCTTTTTTATATAAGGTTGTGAACATGCGATTATCTTTCATTTGAACAGTGACATCAACAAAGTTTACAGCTAACTTAAAATAGTTGCTTGTGAAAGATATTGATGGGAAAGCTGAATTAAAATCTGCTACAAATCTAAAGAGACTTTCTTCGTCGTGGTGCCAAGTAAAGAATATATGGTCTAAAAGCCTCCTGTACATGGGTGGCTTAAAAGGTGTGGCCTCAAGAAAAAGTTCTTCAAGCGATGCCATAAAAAAATTCGAATAATTAGGAGCCATCTTTGTGCCCATTGCCGTTCCGCTTATCTGGAGTAAGTGTTTCTTGTCAAATTCGAAGTTATTGTACCGTAGTACTAATCGCAGTAGTATTGATAGCGTGGCCTCGTCTAAACTTACAGGCCTGTTTGCCTCCATGTAAGCGTTGACAGTCGCATCAATTCCCTCTGTTTGTGGGATGTTTGTGTATGGGGATACTGCATCCATTGCAACCACGAAACTCTCTTGGGGATCTAGATTACAGTTATTATGCAAAAAAGTTGGTTGGTGTCCTGAATGTAAGATCGAATGGCCGCAACAATGTCCTTAATTATCAAATCCAAGGCCCTTCAAATTCTTTCGGTTACCGTGCCGTTGCTTGAGACAATAGGGCGAGTGGGGTGGTTAGTTCTGTGGATTTTAGGAAGCAAATAAAAGCGATCTTGGGCCAACTGGATCGGCTGCATTGCTTTAAGCATGTCCCTTAATATTAAGCATGAAATGCTTTTGCCTCCCATTGTCGGCGACCTTCATGTGACATTGAGTTCTTCTAAATATTCAAGGAAGAATGGCGCAAACGAACAGGGACGGGATAAAAAAAAATATGGACAAGAGCAGACTAGCAACAATGATTTATATTGAAAAAGAAACACAAAATATATAGCGTGGCATAAACACGGTGTAGAAAGCTTAAAGATTAGTGGTTAAATAATCAATTACTAATTACAAGATTGCTTTCCATGAGCTTCTAAAAGTAAAAGGAAATAACTGATATTTGAATCTACAGCTGTTGTGCGGGAATGCCTTTTCTCACGTTTATTTTCTTGAAATAATTTGTTAAAAACAGGATGCGATGCTTTGATGTCACATATATTCACAACAGTATTATGTAAAATACGCTGAAAGAGTAAGCGTCCAGCATACATTGCTGAGTTGAAAATGGAGTAGGGCAAGTGGCTGAATGCTTATGCATTTATATTTTAATAGTGCAGACCCCATCTGTTGATTCTACTGAGGGGATGCAGCTGTAAAAAAATGAAAAAAAAGTAAAAGTTGGCAGAAACAGTAAAGCATCAATTTTACAACAACCTTCGTACAAAACATAGTTTGCAATGCGGAAGCAAAAATTAATAATCAAACTAAGTGCGAATGACGTCACTATATAGGCGCCTGAATCTCTACGTTAGATAGCGTATTCGATTCAGTTGCTATATTTGCCATTTAACTGCTTACTAATTCCACTTGGAAAATATTTCTAGTGTGGAAAAGTGCTATGAGCAGATCCTGGCAATGCGTGGTTCTGCATCCATTAAAAAAATAGCCTGCTTTTACTACGTGATTGCTGTAATGCCTTTAATTAACTGATACAGGCATTCAACACAAGTATTAGGTTGAATAGGCAAATCGATTGCCGGAAGTGTAATAAAACCTCTTCTTGACCGACATGGCTGAGAAAGGGGTCTGAGAGCGGAAACCAACGCGCTCGACTCCACTTTACTCACACGCACAGACACACACACACACATACACACACGCGCCTACGCACGCAAGCACATTCCAGAAGGAAGGGGACACGGGCGAGCGCTCGCTGGCAAATGTTCTGAGAACAATGCGTGGGCAGTGAACGTCTGTCTTTCTCCTTTCTTTCGCATGTTTTTTTTTTTTTTCTCCCATTTTTCCGCTCAGATTACTTTCGTAGAAATAGTGCAGGCCCATGGGACAAATTTTATATTTAAAAAATGGGGGTAATCTGCACGTCTGCGCGTTACAACCCACGCGTGTAAGTGTGCTTGTGCCGACGTGTCTATATGACAAATTGTGGAATAATCCTCGCTCAAACAACGAAACGTTCCGCCTATAAGTCTCGTACTTATCCCGAATTCGGTGTACACGCTGTGTTGCCTCAGTTCGGGCTAAATTCTATATGCGTTAGAGGGTGAATACTTATTGTACGACAAACGTAAAAGCGCTTTCCGTCAGCCTTATTATTCCTTAGTTGGAAGTGGCGTCGCAACGGTGGCGGGCTCTCCCATGTGCTTTCTTTAAAAATGTAATGCGGCATAAGCTGAGCGCCTTCAGTCGTTCGCCGCTACAAAAGAAAAACAAAGAAGAAGCCTCGCGCTGGCGCCGTCTTTCCTAGCACTCCACTTCTTAATGGAACACCACAGCACCATGGTCACGTTTCTGGTGAGTTCTCGGAATTTATCTTGAGGTCAGAATTTGAATAATACAAAATATCGTTGCCTCTGTTAGGAGAAAAAAAAACATAGAAAGTAAAAAAAAATAAAGGAAGAAAGCGATGGCGCAGAGTTCTTTTTCTTCTTTTTTTTTAAAGAAGTCTTGGCATGGTACGCCTAGATCACTTCTACAATCGGATTTTCAATTAGGGTTGGCATCTTGGTCAAGTTCGACATTACACTCAGATAAATTGTGGGAGTTACATCACGCTTGGCATTTAGATTGGGGGCGAGGATGCGCTTTGTTGTGTCGGTGCATGTGCCCGAATGGCGTGTTGTGGCTCACGGGATGACATTTTAGAGTTGAAACAGGGTCTCACAATACAGCTATAGGTAAGTGAGAATCTCTACGATGGAATCCTTTACAATTTCTATTTTTTTAGTTACTACCTTGAGGGCACATGGTCCAGTTGCAAAATTGAAGCCTGTCAGCTGTAAAGTTGTGTCTGCTTATCAGAAATGCCGCACTAGTGTCGACATATCCGCCCCAAAAATCGGCTACTGTGTATATCTACTGTGCCACTGTGTTACTCAGCGCGAGTTGAAGGGCTTTAGGGATAACTGAATCACCAAGGTATTTCATACCACATTATAGGGCGCGTTTATGCAAAGTGGTGCTACACATTCTCATTACCCTGCATGCTCGCACGAGACCATTGAGTAGGAGTCTTTTTTTCTCTTTGAACGGGAGGGGGAAGAGGGGCAGGAGGTACAATAAATAGCGATAAATAGTAGGGAAGGAATAGCAACAGTAAATAGAACGCTAGTCAGATGAAATGAGCATGTAGCGGCATCCACGCCGACGAAGATGAAACAGCGGCGGCTGGCTAGGGACAGGCCATTGACAAGGAAGCGAAGCGGACACGTGGCTCAGATCACGCGCCACCGGCGCGAGGTCGAGAGGAGATTCTTCTGCCGAGGCGAATGACCGCCAGCTATGGCCTTCTGGTCAGTAAAAAGAATACGCCTGTTTATTGTGGCTCATCCCCATCACTGATTTTGCACGCCACAAGCGAAAGTGTGTAAAAAAAAAGAAAATGTAAATGGCCTTGGGCAGAAGTACACAAAATAAAACAGAATGAGAATAGCAATGCAAAGTACTGATACTGACTGTTTCAACCTTCCAAGAAAACCAAAGAGATCACATGTCACCACAATGTCTCTGGGAAGACCATTCCACAATTTAATAGCTCGCTGCAATGTGCGAAATTTTCACAATTGCGCATCAGGTCAAATCTACGCTGAAACGTGATATAAAACATGAGCCTAACATGAGCTCCAGTGGTGTTGGGCTGCTGAGCACGAGGTCGCGGGATCGAATCCCGGCCACGGCGGCTGCATTTCGATGGGGGCGAAATGCGAAAACACCCGTGTACTTAGATTTAGGTGCACGTTAAAGAACCCCAGGTGGTCGAAATTTCCGGAGTCCTCCACTACGGCGTGCCTCATAATCAGAAAGTGGTTTTGGCACGTTAAACCCCATAATTTAAAAAAAAAAAATGAGCTCAAGATGAACTAAAACTGAGCCCAATTTGATGACCAGAACTGTGGCAAGGAACTTTTATCCTAAGGGGAATTCCCCGTGAGTTGTAATAGAAGTTATAGAAGAGCGTGGGAAAGGAAGGTGTCTAAGCTAAAAGGTTAGGGGTCCTTTTTAATTTCCGCAATGGTACAATGACGATCGTTATTGCGGGTGATGAAGTGGGTGGCATGGTATTCAGCGGATTCTAACTTTACACTTAAATGATTTTGGTGAGGCCACGAGATTGAGTAAGCATATTCTAGCTGGCGGCAGATCAAGCCTAATCAGGCCAATTGAGCAGAATACGCAGGGCGGCGTAAAAAACATATAACTTTGTATTATATTTTGCACATACATTCTAAATGGGGAACGGAAGAGAAGAAAAATAAATAATACTGGAAGAGATGTTAATCGGATGGTATGTATAAGTCGGTGCCCTGCGATTTCACAGAATAAATTGTGTAAAGATGGAAATAAGTCGCTTGAGCGTAAGCCCCACTATACTGCGCTTAGATTGTTCAGGGTTAATTTCTAGTTTTGAACGAATATTCCACTATATCTAGATTCTTTAGCACAATTATATCCTCATTCTTAGTGTTATTAGTAACGAAGATTGAGCTGTCATCAGCACGATGACGCACACACGGAGATACATTGGTGGACAAGTCATTTATACAAAGCAGGAAAAGCAGAGAACCTAACACCCTGACCTGGCGGGCACCTTATGCTCAGTCACGCAGAGAGGAGTGCAAGTTTTTCTCAGCTGTAAAATGTTGCAGATTCACCAAGAAGTTACGGAGCCAAGTTCACGTAAAAGAATTCTAGTCTTACAGCTGTTGGCTGAGATATTAGTCGATAGTGAGCAACCGTCTCGATGGCCCTCACATAATCAATAAAAACTCGGCCGTCTTTCTCCTCAGTAATAACGCTAGATTGTAAGTCTGAAGTAAATTCAAGCAGCTGAGTACCACATGACCAGCTTTTCCAATGCCCCATTGATTGGCTAAATAGAAGAAGTTTGCCTCAAGATGACAGTTTGTTCGAGAGCCGATGATGTGTTGAAAATGGTTCAAGAAGCATTTGTGTATTAGCGTTACAAAATGGGTGCCATTGGAAAATAAGCGCAGTGGAGAACCGCATAAAATTAGGTTGTGTAATGAAATTAGGAAATTTGTAGGCCTAACATGGGATCAGCTAGCACAAGGTAAGGGTAATTGGACATCGCACGGAGAGGCATTTGTCCTGCAGTGGAGACAAAACTATGATGCGGATGATGCTGTCTTCAAGAAGCTTGAAGAAAATATATGCCAATGAAATTGTGTTAGCGTGAAGGAGGAAGAGGAAGACGACGCTGTACGATCTGTTGTGACCTCAGCTCTGTAATTTTTGCATAGGTTTTGCTGTCTATTAGGTAAGTTATTTATATCCTTGGAAGACGGCCGCATCTTTAGAGCGGTACTGTCTCTATGGGAAAGGTACGGCTGCTCCGGCGCCGGCATCTTTAAAGGGACAGCGCCATCCGAAGTAAGCCAGCGTGGCGGAGGCGGCCATGGCCTCGCAAGGCGTGGAGCTGCCAGTCATCAGGGACGATCAGCAGTCCAGTGCGTCATCATCGCTCAGTGGGGACGACTCAACTATCGTCAACCCTGACGAGGAAGTGGCTGATATGGCGGAAGTGGAAAGCGACGGCTTCAAGGTGGTGAGTCATCGGAAGCAAAGAACGGTCGGAGTCCCAGTGGTAGTTTTACCAACAAAGAAAGGTGTTGATTTGAGAGGGCGGAACTCTATCAGGCTCTTCGAAGCCATTAAAGTACTGCTGGGATCTGCTTCGATTCGCAGTCGCTTCACAACACAAGGTGCTCTTCATCTAGATATCGCAACGGAAGAGCAAGTTGACAATCTTCTCCGGTGCTCTCAGATTGGTGACATAAGAGTTCAAGCACGGTTGCCTCACTCCTACAAGACTAACACATGTGTTATTAGGAGAGTACCAGTCTGGTATTCGGAAAGCCACCTTCTTGACTACTTGAAACCGGAAGGTGTTTTTCACGTGAAACGTATGATGCCCCGGGTGGAGACTCAAGAAAAAGAATGGGCAGCGAAGCCTACTAACTCTGTTGTGCTAACGTTTGCTCCCAATACCGAGCGCCCAGAAAAAATTGACCTTGGTTTTACAAAGCATGCAATCAAAGAATTCGTTGAAACTCCTTCCCGATGCTTTAAGTGCCAACGCTTTGGGCATGTAGCCACAGTTTGCATCAAAGATCAACGTTGCAAACGCTGTGGTGGCGCCCACGATTACAAAGCTTGGAAGGCAGATTTTGCTTGCGCTAATTGTGGGGGTGACCATCCAGCGAGTTTCGGTGGCTCCCCCTTCCGTGTAAGCGCCTTACACCGTCGAGTGTCCTTCATTAGTGGTCCCAAACCACAACCTACTGAGAAGCCGATACCTGGAAGTGACAAGTTCCCTGCGTTAGAGTCGGAAGTTGAGTTCCCTGCCTTAGAGTCGGAAATTCTTGGCGTGGTAACAAGCAACGTCAGTGAGCGACCTGACCCTAGCCAGATGTCAAAGTCCTCTGTGGGTGAGTCGGTTGTTCAATCTGCTTCAGCCAAAAGTGTCCAAGTTCCTCAGCGACCAGATAAAAGCAAGACTCGAAGACAAGGAGGACATTCCCTTGTCTCAAAAGAGACGAAGAAACCAGCTGCAGCGGCCAAGAGTGGGTCGCAGTCCGCATCCTTTGTTGAAGTTGTGAGGAAGTGTGTCCAGCAAACTAAGGAGCTCAAAAATCGGGATCTGTCCGACCTTCTGCGAGTTTTCTTTGATGTACTCCGTTCATATGTTCAAGCGGTACAGACTGGCACCCTGAAGAACTTTCTACAGCTCGTTCTTTCCTTTGAGTTCATGATTACCGCCTTCGCAGCGAACTTTACCTTATAATATGGCTAGTGTTCTTCAACCTCGTGCAACTAAAATCACCGAAAAGTGCCGTCTATTATGCAATGGAACTGCGCTGGGATTATAAGTCAACTAGCAGAACTGAAATTATTTTTGAAAGAAACATGTGTTCCAGTATTGGCCCTCTCGGAGGCTGGCCTACCAAGGGGGAGATCTTTGACTGGATATGTCGCACACAAGAATTGCAGCATAAAGTCATTTCCCGCAGGAAGTGCCGCCCTTTACATTCGAAGAGAGATTCCTCATGTGGCTTTCAACGTCACCGATCTTTGCACCTATAGTATTGAGGTAGCGGCTGTGAGGATACGGCTCGGCTTCCGAACTCTTTCTGTTGCATCCGTATACGTGTCTCCACGGAAGAAGGCAGCAATGAATTTGTTTCTCCAGCAGCTTTGTGACCGTTGCCCAGTGCCCCGAATTATCTGCGGCGACTTCAACGCCTATCACTCTGTCTAGGATGACAGGAACACAGACTCCCGCGGACGCAAACTTGTAGAAGTTATCGACAGTTTGGACCTGTGCGTGGCCAATGACGGAAGTCCCACTTTCTTCCGGCCTCCAGCCTCAGCGACATCTATAGACCTAACCTTGCATTCACCTGACGTCCGTGTGAAGTGGTCAACTGCACCTGACCACATGAGAAGCGATCACTATCCAATTTTAGTGTTTACTGCCGACTTCCATATGCGCGGCGCTAAACTGAGCCATTTTGTTAATTGGGACAAATACAGGGAGCAACTTGCAAGTGTTTCTGGTGATGTGATAGACAAAATGATTTATAGTAAGATGGCTGCTACCACGGCGGTCAAGTTGCCTAATCATTTTCCGACTCCGGATTTAAAACTCAGGAACCTTTGCGCAGCGCGCAGAAGGGCGGAACGACAACTGATGCGGAAGAAAGACGACAGATCCTTGAAGTCGACCTTCAACAGGCTTAACTCTGCCATTCGACGCCATACGAAAAAGCTCTGTAGGTTGCAGTGGGCGTCCTTCTGCGCTAGCTTGACTGTTTTTTCACCGATGACGAGAATTTGGCGAGTCATTGGTAGCCTTGCTGGTGATTCTCGTCCTAGTAAGCCTTTCGAAACGCTTGCACTGCACAAGTAGAAACCTCTCGCGTGCTTGTCAGAGGAATTGGCAGATGCATTTGTACGTGCAAGTTCAGGAATTCATCCATGTGCTCTGCCTGCAACATCTACGCCTGTTATGGACGTCCCGTTCACACTTCGAGAGCTACAGACAGCACTCAGCAGCCTGCGGCGTCGATGTGCACCAGGTCCTGATGGCATTACCAACCAGATGATGCAGAACCTACCTCTAGAACACCGGAAGATGCTCTTAAGCTATCTCAATCGAGTATGGGAGACTGGCGACGTTCCTCCTTCATGGAAGGTGGCTTGTGTTGTCCCAGTGCTGAAGCCCGGCGAAGAAATGACAGACTTGGCCTCGTATCGTCCTGTATCACTGGCGTCGTGCGTGGCTAAGCTCATGGAGAAGCTGGCAATAAGCGTTTATCATGGTGGCTCGGAGATAGAAGAGCTCTGTCAATATGCATGACTGGATTCCGCTCAGTTTTAAGTGCGCAAGATAGCGTCTTGGACTTGATAAGCCTCATTGAACATCAAAGAGCTTTCGGCCTCTCAACACTAGCTATTTTCCTAGACGTATCAAAGGCTTATGATAACGTCCTTCAGAGCTCAATACTATATAGCTTGCAGGCCATAGCCGTACAGGGATATCTTCTACTATTCATTCACTCGCTTATCAGTGATCGTAAAATTCAAGTTCGGTTAGGAAGCACCATAAGCACCGAACGGGCGGTATCGCGAGGTGTACCTCAGGGAAGTGTTCTTTCCCCGACGCTGTTTAATGTTGTAATGGCTGGTCTTCCCGCTGAAGTGCAAAAACATTGCAGGCATATCCATATGTCGATATATGCGGACGACATTTGTATTTTGTTAAGCGGATATCAACACAAGCGTTTAGCTCTGACAGCTCGACAGGCATTAATTTCAGTTCAAAATTACCTTCAGGGTGTTGGGTTGACTCTCTCGGTGGAAAAATCTGGCTTCGTCATGTTTCCAGGTAGAGGAAGACGGTATGCGCGGCTGAAGATAGACCTTGATCAATCTTGCCTTCGTCAATTGAAGCACAAGCACTCTTTGAGCGTCATTATTGACTACCGTGTACACGGGCGACGAGCTGTGGACTCTGTTGTGACATCACTATCTCCGCGTCTCAATGTGATCCGTAGAGTTGCAAGTGATCAATGGCGAAATCCCCCTTCTTCAATGATCAGGCTGCATGATGCACTAGTGACGGGTCGAATAATGCAGCAGCTCCATTTTATTTCCCCCTCGCTATCACAGCTGGAACGACTTGAGGTTTTGCACAGAAAGGGCCCAGGAGGGCTCTTGGCGTTCCGCAGACTGTTCCTAACAATGCAGTACTTTATGAGTCTCTATCGAGACCTCTTAGCCTAGTCGCTTCACAAAGGTTATTGATGCAAATTGGCCGCCTCAAACAGACGATAGCAGGGCGAGCCCTACTACAGAGCCTTCGAAAGAGATCTTAGTCCCGAGAGTACTTGGCCCTTAATACTATTGGTTACCTGGGTCTTGACGCTAGAGGTCGAACTAAGAGGTTGAAACCACCTTGGTCTTTCGCGAGCCTCGATTGTTCGTTTACCATTCCTCACGTTCCTGCTAAGCGGAGTTCTCCTTTGGCGGCAACGCGTTCGCTCGTACTGTAACATCTTGAGACTGAATATGCACGTCATCTTCAAATTTTTACTGATGGCTCTGTGGACATGGTCACAGTATCTAGTGCAGCTGCTTTTCACATTACCTCTTTGAAATATGATTGGTCGGTTCGCTTCACTGCAGTCGTGTTCTCCACAACGGCCGACAGCGTTGCCATTGAGGCAGCTCTAACGAAGCTACGGTTTTGTACGCCTCAACCTGTTGTCATTCTTACACATTCAAAATACGCCCTTTAGAGGTTAGAGCACGGGTTCCCTACTGACGCCTTATGTCTAAGCTCCCTACGCTCGGTGCACAATCTCCATATAAAAGGCTTCTCCATGCGATTCCAATGGGTGCCCTCGCACATAGGTATCATAGGCAACGATATGGCGGACAGCCTCGCCCATAGAGCGCTGTTTGGGAATCCATTGATAAAAGTGCCTCAAGAGGACAAGAGATTCTTCAGAGAAGCGGTGTCGCGCCACTTCAGTTCTTTGTGGAGCTCACCTCACAAGCCACGTGTGACCAAGGGTCTCAAAAGAAACCAAGCCCCTTCAGTGCTCCCCATTCGCACGGACTCTGCTCGTACCCCTGCGTGGACGTATAAGACTGGTCTGGCGTTGTCTCCATTATGTTCAACGTGTGGTGTGTGCGGTGACATAGAACATTCCCTTATGTGCTGTACTCTGTATAACGCGGAAAGGAGTGTGTCATTCGGGTCCCTTAAGAAGACAGGAATTCCCCACAGTTCTCTTCAGGACATTGCTTTCCCGCGCGCGAACCAGTTAGATAGGAAGGAGGTTTCTCGCCTTCTTTTAGATTACCTGCAGGACACGGATTTGGCATTCATATGGTTACCTTAGGAGTGACTATGTGTAGTTGTGAGGTCTGTGTCTGATTTATATGATTTATGTAATTTCAGTGTCGCTACGGTGGAGCAATTGACGGCAGCAACTGCAAGGCTAATCCCACCAGTAGCCTACAACCACTCAACTCAACTCAACTCAACTTAGCGTTAATATTTTTGGTGAGCAGAGATAGATTAACTACTTCTAGGCTTCGATTTCACTAGTTGAACATGCGTACAAAGTGAATAAAGAAAAGGTTAAATAGTGAATCATTTACATTCCTCATGTACGTAAAGTCGGCTTGAAGAACGAAACGTCATGACGCATCAAAAACACAGTGCACAAGACAGGCGCTTACATTTACTAATCTTTAATGAAAGTAAACGTTCCCTTCATTAAGAAAGCACTTGTAAGTATCCTTCAGAAGCCATTTTTATATAATTTCAAACAAAAAGAAATGCAGCTGGTATCATTTCAAAGTAATTAACTTTAATGTATCTTTCTAATGTTCGTTTCTAGACACAGTTATTGCGCTGCACGAGTGTGTCGGAGATGCCTTATACAGTCATGTTCCGGTGAATTTTTTCTGCAACAGCGCCTGACTGACAACAATTCAAATTGCCTATATACGTTTACATGCCTAGCTCCTTCGCAGTCACTACTTTTTTACCAATGAAACTCCGTCCCCACGACCCCTAATTCTCGCACATAGGCACAATGGAAAGCAACGGCGCCCGCGTCGGTGGCTGTACAATACGCAATGCGTCCGTGGCTACAACACGCGTGAGAGAGAGTCTCAGTGAAACCACGTCCACTTCTCTTCGCGCCTGCGCACGGACGTCTTCATTATACTTCGCCACGCGCTCTCATTCATCATAGCTAGAATAGCTGAAGCGTCCATAATAACAGCTCTGGCTTCCGGCTGTCCGCCCCGCGCTCACTTCGGGCGCGAGACCATTGTGCAAGCACACGTTGCACTGCGGGCAAGATACGTCGCGGCGAGCGCGTGTGGAAGGAGTTTTTTTCTTTCTTTGTTGTTGTTGCTTTTTGCTACGTGGCATCAGCGCAATTTCCGCAACTCCAGATCCATATGTGCAGAGCTTTCGAAAAGAATAATAAACCATTTACCTGCTCCGATACCGACTCATGCGTTTTTTGTATTTATTTGCCCTTTTCGCGCGGCCGTAATAATGCGCTGCCCCTGAGCCACACAAGCGTAGGATGAGCACACGCCCAAATCAATAAGGACTTCCGCTTCCGGTGCGTACGGTAAAATGCAAGTATAGACCTGCGCGTAGAACCATTTAGGAAGGCTTCAAGTAATAATTCCTATCGTGAACTTGCACCGAGTAGAAAAAACAAAATTGTCATCTTTGCTTTTACAAATCAATTTTGAGATTCTCGCAAGGTGGGTGAAGGTTCAGCTTTCTTTCGCCACGTACGTAGACTGACTCCTGTAGTACGTGTGTTTACTATTCCAATAATATTGCTACGACCCAGTATTTACGGTGACGAAGAGGCCACTAGTGTGGAGACGACGACGACGACTAGGGGCTAGCGCGGGCTGTTGCCTCTTGGCCAAGTGCGGCGTATTTGTTTGTTTGTATATAGCTTCTTGTCTGCGTCTTTCTACGTAAAATATATGGTGGAGGTGGAGGTTCCCTGTACCTCGTCACGGAGCTTTGCAGTGGACGGTACGTCGAGCCTTCTATCATGGCTCCCAGCGACAACCGCCCGACTCACACGGCGCCGACACCTGCTGCCACTTCGACGACCTACACCGCGCTCTCCGCTCCCCGAGATCCTGGCGTGTTCTCGGGAAAAGATGGGGAAGACGTCGAGGAAGGGATCAGCCTGTACGAATGCGTCAGCACCAGTAACCGGTGGAACCCTACTATCGTGCTCGCCAACGTAGTCTTTTACGTCAGTGGCACACCTCGAGTTTGGTTTCGGACACACCACCATGAGCTCACCAGTTGGGATACACTTGGGCAAAAGCTCCGAGACTTGTTCGGCAACGCTTACGGTCACCCCCTTGCCGTGACAAAGGTGTTACCCAGCCGTGTGCAGACGTCATCAGAGCCCTAGGTCACGTGCATTGA
The DNA here is from genome assembly GCF_023375885.2 of Dermacentor andersoni. NCBI lineage: Eukaryota > Metazoa > Arthropoda > Arachnida > Ixodida > Ixodidae > Dermacentor > Dermacentor andersoni. Next base: position 367,010,309 of record NC_092814.1, on the reverse strand, counting down.
AGACGTCTTCGCTCTGTGTCGCAAAGTTGACGCCCACATGACGGAGCCAGACAAGGTTTCCGACATTCGCAAAGGCATTGCCGAAGGCGCTTTCAACTTGCTCGTCTTCAAAAACGTGGCGACGGTGGACGCAGTAATCAAGAAATGCCGCCGCCTAGAGCTCGCAAAAAGCTGACGTATCGACCAACAGTTCGCCCGTTTGCCGAACACCCCGGCAACACCTTCCTGTGCCGACGCTCTTCCTCCCAACAACACTAGCGATGTTACCAGGATCGTCCGGCGAGAGATTAAGGCCGCCTATTCGGCTGTCTTCGACTCCAGCTCCCCCTACTCACCTGCAGTCATGGTTTCCTTGATCCAGGCTTGTCCACCAAGAGTCCGCCAACATGGGTCTCCACACCTTCTGCTCGGCCAATCACTGTGATATGAGCCAGGATTTTTCGATTCCGCCCTGTTTCGCATCTTATCACCCGCCACGTTTCCGCAACCCATCTGAATGGCGCACTGCTGACAAGCCCGTTTGTTTTCGCTGCCGTAGAATCAGCACGACTCCCTACGGACGCTCCCAGCCGGAAAAGTAGACGCTACCCTCTTATATGAACCTTCTTGACGTCCATGTCGATGGTGTTCCTTCCTGTGTCTGCTATTATAGACATGGGACGCATTTATCTGTTATGAGCTCTGACCTTCGTGGCCGTCTGAAGAAAATAACACTCGCCACGACGTCGGTTGTCCGTATCTGCGACGGTGGAATATCCCTCGTAATTAGTATGCCTGCCGGCCGCGTCTCCTTCATCGTTTGCTCCACCATCATTCTCTTCACAGTCATCGCCCACTGTCCGCACGACATCAACCTCGGCCTGGACTTCCTGTCCGCGTATTCTGCTCTCATAGACTGTTCAGCCAGTAGTCTCTCGCCTTGACCTGCCTGTCCACCCAGTCGGCTCAGTTCCGTAAACTTCGTTCGCTTGCCACCTTCGGCACTGACTTACGCTGACATCGCGGTTCCCATGCAAGACGTCCTCCTTACAGACGGTACCAGAGTACCTGATACAGTTTTATCTGTTACGGTGAATAGCGTCTCCCTGCCATTAGTGAATTTCGGCTTGACGACACAAGTGATACGACGCGGGATGTCTCTGGCCCAGATTTGCTCATTCGAGTATCACTGTGCAACAGCTATTGCAGTAGACAATGCAACCGACCATCATCTACCATCGCAGTCAGCAATTTGTACCATCGCCCACTCACAGGAAAAGATTGCGCTCAACATGCAGTCCGAGCACGTTCATGAGCTATATCGCGTTTCGTTTTCATACCACGATATTTTTTTCTAGTTTAAGGTTCGTTCATTGGTCCAAACCACAGCTGGTAAATATCGCATAAATACCAGCGATGCCCCTCCTATTCTCGCCACCCGTATCGAGTATCGCCGGCTGAGCGTGAAGTTATTCACACAGAAGTCCGCAAAATGCTTTCCATGAACGTTATTGAACCGTTGTGTAGTCCATGGGCGTCACCTGTAGCACTGGTGAAAAATAAAGATGACTCATAGCTATTTTGCGTGGATTATGGGCACCTTAACCGGGTTACAATAAAGGACGTGTATCCCCTACCTCGAATTGATTACGCCCCTGACTGCCTCCACGGCACTCGCTATTTTTCGTCTACTGACCTGCGCTCCGGCTACTGGTAGATTCCTGTGGACGATTTAGACCGTGACGAGACTGCCTTCCTAACACCCGATGGTCTTTATCAATTCAAAGTGATGCCATTCGGTCTATGCAATGCTGCGGCTACATTTCAACGCATGATGGACTCCCTGCTTGACGGTTTCAAACGGTGCACATGCTTGTGCTACTTGGACGACGTTATAATATTCTCCCCAACATAAGCTACGCATCTCGATCTCCTCTCAGCAGTGTTGGACGTTTTTCGTAGAGTTGATCTGCAACTGAACGCATCAAAGTGTCATTTGGCTGTCGCCAGATTACCGCCCTTGGGCATCTCGTTGATGCGAACGAAGTGCAAACGGACACAGGCAAAATCCATGCTGTTACGCGCTTCCCTATTCCGAAGTGTGCCAAGGATTTGCACAGCTTCATCGGCCGTCGCTCCTACTTCCGCTGCTTCGTGAAAAATTTCGCGACCATAGCACGACCACTAACCGAGCTTTTGAAGAAAGACGCACCTTTCAAGTGGAGCGATAACGAGTCCTCTGCATTCTCGCATCTAATCGACCTCCTCACAAGGCCGCCCGCTTTAGCCCATTTGGATCCTTCTGTGCCTACTGAAGTCCGTACTGATGCCAGTGGCCATGGAATCGGCGCAGTACTAGCACAGTGCCAGCGCGGCAAAGTCTGTGTTATTGCTTACACCAGCAGAATCATCTCATCCTCTGAACGCAACTATTCCAACTCTGAGCGTGAGTGTCTTGACCGGTTCGGAAGTTGCACCTATACTTATATGGCTAACCCTTTTCAGTCATCACGGACCATTACGCATTTTGCTGGTTGTGTTCACTGAAAGATCCTACAGGGAGACTTGGTTGCTGGGCGCTGCGACTCGAAGAATATTAGTATTCTGTCATCTACATATCTGACCGTCTCTACAAGTGACTGATTGTCTTGCTACCCGGTCGACGACCCTGAAGACGCCGACAGTAGTGCCGCAAACGGCATTTTCTCTCTGGCTGTTTTCGCTCACATCGCTGATGAGCAATACCGGGACCTATTCACTGCGAGCACTCATCGAGCGTCTGCACTCTACACCTACCGATGCCACCGGTCACCGATATGTCCTCCAGGGCGGTATTCTTTACCGAAGCAACTTCCTCCCTGACGGATCTGATCTTCTTTTCCTGCTCAAACATTTACAATGGACTGTGCTCTTTGAGCTCCATGACTCACCCACTGCAAGGCGCCTTGGCGTAACTCGGACTCGACCACGTATGCCGTCGCTTCTATTAGCCCTGTTTCGCTCGCTCCGTCCGACGCTATGTTGCTGCCTACGATTCGTGCCAGCGTCGGAAAACGCTTAAGGTGCTACCAGCGGGTCATCTCCAGCAAATAACCGTGGCTGTGGAACTATTTTTTCGTGTTGGATTAGACCTCTGCGGCTCCTTCATCATCCTCTGGGAACAAATGGGTAGCCGTTGTGACTGATTACGCCACCGGATGCGCCATCACGTGGGTTTTACCGACCAGTTGCGCCACTGTCATTGCAAATTTCTCTTGCATGACGATATATTGCTTCACGACGCCGCGAGACAGCTGCCCTGAGAGATATGCTGTCGATGTATGTTTCGAAGGACCACCAAGAGTGCATGGGACATTGCCCTTCCTCACGTAATATTTCCGTGCAATTCTTCTGGGCATGACACCGCCGCTGTTCGTTTTATCTATTGTATGGTGGCGAACCGACCTTGCGCCTTCATGCTGCCCTTCTTCCTGCTGCAACCTCAACAAGCGAGTATGCTAATGATGCCATCACCCTCGCTGACCATGCAAACGCTGCAAACCACTCAGCAGCGTCTGTACTACGTCCGCCACCGTGACGTACACTTTTCGTGTGGTGCGCTCGTGCTGGTGTGGTCGGCCTCTCGTCACGTCGGACTCACAGAGAAGCTCCTTTCGCGCTACATGGGACCCTAACGCGTGCTGCGCCAGGTGAGGCCAGTGACGTATGGAATTCCTCCTGTCAGTTCGACCTCACCCTCTACTTCGGCTTCCAGTGATGTCGTGCACGTCAGTAGGCTCAAGGCCTTCTACACTGCTTCGGATACCATTAGTTGCTCCGGACGGCGCTTTTTCTGCCGGGGGTAGTGGTGCGGACCAGCATTTACGATGACGAAAGGCCAGTAGTGTGAGGACAACGACGACGATTAGAGGCAAGTGCGGGCTGTTGCCTCTTGGCCAAGTGCGACGTATTTGTTTGTAAATATACTTGTATATTGCTTCTCGCCTGCGTGCTAATACGTAAGGATATATCAGCACCTGGATATATCATCTCCTAATATCAGCTCCTTGATGACGCGAAGCATGCGCGGAGAGTTATGGCTTCTCAGGAAAGCTGCACTGGCTGCCACACTGGCACCGTATACTTCGTCTCCTCGGAGCCCACGGACCACGTTGATGACCCGGACGTGACCTCGCGGAACATGCATAACCCAATGATCAGAACATCATGCGTGTACTTCTGACGAACATGGTCACTCCGCCTGCTCGTAGCGCACTGCAAGTACTCAACACATTGACATCCAGTGCTTGAAAACTTCACATAACACCACTGCTCATTCCTCCCTGTCCTTCTGCCATGAAGTCGGGAAAGTATTTCTCTTCCATAGAAGTGACCGGGGCCTCGAATACGGAATTTCAGATTTTAAGCTTTCTGTCTTGAAAAACTGGTTCACAATTCTCGTTATTTGTGATTGGAACGTTCAGAATACCATCCGAATATCTGACTATGAGATATTTATGTCCTCTACCTGTGGTGACCTGAGCAAAGTCGTTGTATAAGATGTTTACCTACGTACGTACTGTACTCAGTGACGCCTGACGACAAGTAGCGGCTATTAATTGTAAAAGTGAAATATCTTATTTACACTCTTGGCACTGTATACAATTCTCCTTAAGCCAGTTCGACCCCAAGTGACGTGATGCCACGTTATCAGTGATAGCCAGCCCCTAGATTCCCACAGCAGATATTATTGCTCACCATGCACTATAGGAGAGTTGGAAGATGGACTCCAGGGCAAGTTGACTAGCATCGTTTGTCATGCGTTTTGATCTTTACTGCTTTAACCAGGGTAGTCCGACATATGTGCAGGGGCTTACACACAGCAGCTGCTTGGATTCGACCTCTCAGCGTCTTGAAAGGAACCAGCAGTTCTTTTTCCAGACATCGAATCACATAGAATTGACCACAATCCCAGATATTCGAATATCAAGGGAATATTCAAATACTCATCTACGGCTCTCCGACAAACGGACTGTTCGGCGTGCCGGATACACATGGAGAAAGTATGTGGAGATCAAAACCTCTCAAGTCTAGGGGATATTAGATTGAACCAGCCGTACAAGAGGTACGCGCGCCTTTCAGCCTTTCCCAAAATACTGAAATGGAGTGACTACGAGCGATTCGCTGGCGGGCGGAAAGAAAGTACATGCAAACAAAACCCATCCATAACCTTAGAGGAGCAACACAGACGCAAAAGTTGATTCGGCGCCGCATTGACAAACTATAAGTCAAAACTGAAGATGATTTTGTGAGCCGTTGGATTCACGTCAGTGCTTGCCTAAGATATGCTTGGAATTCGTGCATCACTACAACAGTGGTTCCCTTTCAAATGTATCACTATGCATGAACGCCGGTGAGAGTTTGAAATAGCTAAAGAATTTTGCGCGAGACATAAGACCTGCAGCCCTTACACGCATCTATACCACGTGTCGCTCCTGTGTCACGGGACAGCCGAATTGATGTCGCGTTTTCTGTGCAGGAGATGAAGAGGTGCCAGTGACCTACGGGCGTTCTTCGTTGCCTGGTCTTGACGGTATTGCATATGCGGCGCTCCGCAATCTTCGGCGGAACGCACGACACGTGCTGCTAAGCCACTAAATCAAGTCCTGGGGGAACGGTTTGGTTCCGCGTGAATGGAACTCGGGGGCAGCCGCTTGATTCCACTTCTCAAAACTCGTAAATCGCCACTTCATTAGTCATCGTATCATCCGATCGCTGTGTCCAGTGTCATAGAAATGATAATGAAAATAATGGTGCTGACACGCCTGAAAAGGTGCCGCCTAGAATGCTACAACGTGAACCCAGATGGCATGGCTGGCTTCCGGTCGTGGGTGCTCATCCATAGTTAATGTAATCGATCTGATCCCGTTTGTGCAGCATCTAATGGCCGGAAGCCCCTCGCCACGGCTTTGTTCCTTGATATAAAAGGCCCCTGCGGCATGTGAGACATCATGCCATTAATGACGCTTTTACTGAGATAGGAATTGGTGACCGTACTTTTCAGTATGTGTGCATTTTCTTGGCTCACAGGCACTTCTTTGTGATGACCGAGGATGTTGCCACAACCGGCCATCAAAGAGATTTTGAAGTGCTGCAAGGCGGTGTATTGAGTCCGGCACTATTCGACCTAGTGGCCGTTGTTCTTGCTTGATGTTTGCACAAGGCATGTAAATATAGATCTATGCAGATAACATCAACAACTGAGCGTCTTCCGTGACAGGACTTTACGTAAAAACAAGGCTACAAAAGGCGTCTACGTTGGCATCATTGCACTTGTGAAAGCATAATTTGGAGCTGTCTTCAAAACAATGCTTCCTTGTGGCATTTACACGGAAAGCAATGAGGCCTTACATTGTAAACGTTAGGAGATAAGTAAACGAAAACGCGCGAAAGCACCGTTTCTTATGAGTAATTATCGGCCGCAACTTCCATGTAGCCAGCACGCTTCATGCCTAGTGAAGAGGTTAACTACAATAACATATCTCCTCCAATTTCCCGGCGGAAAGTCATAGGGCACATAAGTACAGTTAATTATGCAGCTTTATAATGCTTTGCTCCTGCGTTTTGCAGGTGCTGGGAAGCACCTGCAAAACAAACAATCATGCACGCCAGGGAATATAAGCTCGAGCCCTAAGGATGTTTCTCTGTTTTCCGAGGTGTTCGTATAGCGCAGCAACGATCGTCATAGCTGGAGATTACACTATATCAACGTATATTGCCACCGACGCTCTGTGGGGGCATATTCGATACTTCGCCCGGCTTCCGTCTGACCATCTTGTCTGTTTACCTGCAGAAAGGCCGCACGCAACTTTTAGTCATATTGTAGCTGCCAATTGTACGCTATCGTCTGCACACTACATGCCTGCAGCACGACCATCCTCGCTTTTAAGGTGCGGTAACCTAAAGTGAGAGGTATCACGAGGAAAACTAACATGTAGTCGGTAGCTCTGAGACAGGGCACATCTCTACCATTAGTTCAAGTGCACAATGGCGTCATACATATTTACACCAAAGGCTTAGTCACGCCTGCAAGTTCAGGTGTCATGGTGGTGATTCCAGCAAGATCTGTCAGAATACAGCCAAAACGTCACACGTAACATCGACAGCTGTTGACAGCTGTCATGCAGCAGTTCCTTTGGCTGTTTAGGAGCCACCTCATCCATGGTCAGTCTTTCGTGCCTGTAAGGCAGCCCTCATGAGTTTGCTCTCCACACTACGCCACAGATCACATGAGCAAGATCCCGGTAGCAGCATTACGGCTTTGTAAGAGTTCGCATGCAGCGATGTGCCATGCATTCGAAAGACCACGCGCATGCTTCGCGGTGGCGGCGCTAGAGGGCGCCGAGTGTTCTTGGGAAATAGAGACCCTTAATCTTAATTGGGAAAAGCTCGAAAAGGAAGTTTCGTTGCATTACACACCGCATACATAACTCCTCGCGACAGTGGCAGTACGTTGCGCCATATATTGATTAAATGCTAACAGAATGCCGTCGGCAGTCATCGTGAGATGGGTTCTACGCATTTTTTTTTTATTTACAATAATTTCTAGAACGTCTGCACGCCCCAACAAGCACGTAGAGTTCATGCCAATTTTTCCACTCTCCTCCAGGTGACTGGGAACGAAATATAACCCCTATTCATCTCGTATTCACTGTCACATTGCGGGAGTGAAAGCCTTATGCACCTCAAGAACTCTTAAGTTTGACCAGTGGCTGCCTGGACAAGCCGTTCCATCGCATACTACGCGAGGATATGCTACATACTTTTAAGATAACCCTAGAAATTCAAAGTGGTGTGTTCTTCAGGCATGTTCTACAAAAATGCGCGAGATATTTTCCATAACGTGCTTGAATGTTACTCTAATCTTACTTCGTCTTCTTTTCTATTAACCTAATGTTCTAAACTTGGCTACGGATGGCCATTCTTGCGCTCTATTTTACCGCACCACTTCTTGCACATTGAGCGAGACTTGACTAGGTCTAAACAAAGACGTTTCTGTATTCTGGTTGATGTAGGCAATCTATACAACAGCCGGTTCGGGTACAAAACTGCTTAGCGCACTGTGAGAAATTGATAACATGGGGTCTCTTTATGTACAGCCTGATATTCCCCCTCCCTTGTCTCCTGAAGTAGTCTCCTCTATGGAAATGTCATATCGAAGCAGAGAGTAATTGTTCTAGGCGATTTTAAAACATCCCAAATAACCTGGAACATGCTTAGGTGTTCTCATTAGAACCATTACATCAGAACAAGGGCAGCATGTTGTTGCTCTTTCTGGCCTTTAATCTTGTCAGCCGCATAACTTGATCGCCATTTGTTGTGACAGGCAGAGAGAGGTCTAACACGTCGTTTGGCCTGTGAAATGCTCAAAGTGCAGGGGTTTTGCATTCTCACATTTTCCTTGTATGTGTCGACAATTAGGATTTCTCACTCAAAATAACTGCCTCCCTCTGCGCTTTGGGGTTCACCTCATACGTCACCTGCCGCAGTAGCCCTGTGGCTATGGTGTTGCACTACTAAGTTTAAAGCCCTCCCAGTGGCGCGCATCATAATCATATAGTCGTTGTGGTAAATGAAGACCCTAGAAGCTTTTAAAGCTCGTCCGGCTTCGGCAGTATCAAAAGATTCCTCGCTTTGCTTTGGAGCGTGGTGACTACGTTAGTTTACACGATTTCTAGTCCACCATTGTATGGTCATCTGCTACTGGCAAATCCGATGTTGATAACAAGTAGATGACTTCACGCAGGTTGTTCTGAGTAGTATTGCGCAAATACCTACTCAAGCACAGGCCATTACGCTAAAAATGCCCATTGGTTCTTCAATAGACCTACTATGGCCTTATTGCATAAGCATCGTACTCTAAGAAAAGCAAGAAATCCTGCGCCTAAACCATGGAGGGAACAATTCCTCATTTTCCGGACTCTCTGCAAACGTTTCTATAAGCAGGTCCATGAGTCATATACTGTTGATGACGATGATGATTTATTGGCATCCCCTTTGAAACGGGCGCATTACAAATCGTCACCTAGTCGGCTTGAGTTAATCAGGTATACTATACTTGTTTTTCGTTCTAGAATTTTCGTAAACATCTCCTTAATATTTCTTCCAGCTTCCTCAAAGCCTCTCTACATACCTTCTGCCGCTACCTATTCCTGCAAACGGACCCGCTTGTATCAACATCTTCCCTGCTTTTTTGCCACCAATACTTTAGACGTCTTTTGCTTGTCGCGACTACTGACCGGTTGATGCTTCCGTCCACTTTATATCCAAGCGCTTCAGGAAGTTGTGCCTTACCTGCGGGTCTCACTGGGTAAATTCCTTCGCATTCCGTTAGGATGTGCTGGGTGGTTTCCGGATTTTTCGCTGCAGCAGAGATATGCCCCATGTTCTTGCGAATATTTGCTCAGGAATGTTTTGTCCATAGGCAATCAGCTCAAACGTCAGATGCCAAGGCACTGCCCTTTGTGTTATTATACAGATTTTCCTTTCTAATTTCTTTATTCCCATACTTGTACATCTCAATGGAATTTGTTGTTTCCATTCTGTGCATCGAATCAACTGTCTCTGTTTCTCTCATTTTATTTTTGAATAATCCTGGTTGTCTATCCACACTTTCAGTTACCATATACTTGGTCGCCAACATTCTTGACCTCTTCCTCCATTCTGTGTCCCGAACGGCGCGCGTATTGGTTAGAGGAGCGCCTCTAACCGGCCGGCGGACTTTTTGAGGTATAACTGCAATCGCTCAGTAAACGCAGAGAGGGCTTTCTCCTGTAAGACTCTAGTGAAGTAGAACTTCAGGCTGTTACTGATTTTATTGTGGCCCATTTCACAGTTTAATCCAAATATTGAAGCTTCAACGTCGGTATCAGTCAGCACTCAGCATCAGCCTTCTAGTAATATATTATTAGATGAACAGATGATCAGCAAGTGCCTTAGGAGTTTGAAGCGATCCGTATGCTGTGGCCCAGATGGAATCTTCTGCCCCCCCCCCCTCATGTCATTCTAACATATTTCCTCAGTATACAAGCCTTGATATTGAAATTAATATTTAATAACTATTTCATTGCGTACACTTTATGTCATATGTCAGAAACTGGTCGTGCTTTTTTGCTATTTAGGTCTGGCTGTGAAACTAATACCTCATATAATCGCCAGATTTCTTCTCTGTAGCACAGCTCACAATCTTGAGCTTGATGTGGAACATCTATATATTGTATATTAGTTCGAAGAGTTCCTTTAATCTGAATCAGCACGGCTTTCTCTCTTGTCGGTAAACTATGATAAATCTCGCGACTTTTATGACACAACTCTCCACAGCGGTACTTTTGAGGGGCCATATTGAAACTAATAGTGTCACCTAAGTGACGCTTACGAAGTAGAGAGCCACTCAATGGCTATGGTTAACCTTATTAGAACTTTGGTTCTGACCCTTTGCTGTCAATTTTTTTCCTCACGGCAATCTTAAAAGATCATGTTCCGTTAATGTCGACTGCCAAATGTCAAGCGTTGGTGTCCCTCGAGGGTCAGTATTAGAACAATGGTTGATTTCAGTTTTTGTTAATTACGTCTCTTCCAGTATTCAGAATTCATGTTTTCTTCTATACGCCAATGACATCAAGATATTTGGCGATATTCACAGTCGATGACCGTCGTATTCTGTAATTCGAGCTCTTTTCGTTTTCCTGATTATTTAAAGAGAATCTCACCTTGGGGGGAATCCTGCTGAGACTAAAGTTATGGTTCTCACTTGCAAAAAAGCGAGTATCCTGTTTTATAATTCCGTGGATTCTGCACTGTTGTATCAGATGTTAAAGACCAATTACCTTGGTTCTTTCATTCAACTTCACGCTTTTCTGACCGCATTCAACGCGTTGGTATGCAAAGTCTGCGCTCTTATGTTTGCGGAAGAGCAGCAGGATTGAACTCGCCAACACATTTCTTCAGCCAATACAAAGCCATCGGTCTTCCTCAAGTTGAACATACGACGTAGGTCTGGAATGGCGCTTCTAAATTCAACAATGACATCACATAACGGGTCCAAAGAAAATTCCTAAGCACACAGCACCATCGCTTTACTAGAACTTGCACTGCATATGTCCACGAATTGCCCATTCGCCTATCTATTCAGCTTCACTGCAGTGCGCCAGCGTAACTCATACACAGCATTTTTAACTCTTGATATTGCCAGAAGGCAACCAGAATTTCAACAACTTCCAGTTCGCAACATTGAGAGGCTACGCTGTTTTATTAACATGCGTTTTACGATACTTAGTCGTAACGTCCTTTGCGGCGTTATAGCAGAGTTGCGGCGTTATAGCAGAGCTGGTCATAGAGGCTGGTTATACGGTGGTAAAAAACACTTTCGTCTGCGGACATTCATAGTGGGAGTGCTGAGTTAATGGGAGGGTCGTTAATGTATCTTAAAGATCGTAGCGGTCAAAGAAAGCTACTTCGCGGCACACCGGAAGTCACACAGCGAAGGGACGAAGAAAGATTGTTAACGACTGTAAGCTGTCAGCGATTGGAAAGAAAGTTCCTGAGCCAAGTTAGTGTCAATGAATCTAATCTTAGTGCGGTTAACTTAGAAATCAGATGGCGATTTGCTGCGCGATCAAACGCCTTGCGAAAGTCCCAGAAGATGCTATCCATCTGCACGTTATGATCCATATCAAAATGCAGGTCCGTTGTGAATTCTAAAAGCTGTGTCTCACAGGACAAATCCTTCCGGAACCCGTGCAGGTTAGTGAAAAAATATAATTCCAGATTATTGTATATGTGATAGGCAATTATATGCTCGAACATTTTACAACAAAAACAGGTTATTGAGATTGGTCGGGAGTTATCCGGTGAATGTCTGTCACCGTTCTTGAGTGTGGGAACTACTTTCGCAGTCTTCCAAGCTGACAGCAGCTCTACTGAAGTTAGTGACCGTCTGAGGATGGGATATAATATTTTACTAGAAGTCATAACAGTGTTCATTAATATTCCGGAATTAATTTCATCGATGCCAAAAGAATTAGATTACTGAAGATTGCTTGCAAAGGATACAACGCCGTCGATAGTAATGCCGATGGGGGTCATGCACTGATAGTCCAGATTGGCAACATCAGGTAGGGTGGAGTGAGTGATCTTTTGTACTAAAGATAGATAAAAAATATCTGTTCAAGAATGAGGACACTCATTGTCTGGAAGGGTCCCATGCTTACTATAACGTAAAGAAATTTGATTAGTGTAGCGGTTCACAGAAATGATTTGAAAAAACATTAAGTGTTGCATTCGAGCACAAATGGAAGGCAATGTGAAAACCATTTACCTTTAGCAGCTCATAAAGCGGAGGTGTACCTTTTAACGCGAAAGCGTTAAGAGCCCCATGTCGGCGTTCGGCGTACAGCCAGACGCCCTTTCGGCAAAAAGATTTTCGAACCACCCCTACCGAGGCCCTCCATTGGCGCAAGAAAGTTACTGAAGTAATTGAATTTTTCAAGCTAAAATACATAGAAAAATCGTTAAGTATGACTTACACACAACATGCAGACATGATAGCGTCGAACTGTAATTGACTATAAGAGAAAACATAATTCTGTTATGAGAAAAATCAAACAAACCACTTTTCCATCGTTTCTACCACGGCGTCCGCCATTTGCGCGCGCACGCGCGCGAGTATCTGGGGGGCCACGGAGCGGCGCACCCGGTTCCTTGAAACAACACCATCCAGTTGACACTCGCCTGCGAGGCATCGCACCCCACTTAAGAGGGCACGTTTCTACCAGAAAGCCCGCCTTTGTGCATAGCGTTCGCAGCCAGCATTTCCCGGTAGACATTAAGGTTACATACGCTCCAGTTGTCGGGAAGCGTGAGAGGCAGTTAGGGATCTTTGAATGCTATCACGTTGAATGCTATCACATGGCTGAATCGGCCTTGCACTCCGCCGGAGCTTTAACTTCTAGTGGCGTCGCCCTTGCTTTAAGAAGTTCGACTTCGCTCTTAGCGGCTGCTAGCTGGTCTTTAGTATACGTTTTAGTTCAGCATGCAGCAGAGCATGGCCTTATTCAAGACTGGTTACTTTTACTAGGGAAGCAGCCTCCTCCTTTTGGGGGCTTTTGAGTTCAGCAACAAGTGCTGCATGCCCTTCTTCTATCTTGCAATTATGTCTACAACGCTAGCAAAAGCGTCCACCTCAGCCTTCGTCATTGGACCAGGGTTGGGCTCAACATCGTTAGCACATATGTCTGAAGATCAGCTTCCTTATTTCTTTTGCTATTTTGTCTTTTGTTACGTTGCCTGCTATTCCGGTATACAACGAAGTTTGTTTGTAAGCGCATGCCAAGTTTTTTGTTTTCCAGTGTGAACCACATCACTCTGCCGGGCCTAGTCGCACTAGTCTCTGCAGACTTCGACAGGCCCGCCTCCTTGTAGACCTTCTTATGGTATGCAAATGAGAATTGTGATAGTTATTATTGAGGATAAAATTTCGCGTGCTAGAGACGTTTTGAAATAGAGTGCCCTCTACTTCTCGGCTCATTATAGTGTGACAATTCAGTGCTCTTGCAAAAACAGGCACGCATATACTGGCGAGTACCGGCATTCAACAAATTAATAACATTTTCACTCTCTCCTCCTAATTCTCATTCTAGTAATTGTGTTGATTGTGTACCAGTTTAACTCACTGATGTTTCACCACATACTTTCAAAAATGGAACGAACGGTGACGTCACTTTAGTCTTGCTCTAACGACACATTTCTTTCTAGCAGCTCAAAATGTTCCTTCTTACCTACATATACGCATTATAAGTTATTTACTACTTCACTCACGCCCACCAAATTCACCCACGTGTTGCATATTGTTTTGTTTGCGTTCCTTTATTTTTTTATGTTACGGACGTGTGCTTTTCCTTTTCCTCTTGCGGCACAACTACTGTACGCATTGAGCTATTGGTGATTTCCTTCACCTTTAATTAAATTATTGTAACGTTGCTTTCGGTCTTTCTTAGTTTCGCGATTTTACCATTTCGGTGAAATTGGCAAATAGTAAATTTAGCATTTTACCTATTCGCTGGTAATATTGGATTCTGTATTCTATATCGGTCCTTTAGGTGGCCACCTTCGAGCTTGCTGAACAATTTAATACGTTTCTCAGAGATGTTGTGTCAGGTCCGCAAAGGTCAGGTAGGTCGAAACATGCCATAAATAACAACGCTTCTAGCATGTATATCGAACCAACTAATGAGGCCGAAATATGTGCCACCTTTAACTCATTTAAAACAGCAAAGCACGTGATACTGATTGTATAGAGATAGCTACAGTTAAACACGTGGTTGAAATAATAGCCCCAATATTGACTTATTTATATAACTTCTCAATATCTTCAGGTTGCTTTCCAAAACTGATGCAAGTAGCTAAAGTCAGTATACTTTTTTAAAAGTGGTGACAGAAATGACATGACTAACTATAGACCAATTTTGATTTTACCCATTTTTTCCAAAGGCTTGGAAAAGATAATTTATAAACGACTAATGAAGTTTTGCATGAAATTTACCTTGATTACTTCATCGCAGTATGACTTCCTACCTAACAGGTCCACAGAAACAGCTCTTCTAAAGCAAAAAGAATTCATTCTTGAGTCCATTGAAAACAAAGAATTGTGCATCTGTGTATTTGGAGACTTCTAGAATGCGTCCGATCGGATCAACCGTGAAATACTTTTGGAAAAACTGGAATTATATGGTATTCGTGGAATCACAGCGCTCCTCCTAAAATCTTACCTACAATATCGATGCCAGTGCATGGCGATATGAAATCACGTGTCTACTTACCTGAATATCACCACAGGAGTCCCTCAGGGAAGTATCCTGGGCCCATTATTATTTTTGCGCTATATTAATGATATAACAACTATTAGCAACGACCCAAGTTACATTGTATGCAGATGACACAAGCCTCCTATTTAAAAGCAGCGACATGCAGCACTTGATCTTGGTTATTAACGAAACTATGGAAAAGCTGAGTACATGGAGCGCTGCAAATGGCGTGTTAATAAATTCCAAAAAAAAAAGAAAGCAGTGTTGTTCCATGCGTGTCAAAGTTCGCTTATTGTAAAACCAGTGATAAAGTTCGACAACTTCAACATTGAAATAGTTGATACTGTAAAAACGCTAGGAATACTTTTCAATAAAAACATGAGGTGGGATCCTCACGTTAGCTCAGTTATTTCTCGCCTAAATAGGTGTGTTGGTGTTCTAGCAAAATTTCGCTCATACCTTCCCGCATCCGTAAAATTGTTAATTTACAACACACTCTTCTTATCACATCTTAACTATTGTTTGCTAGTTTGGAGAAATACCACATCGTCTAACACTAGCAAACTGCATGTGCTACAAAAGGAGGCCTTACGTCATATCGCTAGTGCTGATTACTATGCACACACTGCTGAACTGTTTAGTCAGTTTAAAATTGTTCCCGTGCCCAAGCTTTACGAGTATTTTCTATGCATAAGATACAAAAAATCTGTATATAGCTGCGAGCATGCACTTCTTAGCATATCGCTGTAAACGAACACCATCGACTAGGGTTGAGGATTGGGTGAGTTGGTATTGCATTCTAGAACTGGTATAGCGCAACATACAAAGGAAGAAACAAGCCGAGCCGGCCAGATAAAGGCATATAAAGGCCCGCTCGGCTTGTTTCTTCCATTGCATGTTGCGGTGTACCAGTTCTAGAACACCATTGTATATCCATTCCGCAGTAAAAAATATTGGCACGTGCCATTTTGTCGTACTGAGCATGGGCGGCAAATGTTACGTCATGCACTTGCCGTTCTGTTGAACAGACTAAATTTCCAAGACATTCATGTGGAAATGTGCAGCATACGTAACATACGACAGTTTTTCATTCCGTGATGTCAGTAATCTTTTTCCACTGCTGTTAGTATTTTTATGTATTTATAATTACTGTCAAGCTCTTCGTATTATATTACATTGTACAACACTAGAGGTTGACCTGCAATCATAAACAGTTAAAATGCCTGGTTAATGTATATTTAGCCCTTTTGTATGGCTTGTATGGGGCTCGGGCGCTTCTCAAGTGAATTGATTTTCACTTTTTGCCCGAGCATTCCCGCATTGTCATGATGCAAATAAACCTCAACTTCAACTTCAACCTGACCGCTCAGGTGTCCACCGAAGGATGACACAGCTACGATGCCCGTAGCTATTCGATTACTTTCTTCCTTGGATTTATTTTCAGTGTAGTAAGATAAACGTACCTATTTCTTTCTCTCTTCTGGTTAGAGAGGTTGGCGCAGGTTGTGCATGATATTCAGGCTTTGCGCAATGCCAAGAGAATCGCTATCGTACCTGTCTGTTGTATAAATAAAACAACGTTAAAGTGCAAATTATTGGGTTAGTCTTCTGTGCAATAACTAAGACACATGCTCTTTTTACGCTTCCTGGGACAACGTTTTGACCTTAGCATTGGATTTTCGGACAAATTCCTAGCCTGATAAAATAATGAAACAACCGTTATATACATTGCAATGTAAGAATCAATATTTGCAATACTGACGGGGGAAAACAGAGGTTCAGAAATAAATCTCCGTTTTTTCCCGTGTTTTCGCAATGTACCCGCATATGCAAGAATAAGGCGTTCGAGATACGTTATTTTTAGTGAAAAAACACGAGGAGATATAACACTGACCTGTCGATGCTCATCGCAGCCATCGTGAATGCTGAGCAGGCAACCGTGAGGCTCGCCACGAAGTTGCTGAAGATGCAGTATGGCTCACCGAAGGCCCAGTGACTTTCTAGCATATAGACGAGGTTGAACGCAGCGTTCAGCGTTGACGTGAGGAGGTCGGCCACAGACAGATTCACCAGGAAGTAGTTGGTAACTGTGCGCATGCGCTGGTGTGCCAGCACGATCCAGATCACGGTGGCGTTTCCGAGTGCTGCCACGAGCACCATGACTCCGAAGAACAGTGCGTACAGCAACTGTATCCAGACGGCGAGCACAAACTGCCGATCCGAGTTCACGTTTACAACCGCCGTGCCGGCCGCCTTCGATGTGGAAACGCTCGCCGTTGTGGTGTTGTTGAAGCCATCCAAGAGGTCGATGTACAGACGACGGCCACCGCCGGTGAAGCCGGACAGAGGATAACTCGCGTTCCCTTCACTGCTGGTCCGGTTTCGTAGGTAATTGAGCACTTCTGAGGCCAAGTACAGGTCTTCGGGATCTGGCATTGTGCAATTCGAGTGTCAACTGTGGGTGTTATTTGATGGCTTCAGTCACTGCCGCCGACAGATGTAGCGCGTTCTCACTTTTCTCGGACCTAGTGGCGGCACCTGAAATGAATAAAAGGATTTCTATTGTAAAACCACTAACATTTTACTCGAAACCCCAGCCTTTTACTGGTCATTGTAGTAACCAACTCTGTCATTTCGTTTGTTACTTATAGACAGAAAGAGGGCGGGGGGCATAGTGTCAAGAAGGACTTCATGCCTCTTGATTACGTAAGTAACAACCATAAGTAAGTGCTACTTATAAGTTTTATATGGGAATTCGGGCATCAGAGCTGGAAGCCAAGAAGCCCAATTTTGTGTATCAGTATGCTGCGTTACAACTTTTCACGTATGCATTACATGTACGCAGTAGCTCGTGCTACTTGAGTGAGTGACAAACTTGTATGCGTTGCAGCTATGGATTTGTTGCATGGATTGTTTGAAGCCTGTATTGGAACAAAATGAATTGGATTCAATAGACGCAGGTGATCCTTAAGTTTTCCATGCCTTGGCTTTGTCGATGAAGTTCAACATACTGACCTCCGCGGTGGGAGCGCTTTCCAGACAACTTCAGTGTAATCAGTTTCCATCTATACTGACGAGGCATAAATCTAAAACCAGCTTGAACAAACAAGGCTACCTGCTGTGTGCAGAAACCTCTCTCTACTTTTATTTGTATTTTCTGTTATACATAGGCAATTATGATTACTCGTTTTGTACATATGGTCCAGGAACCATCCCTGATTTGTCAGAGGCCCGCTATGCGATGCTTGTTTTCTTGATTTGCTTCTTGTGAGATCAGGCACATATGAACGTGTTACAGCGTCCTTTTTGTAGGAGGGTTTCGCCTAAGAGGACCTTAAAAGAAACAGAGCCATTGTAGGGCACTCCGAACAGGCCTTATTTTCTACCGTAACTCTCTGAACCACACTGAGACGTAAATAAAATTTTAAAAACGAACTGCAGAATGCACGTGGCAAGCCAGCAATTTGTTTCTGAGTTTAGCTTCAATAAGCAGGTACCCCTTTGAGGAGATGACACAAGTGCTTGCATTGAAGTAAATATTTGGTGTAAAATACAAATTGCAAAGCCCTCAAGATAACTGCGTATCGCCAATAAGAAAAGAACAGAGGAACAGAAACTGAAAAGAAATATGTTACAAAAACGCCTAGTAATGGTCATCCAACGCTCATCTATTTGGGCGCGGTACTGGTGCTTTTGCGACACACATAACTTGGCTTTCTTAGTACAATTCTTTCTTGGAAGCAAATGATGCGCTGTAACATGGGCTAATTTTTATTATTAGCATACAACCCCTCAAGTGTGATTTCGTAAGTACGCTGTCCAACAAAACGCATCAGTTCTTCGACGCATCTCCCGAGAAATGATGTCACAATGTAACATGTAACAATGTCCAGCACCATTTACATGCTCGCCTAACTGGGCGGAACCGCCCCAGCTTGGCCGTAAGTACGGTACAGTAAGCAATAAATATATTGAGTGCCCCAAAATAAATGACACTCGGCTAGACCAAGGCAAATTCTATCCAAATCTAGCTGCGGCTTTAAAGTGCTAGAGACGTTATCTCTTTGTCTACATCTTCGTTTTTAATGCGTGTTGAGTGAGTAAAGAACTCGGAAACAAAAATGTTCCGTATGAACTCGATAAGTTGTACACAATTTTAATAATTACTCCCGTGTTCTTCTCAACTATGCAACAAGTTCGTTTCTTCATATTCTCACTACGATGTCAGAAAATTTATGTAAGTACTAATTTATTTTGTAGTTGTTACTGTTGTTACTGCGTACGTAACTGATTTTGGTAGATTACACAAGGACATCTGTGTTGCAAGTGTGTATTGCCACTTGTCCTGCTAACATGTGCCAATTTAAGGAATAACAAACGTTCACGTAAGTTACACAGAGGAGCTGGAAGGGTTCACAACATTGAAGAATCTGCTCTGGTGCTGCTGATTCTTGTATGAAATGGTGTAACAGCTAACAGTGCTCATTCCAAGCGCAAACTCATGCACAAGAATAGTGTTGTTCACATCATGAAGCAATAATTAATTGAACACAATTCAACTTTAGTCCCAGGAACTACGGCACAGCGTATCAAGAAGCCATAAAGATATGGGGAAGCTTCAATCGTCAGATGGTTGACGCTCTCCTCAAGAAAACACATCTGCCTGTTGAGCGGCTCAAGCTGCATGGAAGCTGTTGGACATTAAAAGTCATCTTTGGGAAAAACTTTCTTCTTTGATTGCATTCTCATAGCATAATCGCTTCCCCGTTACTGCTACCGCGACCATACTGGCTAGTGGCCCGGGAACTTCAGTTGTGTTAGCTTGGCTCCGCCGCGCATGTACCTGACGTAGCCAAGCTAGTTCGTGCAAACGTGTCACACAGCCGGCGCAGTAGTGATAGCCGTTTTGTCAGTACTCAATAACTGACTCTCAGAGAAAATGCCCCCCTCCCCTGCCCCTTCCCCCCAGAAAGAAAGTATAGAACAGCTGTAAAAAAATATTCGGGACGCAAAAAGGCTCGTATTGCGAAATGCCTGGGTGATTAAATCACCATCTACTCGAGGAAGCTGTGTCGACTAAATGCCCTTGGACAGTGGAGACACTTCACTCTGCATACGTTGCATACGTTTCTTCACTCCGCATAAATGCTTTACTGCATTCATAACCAATTGTACAGCAAATTGGCGGGCGTCAAAAGCACCTTTTTTATCTAGCGCGTCAAATGAACGGACTGGAGCGCAGAGATCCTGCTGGCACACATCGTCATGAATTACAGCCTTCACTGGGTGTATGAATCACACTTAAGAAAAGACTGAAGTGTTCCTTGAATAACTACTTCCTCCGTATTCTTGTTGCTAGAGCTTTCTACTGCCCATCTGCTTACATATGTACCATACCAAGTGACAGGCACGCATACATATTTGTTTCTCTGCATGCTGACATGCTGCAGTGTGCAAAGGACTTAACGGTTATTTTGTTGTGACAAAATACATTAAAGCGACACTTGCAACGATTTCTATTATTCAAGCCACTGCCCATTCGCTATCTCTGTGTAGAGTGTGCTTGAACCTCTAGAATGTTCTGAGTGGAAGAAGAAGAAACGAGAACGCCGGTAAATATCTGCTTCTCTTGCTTTTCTATATGATTACGGTTGAAAATTTGCTTCAATCTTGACGATGGTGGCACCACTCGACGCCTAAAGAAGCAAGATTACGCCGATACCAAGTTTTCAATAGTGGGTGGACATTCTCCCGATTGTTCGAGAACTTTTCTGTGCGACCACTCCCCGGCAGAGGCTCGATGGCGAGCTCGGTGCGGCTCCGCACGCTCATGCCACGATGGTTGCGGCTATGCAAATCACCATTGATGGCGAGGATATCTCTCCTGTAGAAGTTGGTGAAAGCGCTCGGTAGACCATGGCACTATACAAGCGAAAACCCATCATCAAGTACCCGCTCGAGTAGGGCGGCCGAGTCACCGCCACGCGGCGGGAATAAAAGCCAGGCTCCGGCGAGTGTTAAGACACGGCTGACCACTGCTTCGAGATTGCCTCGACTACCGCAAGAGCATTTTCGTATCACAATCCGTCCTCGCGGAGGACTGGAAAATCAAGAAGATGGGCCACCTCAGAGTTGCGCAGGCCCTTACTACCGCCGCTAGACTTACGTAGGTGGAAACGGCGGAGGTTATCATATTTCCGAACATGGTGAAAAACATATTAGTGGCAAGCAAACCATGAAAGCGCAACAGCACGGCTTACGCCGATGTGAAAGCGATACTTATTGGACAAGCAAGTTACGAAGTTAGCGCAAATTTCGGAGCCCCCGCAAAGACATAAAAGGGCGTGATTCGCGACATTAATCCAACCATCGAGCGAGAGGTACTCAAACGTCTCATCATTCAACCCAAGAATCCAAACGCCGTCGAGGTGAGAATAATCAAGAACACAAGCACGATAGTCATCCCGTTTGATGGACTACAGTCCCGGACTACGTAAAATGCGGTCCCAGTTTGGTCAAATTCTCACTCTATCGCAGACAAACTGACGTTTGCTATGTATGTGGAAGGCTTGGTCACAGAGCTGACGTTTGCCCAACCCCTTAAAATGCTATCTGCCGTGGCTGTGGTGCGAGCAACCCCGACAATAAGCACGAATGTACACTGTAGTGCACCCTCCGCGGAGGCACTCATCCCACGGCCGACAGAACCTGCAAGGAAAGGTTTCAAATTCTATTTGTAGCTAGTAGCCTGCTCTCTCAAGCCTGCGCTCAGCAGCTCGCACAGATCGAGGAGCCGATCCCGAGACCCCGGCAGTGAGGACTACGGCAATCAGGACCGTGTTTCTTTTATGGGTCGCTCGACGGAACGCTCGTCTTCCAGAGGCCGCAAGGCCCCCAGGACCCGCTCTCGCTCCAGGGGCCACTCTTGTTCCAGAGAACCAGGAGTTCAGATCCAGGAGCTTGCTGATCGTGGTACCACATGGGCTGACCGGGTCAAGGGATCACAGAAAAAGTTAACGGGGGGGGGGGGGGGGGGGAGCGGGGTCAGTCGCCAGACCACAATAGGATAGCACAGTTGGAAAGAGAACACGCTTCGTTAAAATACGCAGTGGAGCAGCTCACAGCAGAAATTGCAGAACTTAAAAAGGCGAACAAGCGAGAGACAGTTCAACCCACTCAGGCCCCTGCGGCAGAAACTCCCGTTGAGACCCCAGTGGCGGAACCCACTGCCATTGGTTTACCCAAAAAGAGGGCGTTGGCGGTTTATGCCTCCGACAAGAGCGCCAGTGTTCGTAAATTGAAAAAAAAACGATATATAAAATTGACGAATCCTTCGGAAAAGTTCAAATTGTAATTGACAAACTCGCGGAAGCGGTCAAAGCACTAGGGTTCAGATGCGGTACTCTGGAGCGCCACGTTTCTGCAAGGGCTCCAATTACGTCGTTGGACAAACTGAATAATACCGACACTGAAAGGTCGGCAGCGGCTGCACTCCGCAGTATATTATAATACACGCTAACTACTATTCCCACCAAGGCGGCACATCACAGGGTAATTAATGTCTGGCAGAGTAACTGCAGGGTACTCCATCTTAAAAGGAATGTCCTCCAACAGTTTACTCGCACTCACCCCTGAAAGTCACATGTCATCATATTACAAGAAACGTACACGGATACGGTCACCCTACCGGGCTATAAATCCCATACCCAATATGGTGATGGGAAGAGGAGCATCAGCACATTAGTCACCAACAAATGTACGTTCATAGCCCACGATCTCAATCTTGAATCCAATAAGGTTGAACAGTCGCTCGTTGAAACCATCCCCAGCGGACAGTTCAAGACCAGTATATTTGTACTTAACATATACAGTACACCCAAAGACCTCAGGAAAAGATTCGCGGCAGTTATAAACAGGGCTACTAGCAAAGCATTTAACAGGGTTTCTAGCAAGGCCAAGACGTTTCCAGTCTCGCTTGTCGGAGACTTTAACGCTTCACATCAAGCATGGGGCTACCAACACGCTAACCACAAGGGCGTTCACCTATGGCAAACTAGTCAATAATAACGTCACGCTTATAACAGATCCGGCTTTTCCGACCAGGATCGGCAACTGCTGCTCTAGGGATACCACGCCTGACCTCTTTTTCATACGGAATATAGAGTCGGCCTCTTGGTCCAGCCTCCATGTGGACCTTGGCAGCGATCACTATATCCTGGCCACCTCGGTCAACGTGAGAAGCGGGGACCTCAAAGAGTTCACTATTACAGATTGGGATTACTTTCGCAAGATTAGGGAAGAGCGAGCGCAAACACATGACTCAGCACTTAGGCTAGAGCAGTGTCCTGAACAGTTAAAAGAAGATATCAGTGCGGCGACAAAGAAAGTCTCGACTAAACTGGAGGTGGACAGGATGGATAGCCGCCTCGCTCATCTAGAAGCTAAAACGTCACTGTTGAACAGATGGAAAGGGCAGACACTCAACCGAAGGCTCCGAAAAGAGATCGAGGAGCTCAACAAAACTATAGAAAACTGCCAAACCCTGAGCAGACAACAGTGGGATGAGGTCGGCAATTTCGTGGATGGCCAGATGAGAGTTGGAGCTAAATGGAACCTACTCAAGCTTCTGCTCCATGATACTAATACCAAGTCAAACCAAAAACAAGATATAGCGAAGGTTCTACACGAGGAATCACAATCAGAGACAGTAAAGACCGTACTCGAAAGACTAATTCGCAAGTATCTGCCACTGGGCAACTCGAGTGACGAAGGCTATTCGCCCTACAAAGGCTCATCTTGCCCCGAGCTAAATAGCTTCTTCAAAACATGCGAATTAAGCGAAGCCCTCCAGAATCTAAATGGCAGGCCGGCGCCTGGTCCTGGTGGCATCTCCAACCGGGCCCTCAAAAACCTGGACGACGACTCCATAAAATGGTTCACAGAGAAGATCAATGGAATATGGCAACGAGCGGTTGTCCCGGAGTCCTGGAAACTGGCCTCGGTCATTCTCATTCCAAAGCCTGGAAGACCCCCAAGTCTCTCAAACCTCAGACCCATTTCCCTACGTCCTGCGTGGGGAAGGTGGCGGAATATGTCATACACAATCGCATTTCCAAGCACATCGAGAAACAGGGATTGTTTCCGTACAACGTGATCGACTTTAGTCCGGCGCTATCAACACAGGACGTGATGAACCTCATCAAGTGTCAAATCATTGACAACACCACAAGTGATATAACAGGCATCTTACGCCAAGTCTAGAGAAGGCCTTTGACAATGCATCCCGTGCTTACATTCTGAACTCCATCTCGGAGCTCAATTTGGGAGACGCCTTCCACAGGTACATAAGCTCGTTCCTCACCGATCGCGAGGCCACGCTCAATATCAGTGACCTCAAATCCGACAATTTCAGTTTGAGCCCCAGAGGCACGCCACGAGGAGCGGCAGTCTCACCACTGCTTTTTAACGTTGCCATGAAGAAACTATCGCAAAGGCTCTCCGACATAGAAGGGATCAATCATGCGCTCTACGCTGATGACATCACAATCTGGTGCACCGTAAGAAGCGAAGGAGATGTTGAATTAGGCTTACAGGAGGCTGTAGAGCAAACAGAGATGTACCTGGAAAATACGGGGCTTAGATGCTCCCTGAGCAAGTCTGAGCTCCTCCTCTACAGGCCAGTCAGGAGAGGTCCCAAACCTAGAGGCTGGAAACCGTTGTCTGAAATAGACATCAAACTCTACACTAGAAGCGGCTGTAACGTCCCCAGGGTAGACACCATTCGGGTCCTGCGTGTGGTCATCGAATCCAATGGCAGTAACAATACGACGCTTAACAAGCTCACAGCCAAGACTGACAGCATGATCCGACTCATCAACAGAGTCTCGAATACGTGTGGAGGCCTTCAGGAAGACAACCTCATCAGGTTGTTCCACGCCTTCCTCATGAATCATATAGTTTATGTGGCTGCCATGCACAATGGTTATAACTCCGAGAAGAAAAATTAAACACGCTCATTACAAAAAGTATCAAAAACGTACTAGGCATTCCGTTAAAGGTGAGCACGCACCTCCTTATGCAACTAGGAGTGCACAACACATTGGACGAGATAATCGACACCCAGGAGTCAGCCCAAATGGCCCGTTTATCTTGTACGCCGTCTGAAAAGAAGATCCTGGCGGTTCTTTGGATCAACTCTATCCTCATGAAAGAGCTGAAATATCAAATATCAGAAGTTCAAAGGAAGAACATACCAGTCGCCCCGTTTCCCCGTAATGTTCGTCCTCAACACAACCTAGGTAGACGCCGGGCAAGAGCCCTCGCCCTCCTCAAGCGTACCAAAGACAATCCCTACTCGGCATGCTTTGTCGACGCAGCCCAATATGGACAGTCGTATAACTTCGCTATTGTCGTCGTTGATCACAATAGACAGACAATGAATGTGGCTTCCCTGAAGTG
This sequence comes from Dermacentor andersoni, assembly GCF_023375885.2. NCBI lineage: Eukaryota > Metazoa > Arthropoda > Arachnida > Ixodida > Ixodidae > Dermacentor > Dermacentor andersoni. Next base: position 366,985,032 of record NC_092814.1, on the reverse strand, counting down.
CTCAACACTAACCAGAGCAGAGCAGGTCGCAGTTGCTGTAGCACTCCCAGATAACAGCTGATCACAAATCTTCGCTGATCCGAGGTCGGCCGTCAGGGCTTTCACTTCAGGTTCTATCGCTGAGGAGGCTCACACGATTCTCAAGAACAAGATAATCTCTCTGAGCACCATCACGTGATTTCCGGCGCACCTCGACCCTCAGCTTCATTCCTTTCCCAATCTCAATGACATCACCCACTCGCAAGCGCACGCAATAACCCACCGCGCGGGAGCAGGGTCTAGCTCAGACTCAGGAGTTCTCGAGATCCACGACACTCTCACTGCTTTCAACGAAATCATTAAGCCCTATCACCTGGGTACGAGGACTTATCCTGCCCCTCACAGCAAAATGGCTAGACCTCTGGCGTCCATTTTACGCATGCTTCAGACTAAGTCTTATCCAAACCTGGCCCTTTTCCATACGATCACTCCAGAGGCTTTTAGCTCTACTTGCCCCGACTGTGGGGCTGTTAGCAATCGCGCACACATGCTCTGGCGATGCCCCTCGTTACAGGGACCCAATCACATCACGGAAGAAGAATGGAGCTCTGCCATCCAGAGCCCAGAACCTTCACGGCAAACTTGGGCTGTCCGGAGAGCGCACGATGCTGCGGTTAGGCTCGGCCTACCATTTCCCACGTGAGCACGCACCGCAGCTCTGCCCGAGGGCAAAGCTTCTCAGGACCTTGCAAACAAAGTTCTTTGTCTGTCTCTCTAGAATGCTCTTTTGTTTTACAGTGCAGTGTACGTCCTTTCAACCACGCGATGCGATTATGAAACCATTCCATCCATTTATTCCCACCCTTTAATCAGGTTGGCTTTAACAGTGCGCAATGAAGAAGTCGTTAGATTTGATAATCTCAGATACATTAGAATCACTGTAAAACGGTAAAGCAACAAATATTTTTTTTCGAAATTGGAACAAAAATAAACCTTAAAGGGAAGCTGAAACACTTTTCGAAAAAAATGAGTTCTCTGCGGCATTCTACAGTTTTGAGTCCCCTGAACACGAATATCTAGTTCAAAAAGGGCGGAAACAAACGCAAGCGGCTGTTTTTCCAAGAAAACGCGCACCAGCGTCTCAGGGCATCGCGCGAACGCCGTTGTTGCCCGTGATTGGTCGGGGCCGCTGTGACGTCGTTGGCGGTAGTCGCCGGTCGGCGCCGCCGCATGTCTCCGTTTCAGAGCGTAGCACCATTCCTTTCTCTCTGGTAGCACGCGGTTCTGCTGTTCTGGCTTCATAGCTGAGTTGCAAGATGGAACGTTCTCGCTGTCTCCGACAGCTTGTATTGTCCCCGTACATGTTTGAACCCACAGCCGATACGGAAAACGATGGCGGCAACAAAGTCAACGACGATATTGAGTGTGCCAACAGCGAGAGCGATGTGTGCACCTTCTCGCGCGCTGGAAATCTTAGCTGGTACGCATGTATTTTTTTTTTCATGTAGCTGCACGTTGCAATGACGGGAGAAAAAATGCGCTAAAGTGTCACTGGGAACATGCTGCTGGAAGAATGCCGAAGCACTAACTTCTCATTAGATTTACACGGGTGCAATTCCGCGATGTCAAGCACCTTGCCGCTGCTTGTCTAAAGTCCCGTGGTTTTTTCAGCGTTGATACACGATCGCGAACATAAGTGCCGCGTTTCAAAGCGCGCACATGCAGTGCTGTGAGGTACAGTCATGGAAGTTGCTTATCATACACATCCAGAGATGACCAGAGGTATTATATGTGCAATATTCATACTATGGTTCGACGACTTTGCGAGTGTGGCTCGATCAAGAATCGGTATGCGTGCTCCATGCTAGTGTTGACATAAAGATATTAGGCAGTTTTAGCACCGCCGTGTGGTAAACACGATAACTGAACCGTACGTCGAATGTCACTAGGCAAGCCTACACTCCATTTGATACCTCAGGTGCATCGCTGTGGAAGCTACGCTCGAAGTCCGGTCACCAAAATTTATTACTGCGCGTTTCCGTCTATGCTTCGCAGCGTGCCAGCGGCGTTTGCTCGCGCGAGCATGCACGTGAAGCTGCCGCGACGGGCTGCAATTAAAAAATACCGAAAGGAAATTTTTTTTAAAAGAACATGTTAGCAGCCGTATAAGTACACGGATGGTTTCTATGGGTAAATTCTTTTTTTTTTTTTCATTCCGAACTGAGCTTATATATGGAAAGCTGTCTGAAAAATCGGGTCAAGAAACACCTAACTTTTTCTAAGTGCGAACGCAGCCACTGCAAGAAGTATCTCAAGCCTCCACAGCGTTGCACCTGATGTATGAAACGGAGTATAGCAACGCTAGCAACAACGCGTTTTCGCATTTGTCGTAAGGCTATCCGGCTACGCTAAAACTGTGTTACCAGACGTTAATGGCTGCAAATGTTCGTATTTCTCCAGTGCATCAATGTGGGCCTAATCACGCTTTCATTAAACTAGGTGCACCCGCATGTGCTGCGTATTGATGGAAGATGAAGAGAACTGCTTGTGCTGCCAGGAGGTGCAAGCGATTAGGAAAAAACAGAAGCGCACGCAGTGCGTAACAAGTTCAAGACAATTCAGGACTGTGTGCCTCAGCAGGGCAGTACTGGAAGTGGCACTTGCCCAGAAAGGAGTCGAACCGGCTGGACAAGGCAAGAAGTTTACACACAGGTGTGAAAATGATATGGCCAATGGAAAAAGAGTGATGCAAAAGCAATTTTTTTTTACAGGCAGTTGAGGTATGCAGCATACCGCCAGTTTGTCTGGCTAGTATGGAAAAAGTTGGGAAAGAAGAACCGTCGAATTCTGCCAAGCTGTGTACTTAAGTTGTTCGGGCTTCAGTCGCGCCGATTTAATTGGAATACCGATTGACCGCATCGTTGTCAAGCTCCGATGATAGTCACTGTCGCGGAAATGGTCCGAGCACAGCACAGTTGATTTCGTCGGCACGAACCTATCTCTCCTCACCGCACGTACCCACTGCGCTGCAAGCTTCTTTTCCTTCGGGAATTTGTGAAACACCACATCGTCTCGCCCGCCTGTGTTCGCGCAGCCGAATGCTGCACAGAACGAGGGCATGTTGGGCGCCCTTGGCTGTAGGCACTCACGCAGCACAGAAGGAAAGAACAGTTTACGAAAATCGCAAAACAAACGTGAGCGGCGGCGGCGGCGGCAGATCTCTCGTAGCGTCGTTCAGTAAAGCGCAGGACGGAAAGAGGCATGCCAGCACATGTCAGCACGCCGGTCCGCAGCTCGGTTGGCTCGGTCTCCGCCCATGACGTCACTCTCGCCGGTTCTCTCCTCTGTCAACGTCCTCACCCGGCGCTCCGGGAAGCGATGGGGGCGTGTCCGCGTGGGTGATTTAGAAAGCGATTTCCGCCCGTTATATTAACAAAACGAAAAAAAAAAATTCAGAACCGTAAATTATTAGGTCTTTTCTTCCCATTCCCAGCAATTCATAGAAATTGAAAACCGTTTCAGCTTCCCTTTAAGCAATGATATTCATTGTCGTCATCAAACATTCATCACCAGTTGAGAGTTATTTTATCATTTCGTGTTGTTCTTTTGGCTTCCGTGTCATAGCGCCGTTGTGTATTCATTAACTATTCTACTCATTCTCTTATAATAGTACGCGCAAAAGTACACCACGCTTTGTACATATAACTGTAACAACTGCATTCACGAGCCAAAAAGTAGCTGGCGCCGTATCTGTGCACCAACATATCCTTTTGTTATATATATATATATATATATATATATATATATATATATATATATATATATATATATATATATATATAGAGAGAGAGAGAGAGAGAGAGAGAGAGAGAGAAATCTAAAAATTCTGAAGCTTTCCGGCTGCTAAACGAATTCAAGTTGGTCAAAATTAGGCCTCATCGCTCCGCTGCGGACTCGTCCTTGGCTCTTGCCTGGGGCTCTGGAACGTGAAACTGTCAAGTGAAAACAAAACCATATGGTAAGGAACAACGTTGTAATATAAAGTCATGAACCACAACACTCATAACAGTTCAACGGGCTTTCGCTCACATAGCTGGCACATTTTTTCTTGATCCAGTGCGTACAGAAATATAGTCATAATACATATTCCGTAATCAAGTCACTACGGAAGCATTGTCATGTATATTTGCTTTTAAACTTGAATGTTTTCTGCGACTTCTACTGTTTGTGCTTGCATGTGGTCGGCCATTTTTCGTGTAGTAAACTGTTCGCAAACTAAGCTATGCTCGCAATAAGCAGCACAAAGCAGAAAAGTAGCCATGGCGAATCCACTGTATCAGCCGCTTGTCTTGCATATACAAGGGCAAATCAGAAATTTCCCCCTGCCTTATCTGTGCGTAGCTCCATGGCACGGCGCTGCTGTCAGTTGATGACGGCGGTTGTGCTTCCCCGGTGCACGAGCAACGAAGTGTGATTCATTTGCAGCAACGGACGAACACCCATCGAAATCTACAGGTAAATGCAGCCCACGTTTGGGGAGAGGTGTCTCGCTTTGAGAAAGATGAGGTGGTGTTCTTGTGAGTACACAAAAGGCCGTGAAGTATTCCATGATAATGAACGCTCGGGGAGGCCGCGTGCTTCGCTAACTGATGACGACAACTGGGAAAGTCTGGACCACCCACCATTCAGTTCGGGTCTTTCCCCTACTGATTTCCACGTTCTCGGTCCGCTGAAGAAATTCCAGGTAGTAAAGCAGTTCACGCGCAACCATAACTCGAAGACAGCATTCCGACGGTGGTTCCTCAAATTTGGTGCTGCAAGGGTACAAATGTTTGAACTATTGTGGGGACTTGGTGGAAAAAAAAAAGTGTAGGGTACGGGGGGGGGGGGGGGGAGGGGGGACAGCGGAATGCGTATATTTCTAAATACCAGTATGTGCCTTATATTCGTTAATAAAAAATATGCGGAATTATTTTATGATTCGCCCTCCTAAATGAGTGTCACGTCAACCCTGTCTTCGATTTCTAGGGGAATAATTGCAGTCGCTTGTATCTCATTACTATGCACGACATGCTGCGAAACCATTTTATCCCGCAGTTTCCTGTTGCGCTGTCCAAAGCTGTGCGTGTTTCTCGGGTGCTTTAGTTGCAAAACAGAGGCCACCTTGGCATTCATGTTGGTTAATCGGCTCTGGTTGATCCCTCTGTGCTGCTATTTAACAGATCATTGTCAGTTCGAGAGAAAGCCGTGCTTCAGACTCCTAATGACAGCGCTTGGCACATGCGGACCTGTTGGCAACCTCCTACAATTTCGGGAAAGCACATGTAGGAAGGAGGATCGAGCATCAAAAAATCTGGCAGAGACACTTAGACTGCTTACGTGTGGGACTGCGAAGAAAGCATTATAGTCGCTTTGGTGAAATCTGTTTTCTTTTTCTGCATGTTCCTTGTCCGCGCAAACTCTTGCCTGAGCTTTAACAGCTCCTTGGCGAAGCCAAATGAAAACGCGCGAAGCGTCTCAACGCGCTCGCTCGGCCGCGAGGAGTTCAGAACTCGAAGGACCACTCACAACATTAAAATAGACATTAATGCTATTTATTTTACACACTCAATTTATACACCCGTGACGTGGCGCCACCTCCAACTCATTGGCTGCACCGTCACGTGCCCAACGAAGCACGCACTAGGCCCCACGTATACTAAGCCAAATGGCCGCGACGTGACGCGCGTAATGGCGCACGCACCAGAAATGCCTTTAGTCAACCGAAACCGTGAAGGTCGCCGTGCCATCGGGGTTTGCGTGCTCATCTCGCACCCCGGAGGCCCGGGCTCGAATCCCACCCAGACCGAAATTTACCTAATACAGTCTAACCTCGATATAACGAAGATGTAGTGAAAGACTTTGTTAAATCGAGAATTTCGTTAATTTGAAGTTTGAAAGTTTCCGCACTGAAAACAACTTCACAAATTCCTAGAGCATTCCTGATGGATAAGATCTTGTTAGTAGGCCTTATAAACATATCGCAAGAAGGTCGGGTCATAATAGCGCGGTTATGAGTGCCAGCACGTGCGGTGCAGATCGCACCCAGAGCAATGCGTCGACGTGGCTCACGGCATCGAAAATTTGCGTGTGCTGCGCCGCGCTGCGCTGTAAATCTTGGATGCCATAGCTGACCGCAATTAGTGCCCGCAACTGGCGCCCACAAATTATAAACAGGAGTGTAAAAAGATACAAATATTGTTTCAAGCCAAAAAAAAAAAAAAGATATGCAGATCCCACGCACTGTGAGAATCAAAGTAAGCGAAGCTTTCAGGGCTGGATGCTTTGTTTAACGATAATTAGCGGTGACGTTGACGGTTAAAGCATAATTGCTTCAACGTTTAGGCTAGCACGGGAGTGGCGAGTTGATGTTAAATGTTACCTTGCGTGCACCAGTGCTGTTTGTCTGCGTAATATACAGAACACACAGGGAGAGGTATTTGCTTGAGCCGTTGTTGTGCGCCAAATATTATAACTTCTGGGAAGGTTGAGCGTTGTTATGCCCTCACATAGCAGATCGCATTGTGGCAGAAGTATTAAACTTGAATGGGATTATGGGGCTGTAGGTTCAAACTCACGCTCGGATTATGAGGCAAGCCGTAGTGGCGGACTCCGGATTAATTTTGACACCATGACGCTCTTTAGCGTGTCCCAAAACCTAAGTGCACGTGCGTTTTCTATTTCCCCCCGTCGAAATGCGGCTGCCGCGATTGGGGTCAAATCCATGGCCTCTAGCAATGCCATAGCCGCAAAGCTGACGCCGCAGCCACAGAAGTGTTGATTTGACCATCGACCGCTTCCGTAGTGCCTCTTGGACCCTCTGGTGCGCTTTAGTCAATGCAGCTATGCTCCTGCACGCCGTGCGTAGGTTGCCGCTTGACATATCTGCATGGCGTTTATTTTTCAGACATAGCAGCAACGTAATGTACCATACCTTGAACTGATCCTGTTTCCCCGCAACCGCTGTCGTATAGTAGTGGGGTTTCCTTGCCTTCTCACGTCACCTCCCCTTCTCTTATAGTGGAACTGCCTCTTCTCCCTCTCCTTCTTCCCCTCTCTACAGTTCTATCTGCGTCCCCACTGGCTTCGCACGCTAGTAGAAAAGGAAGCGCTGCAGTTTCTGCAATGCTTCTGAGGGGAGTCACGGATAATTACAGCTGTCAAGCGGCTCATGCGGCGACGGCCAGAGAGCTCCAGAGGGCATTGTGCACATTCGACATGGTGGGGTGAAAACGAGTTTCTCCCGTCGCCTTTTCGCTCTTACTCACGCTGTCATCTATATACACACTCTGAATCACCCCCCAGCGCGGTGTGCGCGACAGCAGCCCACAGCAGCAGCAGTGGGAAAATCGAAGGAAGAGACAAAAGAAGCTTCGCTTGAAAAAAGTCAGTTGCAGCATTGATGGTGGTAGCAAAGTAAATACACGAAGTAAGGTTCGTAGTTTTATAGAAGGGACGCGCTCTCAGGTAAAGATTAACAGATCTCACTCGATCACCACGAACTCGCAGTGACAACGCGAGTGAGTGCTTCCTACCCTGTCTCGGATACTTGAGATTATGCGACCGCCAACACTAGAAGGGCGCGAACAACAAAATGCGCGTGAAGGCGCCATCCATTTCGGCTACTGCTTTGCATTTGGCGAGGATAGATTACGTCCTAGATGTATACGGCGCGTGGCCCGCGCGCGCTAAAAGAAGGCAGACGCACGTTCCTCCCCCCCCCCCCTCTCACGCGTGCTCGATCACATTACCGCGCGGACACTCCCTCACCACCCCTCTTGCGAAGAAGGAATCGGGAGCTCTCGTGTTTCTCCGAATTGCTTACCAACGCGACAAATGCGCAGCGGTGCTTCCTGCTTACCACGCCCCGGCGCGCGCGCTTGGACAGCGATTTTGCCGCTCAAGCTGTTCATGCGGAAGGATGCTCGAAATAATTTTTCCCTCGGCCGACATGGGGAGGAAGAAGAAGAAGACGCAAAGTGCGGATGTGTGTCGCGTCGGCTCCGCAGATTTTGAATGATTCTCGGCGTACATTCGAAGAATTCACCGACGTCTTATTATCGAGAAGGAAGTGCAAGTTCCACGGACCACCCTGATATCATTCTCAAGTAGGTGGACCGTTTATTTTCGGCACATCGACCACTTTATATAGCGCCACGCCGACACGGCCGCTCAGCCTGACCCAACGAAGCTGGTGGCTGGAGCCCCGGTGGCTGGAGCCCCGCCTCTTTTCGGGTTAGAGCTGCACGATACCAGCGGTGAGCGTCGAAGGGGATGATTTAACGAGAGAAGAGTATGAGGACGTGTTGTGAAAAGAGGAGGATGTGCCAATGAGCGGACAAAATCTCACAGAACCAAGGATCAGGCAGCGCGCTTCTCCAGCGAAAACGCATTCAATAATAGGTGGAACAAGGAACAAAAAGCAAGACAAATCATGGCGGCAGGCAGGATGCCCAGTTTGCCGAAGGCGGAGTACAAGATAATAGTGCGCCCTCGTGACAGCTTCATGGTCACCGACTATGGGATCAATCGCCTAGAATGCTGCGTCGCCAACACCGCGGGAATCCCCAGGAAGGAATCGGAAGATGACACGGTGTGTGCCAACTACAAACAGAACATTCTAGTGATCAGCACGGCATTGGAGGAGCGTGCCTAAAAATACAGGACTATCACTCGACTGAGGATGGGAGACAAGGAGTTCGAAGCCAATGCGTACGAGTCGGCTCCGGAGGATACATCTAAGGGAGGAGTAACGCACGAGGTGTCTCCTAGAGAAATAGTGGAGATGCTTGTAACACCAAGGAATCCGACGGTCCTCATGGCCAAAAGAATGGGAAACACCACGAACGTCATCATCCTTTTCGACGGGCATCACGTCCCAAACTACGAGAGATACGGAAGGGCACTCGTCAAGTGCTCCCTATACCGGAAGCAAATAGACATATGCTACCAGTGCGGACGCCTCGGACACAGAGCCGATGTCTACCCGAACCCGAACAGCAGGATATGCAGAGGCTGCGGCATGGAGAACCCGCCACAGGACCACGAGTGCGAAGCGAAGTGCCAGCTCTGCGGCAAAGACCACCCTACGGTGGATCGCCGATGTAATGCCAGATACAAGTTACCGTGTTTGGTAAAGAGGCGCCGCTAGGAGCGAGTCAGACGAGAGGAAGAAGAAACGATGTACCACGAAAGGGAAGCTGAAAGACTGTACAGGCCAGGACGGGAAGACTGGAGACAGCGGTCGGAACATCGGACAAGGGACGGATCTGGACTAGAAGATTTCCCCAAGCTCCAGGCAAGGGAAAGGGGCCGCTCGACGTCGAACAGAACCAGATCGAGATCGCGGTCCAGATCGAGATCCAGACCCAAGACCAGTAATACCGAATCTCTCAGAGCACAGGGGGGAGGAAGATCCCAGAGCCCAAAAGGAAAGAGCAACGTCAACGGCGCCGCGGGACCCTTACAGGTGAGCTGGGCGGACGCGGCTTCCGGGGCGCGTGCGGAGGCAGAGGCTGCTTTTCAAAATAGAGTTAAGACGCTAGAGAAAGAATTGGCCCAAATCAGGCAGAGCAATGTTGCGTTTATGCATGAAATGAAAAAAACTCAGGCAAGAGAACGACCGTTTGAGGAGCAGGAAAGTGCCACGCAACGAGGAAAGCTCGCGAGTTATAAGGGAGGAAAAAGAGACAGCAATGGAAGAGGACGTAGCCCTCACCGCCATTAAACGTAAAACCGAGAGCGCTCCGATTGAAACCGGATTAAAGAAACCCAAGCCAGCCACGACGCTCCAAGGAAGACAGGAGGAATTTGAACAGAAAATCGAAACCAGCATCAAACAGAACGAAACAAAATTTGAAACTAAACTAAAACAACTGGAAGTGAGGCTTGAGGCGCAGATAGAGGCAAAGATGGAGGCGCTAGGAAAGGCGATACTACAGCAAGTGCAACAAATGACGGCTGACTTCGAAGCCAAACTAGCAATATGGGGACCGCAAACAAGTAGGGGGGGGGGACCGGTTAAGACGGCCATTAAGCCGTACACTAGGCCCCCCGAACCCGCCGAGGGATTGGAAAACCTGTAACGCCGCCATGGACAGACGAATTAGATACACGATTTGGCAATGGAATTGTAGAGGATACGAACGAAAACGATACATTTTGCAACAACACCTTAAAGACAAAGAAAACCCGGATATTATAATGATGCAGGAAACAAATGGGCTTGCAAAACTGTCGGGTTACAAATCCTTTGGTAGTGCCGAAGGGGAGACGAAGGTGCTAACGACGTTGGTAAAGCGAAATCACTCGGTCGTTCAACACGACACGGAAGTTAAGTAAATCGATCACATTCTTTTAGAACTCATACCCATGCGGAAAACGAAGGACAGCCTCTTTGTATTAAATATTTATAGCAGTCCAAAGTGCAGACACCATAAATTTTGATCGCTCTTTAAAGAAACCCTAGCCATAGCGGACAACCGAGCGGTAGTGATCGGAGGCGATTTTAACGCCCAACACGCGGCATGGGGTTACAAAATCAAAACTCAAAAAGGCAGGAACCTATGGCTAGACACGCAACAGGAAAGCCTGACCCTCGTGACCGACCCATCGGTTACCACGAGAATAGGTACCAGCGTTTGTGCGGTTACTACGCCAGATTTAACATTCACCAAGAACATACGGGACGCGCAGTGGACAAATACGCAACACGACTTTGGGAGCGATCACAATATACTAGAAATAACGGTAAGGGCAGGACCGCGCAAGACAAAGGGTAGACCACTTAAGAGTGTCGACTGGGACAAATTCAGGAAAATAAGGGAGGAGGCCGATGACACGACACAAGGTATTGAGGAATGAACCGAAAAACTAAAGGAAGATGTGGCGGCAGCTACGAAAACGGTCCCGCCGGAGGCGCATCTAGAGAACGTAAACAGTAAGCTTCTACACATGTGGGAAGCTAAGGCAGGGTTGCAACGGAGATGGAAAAAACAAAAACACAACCGGACGCTTCGTATAAAGATAGCCAAATTGAACAGGGACATACAAAAGTACGCCCAGCAGCTATGCAAAGAACAGTGGGAGGAAAAATGCAACAACATGGACAGTCAGATAGGAATGGCAAAAACGTGGAACATCCTTCGATATTTGTTCGACCCGGACGGGACAAAGTCGGCACATAGGCAAAATATAAATCGGCTAATACAAACGTACCGAGGGACAGAGCAGGACTTCCTCAAGGAAATCGAGAAAAGATCATCTCGCAAGCGCTGCCCGTCATACACCCTCACTACGCAGGGCAGGTAAATGACGAATTAGACAGCAAGATCGGCGAGTCACAGGTCAGGGCAGCCCTGCAGAAACTCAATACCAAGTCGGCACCCGGACTAGACGGTGTAACGAATAAAACGCTAAGGAACTTGGACGATGAGTCTATAGTTAAGTTAACCGAATATATTAACGAATGCTGGGAGGCAGGGCAGATTCCGCAGCAATGGAAGACGGCACAAATCGTGTTAATACCTAAACCGGGCAAGCGACTGCAAATTGAGAACTTGAGACCCATATCTCTCACTTCTTGCGTGGGGAAACTCATGGAGCACGTGGTCCTAGCGAGGATAACCACCTACCTCGAAGACTGCGACGCGCTCCCGCCCAGGATGATAGGATTCAGGAGAAACCTCTCAGCGCAGGACGCTCTGTTACAACTAAAACATCAGATCATAGACGATTCGGGCAGATCGACAAAGGCAATTCTCGGTTTGGACCTAAAAAAGGCCTTCGATAACGTAACACATGCAACGATACTTGATAGAGTAGGCGAACTAGGATTGGGAAAACGCACGTACGATTATGTACGCAATTTTTTAACTGGTAGAAAGGCAAAGATCACGATAGCGGACCTAGTTTCGGAGGATATCGAGATAGGCAGCGCAGGTACGCCACAGGGCTCGGTCTTATGACCGATGCTATTCAATCTGGCGCTAATCGGGCTGCCAGTCAAGCTGCAAGAAATTGAGGGTCTAAATCATACCTTATACGCAGACGATATCACCCTGTGGGTGAGAAACGGAAGTGACGGGCAGATAGAACAAACGCTTCAAGCAGCGGTCGAAAGAATCGAAAAATATCTAGAGGGGACAGGACTCGGCAGAGAAATTGGAGCTGTTACTGTACAGACCGACTCGCAGAGGTCGCAAACCAGGCAACTACAGGGAAGAGCTCACCCATAGAGAGGAGATACAGTTAAAGACGGCCGATGGGAAACCCATACCCAAGGTCGATAGGATCAGGGTATTGGGGCTTCTCATTGAAGCCAAAGGCAACACGGAGAAACCCTCAGAAGACTGGAGGGAACTGTAGCGCAAATCATGAGGCTAATCAAAAGGATAACAAATAAACATAGCGGGATGAAAGAGGAAAACACCATAAGGCTAATACAGGCCTTCGTAATAAGTAGAATAGTGTACGTAGCACCGTACTTAAAATGGCAGGTCGCGGAAAAGATCAAACTAGAATGCCTCATTCGGAAAATATACAAACTAGCCATAGGACTACCGATCAGCACCAGCACGGACAAGTTGCTGCAATTAGGCCTACACAACACTGTAGACGAGCTCATTGAAGCGCAACGTACGGCACAATATGAACGCCTCTCTAAGACTAGAGCAGGCAGACACATCCTAGAGAGATTAGACATAGGTTACCACACACAATATGGTGTCAAGGTGGACATCCCGAGAGATACGAAGGAAAGATTGGTAATACCTTCCTTACCAAATAACATGCACCCAGAACACAATAAGGACAGAAGAAAGAACAGAGCGAAGCAAATACAGAAGAAATTCGGCAGCGACAAGGACGCAGTGTTCGTAGACGCGGCTCGATACAGTCGCAGACGGGGGTTTACGGCAGCCGTAATCGATAGGGAGAAATGGTGCAAGACGTGCGCGACGATACGCACCACAAGTAACGAGATAGCTGAAGAAGTAGCCATAGCGCTCGCAGTAGCTCAGACTAACGCAACCGTGATAGTCAGCGACTCTCAGACGGCAATAAGAAACTTTGCCAACGGCCCAATCTCCCCGGAGGCACTACGCATTCTTCTTGCAGGAGGCCAAAATTACAAAAGAAAGATATACATCACCTGGACACCCGCTCACACCCTCGCGGAGGATGGCAACAACGAGGCGGCACACGACGCTGCTCGAGGGCTTACGGACCGAGCCGCAGTCGCAAGTGACGCCCCGACACCCTCCGGACATGACGGTGCGGTAAATGAGTGGGAGTGGGAGGACAGAATGACAACATATAATGACATTACGAAACATTATAGGTTACAGCGGCGCATATTCCCGCGACCTCACGCAAAATTGACAAAAAAGCAGTCTGTCGCATGGCGGCAGTTACAAGTTAGGATGTATCCGAATCCTGCGCTCTCGCACATCATATATCCAGATGTATATCCTACGGACAAATGCAAAACATGTGAATCCAGAGCCACTCTGGAGCATATATTATGGGAATGCCGAGGGATAAATAACAATAAAGAAAACGCGGCCTCTAGCAGCAGCCTTCGCACGCGCTGGGAAGCCGCGCTGCTCAGCCCCGCCTTCGAAGATCAACTATGGGCCGTCCAGCGGGCCGAGGATGCTGCCAGGACCCAAGAACTCCTGGCCGTCACCTAGGCGGGGCCTTTAGCCCTCCCCACCAACTCGCAGGGCACACAATAAAGTTCTTTCCTCCTCCTCCTCCTCGGCCGACATATCATTTTTTGCTAGATTTACTAGTCATGCAGGAGCCAAGTACATTATTGAAATGGCCGAAAGCTTTGGTAAATCTAAACTGCGTCACGAGGTACTTCATTAAATCGCGAAAAATAAATATACGGTTTCAATGCAACTAAGATTGGGAAATGAAAATAGTTCATTGGCCATCGCGATTTTTATTACATCGAGGTTCGTTATATCGAAGTTTAACTGTATTCTTTTCGAAGGGATTAACTTAGTTTGTTTGCAAAACCTGCCTCAGAAATTTCACGTGAATTCCATTATTTTTGATGCGATTTTGCTCTTAGCCATCGGCAATTTTTGGCACAATTATTCGGTTACGGAGCCGACTACAAAGCCGCATTTGCGCGTAATGTGGCATATAATGCTGTCGCATTAAAACCGAGACTATGCCTCGGAAATTAACAGCGCAAGACAGACAACGACGAAGGAAAAGAATAACATGACACTGGCGCCTCCATGCCTACGTCCTTGTCATTTTGCGCTGTTAATTTCTGAAACATGAATCCCCACCAACACGCCCAAGTTTTTCTTCTAGTAGAGGCCATGCCCCTTAAAAGGAGGTAGAATGTATGAAGAAGTCTGCAGATGCGTCCTTCGAAACAAGAACTCGCAGATCACTCGTTACTGCCACAATGTATGTTTGTTACAGCGTTAAAGATGTACTCAGAAAATAACGAAATAGCTCTAAAATTGTTAGTTTGAAAGTTTATAATATTGTCGACTTATATAATCAATAAATGAACGTAATGTTTTCGTCCACCGATAATGACAGTGTATGTTGCATTATAGGTTTCTCTTTAAACAGTTAGGTGTGCAAATTCTCCCTCTTTTATGTGGTTTTGTGTTTTAAGTATGTTTAGTTTCCTTAATGAAGAAATGGGGAAACTGAGCAGGCTGGTTTTATAAGTCGCTACATGAAGCAGATAGGCAATGAACAAAGAAATTCATAAGGGGAATTACGTATGTATTTAATTGGGACGGAGATATATTAACGGGAAATGGATGAAAAACCAAATGCTCGTTGGTTGCATACGAATCCGCGCCTTCGCATCACGCGTGCGATGCTCTTACCAGGTGACCTACCACGGCGTTGTTTTCCTGTCCATTTTCTTGAGTATTGATGTATATGTGATAGAGTTAACCCTGGGAGTGTTGCCAGCGCCACCACTCACGGGCTTGGCAGTGGGTGTAGGACATCCTTTACGCCTCAAATCGTCACGTGATATGGAGACTTGGAAGACGATAACTGGCCAACAAACGCTTGTATGCTACTGAAAGGCATCGAGCCGCCTAAAAGCTGCCCATGCGTGATGCGAAGACGTGGTCTCGCATGCCACTTGCGGCTAGTCTTTTTTTTATAGACTTTCATTTCCATTAGTTTATCGTTTCTACACCGCAATTAAAGAAGTAATTCCCCCTAAGCCTGCCTTGTAACTGTCACTTTCCTTCATGTAGTTGTGACTTCCAAAAAACGGGCCCCTCGGCTCCCCATCTTCGTGTTCATTATAAAGCAATGGTCTTGTCTCCGGCATCCAGAATGTTTTTCAGTAAACATACGAGTTTATTTACAGTTAGCTTCCACAAGCTTCTACGCGATACCTTGCGGCAGAAAGGGCGTTCGCATCCCATATGCGGCCACTTGTTTTTTGCATGGTGATGATAAGGTTTATTAGTGCAAGATATTTGTTTTTTCATCCACTTTCATTGCTTTTTATTTTTAATTTCTACATCAAAATTAAATAATATGGTATCCCCTCCTAAACTTTCCTTGTTGTCAACATGTGGTTGTTTTTTTTTTAGTTTCAGTTTCAGTTTTTTTATTCAGACAGACATTGCCTAGGTTGAAAGGACTAAAGGCAGATGAACTCTGCCTGACTAAGGTCCCTCCACGCATACATTTGTACCATTATAGCAATAAAATAGGCTTTTCCTTCTACATCAGGAAATGTCGTGTTTTGACCTTTCCTTGTTATTTGGCTATCTTCTGCTGTAGTTGTTTTTTTAGCGTTGCATTGATCTCTGACATAGGTTATATGTTTCGACGTTCCTCATGTGAAAAGAGGTATACTGCGTCATCTCGATGTGCCAAAGTATTCGTAAATAATCATTCATGGCAATAAAAGGGATTTCAGAGTATAGATAATTCGCTCCATCCCAACGCGGCCCTCCCTTGAGTTTTAAAATTCCCAATTTTTTGTGGTTAGTCAAGTATACTCTCGCAGGGCAACCTGCCGTGGTTGCTAAGTGGCTGTGGTGTTGGGCTGCTAAAAACGAGGTCGCGGGATCGAATCCCTACCACGGCGGTTCCATTTTGATGAGGGCGAAATACGAAAATATCTGTGTGCTTAGATTTACGTGCACGTTAAAGAACCCCAGGTGGTCAAAATTTCCGGAGGCCCCCGCTACGGCGTGCCTCATAATCAGATCGTGGTTTTGGCACGTAAAATCCCATAACTAAAATTTTCTTTTTCACGGAGGGCACTGTGTGAGGTGTATAAGCTAACTGGGCCACGCTTACGGATTTCATACACCCGGAAAAAAATGCAGTATCCATGTTTCGAAAGTTACGAAAAACGAAAAAATGCGGCAGAGTAGCCCATCTCACGATCACTGTCGATGTCAATGCGATGAGCATTACAGCAATGTACCGATATCTCGTATTGCCCAACGGCCAAACACGTCATGTATGAGGCCTGTATACTGCCGGGCTCCGCTCAATGATGATAATGATGTTTATGTAATGACATGACACGCCATGTCATTCATCTCACCTCATACATGTCCTTGCATATGTAATTCAAGTAACATTATTCCATGCATACATTTCATGAAAGCACGTCATTCATGTTATGCCATCACGTGTCAATCATGTCAAGTCGTGCATTGAGGTCATCCCATCCCTGTCCTTGCATGTGTCATTCAGATGATGTCGCACCATGCATGTATGTCATAAAAGCACATCAATCTTGCCATGCTATGTAATTCACGTTATGGCTTGACATGCCATGTCATTAATGTGATGTCGTGCGATGCACGTCGTGTCATGAATGTCATGCAGGTCATGTCGTGCCTATTCTGATGTATATCGAGGCAAACTGACCACGACGGAATCCCAAGAGCGTAAGTTACATGTGATGGCATGCACATCATCCCTTGTCTTTCTATGCCATTAATGTCATGTCACGTATGCATGTCACGTCATGCATATCCTAATATATATCCAGTTAAAGCAACATGCACACGGCGGCATCACGACGGCGTAGCAAACTAGATAGACACATCAAAGTATGTAAATAATACTGATCGCAATAAAATACATAACGCGCCGCAATCGAACTTGACCGGGGCCCCACGAAGCTCTTCAGCTGCGGCCCGAAAGCGTCAGTCCACTGCTTCGGCTCACAATGATCAGGCTTACATCTATAATATTGTGTTTTGTTCCGGGACTGTGTTATCATGGAAGCAATTTTACGACGCCATGATCGTTTCAAGGCACGCTGCTCTTTAATCGAGCAGAAATCGGAGTTCTTGAAGTTTGTAAAACGGCTGGAGCATTCCTGTGAATAGTTTATAAAGCATGAAATGATTTTTAACCCAAGTGACCTTAAGCCAAGAGCCAGAGTCGTTACCTGGGCAATCAAACGAGATTATCCGGGCAACATGCGAAAACTGTAAATGAAATGCCGTCTCTGGCCCCCAACCCTTTGTACAAGACCACATGACAAACGCTAGTTACTCTCCAAACAAGTAACAAAAATATTGCTTCCCCGTTCCTCTTAATTTTTGTTCACAATATCACTCAGGCTGTAAGTTCAAGTACGCTCAAGTGTTATTTGTAATTTCCAATAGCCTCGTTCAAATGGCAGATACGGGACACCATACACTTCATTTTCATCTTTTGACGCTGAAACAGGGTTGCCTGTGCTCTTTTTAACGCCAACGGTCCGTGAGTTCAGCGGCGCGGGTTTTGCGTCACCTCGAGAGATGTCGCCACACTGCTTGGCACCTCCTCCAGGCGCTTTTCTTCTTGTAGCTGGGCACTGCCCTCTGTCTCTCTGGCTTCAATCACTGTCTGTCGTGCCGCTTTCAACCGGCTTTCTTCTTCTAAGCAAGGTGTGAGACCGGGCTAGGTGGAATTCCATGATGATGTAACTAGCGCAAGAGTGGACACAGAACACAAGAAAGGTGAGAAAGACAAGCGCTGACAAAAAGGCATGAATATATAACCTCGTGCACTTGATCCCAACCAGATATAGTTGTGCAATTCAACATGACCAAAAATCGACGTGACGAAAATCAACAAGAGTGCGCTAAGGCCTTGGGCGGCCCCACGTACAGAGCCCAATTAAGCAAATTCTCTATCAGTCAATGATTTAGACAGTTTTACTAACATGCTTTGGTAATTCGAACCCTGGTACCTAAAGTCACCGTGAACATCCCCCGATATGTTGCATTCCTCACTTGCAGCATATTATTGCTTTCGTAGTTGATATAGTAAACGTAGTATGAACCTGCGTAATTCTGCTAGTAAGGTGTAAGGAAAATTACAGTGGTAATTATGTGACAGATGATGCCATAGTGTGCGATCGGGTGCATGCTCAAGTTGGTGTTCATAGGCCTAATTCACAAAGCTTTTCGCTCGTAAGTTTTCTTTGTCATTGGCTGGTCGCTTTTTCTAATATGTCCGGCACCACGATTGGGTTAAATTTTCTCTTATGAATTATTTTAGCGTGATAGCTTGTTCGGAATAACGGCGCATCTTATTTTTTCTTCCATGGCAACGGAAATTATTAGTCTATTGAAAGCACTCCCCCCTTCCCCACGCCGCCCCGGCCCTCAAAAAAAAAAAAAAAAAAAAGAAGCCGCACTTCAGGCTGAAAGGCGAAGCATCAATTGCGACAGCAAATTAGTAGACAGCTCCATAAAGTAAGGCTAGTAATTTTATCGGGCCTATAAACTTGCAAACATAGGCACACTAACTAAATTAACAAGTATGGTGTCACGCGAGTGCAAGCAAACATGAAAACATCTCACTCGCTGATCGGGGAAACTCGCTGCCAAAGCGCTGGAGGGAGGAAGCCCGGCAGCAGTCGCAAGCCAATAGACCTTCGTGCTGCGTCTCTCATCAACGCGAACTCAGCGGCGAAAACGAAGCGCGTGGCCGACTCTGACTCCGACGCAGATGGCTTTCAAGATACAGCGGCCCGGGCGGGCGCGCGCGGCCACCTGGTCCGCCTGGAGTAAAACGCGCGTCCCCTCCCTACCCTCCCCCTGAAGGGTTTCGCGCGAGGGAAAACATCGCGCTTCCTCGCTGCTTTCCCCCTTGCGTGCGCGAGATTACTTTTAGCTCAGCGGGTTTACGTTTCGCTCCGCTCGCGGTCTCCACCGTTGCGCCAGCGGAGCGGCTCGCGAAAAAATAATTTTAGCCCGGCGGATCACTCACCCGCTCGAGCGGGGTAAAGAGCGGGCGCTCTGCTGCCCCACCTAGTGGTCCGAATAGGAGTTACTGAGAAATGAATTTGAATTACGTTTGCTTTTATAATGCAAGAAATGTTGAATAAAGATATATTACATGTTCTCAGTACATTATTTGTTAATAATGTACTGAGTACTAATGTACGGGTCAGTGCCGCAGTCGCCGTCGTCGATGCACATGTCTATGCAGAACTGCGGCGTTCATGTTCGCGGCTGACATCTTCCATTTCCCATACACGCCCGCGCGCGCTTACGCACGCTCGCGCGCTGCGTATACCCTCCGCTGGGGAGTGCTTTCCAGCGGGCGTAAACGCTGCTCCGTAAAACCGCTGGCCTCCTCAGCGTAGTGCGCATGCGCAGTCGCGTCTCCGCTCGCCCGCTCCGCTCCGCTGGCCGTAAACCCGCTGGGCTAAAACTCTCTGCAACGATCGCCGGCTCGCCCTCGCATGCTTTCACTAACACATGCAGCATAGGGCGCGTGGTGATGCTTTTATCGCGTTTTGACTTTATACGGAACCTCACGGCGACGGCGATATAATTTCTATCCGAAGAAAACAAAAGAGAAGGACTGCAGTTTATATTGCGCGTTTGATAAACACAAACGGCAGACGCTTTCTGGCGCGGCCCAGTCTTTTCATGCGTGTCGTCCTGAACGGTCCTTTACGCCGTTTTAACGACAAGCTATAATCGCGCGCCGCGGCCTGTTTCCTTCATGGTTCACTTTTTTGCAAGCGCTTTCATACTCGTCTTTAAGGCTGATTGCGCCGGCTGCCCCTTGGGATATTTAAAGTCGTATCCGATGGAGCGAGTGCGATAGACGGTGGAGCAATGTTTTACGCCCATTATAATCTTTGTCAGATATCTTTCTTTTTTTATTTTTCCAGTGATCTTTCCCAAGATGATGGCCGGCCGGGTTGATCAGCGCACGTCGTCTTAGACAAGGACCATGAGCCAAATAAGATTATTCATATTTCTGGTACCCAATACTACCATCTCTTCTCTTCGTTCAGTGCATACCTATAGGCCGATGTGAGAACATTTACTAAAATCTAACAATCTCATAATTATCAAAAGTTCGAAGTAAAGCACTTTAGCTTCAAAGTAAGGGTACAAGCTTGACCAATTGGATTTTGTACTTTGGTATGACGACAAAGTAATCGAAGGCGAAAGTAGGGGCTCTATTTTACATTTCTAAACCGCAAAACAAAGCGAGGCTATAACGGTAAAATAATTTTACCTATTTCCATCGCTGGATGTGTGCAGTACCGGAAACTTCTAAAGAAACGCCACATTAGTAGTTCTGAAATAATTTTTGTTTTGTTTTACCCGAGGACCTAAGCAGCAGCTTACTGCTATAATACATTTAACCAACGCAGCACATCAACAGTTTTTTTTTTAATATTTGAACTTAACATAGAGGCTGATCATTTTTTTTTAGATTTATGGAATTTTTAAAAATAGCCTGTTGCAGATAACATTATTGAAGTCCTTCAGCTGGATTATTCAGAGAGGCGGACATTAGTTGCACGAGAAATCGAAAGACATATTCACCAAACTAACGAAAATTCACTTATTTTCTTTTGAATTATTCCTTTAGGGCACACATTTTTATTTACGCATCGTACCCGGTGAGTTTGCAAGGCGTATCCACTTGGAATACATATCCATAATGACGCTACTTTGGTGATATGCGCCTTTAAACTTGCTGTAAAATTGCACTTTTGTACAATGGACTTCTTCTGATAAAAGGTCTTTCATGTATTGACGCACAATATTAACCGGAACGCCCATTTGTTTTTGTTTTTCCGCACTTTGGGAAATACATCAAAACTGTTGTCATCCCGGAAATTAATTTCAAGTGAACATGTCTTGCAAGCTCGCTGGCTACATTTGGTAAATTGCAATATATGCCGTAAAGCAATGAAGAAGTTAATTATTGAGTTAATAATTAGCTGAAGGTGTATTTCGATTTCTCGCGTTAGTAATGCCCGTCCCTTCGAATAATCCAGCTCCAGGAGAAGAATTATGTCATATGCTACAGGGGATTCTTAAAAATGCTATAGAACTTAAAAATTATCACCCTGTATGAAGAATCTATGAATATATCATGTTCTACGAAGTTCAAGCTGCGTTGCCTTGAATGCTATTCAGCTTTCTGTTTGAATGAAGCGTAAATCACAACAGTTTTGCCACACTTGCGAGCACACCAAGTATCGGTTTGCAAAAATGAGACTGCTAGCAGATGGAGGTTAGAGCCTGCTAAAAAACTGTTTGTATCTTCCTGGGTTTTATGGAGCGCACCTCGGATTATTACGTTTACTTGGCGTTACTTACTTTGCTTGGAACACACAAGACCCGTCTTGTGACATCTGCTTTTACAGCGGCGCTTTTGGAAATTGCCATTCGATTTCCACGCTGTTATGGACCGGCTGTCTTAAGCGGTGCAACCGAATGTGGTCATAGTCACATATGTGAGCAAGAAGATAAACAGGACGGCAAAGTATAACTGCGTACCAGAGGCGACCGATTACGGAACGGCCATGCTCTGTGATATGCGGTGTAAGGAGCCGTCTGCTGAGACGGTAAACGCCTGCATTGGTGCTCAACCCAACAATTTCTACCTCTTCTATCCACATAAGCATTGACTTCATCGGTGATTTTGCGGCGTTATCGGGCTTAATAATTACTAGTTCCATGTTCTGGTACTAGGTTCACGAAGGCATTCCCATGTCACGACTGTCAGCTTACCAATATAGTTCCGATGAGCAGCATGCACATAGTCAGTGTATTCAGGCACTCCTATTCTACTGCTGGAAACTTGGGTGATAACAAAGATATTTTAGCGAATATAAACAGGCCGATAATGACGAGCACGCCTGCGGTGATGATGGCGGTGCTGGTGAGAATGTTGATTTCTTTACATTTTCGGGTGATAATGTGGGGATGTGAGGCTTAACCGAGACACCCAGTAATGAAAAGTTAGTCTACAGACCTTCATTTCAGATTTAACGTCCGACGAATGCGCGAACAATAATGATGCATTCGTCACAAAAGTAGGCAACACTGCGCGTGCTGCGCCCGGCCAACGCCTGCGAGATATCCTGACGCTGTTGCATTCCGCTTGGCGACATCCGACTCACGTGTAGACGAGGCGGAGGCACGAGGTTTTTGCAGCGACGCATATTATGGGCTCACTACCTTAGTAGTTGTAAAGTGCTCCGGTCTCCGTCTTCAGAGTACTAGAATGTATTGCGAGAAATATTAAATAAAAAAAAAAAACTTGCACTGCACCGACAGTATGCTTATTCCGACCTCACTCATTGTGAGTCCTTGTATGCCTCCTAGCCACGCCGCCGAATGCCGCAGGAATGAATACTGCGCCTGGACGACAATGTGGCTGCCTTCTTAAGGGCACAATAAACCGATCGGCCAAAGCCACGCTCTACTGCTTATTCATGAACCATCGCCCAGGGGAAAAATATCGGTGCCAGTGAAAAGAAGTGAAAACCAGGGTAGAGAAGAGGAGGAAGAAAGACTATCACAGCGCACAAAGAAAGAAGGAAGGCGAGACGTCATTTCGTCTCGCCTCGGCTATTCTCGTCATCCTGTCTTCGCTGTTATACGGATCACCATTTATGTATTCTGTCGAGTAATAAAGAGTCGTGCCTCGGCGCTTTCGCACAATCGGGGAGCGCGGCACACATCAAGGAAGACGACTCGTACTATAGGAGCGTCAGTGTGCCGCAACCAGCTATTATTGCTGAGTAGGTGACAGCACGTGCGACAAAAAAAAATGCATAAATTCATACGCAACACAGGCTTTACACCACATATATAATGCTTACCATACATTAGGCCTGAAGGCAGTTTCGATCGCAATAAAAAAAAAAATGCGCATTCAACGCACTGTGCGAATCAACCTTATGCGAAACATTTCGCGGGCAGCTAGCTGTCCAACACCATTTGTGTGTTCAGCAAAGTGTTACCATATGGACGGAGTTATTGTATGCGTTAGACAATCGTTTGTTTGACGACGGCGTGTGCTTACCAACACCTGTAAGAACATCGAGATGGCGTTAGTATTACAACTGTAAGGCGTTGCGAGGTGGACGAACGTCTTTCCCCAATGTGACCAGTTGTGCTTGTGTGGAGCGACAATGGGCGTCACAACAGCAGCATGATGACACCGTTGGTCCCAACTGTGGTACGAAGGCGTCGGCATGGGTTCTAATCTGGCCGTTCGACTGAAGTATACAACATGCCGATTGTCGCGTTACACGTAGGTACTAGGCGGAGCCGTAAATGAGAGAAACGTGGCTATGTGAACCCATCTGCAAGTAAATATTATACAATCATACAATACCTATGTCTATGTCTTGTGGTGTAAGCTAAAACGACAATGCTATTTGTTTTTTGGCGAAGAAACATTGAATGAGTTCGATCTTGGCCGATCGTAAGATCAGTACAATGCCGAACAGTTTTTACGCAGCGTGAACTGCTTCAAGGAAATAACTGAATGACTGGGACATGTGGGCCGATCTCGAGTCCCAAAGGCTATGTAGTTTAGGCGATGTTGGCGATGTAGTAGGTACCGCATTCAAGCGCTGCCTGTCACCAGGGAAGAACTCCAGAAACTGGCAGGTGACGCATGCGGCAAACACCTCCAAAAGTTAGTTTACTCTGGCGCGAGAAGTGAATACGTTTTACCTTGGCGTAATTCAAAAAAATAAACTTGGCCTAGCGGTTAAAGCATCCTTGCTGTGTTGGAAGCCCGTGGTTTGATCCCAATGCAGTCCACCAGACTCGTATTTAAATGGAAGCTCAAACGGTTTTCAAATACCATGAATTGCCGGGGTTGGGAAGAACAGACCTAATTATTTACCGTTCTGATTTTTTTTCTTCGTTTTGTTAATGTAAGGGGTAGAAATCGCTTTCTAAATCCCCTCCGCGCCGGGTGAGGAGGCAGCCGGAGGAGAGAACCATCGAGAGTGACGTCATTCCCGGGGAACATGCCGCCGGACCGGCGTGCTGGCATTTGCTGGCGTGTTTCTTTCCGTCCTGCGCATTACTAAACGACGCTTCGAGAAATCTGCCGCCGCTGAGGTTTGTTTTCTTTTGCGATTTTCGTGAACTGGGGGTGCTTCCTTTCTGGGATGCGTGAATGCCTACAGCCAAGGGCGCCCAACATGCCCTCGTTCTGCGCAGCATTCGGCTGTGCGAACACAGGCGGGCGATACGATGTGGTGTTTCACATGTTCTCGAAGAACAATAAGCTTGCCGCGCTGTGGGTCCGTGCGGTGAGGAGAGAGAATTTCCTGCCGACGAAATCAACTGTGCTGTGCTTGGACCATTTACGCGACAGTGATTATCATCGGAGCTTGACAACGATGCGGGCAATCGGTATTCCATTTAAATCGGCGCGACTGAAGCCCGGCGTCGCTACGTCTATATTATCCCACAAGAGAACCACCTCGCCACCTCCAAGAGTGACCTTCGCGAAGAGGAGAAAGCGTGAGGTAACGATATTAATGTGCACACGGGCAATTTTAGCAGATGATCACTTGAGTGTCGAACAAACGGCCTTACAGCGGCCTATGACGAAGCGAGGTGGAGGCACAGCCGGGAATATGCACATGCGTGCAAAGTGCTTGCCGTTTTCGTCCTGTTTTGCCACTCCGCTTTGTCACGGAACACTGCACTACGGCTGTTTGTTCGGCGCCTGTTCGGCGCTGTTTTGATATGGTGAAATAACTGGCCGGGGGTACGCTTGCGCATCCTGTGACATTTGTTATTCGTCCTACCTCGCTGTGCCTGCAGGTTTAGCTGTTCAGCATTTATGTTCGAATCGCACGACATGAGGCGGTACGGTAATATTTTCATGCTCGCGTTAGAGTAGTTGAACTCGGCGTGTAAGAACTTCGTGCCGTAGATTTCGCACTCACAGCTTGCTACCAGCAGCGAAATGTCGCAAAACCGAGCGTCGGCACAGCCGCGCCCGTGGCAAGGCGAACGGCCTCAAATAATGAAGTAGCGTTGTGAGGTATTGAATTGGTGAGCGTTCGACGTGGTCTAGCCCATACAGGCATCGCTGCTGGATCAAAAATCTTTTCTTGCCCTTGTTCATAGAGAACTAACTATCCATCACGCATGCCAAAATTATTATTTGAAAGTATTTATATTACATTATTCATTACTTTCTTATTACCCTCATTGATTTGAATTACATTACCAATTACCGCTTTCAAAAAAGTAATGGTATTACTTTACGATTGCTTACAGAAAGTTTTCATGCATACAAGAAGCAAAAAACAAAGTACAAAGGGACGCCAACCTTTCTTCAAGGTAACATACACTAGCTAACATTTCATGCTCCCCCCCCCCCCCATGTTTCTCCACCACCTCACTACCAACGTTCTAGCGCCGTACACAGCTTACTGGTGCGTATTTAACGAAATTGATAAATTACTTTAGCCATGAAATTACAGACAAAAATAAATTCACATTACGGAATCACTAGACAACTAATCGATCACACGAATTACTGAAAAAGTATTTCAATTCCTGCAAGTGATCCAACTGCGCTTATGTTTGCTGATATTCATGATATGCGGAAATTCATGACATCCATGCCTTGCACACTTTCAGGTTATAGCAGAGCTCCTTGAGAACCGAGCCTCTGATGAACCTGTTCCACCACCATCACCAATTGAAGAATTTGAAAAAGCCAGTGTGACACAGGCAGATAATGTTGAAGAGTTTGAAGTAGCCATAGTGGCACAGGCAGCTGGTGTTGATCAACACGCAAAAAACCACGGAACTTCAGACAATCAGCGGCAAGGTGCTTGACAACGCGGAATTGCACCCGTGTTTACAGTCTAATGAGAAGTTAGTGCTTCGACATTCTTCCAGCAGCAAGTTCCCAGTGACACTTTAGCGCGTTTTTTGTCGTGTCGTTGGAACTTGCAGCTATATGAAAAAACATGCGTACCAGCTAAGATTTCCAACGCGCGAGAAGGTGCACAGATCGCTCTCGCTGTTGGCGCGGTCAACATCGTCGTTGCCCCCGTTGCCGCCATCGTTTTCTGTATCGGCTGTCGGTTCGAACATGTACGGCGAAAATACAAGCTGTCCGAGACACGAGAACGTTCCCTAATGCTTACAACTCAGCTGTGAAGCCAGAACAGAACAGCGTGCTCCGCTCTGAAACGAGGGTGGCGACCGGTGATCCCCGTGAATGACGTCACAGCGGTCCCAACCAATCACGGGCAACAGCGGCGTTCGCGCGATGCCCTGAGGCGTTGATGCGCGTTTACTTGCAAAAAACAGCCGCTTGCGTTTGTTTCTGCCCTTTGTAAACGAGGTATTCGTGTTCAATCGACTAAAAATTGTAGAATGCCGCAGGGAACTCTTTTTTTTTTTTTCGAAAAGCGTTTCAGCTTACCTTTGACAAATTATGTGTAAATAATTACATGTAAGGAATTGCGTATTTTTCTAATTTTCTAACTTTACGATTATTTTGTTCTCTGGGTGAGGCTCTAGGTAATTCTATTACTTTTTTTTAGAAACTAATGACGTATCATCAGTTGATATATTGACGAACCAAGCTGAGACATGAAACTCAGATTTGAACACTTATATTTGACGGGAACCACAGAAGAATATCCCCTGCCTACAATTGGCGTTGTTAAAAGGGATGAAAAGATGTGCATTGTTAGCCTTCTTCCCACAATCAAGGTTCTGCAGCTGCACCTCAATCATGGGAACATGGTAGGGTTACATATTTGCGCATCTCTATTGGAAGTCCGTCCTCTCAACATTTTTCTAGCAATAAATTTCGCTCTCTGTATGTCTCTTGAACATGCTTTTAAGCAGCTTTCATAAATGTTAAGAAGCTGGCGCCCAGTTCTTCTCCGCATCACGGCAACAGGGCCCAAATTTAGATGGAGGTGGAGCGCGAAAACACCTATGGTACTTAGATTTAGGTTCGCATTAAAGAACTCCAGCTGGTGCAAATTATTTCGGAGCCCCCACTGCGGTGTGCAGCAAAATCGGATGGTGGTTTTGGCACGTTGAACACCATCATTAAAAAAAGCATTCTCCGCTTAGTTCAGTCTACGACGTCTCCTATATAGACAGAAATTTTGGCCGTTAAACGCATATGTTTCTAAATTTCTGATATGCGAACCATATATACCTATTATTGCGATTGCTATCGCAATTTTGACACTCCAGGCGCATTTCTGCCGTCGGTGTCGCCGTTACAGGCCAACGGTGATAACACCGTCACCGCCCGCCGTATGCTGTATGTGCGAGTGAAAGAGTTTGAGGGTGAGCCGACGATAACGGGTCAATCTCGCGGGCCCAAGGGTGGAAAGCGGGGAGGAGGCGCGCGCGCCGCCTTTCATCGCACACAAGGCACCGGGGAGGGGGGCAATTTTACAATTGCTAGTAGGTACAGCGGGGCGTGGCGTTTCCCACGGCGCTCGACGTTTCTGCGCAGGCGCGAATAAGAGCGGGTGCGAGAGAGAAAATCTGGGGGCCCTTGGTCCTTGAATATGTGAGTCTGCCTAGGCACTACGGACGAGGTTTCTTGACGCGTGTTGTGTTCGTTTGTCCCCTAGGCATGACGGAATTGCGGAGTGCGGTCCAGTTTGTCCACCGCTGGCTGCCCGCGAGGTGAGGCAGTAAGCACGGACGCCACATTTGATGATCGCTGTGCCTGGAGGGGCAAGGTTCTGACTGGTGCTGTATAAGTCATGGGTCGCTTTTTTAGTTGCGTTGATAGGTTGCACTTTTTACAAGTACTACTCCAGGAGGGCACATGTAACCGGCAAGCTGAGGCCTCAAGAGAGCACCTGAGGTTATATTAAAGCAGGCAGCGCAGGATAATAATAATATATGGGGTTTTACGCGCCAAAACCACTTTCTGATTATGAGGCACGCCGTAGTGGAGGACTCCGGAAATTTCGACCACCTGGGGTTCTTTAACGTGCACCTAAATCTAAGTACACGGGTGTTTTCGCATTTCGCCCCCATCGAAATGCGGCCGCCGTGGCCGGGATTCGATCCCGCGACCTCGTGCTCAGCAGCCCAACACCATAGCCACTGAGCAACCGCGGCGGGTCAGGCAGCGCAGGATCTCCAGGGCACCGAAGCGGTAGCGGGGGGATAAAAGCTGGAAGCAGGGCGGCCCTTGGGTTGGGGCCGCGGAGGCCGAAGCGTGACCCAACCCATTAACCAGTCCGGGTTCTAGCTTTGATGTCCCCGTTGCCGCTTTGGTGTCCTGGAGGCGCTGCCAATATTGCGAAATATTGACACGTTGTTTCAATTAGTAGGAAACACGACTGAATAAATAAAATTACGTCCAGCCGCCAACTTGCGACGCTAAACCGTGCCTCGCGACTTCTGCCGGCACTCCAAGGGACAATCACATACAACACGTGCTAAGAAACTCCTCCGTAGTGCCTAGGCAGAGTCGTATATTCCAGCAGTACAAGTCGCCACAATTCCTCTCTCCAACCCGCTCTTACTCGCGCATGCGCGCAAACGTCCGTCATCTCCGCAAGTGCCACGCCCCGCTGTACCTACTAGTAATTATAAATACGCCACTGGGGACGGGGAGGGAGGCAGAGGGGCGGGGGGCGTTCCTACGACAGATAGCGCGACCGCACGGGCCCTATCTTGAAAGCGATCTGCGATGATTTCAGAGTCTGGGTGTGCCGATGGCTCATAGTGTCGTGGGCACGGTTTCGTTGCTTAGTTCGCGCTGAAGCAAGAGGCAGCACGAAGGTCAATTCGCTCTATGCTAATGCCGTGCTTGCTGACTCCAGCGTTTTCAGAACGATTTTCCGCCGTCATCAAGTGAGATCTGTTCATGTTTGCTCGCGCACGCGTGACACCATGCTTGTTAATTTTGTTAGTAAGTGATTGTTTACAACTTGACACGGCGGATAAGACTACTATCCTTACATTGTGTAGCTGTCTACTAATGTGCTAGTACAATCGATGTTTCGCGTTTCGGGTAGAACTGCGACTTTTTTTTTTAGATGGCGCCAGGAGCTTTTTATAACACCCGCACGAAAGAAAATAGAAGAAAAAACGTGCTCTCATTAAACGGCTTTGAGCGCCCTTGACGCATACGCTCTCATTCAGCAGCACTTGTTTACACTTGTCGCAAACAACACTTTCTATGCTCTACGAAACTTCTGGCTGGGCAAATGTGCAAACTTTATCTATTATCTGTTTATTTACTTCTCTATTTTTACTTATTTATTTATTTACTGCACCCTCATGACGAATGTAATTACAGAGGGGAATGGTTACAGTAAAGAAACGAGAAATATATCGACAAAAGCGCAGTATGAAAATAAACACTCTTCTTATCATACGATTTTAGTTAACACTTCACAACATAAACAATTGGGTATAAAAATACGCGATATATACGCAAGTGCAGTTGGCTACAATTTTAGAAGAGAAAGACCTAGCTTTCATTACACATGGTATCTAAAGCGGCTCGAAATCGTTCGTTGTTCCAATCAGCGGATGAAAGAGGCTGAAAAGACTGAAAAAAAATAATTATACGACATGACTCAAGACCAATCTGAAAGCGGAGATGAATTCGTGATCACTAGTGCGGCTCAGAAATCAGTAGCGCAGAGTGCAATATTAGTAGAGCCCGTGAAAAAGAATCAGACTTGTACGTGACGAACTGCATGTAGGTAATTACTTTGGATCAATTACGCTTCTTGGTAGTTTTGTATTTTAATGATTTCTTCGTTTACTCGGTAACGCTCGCTGTCATTCACTTTTTTCAGTAACCAACTACATGTAATCATTTACATTTTGGACAAAACAAGCTACAACCAGCGACGCAGCTTTGAGCCCTTAACTTTTGTGAGAACTACAGTGCCCAACGGGATGAAAACATGTACAGGTGGGTGCACGGTTAGAGGGAAGACGCCAGGGCGTGACTCATGCAGGCTGCCTAGATGCTGCAAAACTTGATTTCATAGTGCCAAATTTTATGTAACATGGTTGGCTCGCTCTCCTTTTCAATATGTTTAGCCTTTCTTAGAGCCCCTCACGCAATGCTCCACCTCGGAGCATCTGAGGATATTGAATAAAAAAATGACAACAGTTGCACTCTATCAAGACGGAATGGCAGGCAAAGCTGACAACAGTCAAAGCTCTCAAACGAGAAGCAGTGCTTTCGCTACCATTCCATCTTCACAGAGTAGAATGGTTACCCGGGCTCGCGAGTGTCGTTTCCGTTCAGCGTCGCGAGAACGTTCTTCTTCGGCGGTCGTTTCGCGCCGGCGCTGTTTACATTCTCGCTGCTGTTCCCTCCGGCGCTCCTCGTACGCACGCTGTTCTTCGGGTGTACGAACTGTACGTGTCCGCCCCATTGATAACGCAGCTGTTTTTAGCGCGGATACCCATCCTGCTTATATGCTGCGATAACCTTGACGTCACGCTATTTTTCACGGCGAGTGTTCTAATCTGTTCCGCATTTTGACATCTGCGCCGCAACACTGCACCCGTACGTGATCACACACAAAGCACACTATTAAACCCATTGTGTATGGGTTTGTTAGAAATCGCAAAGTCCGTTTCTGTTGCCGCACGCCGAAAAAACTACGGAACGTTAGTCGTACACAGCCTTCGCTTTAAATACAAAATAAAGCTACAAACATTCACAAGTGCAACCGGTGTAACGAACCGTCGTTGCAGAGTGTGTCCGGGAGAATCGCGGCGGCTTCAATGCAGGATGGATGGACGGATGTAATGAGAATTCCCTTTGGAACAGGGTGGTGGGTTGCGCCACCAAGCTCTTGCTATTACACCGCCTAATGTCCAACCTAGCCTACAAAGAAAAGAAAAGAAAAAAAAACCAACGACGAATTCTCATAACCAAGTTGTTTGACGCCTATCATCAACTTTGTTTTCGTACGTCTCCGTTTTTTGCCGTTTCCCTACTTTCCTTCGACCAATCCTCCAATCGCCTCTTACTAATGCCTATTGCGGACATGCTTACTTTTCCACTGCTCTCGCTGAACCCAAGGGCTTCAAGGACGCCAGTGGTGCCTAAATCGACCGCTGGCTAGACGTCTTAACTTGCTAATAAAACATCCTCCATAGTTTCCCTAGCTTTACCGTAGTAAGCACATCCTTCTTCTTCGTTCTTATACATCGCTTTATAGGTGCGTGTTCTAAGGCAGCCTGATCGCGCTTCGAAAAGTAATGAGCATCCCTTTGAGTTATCATAAATTGTTTCGTTCCTGACTTCGTTTTTTCCTCTTAAGTAGTTACTCATGGCAGGTTTCTTTTCCATTGCTGCCACCCATTACATTATTTCAGCCTCACTGACTTTCCTGTTGACCCAGCGTTGCCATCTGGTGAAATTGGCCACCAGATTTCGGAAATCTGGTGAAAACGTAGAGCTCCTGGTGGCCAGGCCAACAAACTACTACACCAGACAAAATCTGGGGATATCTGGGGAAAACCACTCTACCGAAATTACCGTCTACCCGCGCTGCTC
Organism: Dermacentor andersoni; assembly: GCF_023375885.2. Lineage (NCBI taxonomy): Eukaryota > Metazoa > Arthropoda > Arachnida > Ixodida > Ixodidae > Dermacentor > Dermacentor andersoni. The sequence continues at coordinate 366,953,202 of NC_092814.1, read as the reverse complement.
ATCCAAACATTTAACACTAGGTAGCGCCTGCGGCCGCCACGATTCTAAGGCCTATATTTGTATTTGTTTATTCCTCATGAAATCCCTGTGTTGCTGTGCTACTGCTAGGGTACAGTGAACTATATAAAGCTTACTGTAGCTAAGGTTTGTGCTAGCGTGTGATGGGGCTAGCGCTAGGTTTCAACGCACGTATAGTTATAAGTCCTTTCAATAGACGGCACCGGCTATTCTAGTGGAGGAATGAATTTACCGTGGGAAGCACGGGAAGAGCAACGCCGGGCCACCGGCAATGCGTCAAGTGGCCAGCCGACACACGTGCTGACGCTCCGCTCGTTTCGCTGTCACAAAAACCTGTTGCGCAGGCCGTCTTCGACGGGAAACTTCCTGAGGATTCTGCAACATTCTGGGCTAGAATTTTCAAGTTTAAAAATGCCATGGGGAAAAAACCCTTCCAGGATTTTGCATTGTATGCACTGGCATGTCTTTCTTGCCCAGTGTCGAATGCAGTGATGGAGCGAGTCTTCAGTCAGGTCACGTGTGTTAAGACGAAGTACAGGAACCAGATGTCGCTGAAAACTTTGGATTCCATTGCACGAATTCGCACAACGTTGGCCTCCAGAGAGGGGTGTTGCGTGAAGTTCACTATCACAGACGATATGCTACGCAGGTTTCGTTCAGGCGTCTACGATGCTCCAAGGGATAATTAAAGGCTTCTCATCGTGATCTTATATAAATAAGAAGATGAGTGCTTGACGAATGTTAATTCTTGGTCATTTTTGTGCATTTAAAAGCAATTTTATTTTCTGGTGAAATCTGGGGAAATTTTAGCGAGTTTCTGGTGTCGTGCCGACTTTCCAATCTGGCAACGCTGTGTTGACCTTCTGTGTTGTTGTGTTTCTCACCCTACAGGCCGCATACTTGCTGGTAAGCTTCCTAGTTCTTTTCGTCCACTGTGAATCAATGTTTTTTCTGTACGAATACCTCAACACTCTCCCAGCCCATTCACTTTCTTCCATATTCCTCAGTCGTTCTTCATAATCAATTTTACTGCGAGATTCCCTCACTTCAAAACATGTCCAGCCCATATCATTCTGCACAGCTTCATTTGTAGTCTTCCTGTGAGCGCCAAATGCGAAGCGTCCAACTGCCGTTTGGTTGCCATCGAGTCCTGATTGTACTCCTAATTTCAAGCAAACAACAGCATTACCAAATGTAAGTCCTGGAACCTTTACACCTTTCCACATACGCAGGAGCGCCTCGTACCTATTGTATTCCTATAGCACTCTGCAGTGGCGTAGCTAGGTCGTCTGGCACTCGGGGCCCATAGGTATTATGTCATCCCCCCCCCCCCCCCCCAGGAAGGCGAGGATATCGACAATTTCCGGGTTTCAGCACCAGTACAGTCGCCTTGAATACCACGCACGTTCCCCGGGTCCCTCTCTCCGTCGCTTTCTTTCCCAGAGATCGCGAATGCAGCAAATGTACACGCTATTTTTCCTGCGCCAAATAACACAAGGTGCCGCACTGATAACGTGTGATAAGCCCATGTGCACATCTCCGGTCAGACTGTAAGGCTTGGCAGCCAATACAAATGCGGCATCGTGGAAAATATGGCTCACGTCACAAGTAACAAAAATATCTTCATGATAAAGTTGGAAGTACCAATTTCAGCGGCAATATTGCATTTGCAAAATTGAAGCCCGACATTCATATCTTGCCCAACAACAACTTCAAAAAAATTGTCGAAGGTACTTTGGCACGCAGTATTTTGTCTCTGGGCAGCCCTGAACGAAAACAAAAATGAAATTGTTTGTCAGTGACGCTGATCTCCCCACCCTATTAGAAAACGCTACCTGCCTCCCCGCTGCGCGGGTGCCAGTGCTATGACAATTACGAGTTCTCTTCATTCTGATCAATAAAGCCTTGTTTTCATTTGCTGCTATACGGACAAACATGATTATCCGAGCTGCGGTACCACCGCAAGATTGGAAACAGAATAGAGCAGGCTTTGCGTCGATTCTTGGCGTCACCATAAAAAAAAAAGAAAGAAAAGGCCGGGATGAAGCCCGTGCCAGCGAAAGCTTGCACTACTGTTGGTCTGCATTCGCAATGGAGAGGATTAAGGGATCAACGTCACTGGTCCGCTATTTCATACTTCTTTCGCTGCTGCCATATACTGGGCGCCGCCCGCAGTGCCAAAGTACTGTAGGCTGTAGCATACAAAACTATTTTGTTTAAGAAGTTTTTGTTGAGTTAATAATATGACTTTGAGTACTCAATTCTCGAATTGAAGTGCTTCCTATATAAGTATTATTTACGGGATTATTAAGGATATGGTTAGTACTTATGTGCCATATTTTTCGCGCTACCGAGTTCCTAGTAATCACAAAAAGACATAACTTCATAGAATCTGGATAGGGAAATATCCTTACAAAATTCACTTCTTTTTTAAATAAAATTATGTGCAGCTGATACAGACACTGTACTTGTAACATGAAGTCACGCAACAACAGTTTTCTGAAACTTTCGAGGTTAAGAAGGAAAGCGTGAAACATAACGGCAGGTTTCGCAGCGGCTTCTCGGAGCGATCGGGAGAGGGGAAGTAAAAGCGAGCCGGACATCGCGACGGGCACGCGACTACAGCCTGTCGAGTCATACGCCGCCAAACTCTTCGGCTGAACCGAGTCTGAAGACGATCCAGAGAATCTCATTCGCGACTTTGGACGGCGACTTTGGACTTACGCAACGTCGCTCTCAACGAACGCTTCGCCGTAAACGCGAGCGCCGGGCGCGCTGGTTGAACGCCCTCTTGCTGCTGTCTTTGCTCGTCTTCGCTGCGCGTTCTGAACGGAAGAGGGACCCAAGAGCCCCAACGCCTTACAACGCCTCACTGTATATTTAGCGACTCGTGCTCCCAGCATGAACGCACAGCACGAGCGCACCCCACATGAAACGTTCCGCTAAGGCGAGTAGTTTAGCGACCATTTCGCGAATTAAATTTTTTTAGCCCGCACATTCGTGCAATTATTTCGTGGGGTGTTGATAGAGCTGCAGCCGACAATTCTGCGGCGCAACGCATCGGTGCATGAGCTCGGGCTACTGGATACCGGAGCATTCTTTGCAATTTGCGCTCAGTCAAGCCGGCGGAAAGAGGGGTGTCTTCAGGCATATATGACACCCCCCCCGCCCCCCACTGGCCCCTACCACCGGGGGCCCCCGGCCCCCCCTGTTGCTACGCCACTGGCGCTCTGTGCTTCATTATGGCTGCATTTCTCTTCCCTTTCACTGTTATTGTTTTCTCCTGTGTTTCCATATATCTATGCCTTCGTTTATCTATATACCAAAATATTTTTATTATTTTACCAGAGGTATTTCCTGGCCCTGTATCTCCACTGTCTGTTCACTGTTTTCATTGAATACCATAACACGTGATTTTCGAACACTAAATTTCAAGCCTAAATTATTGCCTTCCTGTCCACAGATATTAGCCTGACGTTGCAAATCACTTTGGTAGTGAGCTAGCAACACAATGTCGTTCGCATAAAATAAACCTGGGAGCTGCTGCTCTATTACTGTACCCGCCTGTTTGTATGAGAGATTAAACCCGATATTACTTCCTTCTAGCGCCCTCTCCATCCTCACCATGTACATCATAAACAGCAGCGGGGATAAAGGGCAGCCCTGTCTCAGTCCATTGTTGATATGAACTTTCTCCTCGCTCCTCATGCCTTCCCATTCATCGCAAACGGTATTTTCTAGGTAAATCTCTCTCAAAAGCTGCAGACAATTGTCACCTAAGCCTTCCTCTTCCAGAATATCCCACAAAATGTTGCGGTCTACGTTGTCATAGGCTCCTGTAATGTCTAAAATGGCCACATATAACGACCTGCTTTCTACTTTTGATATTTCAATACAGGGAATAAGAACAAATAAGTTATAAGGCCACCAAATCACTTTAATTGGCGCCACCTGGTGACGTCTACAGAAGGAGCCTCAGCCACGGACTCTCCCTGAAGACACTACTGCTGGTGCGTCGCGCAGCCCCACGTACGGCAAGGGGCGAAAACCAAGCGCATGCACTAAACGGCACCGAGGTGGCGCATACCGTGCGCCTTTGCTACCAAGCCGCCCCGTCGCTTTGCAAGCGCGTGGCCGCTCTGCCGTGCAATCGCACGTCAAGAACCCCCTGCTTCAAGGAGAAACACTTAATTTCCAGCACTGGCACGCGTGAGACGTAGAAAGCACATAAATAGACTCACTTCTACCGCAGTTGCGTAGAATGCAAATAAGCAGCGGCAGATCAACGTTATTTGCGTACCACTTGGAACGAGGACTGGGCAGAACTATGTTTAGGAATATGGTATTTTTGGATGCGCAAGATAACGTCGCTGTGCTACGTCTCGCACGAGCATTTCGATGGATGGATGGATGGATACAACTTTCTTGTACGTCCGGCAAGTCAAGGGCAGCATGATTCGAGCGACTTAAATGCTGATCTTGCTGATACGACGCGTTTTAGTGACCACCCTTACCGTCGTGCATGTTTTACAATGTTCATTTCGCGATACAGGCTACTGCAACCGGCTACTTCAAGAGGCAGGCTACCAGCAACCTGTTTTAGTTTTCGTAGCGGAAACAATCCTGAAGAAGTCGCGAACTCGCCCACTGGACCAGGAGTCACCCCGCGAAAAAGAAAAGGTAGCTGTCATACCCTACATACACCGCATGTCGCCTAATTTGAAATAGATTGCAAAGCGAGCCAACGTAAATGTCGCGTTTTCAGCCCCGTGCAAGCTCTCTAAGCTATGCAGAATGACTAACCCTCTTTCCCGCAAGGCCTGTGTCACCAAACACGATAACAAATACGTAGATTGTCAGGCAGGAGTCGTTTATGAGATTCCTTTAGATTGTGGTCGAAAGTACGTGGGCCAAACAGAGCAGTGCCTGAATGACAGGCTGCGGCAACACAATAACAAAGTTAACGATGGGAGGGAGGGCCACCTGGTAATTCATTGTAGAAATTGCAAATGCAAGCCAGACTTCCACACCTGCGCTGTGGTTGCCAGAAGCCATGACAAATGGGTTCTATTAATAATTAAGGCCAAAAGGATCACTGAAGCAGGTGATAAGTGCGTAAGTGTTACATCGATATCCCTATGACGCAAAGAACTGCTTTACCTGAACGCGAATGCGCACTGAGCAACTGTGATTGCGCTCCTAGTATAGATCAGTGGCGCTCTTTCCTTATTAAACATTGTTGGAAGTGGCGCCCTGTGTCTGTGTGTGTGTTCCTTCTTCGTCCAGTGTCGTTTTAGCGCCTTCACTTGAGGTTATCAGACATTCGGCAGAAGTTTGCCGCACAGCATTAACATTACGGCCTTCCGCAGCAGTGCACGCTTAGTAAAATTATGCACTGAAACAGATCAAAACACTTTGCGATGACAAATCAGAGCGCGCGACAAAGATAAAAGCACGCGCCATCGTCGGCTATGACTTGTGGCCTCTGGCCACTCAGCCGTAGCAACGCGTTCGAACGCTTGCCCGCGTCAGCTCGACCGACGCAGATAGACAGAATTATGTTCGTAAGACTACTGCACCCCTGTCATAGAAATTTCTTAAGTTGCCATCTGCCATGGCTTTTTAGGTTTTGTGAATCGACTCACCCTTACTATTGGCGGAAGTACTGAAATTCGCAGCTGTGCTCCCTTACAATACGCATTTGTTATCCTACAGAGCTCGTCCTTGCAGTAGCGGTCATCGCAAGCTTTCTGATCTAACGAACAGCTTTTATTTGTGAATATGCTTTCTTTTTCGCAAGATTTCTCCAACGCCAAAATTTGTTTATAAGTTCGCCGGATTAAAACTGCAGTGCTTATTTGAAACTGGGGTGGAATTCATTAAGTTTGCTTGATGAATTCCACGCCAGTTTCAAATAAGCACTGCAGTTTTAAACCCAGTTTGATGCGCACTTGGGAGATTGCATTTATTCTTGATCTTATAATAAATTCAGTGGATGTTCTTTGCGCAACGTAAGTAAAATAACACACGCACCCCGCAATTTTTTAGATTGGCTCTTGAACACATGGCGTGGTTATCGTACTACCGACTAAGACGATTCGATGGCCCACGTGGGTACGCTGCGAGGCTATCCTGGCGATTGAGAAGGCGTTATGGCGTGGAAACAGCACGAGATCTTGGCTTCCCAGAGACAGGCGTTATCCTTGCACTTTAGTATTTTCTAGCGTTCTAGTGACAGGAACATGTAGAGCGCGCGAGAGCGTATACGCACTGTTGTGCAAGCTTTTCGGTAGCGTGACGCGGGAAGTCACCGGGACGTGAGGCGTGCGGACCAAGTTTGACGGTAACGCAACCGGAAGGCACGTGCGCAAGAGAAAAACAGAATTTCAAGGACTCAACATCACTGACGTGCTATGTCGAAAGTAAGTATATCAACGCGCGTTAACTTTCAGCATGGATAGATGGGCTGTTTCGTTGGACTGGTGTGGTTCCAGCACGTCAGAGCCTCAGAAGGGAGAGATGATCAGAACGCAACAAGCACCGACATGTAGGGAGTAGTGCGCTGCAGCACAACCACACCGGCTCATTCACATGGCCAGAACGGGGTGATAATTACTGGTCTAAGCTCACTCGACGTGTGGTGCAAGCGAGCCTGATGAACAAGTGAATCAGTAGAACACGACCTTAGTCAGTGACATGGACAAATGGTTGCAAATTATGCCTGATTGGATGGCGTATTGTTTACACGGATTGGCGTATGGTTTACACTGGTTTTATTTATTATTAATTTATTTATTTGTTTATTCATTCATTCATTCATTCATTCATTCATTCATTCATTAAGTCATTCATTTATTCGTTCCTTCATTTTACTTGGCACCTGAGTACTAAACACTTCCCATATCATGCGCCTGCTAAACAAGCAGGAGTGGAAAATTTAACCCATCGTAACATACATTACTCTCCTTTTTGCACTGTCTCACGTACCACTTCCTTAATAATGGCTTACAATGATAACATTCGGCGACAGTTGATTCGATCGGATGTCGTCGGAGTACTCGCCTTTTTCGGCACCTTTCGTAACATGTTGGGTACTTATAATTAAGAATTTGGATACACCTGTCTGCAATACTTATGATAAGCGACTACAACAATCTACGATGGCGGCCATCGGTTCAACTGTAACGCACTCTATATAAAACACTGTACCTTCAAGTCTGCCTTGCGCGTCAGTGAAGTTTACGAATTTGCGCTCGTTCGACAATTTTACGAACTTTGCACCAAATTTCGCGAGAAATCCCTTTAGCCAAAAAGTTTGTTCCTTGGTCTCTAAAGAAATTCTTGCGAATCGTTCGATGCTGAAACGACGCCAGGGGGCACTTCCTTCGAGCAAATTTATTCATGCGACTTCCAACAGCAGCGAAACTCGGCAGCAGCAATCTAGCTGCAAAAGTCAATGTTGACTTCAGAGCAGCGTGCTACTTGTCAGCCTCTGTTTTATCGAAGTCTTTTGCTGCTTGCGTACTGCGTCTAAAAGTAAATTGTCAATAATGAAGTGTGAAATCGTCCCGCGAGAAGTCTGTGCTCGGGGCAAAAATAAACAAGAAAGAAATTATGGATATCGTGGCCCCGCTACAGGTGTGGAGGAGGATGCGGAACCTTTACGAATCTCATAGTTCTTAGGTTGGCTGGTGTAGCTTCAAGTCAACCCGTGGGATTCGCAACGCACGCGTATAAAACATCCAAGCGCCCACAAACGCAGAAAGCCCGGCTGTCAAAATTACGCCCATGCGCAACTTAAACCTCCTCACCGAGTCATGATAGTGCATCCACTTATTCGTTGGGTGCTACATAGAGCAGTCTTTATGAGCCCACATGCTATGCAAAACCGGCGTGGTGGCTTAGCAGCCATGGAGTTGGGCTGCACAAGTGGCTTCGGCTCCGGGCCATGGCAGTATGTCGACGGGGTAAAAATGCAAAAAATACTCGTGTGCTCTAATTTAGATGCAAGTTGAAGGACCACAAGTTGATCAAAATTAATCTGGCGTATACCCCACTGTGGGCTGCCACACAAGACATTAATTATAATTTCATACTCTAAACACTGAGGCACTCACTTGAGAGGACTGCAAAGTGGTTCCCAAGTGGATGGAGATCCGAAAGTTAACACTTTTATCGCAACTGTCCATTTGCAATTTATTGCTGACCTGTTCTCCTAATTCTACTGGTTGTCCTGGATTTTTCGCACTATACGATGTGGATATTAGTTTTCTTATTTCAAATAACGTGCTGTTGGAAATGTATTTCACGTAAAGTTTTAGCTCTGCCTCCAAACGGCAAGTCGAGTTCGTGTGCTGTATGCAGCTATTCAATTCTTCAAAAATTCGTCGCGTGAGCGTCGCGCGGTGCAACGGTAAGCGGCTTGTAACAGAGCGCACCCGTGAAAGCAGCCTGCATGGACGGTATAGACACCATTCACGTCAAGCATCTTCCTCTCACTTCAGCGAATGTCAGCCTATTTCATTCAGTGCGACGGAGCCCCTGTACTCCTCAGTCCCATTCAGTTCAGTTCAGTTCGGTTCAGTTTTTTACCTTAAAAGTCCCCCGCAGAGGCATTACATAAGGGGGGCGGGGGTTTGTGAAATAGTAAAAACATCGTGAGAAATAATCATTCACCAAAATGGTCGGTTAGAAGTTCTGTAAACGAAGATGGACAAGTGGCAGTAGCAATGTTGGAGGGAAGACCGTTCAAGTCTGTGGTGGCTAGGAAGAAAAAGGAGGCGGTGAAGGTGGTTTTTCGTGTACGTGGGCACGCTACTTGAAGTGGAAGGCTGGTGCGATAAGATATGCGTGCTGCTGCTATCATGTAAGACTCCTGAGTAAGGGAAGAAATGCATATCTTGCGGCCGTTTATTTTATTGAAATGGAAATAAAGGAAAGAGACGTAGTCACCTTTTAATGGTTACGGCTACTCTTTTTCCCGTAGCGGAAACAACAATATCAAAATATATGTGTAAGATAATGAACAGAAACCACGTCATAGGGCCAGATGTCCATAGCACACAGTCCTATACACGCATGAACATATCAATAGGAAACGTAAATGCAAGCTGCAACACAATCAGTTTTTAGACAAAGTCACAAACATACAAAAGCGGCCGGGACGTAGACTGCGATGAGCATATAAACAGATGAAGAATTGCAGAGAGTTAAAATAATGCCGCCACAAAATAAAAAAAAAGCACAACGCGTAATATGCAAGCGCTAATAATTACAAATAATAGAGACACATTATAGTAACATCGTGTGAACATTCAGTGCGATATCTATACTTCTTAAAGATGCCTCTCTCTTCGTAAAATGTTCAAGTGCGTTCAATACTTTTCGCTGTGCTATTTTCGATGGCCATGGGCCCAGCAATTTTGCGAGTGAGAAAGGTCGGTGAGGATCAATGGAGCGTAGGCCTTGCTTTGGCTGCCGTCTTTGCGTCGCCTATATGGGGCATTCGAGGAGTAAATGGCGAACAGCCTCATCGTTGTAGCCACAGGAGCAAGCCGGGGAAGAATTCCGTTTTATGCGATATAGGAAATGTTTGGTGTATGTTGTCCCCAGGCGCAGTCGATGAATTAGTGTCTCGGTACTTTTCGAAAGTTCTACATCCAGCTGATATTTGAGTTGAGGGTCCACTTCGTAAAGAATTGTTTCTTTAGTATTTTCATTAAACAAGGTTGGCATACACAAGTCCTCCATTAGTACTCTCAATGTGCGTTTCTTGTTCATTAGTGATAAAAAGATTAATTGAATTTCTGCATCTTTATGAGCCGATTTTGCCAACGAGTCCCCTAATTCTTTGCCTGTTATACCAGTATGTCCCGGGACCCACTGTACTATCACTCCATGTTTTCTTTCCCGAGTCTTGAGCCTGAATTAAACTATTCAGTACTGCGTATGTTGTTTATGCGTGTGGTTTTCGGTCACCAATATATTCAAGACAATCATAAGCTGATAAGGAATCCATGCAAATCACAAACTTTATAGGTGTCTCATATGTTTTGATAAAATAAGTGGCTTGGAGAATGGCCACTAATTCCGCTATTGTTAGTGACGACGCGCGTCCTAGTAGACAAATGTACTCCACCTGTAAGGACGGCATAACATAAGCTGCAGTCGCACTTGCTTTGATTACAGAACCGTGCATGTAGACGGGAATACATTCCTGGTACTTGTCAAATAGCGGATGTAACGCTGTTTTGCGGCTAATGTTGAAACGTCGCTTTTTTTTTTAAAGCCCTTCAATTGACATTTCTATTTTCGGCACCTGCAGAAGCCATGGTGGGCAGCAGAGTTCTGAGTGCAAAAAACCGATCGTGGAAGGCGTTATTTATTCTCTTGAAACATGACCTGTATCTATGCACCCGGACGGTTCTCTATCATAGACAGAAGTCGGTGCTCATAAATGGTGGGTGGAAATTCTGAAGCGATGTCGGCGTCTTTCTAGGCTGCTAATTACGGTGAAATGTGGTTCCCGCACTTCTGCAATAGTGAGGTGAGTGGATGTAGCTTGCGGGACTCCTAGACATACTCGTAAACTCCGGGCATACGACCGCTGTAGCCGGTGGAGGGACGTCGCCGGTAATTTCCGCAATACAGGGGCGAAGTAAGCGATACTCTGACGGACAAGTGCTGAGTGTACACGAAGCAGGGAAGCAGTTGTTCCACCCCATTTCGTGCCTGCGATTCTGCGGAGAACATTTATCACACACGCTCTTTGGCCATACCTGGCCCTTGCACCATTAGACGTTTATCACACAACTAATTCGGCCCTCCAAAGCGGGTAAACGATGAGCGTATCGAAGCTGGTGGTCTTAAATCACGCCGAGGAAACGATGTTTCCTAACCAGCTCGATCTCATGGCCGTCTGTTGAAAGACCAACACTTCTAACCTTTTTTCTTGTGAAAAGCAATAACGCTGATTTGGCGTAAGATATCTGCATGCCCCATTCTCTTAAATAATCACCTATTGCATTCAAAGTTTTCTGTAGCCCATGCTTGACAACCTCTAGAGACTTCTTCAATGTCCATATTCAAATGTCATCAGCATACATAGATACGCTTATGCTTGCTGGAAGTACTGCTGATAAACCTGCTATTACTGCGTTGAAGAGAAGTGGACTTAATGCACGTCCTTGCGAAACTCATTTGTTCATGGTGTATGCATCGCTTTGTCAGTGATTTCTAATTATACGTCATTTTCGGTCTTTCATGGAGTTAGCGATCTATTTGAGAACACGGCCATGGATTCCGAGGGTAGAAAGTTCAAGTAGAATATGAAGGTGACTGACCTAATTAAAGCCATTCTTAACATCAATAAACACAGCAGCGGCAATGTTCCTACAGCTAATCTCGTGGTTAACAAACCTAACCAAGTCAAAGATGCAGTCTATTGTACATCTACGTTTTCTGAAACCAGCCATTTGATGTGGTAGGCAACTGCTGGATTCTATCCAACATTGCAGTCTAATATCGATGATTTTTTCCGACACGTTTGAGACACAGCCGGTTAAACAAACAGGACGGAAGTAGTCGAGCGACAGTGGCGTTTTGCCAGGTTTTAGCAATGGTTCTTTTACACAGTGTGTGCGCGCAACAGCTGTAGTAGACGGCGGTGAAACACCGCAGATCGGAGACTGAACATGCGATTTTTGGCCTCGTTTTCAGGGTCTCCTGCTGAGTGAACGAGGACCCAGTTTATTGATATTAGCCAGATTATATCAACGATTGCGACTGACTGGACAAAGAAAGGTTCAATGTACATTTGCGTGCGTGCGTATCGTGAAATTGTCTTCTAGCCTTCTATTCCCCATTCCCCAGAGCTCGATAGCAAACGTGGCACAGTATCGTTCTTTCCCGTTCTTACCTGACAACTTGTCTCTCTTTCGCGGTTTTTGTGCATACAAAGGAGTTATAATAAGCGGATACAATGTATGGCATGGGCTGATGAGCACAAGCAGCTGGGTCACACTGAATTAAATAGCCTGACAGTCGACAGGAGGACACATGTCTACTTTTGCAGCTGCGCACCGTTACCCGACGCCACTCGTCGCGCCGGTATACGCTTCTGTGTGAGTGCTAAAAAACTTGAAACTTGAAAGTACCTATGCGTCCATAGGCGTCGACTGCGTGAACGGACGGGAAATGTCATGCACATCCTCATTATTTCCTGTTCAACATCTTATGCACATTTGTTTATAAGGGAATAAAGAACATGAGGTGCGCACAGTTGCGCAGATTAGTATTTTTTTTTTTGTTCCCTTCGGAATTCACAACGCACCTGGTGCCTTCTGTCGATTTTTAAAATGTTCGGGCTACTTATAGAAAAATGTTTGAATAATTTTGTTCGCTCAATTCGTGACATCTTGGACTGTCATTTACAGGTGCTAAAATGGCTTCTGTTAACACGGAAACTGACACTGTGTGTTTCAAAAGTGACGGAAGAAATTCCTAAAATCAGTGCTTTAGAGGAAAGAAGCTGCTTCTGCGCAACATGCTACAGGACTCCCACGGCCATTTCACTTGGAGAAAAACGCAGTAATTGGGCATTCACTTAACAAAAACATTATTGACGTTTATTTCTTCTTATTGGGACTTATCTCAGATTTGCCAATTTCAAGCCAGTTATTGCAGATGCTATGTCCATTTTCGGAATGATAAACGTAAACAGTGTTTCTAGGTGTTCTCCGCTATGTTACGCCATGATACGCTATATTGTTCTGGCTATATCTAACATGAGATTCATATTTTAAAGAGATACCGAGTAATTTTTGCCCCACGGATCCTGATAGTAAGCAACACCGACATGATGCTTGTAAAGTGATGTCGAAAACGAATCACCTTTTATTTGTTCTGGACCGACTTTAAGGGAATTCTGTGAAAACTAGTGACATGGTAAATAAAAAAATTGGTCAGATGGAAACGAATTGTCTTTTCTCAAAGCATTGAAACAGTCGTTGAAAGGACTGTGCCCTTGTGTAACGGTTTGCTGCCGCAATGTCAACTTGGGCACTGATCTATATTATCACAATAATTTTTCCATTTCTGCTGAGGTATGAACGCAATATGTCCTATTACTTCAGACGTATCATTTCACGTGCCTAAGATGTGCACGTGTGAGCGTAGTAAAACATGTTCCGTTTGCATTGCAATTTTGAACGCAGCACAAAGATAACTGATGTTGTCATTCTTGACGAAACTTTCGATTTATTTTACGTTTAGATGACGGCTGCCAGAGATTGCCGGTGGGACATGTTGTCCGTTTTCTTTCTTGAGCAGCACGCGTTTCATCGATTAGCTGCCCAGAATGCACATCGTGATCAGAAAGTTCTTTTCGCCTTCATTTACACTATTGGGCCATGTGCCCTAACGCGAGCATTTAAAAAAAATCTTATTGAATATTTTTATGAGCTACATGAACACTGCAATTCTCAATGAACGCATTTTGTGCTTCTTGCACAAATCTACCCGAAGAGGGGGAAAGGCCCCATTTCTCACATCTGTCCCATATAAGCAATTAAAGCATGTGACCGCTTCTTATTCTAGCAATAATATGTCAACTCATGAAAACAACTCAAAGCTACACTTTGGGCTATGGTTCAGGTAACAGTCAAGGGCATGAGATCCCTTTAAACCGGCTTTGATTAATGTTAACACGTCCTTAAATCTAAGCACTCGCGATGTTATAAACGTCACTCTTACGCGAATGCGGCTGCGATGGCTGGGCATCGAACCCACGACATGCCGTCCACAGGAGAAGAATCTGCAGAGCCAGTTCACTACCTATGCAAATTGCCCTATCGAGAGATATCCTGGTTATTAGGTTCTCCTGCGATTTGTTGTTTGTCTGGTATAGAAGACTTCGTACCGTTTCCTCCACATGAAAATCATTAACTCGCACGCATGCAACTTGCAGCAGCAACAAGCTAATTGCCGTACAAAAGGCTGTGTTACTTATTGCTGTATTATGCACCTGCCAGCGCAGATGAGACACAAGGCGCGGTTGTACTATTTCGGGCATTTGGCAGTAAGACGGTACTCGCCGCTGGCCTGCCGCTGTTGCCAGAATACAAGGATACTAGCGTAGCGCGCATTTAGTGTCTGCTAAAGGAACAGCAGATTGGTTAAAACAACCCGTAGCGCTCCGCTACAGAGACTTCCAGAGCTATCCTTTTTTCTTTGGCGCACCGAACCCCTCGGTATATTGGCGGATGCTCTAAGACGGCAACGCTTACTGAGAACGGAAGTTCTAAAAAAAATGCGCTGATTGCCACTAATAAATCGTCCCACTCAACGGAATACAACCTTATCTTTATAATGGAATGAAAGTTGGATTACCGTGCTTTACGAATTAAAATCACGATCTGAATATGAGACAAGCCGTAGCAGGTAAACTCCGTAATAAATTAGAGCACCTGGCGTACTTTAAATTACGGCTAATGCTAATGCATTGTGTCTTATGTCCTAATTGTTACGTTAGCCTTCTTATTTAAAAGATCCTCGCAGCGAACAATAAAAGAACGTAATCGCTTTGTCTCCGCAGCAATGATAGTTTGTATTATATGTCACTACCAGAGCGTCAGGACATTAAAAAAAATCTTTCGGTTCGTCTGCGCATCAGTGGACAATGACGTGAGAATAACGGCATCTCCTTTGGAAGAAAGAAAGAAAGGATATCTTTACTCCACAGTTGAGCCAAACTCACAGTTGTGATAAAGGATGGCAACGCAATATAAAAGACAGCGTGTAATGCTTTGGGCACTGCAAAGAGAATACGTTGATTCCACCTTTTTAGGCCAGAAAAATGGTCTTATCGTGTATAAAGGATACACGACAAATCAGCACATATTTCTGTCCTCCTCAAAATAGCCCGTTAAAGCAGCGAAGTAAAGCTTACAATCAACTAACAACTTCAAAGGTAGAAAACGGCCAGAAAAAACTGAAACACCAAATTAAATACAAGAAAGTATCTTGCGCTCTCAAAGTTTTATCGCTTGAAATTGTACTTACAGGTGAGTCGCTGTCCCGTCGAAGAACGGTGATATCAGTAGCAAGTGCTTCAGCTGTGATCAACAGGCTGTCTTGCTAGTTCTCTCGTGTAGTAACGCATCAAATGTTCTGGATTTCTGTAAGCTTTCTGTATATTTGCTGAACACCCAAAAAGAAAATTACAGCATCTAATCGTAAAACATCACACCTTCCCCTGTCCTACAAACAGCAATGACAAACGCACGTGAAATATTTACTCCGGAGAGAAAAAAAAAAGTTTAAAACAATCGAGTTCGTTATACAGCGCTCAACACTTCACAGAACGGATGCTGGCTCGCGACCGAGGAGGTCGCCGCACTAAACTTGTCGTTTTCACTTTTCTCCTGACGCGCCCGACTTGTCGTCGAACTATCGGGAGACGCCCTATTCACACGATCCGAAAGGGAGCGAGCATTGCGGAGAAGTGGCCCGAGCAGTTTGGCGTTCAGAGGCCGGCGACACGTCCGCGACACTCTTTCCTCTGCCTCTTAACTCCCGCCATCTCTTTGCGAGGCATCTTTCCTCCGCACCCTCGCTCTTTCCTTTTCTCTCTCTGTCTCCCATGGTACGTCGTACACAGCTCGCTGGCGCCGCCAGTGACAGAGGCGGCCACGAGGAGTGGCTTAGAGAGACTGCAGCTGCAGCGCCATCTCTGAGGCTGAAAATTCATTACTGCAACTCCGGGCTGGAGTTCAAACCGCGAGCGCGCGGGGAAAACGGACGTAAGAGTAGGTGAGCACTTTTTCGAAACGTAACAGCCGCTCACGCGCCAGTGTAACACTTGCAGGCTAATCTATTCGCCCTTGCTTGGAGTTGGCAGCTCTATGGTAGTCCGCGATTTACAGCGTAGAGTTTCTCTCCTGGCTTTTAGAGCGCAATGAAGGCTTGGGACGCACTCGGTGCTACAATAGGCTCGTTAGCCGGCGTAAAAAGTAATGTGGACTCTGTTTTCACGCACGTAGCGTACAGTTAATAGTAATAGTAATATGTAAAAAATTTCCTGGTGGTTGCAGTCGTTTTCCATAGAATGAAAATGCGTGCTTCATGTTTTCTCGTGTTGGACTTACAAGCGGCTCTGCATTCATGGCTGGTGGCTATCACTAGCGTTTGAAGCCTTTTATGAGAAGAGCATGCTTTGGGAACTTCCCGCACTCTTAAGCGACTGTCTATCTCTAACCGCTTCCCCTCCAACTCTGGTTCCAAGACAACTGTCGAACCAACTTGGGTCGCCGGGAATGTCCCACTCGGCATGTGCCGCTCTTCAATGCCTCCTTTATGCTAACTTGGGTTACTGGATGCGTGTCACTGCGTATGCGCTGCTATTTAGTGAACCTATTTGATGGTAACGTGGGTCAGTAGGTATGTCCAATTGGCTATGTGCCGCTCCTAAATGAAAAGCAAAAAGAAATCTAAATTTCGCCTTTTCTGTGCGGAATCCACCCCACGACATATATTGTCCGATAATCATGTTTGCATATAATATATTCACGCGCTATGCGTGGACTTCGAGGCGCCGTTGCGAGATGGCGCAGCAGGAACCGAGACGCTCGTGGAACAGGGAGATACGGGAATGGGCGATCGACCGATAACAGAAAGCCTCATGAGAACACAGACAGGCAAAAGATGCATAGTTGCCGCAGGATGAAATAGACAAAAAATGGGCAATGTACCGGGAGAAAAGAAAAATAACTATGGTTCAAATACTGGTTCGAGCAAAGAATGAAGGTTAACGTTAACGTTGGTTGTCATAAATACGTGAGAAAAAGAAGGCCGCACCTAGAATACTTGGGAACCACGTTAACTTATTAAGCAGGGAGTCGGGAAGAATACAACATATCTTACACGAAGAAAGAGAAAAATCGGAAGGGAATGCGGCATTACATTACATTCGAAAATTACCAGCCGAATTATTTCAAGTCAGTGATGAGGTATATTATGAGAAAAAAAGAAAGAGCATGAACGAGAACCAGACGTAAAAGGAGCTAGTGCTGAGGAATTTCAACTGCAAGAAAGTCGAAGAGAAAATTCCTAAGCGCACAGCCACAGGGCTAGACGAGGTTCCCGTCAGACTGATTAGTGAACTGGGACCAAAGAGTAAGGAAGCTCTGTTGAAAGCAGTAGAAAAAAAAGCATGCAAGTTAGGCGAATTACCAGACAGTTGGCGACAAAGTAGAACGAACTTAATTTATAAAGGTAAGGGGAAAAACCATAGCATTCACTCAAATAAATCGTCAACCATTACATCGGTAATGTACAAGTTAGCAATCCAGGCGACTAAATTAAAACTGCAAACATGGGGAGAACAAAATGGCCTATTGGGAGAATTTCATAATGGCTTAAGAATCGGTACGCGTCTGGATGACAACTTATTTAGTCTCACTCAGTTTATAAAAATCTCCAGAGGAGAAAGGAGATCATTATGTGCGGCTTTATTTGACATTGCCGGAACGTTTGACAAGATAGACCGCTTCTTTTTGCGGGGTATTCTGGAAGGGGAAGGCTTCGGCGACGATTGTCTGCAGCGTTTGAGAGATATTTACCTAGAAAATACCGTTTGCGCTGAATGGGAAGGGATGAGGAGCGAGGAGAAAGCTGATATAAACAATGGACTGCGGCAGGGGTGCCCTTTATCCCCACTGCTGTTTATGATGTACATAGTGAGGATGGAAAGGGCGCTAGAAGGAATCAATATCGGGCTTAACTTCTTTAGAAAGAAGCGGGCACCATAGAAAAGCAGCAGCTCCCAGGTTTGTTTTATGCGGACGACATTGTGTTGCTTGCTAACGAGCGAAGTGATATAAAACGTCTGGCTGATATCTTTTCACAGGAAGATGAGAATTTAGGATTAAAAGTGAGCGTTATAAAGTCAGGTTTAATGGTATCCAATGAAAAGAGTGAACACAGAGTGTGAATAGAGGGCGAGGAAATACCTCGGATAAAGAATGCAAATACCTTGGTCTAGGGATAAACGAAAGCGATATATATCTAGAGACATAGAAAGAAACATAAGAGCACGAGCGAAGAGAAATGCGGCCATAAAGAAACACGGAGTCTATAAGGATACAACAGATACGGTGTGCTCCAAGGTATGCGTTTTTTTGCTTGAAGTCGGGGAACAATCAGAACTCGATGGCTACAAAATGTCAGTGGGACGCCTCGCATTGGGCGCTCACGGGAAGACTACTGAGGATGCTGTGCAGAGTGATATGGTGTGGACACGTCTTGAAGTGAGGGAAGCTCATAGTAAAATTGGTTTCGAAAAACGACTGAGGAATATAGAAGAAAGAAAATCTGCTGCGAGTGTCTTCGTATATTAGTACAGGAAAAGCATTGACTCGCAGGGAAGGAAAATAACTAGGAAGCTTACCGGCAAGTATATATGTGACTGGTACGGCCAGCACCATGGCAACAAAGAATGTCAAACGCAAAGTGATAGAGGTTGGGAGAATCTCATGGATGGCAGCAATGGAAAAAAACCTGCGATAAGTAACTACCTTAAAGGGAAAAAAAACGAAATTGAAAAAAAAATTACGACAACTCAAACGAAAGCTCCTTGCTTTTCGAAGCGCGATCAGGACCCCTTAGAACAAGCACTTTTAAAGCGAGATACACTAAGGAAGAAGAAGCATGTGCTTGCTGCGGTACAGCTATAGGGAAACAACGGATCTTCCCTTCACTTTTATTGCCTTAAAGACCCATCACTGGGCGTATTACATAAGGGATGGAGTCTACAAATGTTGTTTATTCTAATTAGTCACCACATGAGTTCAATGAAGAATGTTACTATTAAGCTTATGAGCAAACGTCGATGAACAGGTGATTTCGGCTATGTGACGGGGCAGACCGTTCCAGTCGGTTTATGATCGGCAAAAGAAAGATGCAGAGAGGGTTGGAGTATGGCTGCGTCGACGGGTTACTTGCAAGGAATGCCCTGTACGCAGGTAATGGCGAAGGGGTGGGGCCAACACATATGGTGCATGATGGAGCGAGTTGTAATGAAACTTATGAAAGAGGATTAACGAGTCAATGCGACGCCGGGATTATAGCGTGCTTAAGGCGGGCTGTGCTTTTGGTAGTGATACAAGGGTGTAGTAATACGAAGAATGAATTAATCTTGGCGCACGATTCTGAATTCTTTCGAGTGCATCGATAAGGTAAGTTTGATGTGGTGACCAGATGGGGGATGCGTATTGAAGTTTCGGACGTACGAGCCTCTTGAATGCTAGTAGTTTGACGTGATGTGGTGCATGACGCAGATGGCGTTTTAGGAATCCAAATGTTTGGTTAGCGGAGGCGGTAATGCGCGTTACATGAGCAGACCAGTCTAAGTCGTATGAAAGGGTGACGCCGAGGTATTTAAATGTGTCCACTTTTTCTAAGGTAGTATTAGTAATATTATGCAGTGTGTATAAGGGCTGATGGTGGCGAGTGAAGCACATCACTTTACATTTATTGGAGTTATGGGTCATTAACCAGTCGTTGCACCAGTCTCGCACTTTGTTAAGGTAATTTTGTAAAATACTGTGGCCAGAGTCGTTAGTAATTATACGGTAGATGACACAATCGTTAGCGAACATGCGTATTTGAGAAGAAACATGGAGAGGAAGGTCGTTAATATAAATAAGAAAAAGTAGGGGGCCTAGAACGCTAACTTGATGGACGCCAGATGCTACAGGGAGAGGCACGGAAGTGCGGTTATTGGCATGCACTGATTAGTCAGTGAGAAATTCAATAACCCAATTGAAGATGTCAGGGTGCAGGTTCAGCTGGGAGAGCTTGTGTAATAGGCGTTGGTGAAGTAACTTATCAAATGCTTTAGCATAATCAAGAGAAATGGCAGCGATTTGGGTGTTAGCACAGAGATGAACGTGTAAGTCGTGGACTAACATAGCAAGTTGCGTTTCGCACGACAGACCTTTACGGAAGTCATGTTGGGAAGGGTGAAATAAGTTCTTAGCGTCAAAGAAACTGCATAGTTTGGGTGAAAATTACGTGCTTCATTATCTTGCAGAGTACGCTGGTTAGGGAAATCGGTCGGTAGTTAAGAGGCGAGTTTTTATTACCTGATTTATAGATTGGAACGATCTGCCCTTTCTTCCAGGCGACGGGGATGCTACAGGAGGATAAAGACTGCGAGAAGATTAATGTAAAGTTCCCTGCGCAGATGTGCTTAGAAATTTTCAGCAGTTCAGAGTTGATGTCATCCGCCCCTGATGATGACGAGAGTTTTAGCTTTTCAATTATTGCCGTTATGCCATGCTCAGTGAATTCGATGGGTGACATAGCAGATTGCACAGGTGAAGGTGGTATAGGTAATAGAGCATCAGGTTCAGTGGTGAATACTGATGAAAACGCGGGGTTAAAGGCATCGGCACACTCTTGTTCGGGGATTACTATGTCGTTATTGTCGGCGATAGTGATAGCATCCGATGGCTTGTGGTTTAGAAATTGCCAGAATTTCTGGCGGTTACTGCCTAGTAGATGAGACAACGTGTCATGGAAAAGGGAGTGCTTTTCGCGACGTATAGGTGAGAGATAAGCTTTCTCTGCCTCGTAATATTTGTCCCAGGCCAAAGCACAATTGTTTTATTTATTTATTTATTTTATTGATTCAGCATTGATTTAGAAAAAGTGAAGGTCTTGGATGGCAAGGCTAAAGGCAGGACATTGTCTGCATGACTAAGGCCCTGTCACCAATACATTGCTCAACGGTAAGGCAGCATATAATAAAATACAGTATACACACATATCAATAGCGTGAATTACACATACATAACATACATTACAAACATACATGCATTAAATACAAGAATCATTGTACAATTTTCTGAGCAGAAACAGTTTAGGTCCAACAGAGTAATATGAATACGAAAGAAGTTTTATATATATACAAGCACAATATGAAACCAACTTAAAATAATTATACATAAACCACGGAAGAAACCAATTAGCAAATGTCAATCAGAAAGGGAAAGCAAATATTTTTTCATTGCACTTTTAAAGCAGTTTAATGATTAGAAGTTTTGCGCAATAGTGATCATGTTAGGATGCGCATTTACGAAGGATGGGACTAAGTATGCTAGTTGTCTTCTACCGTAGTTGGTCTTCAAAAATGGAACTCTAATATGGCCATGCCTGAAAGTGTATTGGATGTACCTTGAGCGGTAGTTTTCATAAAAAATTAGTGAATGTTTCTCGAATTCGCCTCGTATGTATATAGCGAACTTAAGTTCCTATAGTTGATTAATTTTTAAAAGTCCATGTTTCAAGAAAAAAGGTGCCATGTGATCGCGGGGTCCAAGGTTTTCAACACAGCGAACTGCTTGTGTTTGGAGACACATCAGTCGATCCAAGTTTGATTGGAATGTAGTCCACCATACGAACAGGCAATAACTAAGATGGGACTGAATTAAAACATAATACAGACGGCGTTTCAACCAAGTAGGAACAAGGTATCTAATCTTAAACAATATGCCTATTGACCTACAAATACTAGAATGAATCTTCGTTACATGAGGTGCAAAACTCAGGTTCTCATCAAAAATTACACCTAAAAATTTAAAAGCTGAATTCGGCTCGAGAACACAACTATTGAACTTTACACAAAAAGCACAGTCATCAGGCCTATTTCTCGGCTTACAAACCACATATTTGCTTTACCGAACGAAAAAAATAGTTTTTTCTTGTTTTCTAAAGCTTATAATTTTTTTCTGGACCAAGGTTCATTGCTGTTACTCCGTACTGGAATAACTGGAATGCGGTTAGTAGCAAGGTCAGTGATCTTTTGTTGGAAGATTGACCAATTTGCTTGAAGCGTATGGTTGTGGAAATCAGCACTGAAATTGGGCTAGAAGGACATAAGTTCGTCGTTAAGGGCTTCGTAGTGACCTTTGTCGTATAAACGTATTATTTTATTCGATGATTCTCGTTTTGGAAAGGTAAAGTAACAGACAGTGTGGATTACTTTATGGTCGTCAATTTCTCGGAGATAAGATATCGAAGTTAGGCTAGACCGATTGTTAGTTTAAATGAAATCTAAAATGCTGGCCGAGTCCTTCACTACGCGTGTTGGTTCTAAGACTAGCTGGGTTAAGTTGAAGTTAAAGCAGACATCGAGGAAATCATTTTCGGCTCCACTATGTGACGAAGGCGGATAGCTATCCAATTGACATTGTTACGGTGAAGTGAAGGAAGAAGTTGAATTGGACTAGAGAAAGACGTAGTCTGGCAGTTGCCTGAACGCGATATACCTCAGTTGTAAATATACGTTATTTTACACTCGTGAGCCTGCTTTCTTCCTGAAACATTTTGGTGGAAGGTGCGGGGTACAATCACGGAACTTCGCAGCGGACGTCATCTACTTGCCGCCACAATGGCAAATCAACCGACACAAGCGATGACGCCTCAGCAGCCCGTGCCAACGGTCATCCTCACTCATCCGCGGGACCCAGGGACATTTTGTGGCACGGACAACGCCGACGTCGAGGACTGGCTTACGATGTACGAACGAGTGTGCGACAACAACAGGTGGGATCCAACAATGATGCTAGCAAACGTGATATTTTACCTAAGAGGAACTGCGAAGCAATGGTACAACAAACACGAAGCTGACCTAAGGAGCTGGGATGTCTGCAAAAAAAAAAGAATAATAATGTGAGACCTGTTTGGCAGACCTGTCGGTCGTCAGCTGGCAGCAAAAAAAGAACTTGCGTGCCACGCTCAGACGTCCACAGAATCCTATGTCGTGTACATACAGGATGTGCTGGCCCTCTGTCGCAAGGCTGATAACAACATGACCGAGGCAGACAAGATTGGTCACATACTGAAAGGTATTGCAGACGATGCCTTCAATCTCCTGATGTGCAAGGATTGTGCCACTGTGGATGCAATTATAAAGGAGTGCCAGCGCTTCGAACAAGCGAAGGGCCGGCGCGTCGCTCAAACTTTCGACCGATTGCCCAATACCGCCGCGACATTTTCTTGCGAAGACCCGCCGTGGTTCGTTCAGCCCACAGGACCGGAAGATATCACGCGCATCGTTCGCCGTGAGCTTGAGGCCATGGCTCCGGCTCCAGTTCGTTCCGACTGTCAGGAAAGCGCGCCCGCTATCTTCCTTATACAAGCGGTTGTTCGGGAGGAAATAGCAAGTTTGGGCATTCCATCTCTCTGCTCGGTCCGCCATGCAAACACCTACCAGTTTTCTCCGGCCGCTCGCTCCCAGACTCAAAGCTTTCCGCCACTCCGTCGCAACCCAGCTGACTGGCGCACAGCGGATGATAAACCCATCTGTTTTAATTGCTCCGGTATTGGACACATCGCCCGCCATTGCCGCAACCACTGGTCGTCGCCTCCTCGGTGGTCGTCTCCGAGTCACTACCGCCAAGTACCAGGCAATCGTACTTTCTCGCCCTATACGCCGACTAGGAACATCAACGCCGACAGTGCTCCACCAAGATCCAGCCGCTACCCGTCTCCGCAAGGTCGAAGGTCCCGTTCGCCTCTCGTTCACCGCTCTTCGTCCCCTTCTGCAACCGGTCGCTTCGCTTCAGGAAAATAGGCGGTGCAGCTCCCGGAGGTGAAGTTGCAACTCCGACACGGCCCACACATCTTCTGTTCACCCTGCCTACATGTGGAAACCTACTCGGCATTGAAGTTGATCGCGTTCCTGTTAGATCTCTCGTTGATACAGGAGCGCAGCTTTCAGTTAGGAGCGCTGCTCTCCGCCGAAGGCTCAAAAAGGTTCTGACACCCGCCGTACCGGGCACTGTGCCAGTCGCCGATTGGAGTACTTCACCTGTCCTTGGAATGTGCACAGCACGTGTGACCATTGGGGGCCATTATACCGTTGCCCTATTTATCGTCCTTGAACACTGTCCGCACGACCTAATTCTCGGCCTCGACTTCCTTTCGAAACACTGCCCAAATTGACTGCTCCACAGGTGTTGTACAGTTAGATCTGCCGCTTCCTGCCGACGCAACAACTTGTGCTTCACACCGCTTATGTTCTGCTGAGTTTGCAAGGCTGTCTCCACAAGCGGCTACAAATGTCCTCCTGACGCCCTGTCCTCCCGTACCTGATGGCGAGTACGTCGTGTCGCCGCTTACTGACGTGGTTTTGTCGCGCAATATTGCCCTGCCGAGCACCTTAATCCGGATCCGCGAAAAGTGCACTCGCGTGCCCATCCTCAATTTTGGATTTTCGTCGCATGTGCTGCCACACGGTATCCCCATAGCGCATATCAGTCCTTTGGAAGAATTTGAGGTTTCTTCTTTGACCTCTGAATCCTTCCTGAGTGACAACGTACCTTTGTCACCCACTCCTCCGTACTCGACGCCTGCGGACGATGTTTCTAAGATGATCGCCCCTGACCTTCCTTCCGAGGAAACAGCTCTTCGTCAACTCCTGTCATCTTATCGGGACATCTTTGATTTGGACGACCGTCCACTTGGCCAGACATCTGTGGCCACGCATCACATCAACACCGGTGACGCCAGCCCCAGTCATAGGCGGCCATATCGTGTCTCCGCAACAGAAAGGGCCATCATACAGAAAGGTGTAGACAGGATGATGGACAAAGACATCGTTGAACCGTCCAGTAGCCCGTGGGCATCACCGGTTGTCTTAGTAAAGAAAAAAGACAACTCGTGGCGCTTCTGCGTTGACTGCCGTCACCTCAACAGGATAACGAAGAAGGATGTTTATCCCCTGCCTCGCATTGATGACGCTCTTGACTGCCTTCATGGATCCCAATAATTTGATCAATTGACCTCCGCTCCGGCTATTCGCAGATTAGCGTCGATGAGATGGACCGCGAGAAAACCGCCTTTGTCACACCGGATGGTCTGTACCAATTTAAAGTCATGCCCTTTGGATTATGCAATGCGCCAGCTACATTCGAGCGCATGATGGACTCTCTCTTGCGCAGCTTGAAGTGATCTACATGCCTCTGTTACCTCGACGATGTGATTGTGTTTTAGCCGAACTTTGAGAGCCACCTGCGGCGCCTCACAACCATACTGTCCGTGTTTCGCGGGGCTGGCCTTCATCTAAACTCCTCCAAGAGCCATTTCGGTCGCCGTGAAATTAACATGCTCAGCCATCTCGTAAACGCCGCCCGAATCCAACCTGATCCACAGCAAGTTAACGCCGTGCGAAATTTTCCTGTACCTTCAACAAGCGCTGTCGGTAGTTTTCTGGGCTTATGTTCTTATTTCCGGCGATCTGTGAAAAATTTTGCCGACATCACTCACCCTCTCACTGACCTTCTTAAGAAACACGTCTCTTTCTATTGGGGACCACTGCAGGAGAAAGTGTTCTCTACCCTGATTGAGCGGCTTACAACTTCCCCAATTCTGTAACACTTTGACCCTTCTGCGCCCACTGAAGTACGAACTGACGCGAGTGGTCGTGGCATCGGCGCTGTCCTCGCTCAGCGTCAACAGGGCCAAGACCGTGTCATCGCTCACGCTAGCCGGCTTCTTTCCACGCCCGAGCGAAATTACTCCATTACTGAGAGAGAATGTCTCGCGCTTGTATGGGCGGTCGCGAAATTTCGGCCGTACCTTTTCGGTCGGAGCTTCTGCGTCGTAACCGATCATCACGCCCTCTGCTGGCTCTCCTCTTTGAAGGACCCAACTGGACAACTTTCACGTTGGGCATTGCGTCTACAAGAATATACTTTTCTATTATGTATAAGTCAAGGCGCCTGCATAAAGATGCTGACTGCCTGTCTCGCAATGCCGTGGATCAACAGGAGGATACCGATGCAGACTCGGACATCAGTGTTCTATCCATCTCCGGCTTCCTCCATATTGGCGACGAGCAGCGCAAAGATCCTGTTCTGCGATCACTTATGAAACGCATAAGCTCCTCGTCCAATGACCCGTCCCTCCGGATGTTCACCTTGCGCGATGGAACTTTATACCGTCGTAGCGTTCGTCCTGACGGCCCGGAGCTCCTCCTAGTCGTTCCCAAGCACCTTGGACTCGCCGGGCTCCAGCAACTTCGCGATGCTCCTGCTGCTGGACATCTGGGCATCACTCGTACATACGACCGCCTGCGGCACCGCTTCTTCTGGCCCGGCATTTATCGCTCTGTGCGCCGTTATGTCGCTTCTTGCGACCTGTGTCAGCGCCGGAAGACGCCTGCTATGCCTTCCGCTGGTTTGCTGCAACCAATTGATATCCCTACAGTGCCCTTCTTCTGTGTGGGCCGAGACCTCCTGGGCCTTTTTCCAATTTCCATCAAAGGAGACAAATGGATTGCTGTAGCAACCGATTATGCCACAAGATATGTCATCGCACGAGCGCTACCAACCAGCTGCGCTACAGATGTCGCCGACTTCTTAATACACGACGTCATCCTGCACCACGGCGCCCCTCGCCAGTTGCTGACGGATCGCGGCCGTTACTTTCTATCGAAGGTCGTCGATGATATGCTCCGCTCCTGTTCTACAGAACACCAGATTGCTACTGCGTACCACCCTCAAACGAACGGCCTCACCGAGCAACTCAACCTCACGCTAACTGAAATGCTGGCCATGTACGTTTCCGACGATCACCGCGACTGGGACGTCGCTTTACCACACATCACTTTCGCATACAACTCATCCCGTCACGACACTGCCCGATTTTCACCATTTTACCTGTTGTATGGCCGCGACCCCACCTCTCCCTTTGAAACGTTGCTACCTTCCGCAGTACAATCGCCCAGCACTGGTTACGCTCGCGATGCTATTGACTTAGCCGCCCAGACCCGAGAAGTCGCCCGTCATCGCCTAACAGTCTCGCAAGCTTCTCAAAAGCGACGCTACGACCTTCGGCACCGAGACTCCCATTTTTCACCCGGTTCCCTTGTCCTTCTCTGGACGCCTTCACGTCGCGTCGGCTTGTCGGAAAAACTACTTTCCCGTTATTCTGGTCCATACCAGATCTTACGCCAACTGTCGGACGTGACATACGATATCGCCGCAATCGGTCAGCCTTCAGTGCCTCCCAACGTCACCAGCGATGTTGTTCCCGTCGTCAGGCTCAAGCCCTATGTCCCCCCATTAAGTGAGGCTCTATAACTTGCACCGGGACGGAGCTACTCCGCCGGGAGGGTCATGTTACGGTGAAGGGAAGGAAGAAGTTGAATTTGACTAGAGGAAGACGAAGCCTGGCAGGTGCCTGAACGCCATATACCTCAGTTGTAAATATACATTATTTTACACTCGTGGGCCTGCTTTCTTCCTGCAACAATATTAGGGAAATTACAGTCTCCGAAGGGCAAAATCTGAGCGGTAGTGTATTTTTTCTTTTGTACATCTAGGACGCAGTTGAGCTTGTCAGTAAAGCTTGTGTATGCTCGCGGGGGGCGGTAGCAAACGCGAAGTAAAATAGTTTGCGGGGTTGCACGAAAGTGTAGCCATAATATTTCAAGGTAACTTGGGTTGTGAACAACGCAGCAGGATATCGTATTACTAACCGCGATGAGCACTCCGAGGTCAGTGAGGCAAGTCAGGTTTCGGTAAGTATGAACAAGTTACATCCAGATGATAAAATCAGATTAGATACGTCACGTTTCAAAAGGAAGCTGCATATGTTAGAATAGATTGTTGAAATGGTAGTGTTAGGGCGGGTTGTCGTTATCGAACGGTGTGTTGAATGACGGTGATGTAGCGATTGCTATTGGATTTCTTTTACACATTTCGTAGTTTCGTCGTACATTTACTTAGCAGATCCTATAAACAGAGTTTTGTAGCGCAATGAAAATGGAACTGATTTGGTCCTCGCAAAAGCGAAAAGATGTTTCCGGGTATTTTGTACAGTACGAGAGTAACCTTCGCGAATGCTATAGTTAGTCCCTTTCAACTTGCGTCCGTTACACAGAATTTTTTCTTTTGTTTCATAAAAAAGGAATTTTACGATTATAGGGCGGTTTCGGTTATTGGAATGGCAGCCTAGACGATGCGCACGTTCAATCTTCTCAGGATTCACTGTCATGTTTAATTGGTGCGCGCAAAGCCGAATGATTCTTTCCTCTGTATGAGCGGCGGATTCAGATGCACTTGGGTCGGGGATACCGAGGAAGACCAGGTTGTTGCGGCGGGCTCGCTTTTCCGCGTCATCGATTCGCGCTTCTATGTCGGAGATTGCCGGTGTCGTCACGGCCGCACAAGTCTTAAATGTTTAAACCAGCCGGTGCAGGTCCTCTATGTGTTGACAGTGGCTCTCGACGGCATGCATTCTTCTGTTTAGTTCGGAAATCTAATTGTTAATGTCGACTAGTTAGCTTTTTAAACCTTTACTCTCGCCAGTTAACTGCGATTGCCCAGCGGACAGCTTCTTTAGGTGAATTAGTACTGCGTTAAAGTCAGGGTTGGTTTCTACGTCGCCCGACAGTAGCAGCAAGGAGCGCGAGACATGAATACAATTCATAACGATGGCAAACAGACACTGGGGGCTAGGCAGCAGTACCAAAACATAGTCGCTTGATTTCGTAGCGTAAATACCCTAACACTTAGTAATCTGCATATAGAACAGCAGCAGCTTAGTGGACTGTTTAGTGGCACAGCCACCGAGCCCACAGGTTGGCGCGTGAAGGCGTTGCTCTTTTATAGCTAGTCTGGCTACGGATATTGCTGACGTAGGCACCTCCCTCGTGGTAGGGTTGATCGCGGTCGTCACAGGCGACTTTGGTAAAAGCGTTGGAGGGGGGGGGGGGGTAGCATGATTTGACGAAAGACGGCAGGGGTACGGCCAAAGCACGGTTCCAGGCAGTTGGAGGTTGCATGCGGGAAGGCCGAAATGGTAGCGGACGGAGCTGCGCCAATCAGTGCGATGATATCATCATCATCATCATCATCATCATCAGCCTGATTACGCCCACTGCAGGGCAAAGGCCTCTCCCATACTTCTCCAACTACCCCGGTCATGTACTAATTGTGGCCATGTTGACCCTCCAAACTTCCTTATCTCATCTGCCCACCTAACTTTCTGTCGCCCCCTGCTACGCTTCCCTTCCCTCGGAATCCAGTCCGTAACCCTTAATGACCATCGGTTATCTTCCCTCCTCATTACATGTCCTGCCCATGCCCATTTCTTTTTCTTGATTTCAACTAAGATGTCATTAACGCGCGTTTGTTCCCTCACCCAATCTGCTCTTTTCTTATCCCTTAACGTTACACCTATCATTCTTCTTTCCATAGCTCGTTGCGTCGTCCTCAATTTAAGTAGAACCCTTTTCGTAAGCCTCCAGGTTTCTGCCCCGTACGTGAGTACTGGTAAGACACAGCTGTTATACACTTTTCTCTTGAGGGATAATGGCAACCTGCTGTTCATGATCTGCGAATGCCTGCCAAACGCACCCCAGCCCATTCTTATTCTTCTGATTATTTCACTCTCATGATCTGGATCAGCAGTCACTACCTGTCCTAAGTAGATGTATTCTCTTACCACTTCCAGTGCCTCGCTACCTATCGTAAACTGCTGTTCCCTTCCGAGACTGTTAAACATTACTTTAGTTTTCTGCAGATTCATTTTTAGTCCCACCCTTCTGCTCTGCCTCTCCAGATCAGTGAGCATGCATTGCAGTTGGTCCCCTGAGTTACTAAGCAAGGCAATATCATCAGCGAAGCGCAAGTTACTAAGGTATTCTCCATTTACTCTTATCCCCAATTCTTCCCAATCCAGGTCTCTGAATACCTCCTGTAAACACGCTGTGAATAGCATTGGAGAGATCGTATCTCCCTGCCTGACGCCTTTCTTTATTGGGATTTTGTTGCTTTCTTTATGGAGGAGTACAGTGGCTGTGGAGCCGCTATAGATATCTTTCAGTATTTTTACATACGGCTCGTCTACACCCTGATTCCGCAATGCCTCCATGACTGCTGAGGTTTCGACTGAATCAAACGCTTTCTCGTAATCAATGAAAGCTATATATAATGGTTGGTTATATTCCGCACATTTCTCTATCACCTGATTGATAGTGTGAATATGATCTATTGTTGAGTAGCCTTTACGGAATCCTGCCTGGTCCTTTGGTTGACGGAACTCTAAGGTGTTCCGGATTCTATTTGCAATTACCTTAGTAAATACTTTGTAGGCAACGGACAGTAAGCTGATCGGTCTATAATTTTTCAAGTCTTTGGCGTCGCCTTTCTTATGGATTAGGATTATGTTAGCGTTCTTCCAAGATTCCGGTACGCTCGAGGTCTTGAGGCATTGTGTATACAGGGTGGCCAGTTTTTCTAGAACAATCTGCCCACCATCCTTCAGCAAATCTGCTGTTACCTGATCCTCCCCAGCTGCCTTCCCCCTTTGTATAGCTCCCAAGGCTTTCTTTACTTCTTCCGGCGTTACTTCTGGGATATCAAATTCCTCTAGATTATTATCTCTTCCATTATCATCGTGGGTGCCACTCGTACTGTATAAATCTCTATAGAACTCCTCAGCCACTTGAACTATCTCATCCATATTAGTAATGATATTGCCGGCTTTGTCTCTTAGCGCATACATCTGATTCTTGCCAATTCCTAGTTTCTTCTTCACTGCTTTTAGGCTTCCTCCGTTCCTGAGAGCTTGTTCAATTCTATCCATGTTATACTTCCTTATGTCAGCTGTCTTACGCTTGTTGATTAACTTCGAAAGTTCTGCCAGTTCTATTCTAGCTGTAGGGTTAGAGGCTTTCATAGATTGGCGTTTCTTGATCAGATCTTTCGTCTCCTGCGATAGCTTACTGGTATCCTGTCTAACGGAGTTACCCCCGACTTCTATTGCACACTCCTTAATGATGCCCACAAGATTGTCGTTCATTGCTTCAACACTAAGGTCCTCTTCGTGACTTAAAGCCGAATACCTGTTCTGTAGCTTGATCTGGAATTCCTCTATTTTCCCTCTTAGCGCTAACTCATTGATCGGCTTCTTATGTACCAGTTTCCTCCGTTCCCTCCTCAGGTCTAGGCTAATTCGAGTTCTTACCATCCTGTGGTCACTGCAGCGCACCTTACCGAGCACGTCCACATCTTGTATGATGCCAGGGTTAGCGCAGAGTATGAAATCTATTTCATTTCTAGTCTCGCCGTTCGGGCTCCTCCATGATGATATACACCTGCATATTGAACAGCAGCAATTTAGTGGACTGTTTCGTGGCACAGCCACCGAGCCCACCCATCTTTTATTAGACATGTTTTATTATACTGTGTATATATCTGCCAAGCTGTCGGTCTAGACTCCTCTGCTCTCCTTGAAGCGCTTGGGTGGAGCGATTGCAGGAGGAAGCAAGCATGTCCGCAATAGAGATAAGTAAGACGTGATTGGAGGTTTGGTGGCAGAAAATTAGGGAGACCGCAAACAGCGGAGGCATACAAAAACTGTTCCCCGTAATGGTTCAAAAAGTTTGATGCTGGGACTTCTTTGTGTCTGTGTGTTTTCTCAAAAATGTAGTTGGACATTAGGTAAAATAAGAACAAGAGCGTGGTGGTGCAACCCACCGCCCCGTTTCAAATGGGAGGCTCCTAGCATAGATCCCTCCGTCCCGACACAGAAGTGTGACAACCATGACTCACCAGAAATAAAGTGAGAGAAACAGAGACCGCGAATTAGATGCAAAGAGTGGAAACAGAAAAGACAACGCAGATTTACAACAATGGAAAGAAGGAATTTATCATGGAAAATTAGTACAATAACACAAAGGGCAGTGCCTTGCAATTTGAGGGTAGGACTGGTTGCCTAAGAACAACATACCGGAACAAACATTTACAACAATATGGGGCATGTGTATTCTGCAGCGAAAATCCGGAGACCACTCAGCTCATCCGAATAGAGTGCGAAGGGATTCACCCATGAGACCCGGGTGTAATCTACGCCTTCCAGAAGCGCTTATATTTAAAGCGGATGGAAACATCAACCGGTCAGCAGTCGAGAAAAGCAAGAGACCATTAGAGTATTGGTGGAAACAAGCAGAGAAGGAATTGATACTACCGGATCCGTTAGAATAATAGGTAGTGATACAAAGTAGATAGATATGTTTTGTAAAAAAAAGAATATGGCAATGTATAAAAAAATGATAGAATTAAAGACATGTACCGCATAACTGGTTAAATAACGCAGGCCAGCCGACTATTTGCCACCGCTCCCTTTCAAGGGAGTGCCAATTAATCATTACCATCATTATCGAATCGTTAGACAGGAACCCGACGCACGCCTGATAACACACGACAAATAAATAAAGCGCGTGGTGCTACAACAGTGATGATCGTATAACGTTGATATTGTTGATGAGATGTGTTCTTGTAGAATTTTTTTGAATTTTTGGCGCCCGAACATTGGGTAGTAGTAAACTTTTCACGAGGGATCATCGTCATGGCATCAATAAACTAAATTCTGGGATTTTGTGCGTCAGAACCACGTTATGATCATGAGGCACGTATGTGTGGTAAACTCCTGCATAATTTGACCACCTGGAACTCGTTAACGTGCATGAAATGCACGGTACACGAGCCTTTTTGCATTTCAAGTCCTCGTAATGCGGCCACCATCGCCGAGATTTGATCCCGCGGCCTCGTGCATAGCAGCGTCACGCCAAATCCACTACGCCATCAATGCGGGCACAGAGGTATTACGTATGCCAATGGCACCGGCAACCCTTCTTCGACTGCGTTTCAGCACGTGGATAACCCGGCTAATGAGGAGATGGACGGCCTTGTCTACTTCGCTGAAGATACCCCTGGCCTCTTCATCACCTCGACTGCTGATAGTCTGCGTGCCGTCATCCATAGTGACGTCATCCTGGCTCCTCCAATCGTCCGAAAGTCTGGCATGGTGACTTCCCCAGCAGGATATATCAAAACATCGTCGATTGCTGCCTTTGTCAGGGCGCGAGCTCACAGCAGCGCTATGGGGATGCTGAAGCTCTGTCTGCTTTTTACACAGTTTTTGGCCTGCTTTGCCGATCCTGTCTCCGGCTAGAACAAATTGCTACGCCTCGATACCATTGGCACCGGCAACCCTTCTTTGACTACGTTTCAGCACGTGGATAACCCGGCTAATGAGGACATGGACGGCCTTGTTTACTTCGCTGAAGATAGCCCTGGCCTGTTCATCACCTCGACTATTGATAGTCTGCGTGCCATCATCCGCGGTACCCGCCGTGGTTGCTCAGTGGCTATGGTGTTAGGCTGCTGAGCACGAGGTCGCGGGATCGAATCCCGGCCACGGCGGCCACATTTCGATGGGGGCGAAATGCGAAAACACCCGTGTACTTAGATTTAGGTGCACGTTAAAGAACCCCTGGTGGTTGAAATTTCCGGAGTCCCCCACTACGGCGGGCCTCATAATCAGAAAGTGGTTTTGGCACCTAAAACCCCACAATTTAATTTTTTTTTAATCATCCGCGGTGACGTCATCGTGGCTCCTCCAATCGCCCGCAAATCTGGCATGGTGACTTCCCCAGCAGGATATATAGAAATGTCGTCGACAGCTGCCTTCGTCAGGGGGTGAGTTCACAGCAGCGCTATCGGGATACTGAACCACTTCCTGCTTTTTACGCAGGTAGGTTACCTGAAATATGCCAAGTGCATTCGTTCAGATAATCGCTTTCTGCCTCTGTTCTCTCGCCCACACAATTCCGTATGTGCTTTTAGTTTTGTGTCCTTGTGCTCTGACCTTATTTACTGTGTGAGCAGTCTCCGCTTGAGCGGTGATCTGAACCTGAATCCGAGGCCTCCTAAGCCTAACAAGGGTAAAGATTGCCTGGCGCCTGATACTCGTTTGCGAAGCTCGTCCACTGCCGATGACGCGGGTACCACGGATGACGAGGATGTTGATTTTCCTTCAGTGACAGAAATGCTTGCAGAAATAATTAAGGGTCACAAACGTATATCACAAAAAAATCGTAGACATCAGGGACTTCCATCAGGGTGTTAATTCAAGGTTTGATGCCTTAGAAACGCGGGTCTCCGCATTGGAATCTCCCCGACACATGCTTCATTCTTCAGCAAGCAATGGTAACATGAACAGCGAACTTCACCAGCTACATATGGAAATCAACCAACTTGCCTTGCGTAATGATAATTTAGAAAATCAATCTCGCCGCGACAACTTGTTGTGCATGGCTTCACTGCGACAGCTGATGAAACCCACGGCCTTCTGCGGTCTAAAATTTCCGCGTGGTTCAAAGCAAAACTTCATATTGGTTGCCCGAGTATCGAAAGGTGTCACAGGATTGGTCGAATGCATGCCGATCGCCCACGTCCCCTTATTAAGAAACTGCTCGATTATCGCGAAAAGAGAAACATCCTTAAAAACTGACGCAAACTTAAGGGTTCTGACTACCGTATTTCCGACGATTTTTCTGTGCGCATACGATCAAACGGAAACAAGATATGGGAAGCATCTAAGCCCTTTCGGGGGATTGGCACCATCGCTCACTTAAGCTTTGACCACGCATTTCTTGATAAAGTTAGGTGCAATTGGGACGATGATACTAACACTCTCACTAAGGTTCTTTCTCACCCAACAAAAGCTCTTTGCAACGTCTCCACTTTACCCCCGGACGCCTCAGTAACCAACCACAAGAACACCTACGCATCTTAAATGTTAATGCCGGAAGCTTAAGTAACAAGTTTGCCTTTTTTTTCACTGATATCCGCGCGTTCGCCACATATGGCTGGTGTAACAGAAGCATGGTTGCATGATGACATTTACGACTGCGGAATAACATCTCCAGGTTTTACAGTTGTTCGAACTGATCGATGTCATGGACGAGGAGGTGGCCTTGCATTACTTTTACGGTATGACCTTAAATGCTCAATAGTCCCCAGCCCACCTGATACCGAATCAGTTTGGTGTAAGGTCTTTTTCGGAAGCATTCCTATAGCTCAGCTGATAGCTTTAACGACATACATGCACGAGCATATCTTGTCTTCTTCAAGATTGATCTGTCTTGGTGATTTTAACGCCCCCGGTATCTTATGGCCATCTTTATCGTTTACCGGCTATGATGTGGAAATAAGCTAGGCGCTGTTAGATTTTTCATTATCTTTTGGTTTCAAGCAAATTGTTGAATCGAACAAAAGAGGCGCTGCAGTTTTATACTTAGTTTTCGTTAGTCCCCGCCTTTTAGATAATGGATTCGAATGTGAAGTTACATATGGTATTTCAGACCACAAGGCCGTTCTCGCCTCTTTTTCCGTTCCAGTTCACAACAATCCTTTTGCTTATTCTACTTTCCCTGATTTTTCACACGCGAATGATGCATCTATTATTGATCTATTATGTGTTTTTTGGTGATTTCGAATGTCTCAGCGAATCCAATGATCTCAACTTCTTGGTGGCTTCTTTTGAAAAGATTGTGACAAGCGGCATCCAACGCTTCGTCCCTATGAAAATAAAAAAGCAAACTCGTAATCTTTCCTGGATTTTGCATGAGATACTTCAGCGGTGGCGTCGCGTTACTAGGTTAAGGCGTTTAATACGAAAAAAAAAGGATCCCCTTAAAATAGTCGGATTTAACGTAGTGAAGGCGGAACTTCGCCTCAAAATTAATTCATCAAAGGACTTGTACTGCAGGGTTGCATTACAAGGTCTAATAAAAAGTAACGGTAGAAAATTGTGGGCTTCAGTAGTACCCAGCTCAGCCTCCACAAATACAGTTATAAGTAATGTCCCTTCCAATGATCCATTAACTATCGCTACCACATTCAACGAATATTTTCAATCGGTAATCACAACTGATAACTTTGTCTTACCTACTTTCAATCATGCCTCACATTATCCAATTGGCGATATTACCGTTTCTCTTGAAGGTGTGTCAAATCTAATTTTGCACTTAGAAACTAAAAAATCATTTGGTCCTGATGGTATTAACAATGATTTCCTTGTTAGATATCGTGATTGGAGTAGTTGATATTTGGCAGTCATTTTTCAAAAGTCTTATCTACTACGGCAGTTCTTTTAGTTCTGAAATTGGCAAAACTTCTTCCCTTGTATAAATCCGGCAACAACAGTCACCATTGAACTATCGTCCAATTTCATTAACCTCTCAATCATGTAAACTTCTTGAACATATAATATTTAAAGATATTCTGAAATTTCTTGAAAATAGCAGCATTTTGAGTGATGCCCATCATGGTTTTCGTAGCGGGTTTAGTACAATGACTCAGCTCGTAGAATTCTCGCATGACATTTCAACGCTCTCGACGCTGGAAGTCAAATAGATGCCATTTTCATATATTTTTCCAAGGCATTCGACACTGTTACACAGTCAAAACTTGTCCATAAGCTTCGAGCTATACTTAATAACTCTTCCTTAGTTGACTGGATCCCTAGCTTTTTACATAACCGTTCCCAGTAAGTTTTGTTTATTTCCTCAAACTCGTCTGTAGTAACTGTGACGTCCGGAGTTCCTCAGAGTTCAGTACTGAGGCCACTTTTGTTCTTATCGTACACCAATAATTTGCCCAATTATATGTCCACAAAAATCCTCCTTTATGCTGACAACTGTGTGCTGTGTAACGTAATTACTATAAATGCTGACCACCTTTCACTTAACGATTCTTTTACACAATTTTGCAGGTGGTCCGAGAAATGGCAAATAAATATCAACTTCGTAAAAACAGTCCCTTTATCTTTTAGTAAGTGCACTTCTGTTTATTTGTTAACTATTCATTTCATGGCTCTTTCCTTCAAAGGGTGTTTGAATACAAGTTACCTGGCCTTATCTTCACACCTAACATGACATGGTCAAGGCATACTGAATACACATGCAATAAAGCACTAAACAAAATAGGCTATCTTAATCGTACATTACGAGAAGCTCAGCGTGAAACAAAATTACTATCATATAAATCGCTCATCCGACCCATTCTCGAGTATGGTTGCCCCATCTGGCACCCTTATAAGGTATCTGACATTAATACCCTTGAATCAATTAAAAAAAAGCAATCCGTTTCATATACCACCGTTATGACCGGGACTTCTCACCCTCATCTCAGCTTGTTGCGCAAGGTCTACAACCTCTGTCCGAGCGCCGTGATCGTGAATGCCTTAAATTGTTGCACAATCTAATTAACATACCACGCTAGTCATTAAAGAACAACTATATGTATCCTGATAAATTGAAACCCACTAGGAATAGCCCCAAACTTAACCTTGCACCATTTCAACCGCGTACTAGCCTATTTAAGTATAGCTTCTTTCCTCATACAACGGAAAAATGGAACTTGCTCCCAGGAGAAACTAGGTCACTGCCTTTAGAGTAATTTTTTCATAAATTACCTGTATTCATGCTGTGTTTACTATATTGATTGTATCTTTTATTTTGAAGTTATCAAGTCTCTTAAGGTGTTGAAGTTGATTCGTGCAGAAGAATATTTTGTTATATGCTATGCACAAACCCGTTCCTGCGATAGCCCAATTGGGCTGCAGTATATTAAACTAAAATAAATAAATAAATAAATGCACGACCCAATGACTCAATTTGACGGCTCGAGGCAAAGACACAGAGACAGACACCGGAAAGTGCGTGAAGTATCCGAAGGATACGAATCTCAGTAAATCGCCATATGTGGTTTAGGGGTGCTTGAAAGCGTTTCAGCGCTAGCTGGAGCTTAATTGATAAGTACTTATGTTTTACTCTTGTAATAATGGTACTCATAGTTCTTTTTTAAATTTTTGCAGCGCTTGAAGTTTAAAACTTCGGAATAGTTGGAGTCCGAGCTGTAATTAAGTTTCTGCTTCTCGTTACCAAGAGCTTTAGATGAAGTTTCGTTCAAGTACGCTGTAATCCAACCGCGTCACCTGCTCTCGCCGTTTAAACGAATTATGAAAATAAAGGAAACAAGTTTATAAATAACCGCTAAGCTTTTCTTATAGTAGTGAGGATAATTGTGCGTGAATCTGTCAGCAGTAAAAAAAAAAAGTAAGCGCTTCAACCACGCCTTTTATTCCGCATGAGAGCTGTTACAAAAAGCAACATGAAGGAGGTCCTCCTACGTGAAGCGAACAACGAATCAAAAGCGAACACAACTGTGAGCAAAAAGGAACACAACAATTCGTGAATATCATATACAGGAGTAAGCCAAGCGGTACAAAACCCGTCCAGACCTCAGACACTGCCGCGCTTGACCTTATGGAAATTCGGGCCTTGTCTCGCGTTTAAACTTCTCGCCAGCCCTTCGCCTTTGCTTTATTTTCGCCCATCAGTGCATAGTTAGTTCATTGATAACCATAAATTAATATGTACGCTGCATTTAAACATACCGAAAGAGGTCCCGTAGGTCAGGGCTTATGCGGATCAACTTATAAGGAATTACTTAACTAACGTTATGTAGCAGCTATTGCAAATTGCGGAACAAATACAATGAACGTTCGTTTGTAGAAATACAGAATTATTTTTCTACAGTCAAGCTATATTATTAATTAAGCGCATATACAAAGCAAATACAGCATTACAAAAGAATAGCAAAATGTGAAAGAAGCTCAACAAAGATGCATTCGGAGTAGCGCGAGGAGCAATATTCCTGGAAAAAGATTAAATAAGCAAAACCTAATAAATTTGACAATAGTAAAGCACAGCAAAAAAAGGAGCATAATGATTACGTGATAGTGTAACATTACCACAATATTTGCTGTCAGTATTCCTGAAAGCAACTAAGTGAAGAAACGACGGAAAACCCGGATTCAATTGCGACTTCGAAATAAGGTATGACACACAGATCTCACTGTATTTTAGTATAGCGGGAGCGCGCAGTTAATGCAACACGCTGACACAAGGCAGCATTTGCACGCGCCGAAGTTCCTTCACATGCATGTCTAGCTGCAGACAATGCAGAACCGTAGGCTAACATAAAAATGCACAAGCATGAAATGTCCCATTCACCTAAGAGCGAAAAAACCGGCATCTGTAGCAGCGAAACGGCCCCTATTTTCCTATTGGTTACGGCGCCATGTCGCGATGAGCCTCTGCGAGCAGAGCGGGCGAAACGTAACGTACCTGCAGTTGCCATAGCGCGCCAGGTGTTGCATCAGGGGAGAGGGCTCTCGGAAACTGGTGCACGGTCCGTATCTCTCTCTCTGTCTCATCCACTGGGCTTAGCTGCTGCGCCCGGCTGCAAGCCTTGGTGGCTGTTGTTGGTTCCTCGGTCTCTCGTCGCGTCGCCGTTGGTGGCATGCGACATTGGCCTCGCAGGCTGCTGGAGCCCGCTTGATGGGGCAGCATGTACCACTATCGGGTCTGAAGCATCTACATCGTCGGCAGCCGCAACCTCGGCAGTAGCCAAACGTAGCCGACCACGCCAACCACGCCGACCACGCCAACCATGCCGACCATGCCAGTACACTGCAGACGAGGAGAGCGGAAGAAAGCAGCAAAACGCGCGAAGAGACAGGCAGCGAAATCTACCATCGTCGGCAACTATCCTAATACACGGCTGGCGGAACGAATAGCGGCGTGACGCGTTAGGAGACAGCACGAAGCCATTCGAAAGCGTGAGCGAACATGCTACAGCCAACCTTGTAATGTAGAGACAACACAAAAAATAAGCCGCACCAATTTAATGGAAGAACTCGACAACACACCCGGCAGCAAAACTCAAAAACATTACTCAACTCAAAGCATTCACTACTCATAACAAATGTCCTCCTATCTTCGTAACAAATTCTTATGAAACCATGCAGAAACATGAAATGACTAAAAAGTACGGTCTGATTTACGATCTACGTTCGGTGATTTGATGAAATTCGTCGAAGCACTCCAGGTTTAACATGGTAACTATACCCAAACCATAAACAAGGCCTTACTAACTACTTTCCGGCCATGATAGCTTCCTAATTTTTGGTCTCTCATTTCTCTCCTATCTATTTTTGTTGCCCACCTGTCGCTGTTTCCTAGCGGCTACGACGTAGCGCTGCTGAACTGTAGGTCGCGGGTTCGATCGCGGCGGTATGCGAAAACGCTCCTCCGTGCACTCAGTGCACGCTAAATGCCCCAAGGAGGTCAAAATTATTCCGAAGCTCCCCCGCTACGGCGTGCCTGATTATGAGATCGGGGTTCTGGAGCGTGAAACCCGATAATTTTCCTTTAATTTTTATTGTTGCTTTCAGCCAGGTGTGCGGATTTGTTTGGCTTGCCAAAGTATATCACTCCATCTTTCTAGTAGCTTGTCTTTCTGAAATGCTAGCTGGAATATTTTGTTTTGTAATTGTCTAGATATTTTGCCTAGTTTTCTAAACATATCGCCTGAGAGCATGCTCTTCTGCTGCGTATAACAAGGTTGCCGATTTAATCTGCTATTGTGGTACCAGCATATTGATATTGGCGTCCCGAAGAAAGAAAGAAAGAAAGAAAGAAAGAAACAAACAAACAAGCAAACAAAGAAAAAGACGCTTGGGAACATTGCCTTCACAGCACGTTAAAAAACACTATGGGCGAAATTATTCTAGACCTTTCCGACTGCCTTACGGATGCTTAGCCGGGATTCATAAGCCTATCATTGGTGCCCTGCCTCCATGACTCGGCTATCCCTACTTGCTAACTCTTTCAGATGCTACAGACAATGGCTATGCGCAATGTCCATCAGTGATATCGTAGCATATTTCGTTACTACTTGTATTCATCCCGTCCAGTGTCCGATAAAGGCTATGTACACGTTGTAACGAACCTTTTATGTAAAAGCCCGTACATTATGAAAACAAAATCACACTGTGTATGGCGCAGCATAGCCTTAGTCGTATTTGCGCCAATAAAGCCATTTTAACTAACAAAGATTAAGAAAAAATGCGGTTCATGAACAATGAAATTGTCCGTGTGACAGGGGGACACTTCCAGTCAAACGAAACGCAATAGAACGTCATCTCTGGCATAAACAAGAAAAAAACCACCCATGCGTGTTGTTTGTAAATGGAGATAGTATAATACGCAAAACTTCATAGGCTAACCAGCCGCCGACACACACAAACACACACACACATCCAAACGCGCGCGCGCGCAAGCACGCACACTTTCAATATAAAAAGTAACACCGTCTCATGAATGGT
Organism: Dermacentor andersoni; assembly: GCF_023375885.2. NCBI lineage: Eukaryota > Metazoa > Arthropoda > Arachnida > Ixodida > Ixodidae > Dermacentor > Dermacentor andersoni. The sequence goes on along the minus strand of NC_092814.1, from coordinate 366,912,090 downwards.
ACTGAGACAGTGTCGGCACATAACGTTCTTTGTGCAATTATATTCCATTAATAGGTCTCTCGTCAGCAGCCAGAGTAGTACCTACAGCCTCTTCGCGCTCCCTGAAGGAGGTTGAGGAGAGTGTTGAGTTTCTAAAGGCTCATTTTATTCTTACATTTTCAATGCATCCCGCAAGCACACCTACATTGGTGGACGCATTGTTCCCTTTTATCGTCCATCTTACTTGCAATGCCATTGCGAAAGTATACTTAAGAGTGCCAGCCAGGTGATGTATATTTTTAGGTGATGTTCTGAGAACCTCCTCTCCAAACATTGCTTGAGAATTAGTTGTTTTGTGCCATGGTCGACAAACTCCCCTTTCAGTGGCTGAAACTATTTATCACTGTTTTGGAAAGTCTAAAGTCATTTAAGATTGCGGTGTTCTTTCGAAAAAATTTACGAAAACGCTTAAAAATATTGAGATATCACGCAATACACAATTGTTTTCCATTGCATTAAACACTCCTGTGACTCATCAAATAACGTTTTTAGTTTGTTTGACCTGCCTAGCCCTTGGCGCCATTGTCGGCAACCGGCATGCTAAATCAACGCGAATCCCGTCGTCGTTATTTCCGGAATCTGCTCCTTATGTTCGCACTGTGCCTGCAACACAAGATCTACCGCCATACAGGGTGTCTATATTGGGATATTGCTTTAGCTCGCTTGATTTTGTGTGCATGTGCTTTCGGGTTACCTTCATTTCCTTTAGGACGACGAGCAATACGAGAACAAGGTAAACGTGGGAACTTGTCTTTATCAAGGTGATATATATATATACAGCATATGTCGCCTCGAAAAAGCTGAGTCCACTTGTAGAAATATGTCTCCCGCTTTTATGTGGTTCTCGGTTTGCTCGTCATCTTGAATTTCGATCTCCCACCTTCCCCTCGTTTTCCTTGGACTTCATTTCCTTTCGTATTTTGTTTTTCTTAGATTTAGTTTCTCTATCGTCTAATAATTAAGAAAATACGTCGTTGTGCAGCAGTGGTTGAGCACCTCCTTCTGAGCCACGGGGTTTTTTTAGTTCGAGCTAGCGTTCACTCTCGAACCTTTCTCACCCTTTAATTTTTCTTTCCAAGCATTAGAGCATAATGTTACTGATATTTTACAGCACCAACTGCTTAGCTCGGTAATATCCTGAACCTGCGAACGTCAATGTTCGTGACACGGCCGAGAATCGAAGCCGCCACCTCACGCCTAACATCAAAACGCAGAAGCCACTAGATCATCTTAGTTTAGTCAGTTTAGCGTAATGGTTGGCTTAGCAAATTAGCGGGATGTAACCGCGTATGCCTAGAACGCTAAACGACCCATACCGTTTAGCGTACGCACTCTATTTCTCATATTTTACGTTACCGGCTTTGCGTGGTTTACGTAGTAGATTTCCCGCTTCAAACAGAATTTGGCATTGTTTCTGTAGAATTGACTTAGTCCATAGCAAATTCCTGTGTAAACGACTTTCGCTTAGTCTCAGGCCTCTTCGATCACAGAATATTATAGAAAACCTTGAGGAGTTTTCGAAATAACTTCTTGTTTCGAAGGCATCTAAGCCTAGCGAAAGAAATTGATCGATGTATGTTACGAGCGTCCCCTCTAGAACTGGGCGGTAATGTTTAATCTATGTAAAAAAAGAACAAAAATAGGAAGAGAAAAGGCACGATGAATTTCCATAACCAAATTTACTGACCCCCATTGTGAACTTTGTTTTTCTACGTCTCCGGTTTTTGTCGTTCCCCTAATTTTCTTCCACCAATCTTCCAATCGGCTCTTACTAATCTCTATTGCGGCCATGTTTACTTTGCCCCTACTCTCTCTGAATCCAAGGCTTCAACGAGTCCACTGGTGCCTAAATTGACTGATGGGCAGATATCTTCACATTCTAATAAAACATGCTCGATCGTTTCCCAAGCTTTACCGCAGCAAGCACATGCTTCTTCTTCCTTCTTACATCTCGCTTTGTAGGTGCGTCTTCTAAAGCAACCTGATCTCGCTTCTAAAAGTAATGAGCTTCCCTTCGAGTAATCATAAATTGTTTCTTTCCTGATTTGGTTTTTTCCTCTTAAGTAGTTACTCATGACCGGTTTCTTTTCTAATTCCGCCACCAATGAGATTATTTCAGCCTCTCTGACTCTCCGATCGACGTTCTTTCTTGCTGTGTTGCTCACCCTACTGACCATAATACTCGCTGGTAAGCTTCCTAGTTCTTTTCCTTCATTGTGAATTAGTGTATTTCTGTAGAAATACCTCAACACTCTACCGGCGCATTTACTTTCTTCCGTATTCCTCAGTGGTTCCTCATAATCAATTCTACAGTGAGCTTCCCTCACTTCAAAATTTGTCCAGCCTGTATCACCCTGCACAGCTTCATTTGTAGTCTTCCCGTGAGCACCGAATATGAGGCGTCCCACTGACCGTTGGTTGCCATCGAGTCCTGATTGTACCCCAGAGTTCAAGCAAACGACCGGGTTTCCTAAAGTAAGTCCTGGTACTCTTACACCTTTCCACATACCACGGGCCACCTAATAACTATTGTATCCCCCATAGCGCTATGTGCTTCATTATGGCGGGATTTCTTTTCCTCTTTACTGCTAGAGTTTATTCCTATGTTTCCCTGTATCTATTGCCTTCGTTTATCCATATACCAAGATATTTATATTATATTACCCAAGGTATTTCCTGGGCCTGTATTTCCACTGTCTGTGCACAGTTTTCATTAACTACCATAACACCTGATTTTCTAACGCTAAATTTCAAACCTAAATTCCCGCCTCCCTGTCCACAGATATTAGCCAGACGTTGCAAATCAGTTTGCTTGTTAGCTAGCAACTCAATGTAGTCCGCATAGAATAAACCTGGAAGCTGATGCTCTACTACGGTACTCACCTGTATGTATGAGATTAAGCCCGATATTACTTCCTTCTAGCGCCCTCTTAATCTTCACCATGTACATCATAAGCAGCACGGGGGATAAAGGGCACCCCGGCCGCAGTCCCTTGTTGATGCGAACTTTCTCTTCGCTCCTCATCCCTTCCCATTCAAGGCAAACGGTATTCTCTAGGTAAATCTCTCTCGAAAGCTGTAGACAGTTCGTCGCCTAAGCATTCCCTTTCCAGAATATCCCATGAAATGTTGCGGTCTACGTTGTTATACGCTCCTGTAATGTCTAAAAAGGCCACATGTAACTATCTCCTTTCTACTTTTCAGATGTCAATACACTGAGAAAGAAGAAATACGTTATCCAAATGCCTACCTATTTTGAAGCCATTCTGAAGTTCCCCCTTAAACGCCATAATTCTCTGCCCATGCTTGCAGCTTTCATTTGACTGCCTGCATTGCTAACCTGTATATTACCGATATAACGGCGAATAGTCTATACAAGTGAATTCAATCTTTCCCCCCTTACCTTTATAAACTAAATTCATTCTTGTGTGTAGCCAACTGTCTGGTATTCTATCTTTTTAAGTTTTTCCCACTGCTTTCACCAAAGCTTCCTTACTTTTTGGTCCTAGTTCATTTATCAGCCTAACGGAAACCTCGTCTAGCCCTGTGGCTGTACGCTTAGGACTTCTCGCTTCGGCTTTCTTCCACTTGAAATTTGTCAGCACCAGCTCGTTTTCCATTTGGTTCTCTTTCATGCTCTTTTTTTTTTCTTCAAATACAACCTCGTCATTACCTTGGCGAGAATCGGCTGTTATTTTTCGGATGTAATTTAATGCCGCTTCCCCTTCCAGTTTGTTTCCATCTTCATCTACGATATGTTGTTGTTTTGTTGTTGCCTTCCTGTCTAATAATTGTAGGCGGTTCCAAAATATTCTAGGTGCATCCTTCTTTTTCTCACGTGTATTTGACAACCAACGTTCACTTTCATCTTTTATCCTTGCTTGCACCTCTATTTGAACTATCATTTTTTTCTCCCGGTATATTTCCAAGTTACTCGCCACTTCATCCTGCGGCAACTGCGACTTCTTTGCCTGCCTATGCTCTCGGCATGCTTTCTGTCGCTCTGTGATCGCTTCTCGTATCTCCCTGTTTCACCAGCGTTTCGGCTTCTTTTTTTTCGCTTCCAAAGAATATGTTGTTTCTCTTTCAGTATTTCTGTCGTTATTACACTTAGAAGCTCACTAAAGTCCCACTCCTTACATGGCTATTTGCAAAATTCTTCCTTGGCTGTTGTGACTATGTTTATTTGTTCAGCTTTCAAATTTGGACTCGATATTTTGCACTCCTTGCTCTCTTTCCCAACTACATATCCGATTTTCAAAATGATGCGTTTATAGTTACTCTCGATACTGCTACATCCTTCCTCGTAAATCACCATTCCTCTCAACTTATCATGAATTCCATCTGGCAATAGACAGTAATCAATGGCTGATTGCCAGTTTCCCACTTCCCACGTGATCTGACCTCGAAACTTAGGCCCTGTATTCACGATAAAGAGGTTATGTTGCTCACAAAGATCTACCATTGACTTTTTGTTGTTCTCGGTACAGCCATTTAGATCCTGCATGTGGGCATTGATGTCACCTAATAGGATAATTTAGGCATCATTACTGAAGCCCTTAATATCAGCTTTTACGCATTCAACTAACTCTTGATTCTTCCCTGTGCAATTATGTCCGGGTCACAAATGAATGAGGTTTTATTAATAATAGACAAGACCTAGTACAAGGCAATAATATACAGGAGGTGGTCCCGAGCTCAAAGACTGTAATGGGACCTCCTGTACAGTGTATAAGTAAAAATATAAACAACAACAGTTGCAACAAATAGTGTAAAATATTCAAAAGATAACAAACTTAGTATTGCTTTAGGTTTGGCAGTATTATACAAATCAGCTGCAGACATGCTAGTAAAAAAGTATAATAATTATTATTACATTCGACTAATTACAGAACTATAACGCCATTATGAAAGTAAATGGATAATGAGACATAACCAAATGAACTTTTATTTGTGTTGCGTAGTCAAACGTGCATTTCGAAGGGAGAAAAGGGGAAAAAAGACTTATCTAGGTGGTTGCAGATGATAAAATGTGGTCTTTTAGTTGTCGTTTAAATTAAAATTATTTACATGACTTAAGAGTAGGAGGTAGTGTGTTCCAGAAGGAAAGGGACGAAAAGTGGACACTCTGCTTGCTATAATTTGTGCGTACCTTGGGAAGAATAAAGTAATTGTTTAGTGCAAGTCGCCGAAGATTAGTATTCATTAGACAATATTGAGGTATCAGACGGTCGCGGTAAACGTTATCTAGTTGTCAATATAAAAACGTACCAAGACTAAAGTTAATAAGCTCGTCCACAGTAAGAATATTATTGTGATGTAATAAGTGTTTGGATTGAAATGGTTATCACAAAATGTAATTATTCTAACAGCCTGGTTTTATACTACTTGTAATGATTGTAAGTGGGTACGATACGTATTGCCCCAACATGCAATGCAATATTTTATATGTAAATGGATAAATGAATAGTATAAAGAGACTAGAGTTTCCTGGTTAAGCACATACCAAGCTTTTAAAAGTGTCCTGGATGGATGGATGGATGGATGGATGGATGGATGGATGGATGGATGGATGGATGGATGGTGGGATGGATGGATATAATGAGCGTCCCCTTTGGAACGGCGCGGTGGTTTGCGCCACCAAGCTCTTGCTACTATACTGCCTAATATCCTACCTAGGTTAAACAATGAAAAAAGAAAAAAAAAACACTCTGATCTACCACGCCCAAATTTTCTGATCCCCTATTGCGAACTGTGCTTTTGTACGTCTCCGTCTTTTGTCGTTTCCCTACTTTTCTTCCACCAATCCTCCAGTCGCCTCCTACTAATGTCTATTGCGGACATGTTTGCTTTACCACTGCTCCCTCTGAACCCAAGGGCTTCAACGAGGCCAGTGGTGCCTAAATCGACTGCTGGTTAGACGTCCTCACATTCTAATAAAACATGCTCCGCAGTTTCCCTAGCTTTACCGCAGCAAGCACATGCTTCTTCTCCCTTCTTAGATCTCGCTTTATAGGTGCGTGTTCTAAGGCATCCCAATCTCGCTTTGAAAAGTAATGAGCTTCGCTTTGAGTTATCATAAATGGTTTCTTTCCTGATTTCGTTTTTTCCTCTTAAGTAGTCACTCATGGCAGGTTTCTTTTCCATTGCCGCCACCCATGAGATTAATTCAGCCTCTCTGACTTTCCGCTTGGCACTCTTTGTTGCTGTGTTGTCCACCCTACAGGCCGCGTACTTGCTGGTAAGCTTCCTAGTTCTTTTCCTCCACTGTGAATCAATGTTTTTCCTGTACAGATACCTGGACACTCTCGCAGCCCATTTACTTTCTTCCATATTCCTCAGCCGTTCTTCATACTCAATTTTACTGCGAGCTTGCCTCACTTCAAAACTCGTCCAGTTCATATCACCCTGCACAGCTTCATTTGTAGTATTCCCGTGAGCGCCCAATGCGAGACGACCCACTGACCTTTGGTTCCCGTCGAGTCCTGATTGTACCCCTGATTTATAGCAAACAACCGCATTTCCAAAAGTAAGTCCTGGAACCATTACAGCTTTCCACATACCTCGGAGGACCTCGTACCTATTGTATCCCCATAGCGCTCTGTGCTTCATTATGGCTGCATTTCTCTTCCCCTTTACTGTTATGGTGTTTTCCTGTGTTTCCTTATATCCATTGCCTTCGTTTATCCATACACCAAGGTATTTATTATATTCTGTTACCCGAGGTATTTCTTGGCCCGGTATCTCCACTGTCTGTTCACTGTTTTCATTGAATACCATAACACCTGATTTTCTAACACTAAATTTCAAACCTAAATTGTTGCCTTCCTGTCCACAGATATTAGCCAGACGTTGCAAATCACTTTGCTTGTTAGCTAGCAACACAATCTCGTCCGCATAATATAAACCTGGGAGTTGCTGCTCTATTACTGCGCCCGCCTGTTTGTATGAGAGATTAAACCCGATATTACTTTCTTCTAGCGCCCTCTCCATCCTCACCATGTACATCATAAACAGCAGCGGGGATAAAGGGCACCCCTGCCTCAGTCTCTTGTTGATATGAACTTTCTCCTCGCTCCTCATCCCTTTCCATTCAACGCAAACGGTATTTTCTAGATAAATCTCTCTCAGAAGCTGTAGACAATCGCTACCTAAGCCTTCCTTATTCCATATGTTGCCCTCCGCCTAACGTTGGCTATGCGTTGATGAAATTTAAGGTTAGAATCAAGTTCTACACCCAAGTAGTTGAATGTGGATGAGCGTTGGTGGGACGTGAAAAAAACAAATTTAGTTTTAGACGAGTTTATATTGAGCTGGTTAATATTGCATCAATTTAACACGTCAATTAAGTCGGTATTGAGTTTAGAAAATAGGTTCCCTACACAAATGTCAGAGTGAAAGATGGTTGTCTCGTCTTCATAAAGAATGCAGTTAGAAGAAAGCAGGCAATTGGGCAGGTTGTTAACATATATTAAAACAAGAGTGGGCCAAGTATGGATCACTAATGTACACCCATGTTTGTTGTCATTGATTTAGAAAGAACACCGTTATTTCTAACTCCTTGTGTTCTATCTTTTAAGTAATTTTGTATCAAAGTTAATGCAGGACCTGTTATTCCCATAGATTCAAGTTTAAATAATAAAATATGGTGGTTTAATTTTATCAAAGGCTTTAGTTAGATCCACGAACACTGATTCAGCATACATGCCCTTATCGATTGCCATCTTTAATTGTTCAGTTAGGGCGATGAGAGAAAGTTTGGTTGAATAGTCCTTGGCGAAGCCGAATTGGAGTGGTGAAAGTATACTAAATTTAGATCGGTAATTAGGCGCTTTTCTACCCGCCGTTCAATAACTAAAGAAGGGTAGAATGCAAATGGTCCTCTAATTACTAATCAAGGCATGGTCACCCTTTTTTAATACAGGAGTAATTCTACCTTGTTTTAGTTCTTGTGGGAAGGTTCCAGTCTTAAACAATAGGTTAATAATATTTGTGAGAACATATGAGATTAGGTGGGCAATTATCTTGATGTAATTCGAATGCATATTATCACGATCTGCACTTGTTGTTTTTACATTTCTTATAGTGTTTTCTATTGGCTGTAGTGTGGTTGGAAAAAGAAAGAATCAGTGAGGTAGGCGTCGCAATAAATTGTTATATTGCGTAGGTGTATGCGAATCGCTGCTAAAGAAAATTCTGCAAAAGCATCAGCAATGTCTTGTGAGGAGCTGTAAGCTCTGTCGTTATGAATAATTTCCTTGAAAATATCGCGATTGTTTCGCCTATTTAAACAATCATTTACTATTTTCCATTTCTTACTGCAGTCTCTTCCGCATTATAATAACTTTTTTCGTAATAAAGTTTTTAGCTTTTCTAAGTTCTATAGCAATAAAGTTGGAAAATTGTTTGCACCTCCGAGTCAAATTGCTGTTAAATGGCCGTAGTTTTGTTTTCTTGTGGCAGTCAAAATAGGCTTTTAGTACTAATATAAAGAACGAGAAGGCCGTTTGTGGATCTTTCATATCTGCTATAGAAGGCCAATCAGCTTGGCTTAGTGAATAAATGAAATCTTTGTTAAGTGTCAGCTTTGTGTAAGTAGCTTTGACAGAGTCTTCATTATTCTGAAAGCGCAAAAATATCGGGTAGTGATCAGTCAGATTTTGTAACAGGACGCCTGCGTCTCGTGGAGAGAGCAAATTTAAAAGCGCATGATCGATTATTGTACCATCTGTATAGTTAGTGCACCGCGTAGGCACTTTTATTAAGCATTCGTAACCGAAGCTATTCAAACAATTTGAATATTGTAAGGCGTATGCAGACGAGCTGTCTGCGAGGTTACGTTACGCCCGGCCATGTTTTTTCCCACTCATTGTACCTGATAACCAAAGATGTTCTTGACATTTTGAATTTACTCTATACCATTTGGCTCCCTGATGGATGAGCATTCAGACTCCCCCTCCCTTTCTTTCCAACTTCGTTCTGTTGGACCCTTTCCAAACATAATTGTCAATCACTGGCCACTCTTTCGAGTCTGTAAGGTTCGTTTCTGTAACCGCATACACCCCTATTTTTTCTCTGTTTAACTGCTCCTCAATCTCTGTCCACTTTTCCTTTCTTCTGGCGCTCTGCATGTTGATTTAGCCTATTGCATGGAGATCTCTCTTTCTTGTTTTCCTCCTTTTTCTGTTATTGACGGCGATGCTATTCAGAGGTTGCTCTTAGGGACTTTTTCATTACTACTTACTTTCGCCTGCTGAGCACCCGTGGGCCCCCTAAAAAAGCAACAGCGCGACCAGCAAGTCACCAGCCCACTTCTCGTCCAAGCCTGTAATTGAAATGGATACCGTCTCGTTCAAAACATCACACCTTCTGAATTTCTTGTTTACTTCGACAACCTCAAAACCTTCCTCTCGGCTCATTTCCATATCGCCTCAATGGCCACTGCGGCTCTTTCAACCTGACTGCCACATACAGGCTCCTCCGGCAAGGAGCACACCATGATTCGCACCTGAGGGGACAGCTCGCAAAATTAGTCTACCTCTTTCGCCAAGCGCTGGGATAATCGTGTCCCTTTCCAGTTTAGGATGTCATTTAGCCCACCTGCTACTATGACAAGGTTGCGCACGTTGGCATTTTCCGCGAGATTTGCTTTTGCTCGCTCAATGACAGTACCCAGCGTCCACCCTGGAAATGCCCTTAACGCCACTCTATTTTTGGCCTTGCAACCTCTACAAAATTGCTTCTTAGCACCTAGCCAGGTTTGAGTCGCCGGTCATAATGACCATTTCACTCTGTCCTTCCTCTCCGTGCTTCCATTTGTCCTATTCCGCGTCATTCGGCCTTGACAAGGGGGCATTAATCCCTGCGCTTCTGCTTTTTTTGCGTGGCAGTGACAAGGTAGGCGCCGTTCATTCCAGCTACCCCCCCACCACGTTGCGCGAATTCCACGTACTTTGCTGGCATTCCCTCTCCTGTCAGGTTTAGGTACTATTTTCCATTGTCACGACCATTCTTCTTCACAATGGCGGCCCTGTTCAGCATTTCCTCGGCTGCTTCAAGTCTTTCTTTCATTACCTTCCGTGCATCACGGTCCGTATTTAGCTAATTTTTGAGCTCTTCGACCTGTTTGACAAGCTCATCCTGGAAAGCCTCCATATTCTTCAGCCTAGCATCGACCACACAATGTGGGCCGATTGTCTCGATTCCCTCTCCACTCTCATCCGTCCCCTCGTCTGCCTTGAGGGACCTCCCCCACACTGCACGCTTTCCCGGCTTTCTTGCCATGTCGTTTTCAACGTATGATATGCCAGGATGGGTAGATGCTATGAGCGTCCCCTTTAATACGGGGAGGTGGGTTGTGCCACGAAGCTCTTACTATTATACTGCCTAATGTCCTACCTAGGTAAAAAAAGGAAAAAAAAGAAAAAAGAACAAAATGCACCATGAATTTCTATTACAGAATTTTCTGACCCCCTATTGTGAACATTGTTTTTGTACCTCTCTGTTGTTTGCCGTTTCCCTACTTTTCTTTCACCAATCTTTCGATCGCCTCTTACTAATCTCTATTGTGGACATGTTTACTTTCGCCCTGCCCTCGCTGAACCCAAGGGCTTCAAGGAGTCCATAGGGGCCTAAATCGACCGCTGGGTAGATATCTTCACATTCTAATAAAAAGTGCTCCATCGTTTCCTTAGCTTTACCGCAGCAAGAACATGCTTTTTCTTCCTTCTTATATCTCGTATTATAGGTGCGTGTTCTAAGGCATCCCGATCTCGATTCGAAAAGTAATGAGCTTCCCTTTGAGATATGATGGATTGTTTCTTTCCGGATTTAGTTTTTTCCTCTTAAGTAGTTACTCATGGCAGGTTTCTTTTCCAGTGCCGCCGCCCATGAGGTTATTTCAGCTTCTCTGACTTTCCGCTTGATGTTCTTTGTTGCTGTGTCTCACCCTTCAGGCCACATATTTGCTGGTAAGCTTCCTAGGGCCTTTCCTCCACTGTGATTCAATGTTTTTTCTGTACAAATACCTCAACACTCTACCAGCCCATTTACTTTCTTCCATATTCCTCAGTCGCTCTTTATAATCAATTTTACTGTGAACTTCCCTCACTTGAAAACTTATCCAGCCCACATCATCCTGCACTCTTTCATTTGTATTCTTCCCATGGGCGCCGAAAGGTAGGCGTCCCACTGACCTTTGGTTTCCATCGAATCCTGATTGTAGCCTGATTTCGAGCGAACAACCCCATTTACAAAAATAACTCCTGCAACCGTTACACCTTTCCACATACCCTGGAGCAACTCGTACCTTATGTATCCCCATAGCGCTCTGTGCTTCATTATGACTGCATTTCTCTTCCCTTTTACTGTTATTGTTTCTTGCTTTGTTTGTTCCATTTCTTCCTTCCTTTCTTCCTTTGCGACTGCGTGGTACGACCAGACAAATGAAAATCAGAACCGCCGCCATCATATATCAGCAGAAGCAGTATCCAGCACCCGCGCTGAGCTAATGGCCATCCTAGATTATTTGGAGTGGGCCCTCGCAACTTCATCTCACACTGACCCTGTTCACCATCATGTGTACACAGATTCTCAGGCTGCCCATCGGGCATGTGCTAATATTATTTACACAGATCCCGTACTGCAGAATATCCGGCACCAGGCACGCCTGCTCCGCGAATGCGGTCACGATGTTACCATTCACTGGGTCCCTGCGCACTGCGGTATCCCCGGAAACGAGAAGGCTCATAGACTGGCGCGCACTCATCTCTCTACCGCGCTAGCCAGAGCCTCCGATAATCCTTATCCTCTCTTAGCTACCACACCTGAGGTAGCAGACCCAATGGCAGACAAGCATGCGACCAAACAACGACGTGCCGCCTACCTCGCAGCAGTGGGCAATCCGCTCTCTATACCGTCACTTCCACCGAAGGTATTCACACGGCGAGAGTCAGTCTTGCTTCGGAGAATCCAGACAAGCACCCTCCTTACTCCTCACTTGTTGAACCGTTTCCACAAGGGTGGCACACCACCACCCGTAAGTGGGTTCTGTTCCATGTGCACATGTCGTGCTGATCTAAACCACCTTTGTTGGGAGTGCCCCCTCTACATCCCACCAAGGCTTCGTGCCCTGGCCACCATACAGCGGGGACCCTGGCCTTCTTCTCTCCGGACTTGGGCTTGCCCGGATACCACGTCTCCGGACCATGCCATCGAGCTCTGGCGAGCACTGCTGCTGTTCCTTCAGGACCCTGCAGCACCACCCGTCGCCGATCGGCTCCGCGACAGCCACAAGCGTCATGACGCCCCCACTTAGCTGCCACCAGGACGTTCATTAATAAAACGGAGGCAGCCTTACCCTTCCCCTTTTCCAATAACACCCCTCCTCTTTCCACCGCAGCGTCTTCGACGCATTTTAATGTGGAATAAACGTGGTTTCATTCATTCATTTGTTTTCCAGCGTCCGAGATGCCAGCGCCACCTATCGGTGAAGTTCCGAGATAGGCGCGACGACATATGGCCTGTCAGATTGAAACGTAGCGGAGGCTGTGGTAGACCGCTTGTAGTACTGTTTCGCCGAAGACAGGCGGACGTGGAAAGTAGAAATACAATGCGCTCCTGACTTCCTTTGCACTGCCTCTCACGCTTTCCGAACGCAGATACAGACAGAATCACTTAGGTGCACTATGTATGCGAACTTCAAAGCGTAATCGAATAGCGTCTTGCACGTAAACTACTCTATCTTGCTAAACTAAAGCTCGCTTTCTGTAAAGCTTACTTGCGGAACGGCAACGCTATTTCTCTATCACGCTAATTACCGCTATTACGCTAACGTGAACCTAAACCTTGTCGGGCCCTTGGGCCCTCTCTGCAGCGCGCACGGGGGAAGCCTTTGAAACGCGCGCCCCAACGGCACTCGTCGCATGGAGCATGCGCACCGATCGCGTATCGTGAGAACTCGCGCGGGGAACGCCGGGAAGGCGGCTGCCCGATAAGAAGGCAGCGGAGACGGCACTTGTGGCTTTATTCCGGGGCCCGGGCCTGGGGAGGCGCTGGTGGGGCGTGGCGCGTCTAGGTTCTTTCCGAGCGTGCTGCAGAGCAGGGGGAAGTGTGTTTTTGTATTGTGTCCGCGTGAGAGAGTGCTCTTGTTGTTCATTTTCGGGACTGTGTCTGCGCGCCTGGTTCGGTGCTTGCTTGCTTTCTGTGCTTTTTGCATTCTGTTATCGACCGAAAGATTGTGTTGGTTGTCGGTTTGTAACGGCCGTTCTTTCGTCGCTCGCTTTGGCTTGTATGCCTCGCTGCTTGTATGCTGCTTTTGTTAAAAAAATTTAATTATGGGGTTTTACGTGCCAAAACCAATTTCTGATTATGAGGCACGCCGTAGTGGAGGACTCCGGAAATTTCGACCACCTAGGGTTCTTTAACGTGCACCTAAATCTAAGTACACGGGTGTTTTCGCATTTCGCCCCCATCGAAATGCGGCCGCCGTGGCCGGGATTCGATCCCGCGACCTCGTTCTCAGCAGCCCAACACCATAGCCACTGAGCAACCACGGCGGGTGCTGCTTTTGTTGCCTCGCTGTGCTGCTGCTTGCTTCTTTGCCTTGTTCTTTTTTGCTATTGGCCGCGAGGCTGCGGTAATTGAGTGTTTCATTATATCGTAAATTAAAGCGGTTTTTGTTCCTCGCGCCATTGGTCCTTTGTCGTGCTGGTCGCGGCTCGCGGACCCCCTGAGCGAAGGCTAGAGGCCTTCAACCTGTCCACTTACGCATCATGGATTGTGCCTCAGTAAAGGGGTTCAGAATAGGAATCACTAAGTGTCTCTGTTATTTATTTTTTTCCAGTTTTTTGTTTTGTTTTTGTTTTTTTTTCTTTGTCTGGAGTGGTTGTCGGAAGGCGTAGACCATGTAACCACATAACGTGCTCCCTCATAAGTAAATAATATATTTATCTGAAGTACAGGATAGTGGAGGTGTACCACAACAAGAGCAACAAAATAGCGCAATGAATTCGACGGAATCTATGAAGACTGAAGCGCACATGCAATTCATAAAAAAAAAAGTAGAACATGCAAGCCACCCATCCGTTTTACCCGCTACACACCCGTCGGAAAGTAAGATCTGCCAGTCGGAACTACTAACGCAATAAATTACGAGGAAGCGTTCGCCACACAACCGTGTATTTATTAGTTATGAAGTAAGTTGGTTCTGAACTGCGAAGTATTATTTTTGCAGAGCAAACTTCTGTACTTGATGCAGATCGACGCGTTTTTACCGTGACTAACCATGTTACCATGGTCATTATGCCTTGTGGTTGAACGCATTTTAGTTGTTCACCTAACTGATGCATTGTTAATGTTATTAACTCTGTGATAGCGCGTTCGAGAAGATCAAGGGCGGGTTATTATTTTGGGTGGGTTATTATTATTGTGTTTGCCTGTATTATCTCATCGTTCGTCAAAGCCGACCACCGACGCAGCAGTCGAGCACCGTACTGCTGAAGCTAATACTGTCCTGTTGATATCGGGACGGAGAAGAATAAGACACTGCCGTAATGAGAGAGTATTTTCCATAAATAAATTAATTAATAAAAAAAGAAAAGGCACACGTTCAGAAGACAGCCCTTCATTGGGCTTATTTCTTTCCACAAAAAGCAGTAATCATCAAAGCACAACGTTTGCGACGAGCATGACCGTCAGTCGCCGTAATATGAACCATATTACTGGTGCTAATGGACGTTCCAGAATGTGACCCAAGTATTGGCTTTTCTAGCTTTTAGTCTGTCTTTTCTTTGTGAACCATGCATCCTGACAACCCAGCCAACCAAAGGGCGTGCTCTAGTAAAAAAGAAAGATGCGTAGAGAAGTAGTCTCATTCCACTTTAGATCCTAACTGTTTATATTTAAGTTCTCGAAAAGCGTGAATGAAACATGAATTATTGTCTGAGTTAACGAGACTCGGGTAGCTCTGGCGTGCTGAAAATAGGCGTAAGGCTTCCAGGAAACTTTCTAATGGTTGTAAGAGTTGGGGTCGGGCATGTGAAAAGAGGTAGCTGGCCAATTGCGCCGTCAGACTCATACACGCTAAAGACCTTGTTGAAGGGTGGAACGTGTTCTCATCAAGAACGAGGAGTACTGGATTTATTTACAATATATAATAAAGAGTGGAGCATGTTACGTTTCACCTGTCAAGCATGACTGAAATTAATCGAACCCACGAGCCGAAAAAGCTGCGTAAACGGTTGCCTCTGTCCTCCCTAGATCCCTAGGCCAGGGAAACTGCCGCCCAACCTTCGTTAATGGGAGCCTCAAAAGTTGTCGAAGGAACCGCTTTGAGGGCGAGGGTTCACACACTTACTCCCGCATCTTTGTTTCACCAAATACACAGAAATGACGGAGGCTTCGTAGACAGGGGTTGTCACGCTTGACTGAAGCTGGCGAGTCTTGGTCCCTGAGATGACACCGCAATTAGCTGCAGCGTCTCTGAAACGACCATGGTGATTACCAGGATCCCTGAGAAAACGCCCTAGAACACGCTTTTCCAATAGTTTTCTTGCTCCCATTGGTCCGTATTGGCGACAGCGAAGCAGCCTCGCCTTGGTGGCACCGCAAGTCTGTCCGAGGGGCGCGCATGGTTGGTTTCACGAAGCACTTCGTGGCAGCTGGCTAGGAGATGTTTGATGGTCACTACCCCTGCTGGCCGACCGTAACAACACCTCCATGGCCTGAAAAATCTCCACTGACCTGGGCTGATAACCGCAGGGCTGGAAAAGAATGCCTGGTGGCAAGGGGAGAAAATCGGTGACTTGGCTTACAGCAACCAGCTGCGAAATGCGGACATACACCCAAAAACATCTCACAATGAGATACAGCAGCAGAGCGAACCCCACAACACGGCTCTGTGCAGCGTGGAAGTACCTTGGATCTCGCTTTAGACCCGCCAGACTTACAATGAAAAGGCATATGACGAAACATCAAATACTTAATTTCGTTATGGGAATTTCGAAGGAATTTCGTGCCGACAAAGGTAGAAATCATGGATGGAGTCATGGTAAGTGAAAGGAGGTCGTCTTGGCTTAACAAAATTTTAGAAAGTTAGTCGGGATCCCTAAACGCAGAACGAGTTTCAATCTAGCCTGCTCAAGCCATCCGCATTGCTGCGCAATTTTCTCGTATATATCACGGAGAAGTTGTACTGTTGGAGGGTGAGGCTCCATCGGAGGAAGTGGCCATTTTTTTGTGACATTTGCTTAAGCCCTGTCCGAGGGCAGTAGTCGGTCTCGAAGAAGAATCTCGCTCCGTATAAGTAACACGACAACTTCTGGGCTGCCCAAACGAAACGGCCATATTCCTTCTCTGAAGCGCTATAGGCGTCCTCTCTTAGAGTTACTTTACGGCTGGCTTAAAGAATAGGATGTTCCTCATTATCGTCACCGACCTAAGTACCATGGTCATTTCCCTGTCACCTACGTAGCACAGAACTATGAATTCCTTTGCATAGTCTGGCGCACGAAGCATTGGACGAGAAACTAACAACCTTTTACATCCTTGAAAAGCGTTCTCTTTGTTCTTATCCTAGTGCACGTTACTCGGTGCTCCATTTCGGTGTGCGTCCGTTAAAGCACTTGCTATTTGCGCATAATTCGGAATGTACCGTTGGTAGTACCCTACAAATCCCAAAAATGAACGAATGTCTGTTTTCGGGCGCGGCAGTAAAAAATATTCAATCGTAGCTGTTTTCAGATCGGCCGGCCGTCTCGTGCCCTGGCAATGCCAACTCCTGCAAGTCTTTTAGGACAACATCCATTAACTTAGAGAAGCTAAACGGCGCGTTCTTCAGCCCGAAGCTGAGGGAGAGAGGGCGAAAAGTACCTAAGGGTGAACAAGCCAGTATCGCCGCACGAGATTCAGAGTGGAAATATACTTAGCAGCGCTGACACTTGGATCCGTTCCTCAATATTGGGTATCGGACACCACTGATTCATGGTGATGACATTTAACTTTCTGGAGTCAACACACGGACAAGGGTCCTTATTAAGGATTTCCACAGGTATTAGTGGTGACGTGTAGTCACTCTCAGCAGGCTCAATAACTCCCAACTCTAGCATGCGCTGTATTTATGCCTCCATAATTTCTCTCTGTCGCGGAGACACTGAGTAAAGCTTTCTTCTTATGAGTTTGTTTGATGTCAGCCCTATTTCATGCGTTATTAGTTGGTTCTACCTGGCCGATTGCTGAATCTATCGAGGTATTCGCCTAGCAGCCCTTTTAATTCATTTAGTTGCTCGGATATAAGACCATCCGTGCTTACCGAATGTCCTACAACTTCTTCGAGGCTGAGTTCAGAGTTGGAGGTCGCCTTACACTCAACCAGCAAAACTGAGCACTTTAATCGCTACTTCCAATCAATATTTTCCGGCACTGCTGCTATTGTGAAAGACTTACCAACTTCTACCGACCTTGAACAAATGGAAAACATAGAAATAACAGAACAAGGAGTGGCTTCACTGCTCAAAAACGTTAAAGTTAGTTCTGCATCTGGTCGTGATCACATTCCAAACGACGCCTTAAAGAACTGTGCTGCATCCGTCACCCCATTTCTAGTAATCCTTTTTCAAACATCTATAGAAGAGGGGTCCCTGCCTAAAGATTGGAAAAGTGATAACATAGTACCTGTATTTAAAGGCGATGACTGGACGATTACACACCTATTTCACTAATTAGCGTCTCATGCAAGCTACTAGAGCCTATAATTTATACCAACTTAATGAGTCACTTACAGAGCAACGGATTCTTTTGCCCCACGCAATATGGGCTTCGACGGCGCTTCTCGTGTGACACTCAGCTAATCGAATTCACCCAGGATATTGCATCATCAGTAAATAACGGACACCAGGTTGACTGCATATTTCTGAATTTTCAGAAAGCTTTTGACTCTGTTGCACATAACCTTCTACTGACAAAATTGTCTGTCATGAAAATTCCTGCATCACTGATTAAATGGCTCGAGGCGTGTCTGACCGGTAGAAAGCAGCGTGTTGTCCTTGAGCGACTGACCTCATCAGAGACTGAAGCCTTATCGGGCGTTCCACATGGATCCGTCTTGGGCCCCCTGTTATTTCGGATATTATTAAATGACATCGGAATGCACCTTTGCAGTCACATACGCCTGTATGCTGATGATTGTTGCATATTTCGCTCCATTACGTCCCCTGCCGATTCAAGTATCTTACAAAATGACCTTCTAACAGTGTCCACATGGTGCGACCCAGTTGGAGCATGAAATTAAACTCTGCCAAGTGCAATGTCATTCGCTTCACTAACAAGAGGGTACCACTTGTTAAAAATTACTTTCTACACACTGAAACATTGATCGAGGTAAGCAGTTACAAGTACTTAGACGTTGTCATTAAAAATAGGCTTTCTTGGAATGGCCATATAGAAAGTGTGGCCTCTAAGGCTAGTCTTATGCTAAATTTTCTAAGAGGTAATTTCCGGAGAGCCCCAAAAAGTGAAGGAAACGCTTTATTTAACAAACGTTCGTTAGATGGTGGGGTACAGCTGCTCTGCCTGGGACCCAGACACAAACACAGCCATTAATCAACTGCAACGAATACAAAATGCGCCGCCAGACTCATTACCGCCAACTATGATTTCACTCAGAGCTCATCACAAATACGTGTTAACTGGGGATGGCCACTTCTCGAGAACCGACGGAAATATTTACGACTCCAACTTTTCTTCAATATTTACACAGGAAAGACTGGTTTATACAGGGACATATACATGAAGAACCCTAGTTACACATCACCAAAAACAGATCACCCACTAAAATAACAAGAGTACAAATGCCGTATCAATCTATATAAGCGTTCCTTCTTTCCAAAAACCGTACATGATTGTCACAGCAATGCCATCTGTGTGTGAAAATTTGTTGCCTAAACATTTGTATGTTTAGTTCAAAAATCTGTTTTGCTTCAGACAGAATAGGAGAGTAACCTTTCCTGTCCACGGCTTTTATTAACTTCAATTGTAATATTGCCTTAATCGCTGTTCTCTTGTTTTTTTAATTACAATGTTATATTATTAATGTTATATTATTAACTGAACTAAAACGTAATGCTCATCTCACAAGTTTAGCTAACCGCCGGAAAATTTCCAGATTGTGTCTGTTTCATAAATTCTTTTATCATCCATCTCTGAACTCCATTATCAGCCTCGCCCATCGCATTTCAAGTCGCACAAACCACGGGAAGGCCGTCTACCCGCCCCCTGCTCGCACTTCTGCGCATCTGTCATCATTTTTCGTCCATACAGCAAGGGACTGGAATGACCTGCCAAACGCCATCGTTGATCAGATCGACTCATCGTCATTCAGATCATCCATAGAAGAAATGTACTGCTGAAATTCCACCCCCTCATGTAATACCCCTTCAATGGGGCCTTTGAGGTACTAATAAATAAATAAAAATAAATAATAAATAAATAACATCATTGTGTTGTACTATGTACTAAATTGTATTTATATTGTATTTTAAGATAACGTTAGGTGTAATGTTGTATTAAGTACTGTATATTTCAATGTGAATATTGTGTTGTATTATGTATTAGATATATCTTTTTGTACAATCAATCATATGTAGTTGAACATATGTATAATATTTCTTCCGCCTACTCTAATGCCCAACATTGGGCGCTGTAGGTATGTAAGTAAATAAATAAATAAAATAAATAAATGAAGCTTGGTTTCAATGGCATCCGGCTGTTTAATGGTAAAGTTAACGACTCCGCTCCGCTCTACGTACGGTTTCATAAAATTGCAGTGGTATATTATCGCCTCCTTTCTGCGACTGGCACTTTCAGAGCATAGTTAGTGTTTGAAAGTTTGTGCAACACTTTGACAGGTCAGTCTCAGTGAACTTCAAGCTTGTGCTCTCTTGAAGGTCTGAGGATCATTACTTGGTCCCCAGCGTTAAATGTTCGAAGCCTCGCATTCCTGTCGTGATGGTTCTTGGCGTTCTCTTGTGCCACGCCAATGCTCTTTTCGACTAGTTCTTGTGTTGCACTCAGCAGTTCCAGCAGATTTAGCACGTTCTCTACCACTGTATTACTCTCTCCTCTTTCCTCCCACATCTCTCAACATTCCCAGTGGGGAACAGAATGTCCTCCCATAGACTATTTCTGCTGGCGAGAGCTGTGTAGCCCCATTAGGAACCGTTCGCAAAGCCAAACAAAGTAACAGGAAGACAATTCTCCCAGTCGTCCTTTTGTTCGTAACATACTGCCCGCAACATTTGCTTAAGCACTGAGTGCCACCTATCTACACTATTTGACTAAGGGTGATAGACGGAACTGCGTATCAACTTTACCCCGAACTTTTGTAAGAATGTGGAAGTCAGTGAGATGGTGAATACCTACCCTTGATCCGCCTAAATTTTGGCTGGGAACATGACTCTGGGGAACACTATCAAAAGCGCGTCTACTAAATACTTCAATGGAGCTGAGTTTTTTCAGAGGGATTGTTTCCGGAAACATTGTGGCCGCACACGACATGGTAAACTGGTACCTGTAACCCGACCTTGCCTTTGTTATTGGCCCTACCTTGTCTATCACAAGTCTTCTGAAGGGCTCTAATATTAAGGGCACTACCTTTAGTGGAGCTTTCCACGTTTCCCGTGGTTCATCCGAGCGCCCGCAGGCGTCGCATCATCACACAATGTTTTCGACGTTTTGGAACATACAGGCGAGTAGTATTTCATAAGCAATCTTTCTTTCGATTTGTGTATGCCGAGGTGGCCAAATCACCCATTTCCATGACAGAGACACAAAAGGTCCTCCCAGTACTTAGCAGGTACCACTAATTATCCAGAACCTTGCCACTTTGCTCTCTGTAGTGCCGATATAACAAGCCTCATTTCTCGTGCACCTTCACGTTGCATCTCGCAGTGCCCTGTTTAGCTGTTCCATGTAATTTAGCTAGGCTGACGTCACTCTTTTGCTCGTCTACCAGTGACTCTGTCTACACGTAAGAGCCGATCAAAGGTATTTGAAGCCGGCGACAGGAAGGACGCTGTCTCGCTTGCGAGTGCTTCAGCTGACTCTCCCTGCAGGCGTGAACTTTGACACATGCTTTGTGATACGCTCTCGTTGAGCTGGTCAGCTGGAAGGATTTCCTTAACCGCTTTTTCATGCCTCGAACCTAGCTCGGTTTCTGTTGCCTTGGCTACCTCTTTTACCACTTCTGCTGGAACGACTATTGCATTTTCAGCTGAAGGCGACGCGATTTGAAGAGCTTTGGATCGCGTCAACGCCTGTACTACGCCCTCTCCAAGTTTCAACCCCTTTCCACATAGTAACAGAAGCAACCGATTCGAAAAAATGTAAGGGTACTGCAGCGACAAGAATTTGAAAACTACAGCTTCGGTCACGAGCTTCCCGAACGCTCATTAATTTTTACTTTCGCCATCCGTAGACACACCGTGTGTCCTTCCTCAACGTGTTTAATCCACGCTACTTGTCCTGTGAAGTCACCTGCCATCACGTAAAATGGATGGGCAATGTCTATGGTGGCGGCACTGTCTCGTAACGCGCGGCATGGTTTTCCATTAATATGCAGGTCATGAAAATATGGGCCTAAAAGTTATATGTTCTCGTCTCTTTCGTCCACGTATGAAAAACTACGCTAGGCTTCCCGCAGTTTGCAGTGATATGTCCTAGTTCGGGGCACTTAGAGCAGCGTAGCACTCTACAGCATTCGAATGACTTTTTCTGATCTTTTTATACGGTTTAGCCATTTGACTTCTCCGCGCTATTTTCTGGCGTCGCTTTCTCCGCGCCTACATGCTTCGGTCGTTTTGCCTGCGGTCCCTTTTAGATGAAAATTGTTCCCGCGGTCCATTGCGACTATCTCAATTTCCGTCCTCGGCGTTCAGCTTTCTACGTGTTGCGCACTCTTCGGCTTATTCGGCCGCAATTTCCACAATGTTTACGTTTCCTCTGTCTTGTACCAATTCACAAATTGTGTGTTGCTTTTGTAAAACTGCTGTAGACGCAGGCTTCAAATAATCACGTCTCTGTTCTTGGAAGCTTCGGCGCTTTTCAAACGCTAGACTAGCTTTGCCTTTAGGCCATATGCAAACTCCGGATATCCCTCGCTATCCTTCTTGCCCGTGTTTCAAAACCTTTGCTGAAATTCTTCGGCTGAAAAGCGGTACTTCTTCAAAAGGCTAGCCTTAACTTTTGCATAATCATATGCATCTTGCGCACTGAGTCGGGCGATTACTTCAGCAGCCTTACGCGGCCACATAGAGAGCAACCGCTGAGGCCGTGCACTCGGAGTGAAGTTCACCGTCTCACAAGTCCTTTCAGAATTTCCTAGGAACGACCTTATGTCGTTCCCTACCTCAAATGGCTTTCACAGCCTGTCCATGCAGTATGATTTTGGCTCACTTGATCGTTCTAGAGCACCTTCACTTGCTCGAGACAACTCCAAACGTTTACTTTCAAGGTAAGGTTGTATTTTTCTTAACTCGCGATTTTTCTCGCGTTCCTCTCTCTCCTGTTTTTCTTTCTCCCGTTTCTCTCTTTTCGTAAACTTTGCTAACCCCTTTCAAATGTCCTCCTATCTGGCCCCTTTGGAAATCAGCTTTAATAGTTCCGATTTCACCACTTCCTTGTGTACCTCTAGGCCCAGTTCTTCAGCGACAGCTAACCATCCGTCTGTCAGCTGTGTTCTCAAATCCATGATTGCTGCTGTACTCTTTTACTCCAGCTTGCTCAACACATCTAGGCATTCGCAACCTAGCTAACAATCAGCAATCCAGCTTCCCTAGTGCTGTAAACTTAACAACCAGAAAATGAAACATAGAAAGTAAAAGCCAAAACCAAGCACTCACCGCCGACACAGCACCTCATCGCAAATGCCGTCTCACCGCTGCCAGCCAGTTGCAAGAGTTGGAGTCGGACACGTCAAAAGTGGCAGCTAGGCCTTGCCCTCATCCGACTCATCCACGCTAGGACATTGTTGAAGGGAAGAACGTGTTCTCATTGAGAAAGAGGAGTACTGGATTTATTTACAATATCTACATGAAAAGTGGAGAACGTTAGATTTCATCAGTCTATCATGACAGAAATGAAGTATACCGAGAAGCCGAAAACAGCTGCTTAAAATACCCTCTGTCCTCCCTAGATCCCTAGGCCAGGAATACTGCCGTCCAAACTTTGTCCACCAGGAGCGCCCAAAGTTGTCGAACGACCCGCTTTGAGGGCGAGGGTTTTCACACTCACTCTCACACCTTTGTTTCACTGAACACACAGAAAGGAGGGGGCTTCGTAGACAGGAATTGTCACGCTTGACTAAAGCTGGCGCGTCTTAGTTCCAGAGATGTCCCGCAGTTAACTGCAGCTTCTGCCAAGCGACCGTGGCGATTACCGGGGTTCATGAGAAAACTCCTTAGAACAAGCTTTCCCAGGAGTTTTCTTGCTCCCATTGGCCCGTGAAAGCGACAGCGAAACAGCTAACAATACTTGGTAAGCCAAATGTGCCTCGCCTTGGTGACGCCACAAGTCTGTCCGAGGGGTGCGCATTGTTGGCTTCGCGAAGCGGTTCGTCGCAGGGGTCTAGGAGAGATTAAAAAGTCGCTACCCACCCTGGCCGATCGTAACGTGTTGCTCAAAACAAGCCATATGTGTATAGCACGTAGCACTGCAGAGCTGAACATCACAAAGTGAGGCTTCTCCAGTGGCTTAATCTGCACCAATTTTGATCCCGCGAAATGTACTATCCTAATTTGAAATGGCTGCATTTAATGTACTCGTTCTATAGGAAACACTGTCTTTGCGCTCTGGCAGGATTGCGCCAAAGCGGGCTCGGCACGAGCACTGCGTAAGTGGCGTTTTCACGTATGCTGTTGGTGTTCGAATTCCACTATCACGTTTAGGCAACCGTCGTTGCAACCCCTGTTTGAATGAGCCACTTTTTCACTCTGCGACGGCGGTCACATGCATGACACGACGACTAGTCAGGGATACGTATGAGGGAGGCCTATGAGTCTAGGTCACGGTGGAAGAATAGACAGGTATCTCAAGGGCGCTGTCTTTCTACAGGGTGAGCTGACTACGAGCCTGTTCGCGCTTCCGTCCTTCATCGGAAGCAGCGTTGCCGAGTTGGGGTCATCCTGTATTGTTCGAGTTTGCTCCCTGAGGATGTAAAACATTCTTTCTGCCACAGGCGTCACGAGCACATGATCTTTTTGGGCGTAGGCAACTGGTCAATAAACCCACATGCTACCGGAAGGCTTCAGTGTTGGTGGATTCGAGACCCTCGCTATGTACTCGTGACGTCCTCGGCAGAAAGGATGTTTCATACCCGCCACCAAGGTTTGTGAGTGGTGGCGCGAGCTAACACTCCCAAGGTTATGATGTAATAGTTCTGTGGAAATATGCAAGGTGGAGAGGAGTAATTATTTAGGGAAATGAGATGTCCACGTAAACGTAGCTAAGTGCTACAAAGGAAACCCATACGGGTTCCTCGAAAGAAATGCCTCGTGTTGGGCTGCTGAGCACGAGGTCACGAGATCCAATCCCGGCCATGGCGGCCGCATTTCGATGGGGGCGAAATGCGAAAACACCCGTGTACATAGATTTAGGTGCACGTTAAAGAACCCCAGGTGGTCGAAATTTCCGGAGTCCTCCACTACGAGGTTCCTCATAATCAGAAAGGGGTTTTGGCACGCAAAACCCAATAACTTTTTTTTAAAGAAATGCCTCGCAGGTAAAGAAAAACTTGTCCTGGCGCGAGGCTCGAACCCGGGACCACCGCCTTTCCGGGGCAGCCACTCTACCATATGAGCTAACAAAGCGCCTAGCAGATGGCAGGGCGAAGTCGAATTTGTCAACAACTCGAGGCAAATGCAAGAGTTTGACGCAATAGTTCTGCGAAAACCTGCAAGGTGGAGAAAAGTAATTAATAAGGGCAAAATCAGACGTACACCCAAATGTAGCTAAATGCTACAAAAGAAACCCATACGGGTTCCTCGGAAGAAAAGCATCGCAGAAAACTGCGACACTTTTCATTCATCTCATTTCACCTTATAAACTCACAAGGTTAGTTCTATTGTGAAACATAAAGACCTAAGAAAGCGGATGGGAGAACGGCGCCGTGGTAACTCAATTGGTTAGAGCATTGCACGCGTAAGGCAAAGACGTCATATTGTTCCCCACCTGTGGCAAGTCGTTTTTTCGTCCACATTCATTGCCATTAATTCATCATTTCTTTAATTCAATTAGTAAGTACAAGTAATCTCCCCTATGTTGTCCTTGGTCCCTTTGTTAGCTCATAAGGTAGAGTGGCTGCCCCGGAAAGGCGGTGGTCCCGGGTTCGAGCCTCGCGCCAGGACAAATTTTTCTTTACCTGCGAGGCATTTCTTTAAAAGAAATTATTGGGTTTTGCATGCCAAAACCCCTTTCTGATCATTTCTGGAGGACTCCGGAAATTTCGACCACCTGGGGTTCTTTAACGTGCACCTAAATCAACCTATCCTGGACGCCTTGGACGATGTCGGCCTAGGCGGCCTTGTTTTTCGTTGGATATCCAGCTTCTTCAAGGACAGGTCATTCTTTGTGCAAACAGAGGATGGTGCGTCATCACAACGCAACACGTACCGAGGCGTACCTCAAGGCGGAGTCTTGAGCCCCACTCTATTTAACCTGGTGCCCATCGACCTGGTTCATACCCTTCCGGAATCTGTCCATGTGTCGATCTATGCAGACGATATATGCATTTGGTCATCAGGAGTGACGCGTCCCCAGGTGCGCGCCAGTCTTCAAAAAGCGGCCAATCTAACATCAGGTTATCTTCGAGCACGAGGTCAGGAGCTGTCCAGCGAGAAGTGCTCTATAGTCGCTTTCACGCGTAAAGCAATGAAACCATACGTTATTAGAATTAATGGACAGCCAATTGCCTACGAGAAGACGCACCGGTTTCTTGGAGTGATAATAGATCGAGACCTTTCCTGGAGTCCTCATATCTCCTACCTAAAAAGGAAATTAGTCATGGTAACTCACGTGCTCAGATTTCTTGCGGGAAAGTCATGGGGTGCGTCTGTGAGTGCGATGCTCCACCTCTATAACGCACTGTTCCTCGGTCTCCTGCGCTATAGCTTACCTGTACTGGGTGGGACCGGTAAGACCAACCTGCGTGCCCTCCAGTCTGTACAAGCTCAAGCTCTGCGAATTTGCCTTGGTCTTCCCAGATGTGCGTCCACGGCAGCAACAATAGTTATCGCATGACCACCCCATCAACACGTATCTTCAAGTCGACATTTTAAGAATGCATATCAGGCACTTCGCCCGACTTCCATCTCATCATCTCGCCTCCCTTCCTGCCGCTCGACCTCGTTCAGCGTTTAGCAAGATTATTGCCGCCAACCAGGGAACTTTACCGTCAAACTTCACGCCTGCAGCGCGACCATCTCAACCGCTGTGGTGCCTCTATCCACTCCAGGCTCTTCTTCATATTCCCGGTATCAAAAAGAAAACGGAGATGTCAACTCTCGCCCTCAACAATCCGTGCTTTCAGTGCTACATGACAAGCACAGAGGACGCATCCACGTTTACACGGACGGTTCTGTCTCCTCTAGTAGTTCAGCTGGAGCAGTGGTGATTCCCGCAGAGTGTGTCACCCTCAAGTTCAAGACATCTCACATTACATCATCGACGGCGGCAGAACTCGCAGCTATCCGTGCTGCTCTGGAGTTTATTGTTCACAAATCATCACATTCATGGTCCTTCTTATGTGACTCAAAGGCAGCTCTTCAGTGTCTGATGTCCCCTTTCAACCATGGACCAAATGTGCAACTAGTCGCAGACATCCGACTACTCCACCATTACGCAATCAACAAGGGACACAACATCATCTACCAGTGGATACCGGGTCACTGCGGAATTTCAGGAAATGACAGTGCGGATGACGCTGCCCGGTCGGCTCATGATGGTGTCCAGATTATACCCATACCGCTGTCAAGAACAGATGCAGCCACAAGTCTTCGCTCCCTCGCCCGCGAGCTTACACAGAATCTGTGGAACACCAGTGAATTCACGAACGCACGTCTCCACAGATTGGATCCACGTCTGCAACTCCACCTACCACCAGGGGTGCCACGAGCGGAAGCAACACTTCTGTGCCGCCTGTGGCTCGGCGTGGCATTCACGAACTCCTACTCATTCCGCATTGGAATGGCCGACAGCCCTACTTGTGACACCTGCGGCTGCGATGAGACGATTGAGCACCTCCTTTGTGACTGTCCCCGTTACAAAGTGCCAAGAAAAGTGCTCGTGACCGCTCTCGAAAAACTGGACAATCGCCCCTTTACAGAGGAAAAAGCTCTAGGACATTGGTCCAGACGGGCTTCGGCACTCAAGGCCTTAAGGGCTTTGCTTAAGTTCTTAAGCACATGCGAATTGTGCGACCGCCTTTGAATGTTGTAGCGCGTAGTTTCGCGTTACTGTTTGAATTTTCTGGTTTCCATTTTTTTCCTTTTCTTCTTTCTCCTTTTATTCCCTTTACCCCTTTCCTCAGCACAGGGTAGCCAGCGGGTACTTACACTGGCTAACCTCTCTGTCTTTCCTCTCGTTTGTCTTCTCTTCTTCTTGTTTGTTGGCTTCTTATGATATGACTAATCGAAATTGGACCCCTTGGTTAACTCTCTTTCTCCTCGTTCATTACATAACGGAGGTCTCGAATCCGGCAACATCGATGCCTTAAGGTAGCATGTGTAGGCCTATCGACCAATTGCCTTCACCCAAAAAGATCATGTACTCAAGACGCCTGCGACAGAAAGGATGTTTCACATCCGCCGCTAATATTTGTGAGTGGTGGCGCTGCCTAACACTCCCAAGGTTATTTCTAGTAGTAAAACATAAATACCCAAGAAAGTGGATCGCAAGTGGCGCCGCGGTAGCTCAATTGGTTAGAGCATCGCAGGCTTAATGTGAAGACGTGGAATCGTTCTCCACCTGCGGCGTTACATTTTTTCATCCATTTTCATTGTCTATAATTTATCATTTCTCTAATCCACTCACTAAGCACAAGTAAGTTCCCCTATGTTGTCCTTAGACTCCTTAGACTCGTTAGACTCTTTGTTTGTTGGCATCTTATGATATACGGGCGGTGAGTGATTTCGCATATTGTGTGTGCTGCGGTTGACCTATTTATGCCGCTAGGTTGCACGTCATGCATTAACGTGCCGTGCAATATTCCACAGGAGTTGTCTAAGTATGCGTGAGCATACCCCGAAATTTAAGTTGGCCCAACCCCAAATTTCAAGTTGGTGCATCTCCGATTTTAAGTTTGCGCACCTCCTAATTTAAGTTAGCTCAACTCTAAATTTAAGTTGGCCGACGTCCAAATTTAAGTTGACCCACCCCAATATTTCAAGTTGGTCCACCTCCAAATTTTAGGTTGCCCAACCCACAAACTTAAAGTCCGGGCACCCCCGAATTTTAGATAGCCCATGCCCAAATTTAAAGTAGCTGCTCCCTGAATTTAAGTTGGCCCAACCCAAAATTTAGGTTAACTGACGTGGAAATTTAAATGAGCCCACCTCCAACTTTAAGTTGGCCCATGTACAAATACAAGTGAGCCTACCCCCAAATTTCATCTCGGCCCACTTTAAAATTTTAGGTTCGCCCGCCTCCAAAGTTATGCTATCCCAACCCCAAATTTATGTTGGCCTATGTCCAAATTTGAGTTTGCCCACCTACAAAATTAGGTTGGCCCAGGTCCAGATTTCTTGTTAGCCCACCCCCAAAGGTAAGTTAGGCTACCCCCAAATTTCAGATAGCCCACACTAAAATTTAGGTTGGCCCACCCCCAAATAGCAAGTTGGCCCACCAGCTAATTTTAGTTGGTCCAACCTTACATTTAAGTTGGCGCACGTGGAAATTTCAAGTTCGCCCACCCTCAAATTTCAAGTTCGCCAACCCCTACTTTAAGCTTCCCCATACCTTTATTATGGAGCCTTAGTTATCCTATGGGTATTCTCTGATCGAATGATTTTTTTATTTAAATTGTTCCGTATCGCTTTTGAAGCTTTTAATAGTCTACATTTACACTATTATGTCAATTAAATGTCTTCAATACCGAAATTAGGCATATTTTGCAGATAAGGACCATTACACTTTTCGTACTAAGCACTAACAGAGGCGCCACAGCAATCACCATCGCCGCTATTCTGCTCTAAACGCCCATCTTGCCCGCCCACATGGCACCTACAGGCTCTGCATACGGCACACTGCGCCTTCGGATCACACCCTAGTATACCTGGCGCCAGGGGTGCGATCGGAAATCGTTGTTCGGCGCGTTCGTTCGGTTACCGGCGCGCGCGATCGGCCTACTCCGCACCAACGTCGCCAGCCGCGGGTCGCGGCCACGTTTTTGGTGACGTCAAAATGACGACATGCTCCTGTCAATCATCTTGCCACCGAGCACGTCGTCTGCTAGGCGCCGAACGCGACGGGAGTTGGGGAAGTTTTGAGCGATCATCACTTGTTACGAGACCGGCTTTGCATGGCACGTCTGGTGGATTGGTATGGATCCATACGGCGGCTTCGGTTGCTGAATAGCACGTTCGGATCCAATCCATAGCTTAATTCCAGAAAAATGGCGCTTGCGTTGGGAACTTAGGTTGTTGCGCTGGCGTTGCTCGAGGAGGAAGGAGAGCGGGTGGCGGTGCAAAACGCATTTGAAGAAATACAGAAAGCGAATTCCGGCGTCGCTATTGTTTCTTGAAACAAATAGTGCGTTGATTGTACAGCAAAATCGGCCCCATCATCGGTGCCAGTGAGCCACTGGAATGTTGTTGCTGCCTTTTGAAAAGTGCGCCACGGCTCCCGTCGTTTCTTTTTTTTTTTTTCTCGCTATGCGCGACACCACCTAGGAACGACGCAGAGAAACTAATAGTTATAAAATGCAGTAGTCACACGTACTACTATTTGAAAGCGTGTTTGAGCTTTTAGATATCTTTTAGATAAAGATTTCTTTCATTGGAAGACGAGAAACATTTCGATATGTTCTATACTGTCTGCAAGCAGACGACAAACCAGGGAAGTAAGCTTCCGGGGAGTTCACCGCTTGCCGATTGGCTGCTCTCTCCGCCCCGTTCTCAGAAATTTGGCATACTGCCACTTTGCGACATTGCAGCAACCGAACAGAACGCGTATCGAATAAAGATCTCTGATCGCGCCCCAGTTCGCTTCGTAGCAGACGATGGATTCGGTTCTCACATTATTGAAAGGCGCGTGATGTCATCATAATATGCGTGCGCGCTTTGATGCGATAGCGTCACCCAGGCGGCGACCAATCACGGCTCGCAAAGCCCATTCTCGGAACTGCAGAACCGCAGTGTACCCTAGCCTACAGAATATGGCTTCAGGTCTAATTTAATTTGCTATGTATATACGCCATTCCGGACTCCATCAAACCGAGCTACGGAAGAAAATAGATGCGCAAATCAAAAAGTGCAGCATGCTGCGATATCTTAGCTGCTGGCACCATATTTTGTAAGAGTCCGCATTGGAAGCGCTTCGATCTCGCTGTTACGTCGGGATTAGGTCACTCGGAGAAAGAGGGGAACATCGCGGCGTGAGCGGGAGTAAATGAACGAGGGGTGTTCTGCCGCAAGGCACGTCGTCATTTTTGTTTCTACTTTCGGGGCAATATAGTAATTGAAGGATGTCGCTAGTTTGGTAAAAAAATATTGCTTTGTATTAAGCACTTACACATCTCATTTCCCGTAATAACAATGAGCTTCCGCCGCGGTCAGCTGGTGGTTCAATTTTATCTGCTTTGTTTTGTTATCTTTTGTCACTGGGTGGTGCGCCATACACTAAGCAATCAAAGCGGTTCTCCGGGTATAGGCCGCAGCTGTAATAGGATTTCGTTTAGCCGGGGCTGACGTTCTTGCAATGGACGGTTGCGATGAGACTTCGGTCCACACATCCCACAACTTTGAGAATCATGCTGCGGCCTAGGAAGCGTTCTTGAGTGCGGGTTTATTCTGTGCCGTGGAGAGAAATGTCACCCTCCTTTGTCTGTTCCCTCAACCGTAATGGCCTTAGCGACGACGGTAAATATGTGACTGGCTGACGACAGTTGAGACAACAGAATAGCTCCTACATTGCAAACCCACTGCTGAAAAAAAAGAGTGGCATAAAAAAAAGCGCAGCGCGCAGAGCACTTGCGCTGCACTGCCAATGCTACTAAATTTTGTGGTCCGAGATATTCTAGCTCGTCGCAAATCTATCGCACTGTGTTTCTGAAGAGCCAAAAATGCCTTCGGAACTCTCCTTCGTTCATGTCGAACGCCTCGCGCCGGTGGCTCTCGTGCCGTTTTTCTTTTCGTCCAGCCCTCACCAGCAACACCGCCAAAGAAGTCGCCATCGGCGTCTATATTGTCCTGCCGACCAGCGTGATACTAGCAGACGGCCACGGTTGCCCTAAGGCTCATTCACACTAGGCCGACACGACACCAATTTCCTTCTGCCGACCGTTGGCGACAGCGTTTGTTTCCTTCGTGTCGGCGCCTCCGTCTACTGACGCTGAACAATCTGCGGACGGTCGGCGGAGAGCTCGGCGTCGGTACGTGCGACAGAGGCGCCGACACGAAGGAAACAAACGCTGTCGCGGACAGCTGGCAGTCCGAAATTGGTGTCGCGTTGGCCTAGTGTGAATGAGCCTTTAGCAATCATCGATATCGTGATCACGACTGCGCGTGACGGTCGAGCGAACCACTTCTCCGCGGTTCCGATCGTAGCAGATTACGGGTATGCTTTCCAGATGACTGACAACCTGTCTGACGAGAACAAAATTGTAGACGCATCCGCTAGCAACGACGACCTCGAAGCACCGACCAATGGCGTTCGTCAGAGCGAACCGTTATAGAATACGGTCTTGTGTAGCAGTCCCGTGCGATTATGACCGAGCGCTGCCAAAGTTGCTGCGCAAACGCCAGACTACTCGGTCAGATGACCGTTGTCAGCTTCTCGCGGCCACCGCTTCCGGGTTTATCATCCTCAGCTAAAGAAACGTTACTGTTGTCGCCTACACGAATTTAAGCGAGTGATGCAGCTTATAACGAGGGTGTGCTGTAGCTCATTATCAGGAAAAATGCCGTATACATTGTCGGACTGGTGAATCAAAGCTGCTGCACAGAACTGTTACAATTAGTGCCAAATACGCTCGAACAGTTTGAATGGCGAAAAAGCGGCCGACTGCAGAGGTGTAGTCGGTGAATTGAACGCTGTGCTGAAGTTAACGCTCTAATGTATAGCTTACGGCTGAAACTGTACATGTACAGAAACTGCTTGCAGAGCGACACGCAGCTGTTGGTCGGCATGTGGAATTTCAGTGAAGCAACGCTGGAGAGACTGCTCAAAACGAACTTGCGCGCGCTGCAGCCCGCTCATACCTATCCCTTACAATGGCGACCAAAAACCAACGTCACCTGACTGCAGCGCATGGTTGTCGGAATTACGCAAGTCCTTTATGGTGAACCTTATTTGGGTCATACTGCAGCGCCTGACTGCGCCGTTTTAAGATATCTCTAGGGCCTCACGATGCCTTAGGCCAAAGTGAACCTTTGAACGTAGACCACGTCCCATCCTTGGTTTTCTGGTGTGTTGGAATGTTTCAGTGTTGCTTCTCTTCTTTTTTTCACTCGCGCGACACCGGCCACTCAATACTGGGACAAAAAAAAATGCAATGCCGCGGACGAAGCTTCTACCGTGAATGTTCGTCGAAGTTCTAGCTTCACAACGCTGTGCTAGCATTTATTCGCACACGAAAAAAAAAAGACTAATAAGTAGGCCATTGCACGCCATAATTTTAGCCAGCTTTGCGCCACTTTCTAAGATCAGTTCACGTCTACTCTCGTTTCTTTTTTCCTTTTTGTACTTGTGGTTTTATGCCAACTTCATGCACGCAGGTAGGCATTGCGTTAGAGCCTGTACAGGACATTTCGTGCAGTCCATACAAGCAGGAGCTCTTTAAGTGTCACCTCTAAGTCGCCAGAAACGTAGGGCACAAACGTATTTCATACAACTTTTCACACACGCGAAATACCGCCTCATCTAAAGGCTGACTTTCAAATCAGAAGCTCGATAATAGGAAGTAAACTCCTTCGCACAAAAAAGAAAGAATCGATGAGATAGCCGCCATAACAGAAACTAACGCAGACGTAACGTTTGAAATGATTTCGCTAGCGCCAAAGTGCTTTTAAAGGTAACTTATAGCGCCATGTAAGGTTTGCAAGGTACATTTTCAATAGACAAAAATAAAAATGAGAACACTTTCCTGGCTTGACCACTTCGGTGTGTTCAGATCGCTTTTAGTTCGTTTTTTTCCCGATAATATTCGTGGACCAACGCTGGCCATGCGCACTTACCCCCATATTCAGAACTGCATCTTACTTTGAAGCCCATGCTTTACTTGATCTACACGACGCCTGTCGTAAACGGGCCGATGGAAACGCAATGATTATAATGAGCGCGTTCACGTCAGGTCATCATTTAGATCAAGTCAAGCATAAGCTTTAGGTTAAGATGTAGTTCTGAATACGGGAGTTAGTGTCCACCTACTTGGGATCCATATAATAAGCTTTCGTTCTGTCTTTTTTTCCCTGTAATTTCTTTTACATCTGCCGTATTTATGATATGTGAAGCATTCCTTGGCGAACATTTGCCGCGTTAGAAGTATCTATCTATCTATCTATCTATCTATCTATCTATCTATCTATCTATCTATCTATCTATCTATCTATCTATCTATCTATCTATCTATCTATCTATTTAGCAGCCTACGTCCTGGTGTTCTCATGGTCATTTCGTTAAGTTGGTATGTACCAAAATTGTCATAGTATGACAAGAGTGTATTGCGAACATAAATGACAGGTCATGACATGAATATCGTGATATGCGTGTCAGGTAGATCATGAAACAGCCGCCTTCGTCTTGGTATTACCAAAATTGGTCTCACGAAAGTTATTTCCTGTACAAATAATTTCTGTGGTGCGATTGTTTGTTAGGTGTCAGCGTTTACAAAGCGAGCTGGTTGAATAGAGACCGTGATGGAGAACCACTAATAACGTAACGGCGTCATCCACGCATCTACAATCCCAAGTTAGTGCCCCCCCCCCCCCATTTGGGGCTACGCCAGAAGAAAAAATACATCCCTGTTCGTATTATCACCTTAGATCCGGCACGCTTGCCGACATGCAGCTCAAACCATTGTTGTTTCTGCAGGTTTTCGCTGCTCCTTGGACTCGAGTGCGCATCAAGCACTTGGTTGGGGTATAGTTTATTCGTGCTTCAGCGGCCGATTTTCGGATCTATCGTTCCACATGTCGACAACCGACGCAGATTCATCGATAGACGACGAACACTGCGATGCTCGCTGGCACAGTCTCATCGGGGATGACGTGGTCTACAGTATATACAAGCGTTGTGAACCATGTGACCCGGGACTGGCGTATATAACTGCGCGACACGTTGACTGCCAGGGATTTGGAGCCGGTACGCTTGCCGACATGCAGCTCAAACCGCTGTTGTTTCTGTAGATTAGTGCTGCTCGTATAATTGAAATTTCTACAACAGTTATAGCATTGCCGGCTGCTTCCACAAAGACATGTGTAGCGTGTACAGCGCGGGTGTGCACCGGACTTGATAACAAATGTTTTCGTGTTTTCTTAGGCCGAGTGCTATAACTTGCTCTGCTCTTGCTAACTTCTGGAGACATTGAGCTCAATCCTGGGCCTTTTGATAAGGTGAAATGGATTAGTTAAAGAAGTTACAGGATACTATCATGACTAAGCTGGACAAAATTGATACCAGAATAACTAATAATGATGATAAGATGGCTGAAATAAACAGGAAGGTTGACACAATGAAGGGCCAGATAGGCAACGTTATGAAATTGGTACAAGAGCAAGCAACCGTAATTAGGGACCTAACTCATCAAGTAAAAGTGCTACAGAAGAAAAGTGTAGACCTCGAGAATAGAAGCTGTAGATTAAACCTTGTTTTATTGTATAAAATGACAACGACCGGTCTGAAACGTGGCAACAGTCTGACACCTTGATTAACGGCATCTGCACTACCAATTTGAGAATTGAAGTGAAGTCAATTGAAAGGGCACATGGGGTTGGCAGTTTTAACGAACGGAACAAAAGACCCATTATTGTAAACTTTTCATCAGATAAAGAAACGGGGGCGATTCTGAAAAATGCAAGCAACTTTAAAGGTTTGCAGTATAACGTGGAACAGGACTTCTCATTTGAAACTCGATCAGTGCGAAAGAAACTCTGGGAATACGAGAAAGTAAAGAAGGCGGATAAGAAAAACAAGGATAAGCTAAAAGCCGATAAGCTGATCCTAAGTGGCAGAGTATTCACATGGGACGATGAGAACGAAGAATTTGTTGCCTTGTCTAAACTGTGGCAAACCAGTGACCATCGTCTTCATCGTAATTTAATTGCTGTACTGCTAAACTGCCGGAGTACAATAAACAGAACAGATGAGTTTGCTGGATTGGTTGCGTCATTGAAGGCAGTATAGAGTTTGGTACTAAATCTTGGCTCAACCCATGCATATCGATGATAAGGAACTGTTCTCTAACAACTATACTGCTTATCACAATTATAGGCCAAGTACTATCGGTGTTGCTGTTAGTTCACTCGTCGCTTTCGTCTGCGATGCTGAACACTGGTCATGACGCAGTGAGTTAGTCTGGTGTACAATTACATTGGCTAACAATTTTTCTTTTATCACTGGGCCGTTTTATGGACCACCCAGGGCAGATTTTCGTGTTTTGCAAACGTTATATGATATCGTTTCGGAGGCGTCTGATCGAACCATTTTACTAGCGGGTGATTTTAATTTACCAGACTTGAAATCGGAGAATGGTACATGTGAGGTCTTAAATGCAAGCCGTATTATTGTACATAGAAATTAAAAACATGGTTGACAATTTCGGTTGATGCAGTATGTTCTGAAACCCACTAGACCTAGTCATACCCTGGATCTTCTGTTTTGTAACTCGCCTAATTTAGTTCATAATGTTGATATCATTCCAGAAATTAGTGATCACCCGGTTGTCGTTGCAGGTATTAAAACGAAAGCTCAGCGCACAAAAAAAGCGCACCAGTAGAAGGGTATCCTTTTTTGATAACGGTGACTATTAATAAATTTCCGATAACATATTTGGCTATTTGTCTTTTTTTAATGTTTAGTAGAGCAACACTATGTAGATTACTTGTGGAGCACCATTTAGAAATACGCTACTTCAATTTACAAGGGAGTTCATACTAAGTATTGATTCTGCTAGTCCTAAAAAACGAAAAAAGAAGAACAATGGGTCACCTTCCGTATCGTTAGTCTAATTAAGAAAAGAAGGCGCGTCTTTGAAAGGTACCAAAGAAACGAAAGGACAAGTCCATGTTAAAATTCTCCAGGCACTTACACTCAAGAACAAAAAACTGTTGAAAAATGCGAAACAACGATATTTTAGACGAATAAATGACAAATTGATAATGTGGCCTAAACCTTTCTGGCAGTGCTTGAAGGGATATGGATCTGATCCTGTTGGGATAAATGAAATTATTAGCAATGAACACACTCTTTCTGACGATGTAGAAAAAGCGACGTGCTGAAACAGTTACTTCCCATCAGTTTTTCTTTCTAAATCTGCATGTAGTCCACAATTGTCTAATAGCAGTTGTCATCTTATGCAACCAATCGAACTTAGCGTTAGCGGCATTGCAGCTCTGTTTAGGTATCTAAATGAAAGTAAGGCTAATTGACCCGGTGGTATTTCTCCGAAAATTTTAGAACAGTGTGCTTGCCTTGTTTCACTTTACGTGTATGTAATATTTGAAAAATTATTATCTACTTAGCAGTTGCCACAAGACTGGAAAGTAGCAAACGTAGTCCCAATTCATAAAGGAGGTTCAAGAAAGGACGTTACTAATTATAGGCCTATTTCGCTTAGATCAATTTCCTGCAAGAAAATAGAACACATAATATACGAGGCTGTAACGAAACACCTAATGTACAACGCATTGCTAATAAACGCTCAACATGGTTTTCGCAAGGGGTTTTCATGTACGACACAACTTCTTGAGTTCTACAACGAGCTAGCGTCAACAATTCATTTCGGGGGGTAAATCGACCGCATTTTTTTAGACTTCAGCAAAGCATTTGGCACTGTTTCCCATGCTCCGCTTCTTAAAAAACTTCGACTTATTAATACAGATTCAAGTGTTTTTGAGTGGATTGATAACTACTTGTCACAACGCTGTCAGTCTGTTCTGATGAAAGGTAGCAAGTCAGATTCTCCAGAGGTAATGTCAGGCGTCCCACAGGGGTCTGTGCTGGGGCCTCTTTTATGTCTTGTTTATATTAATCACATACATTTAGGCAACAGCTATAATAAACGCCTCTTTGCAGATGACTGTAGTATATATAGAAAAAATAAGAATGGACAAGAGGTCATGGAACTACAGGCCGATCTTGAACGTGTTCGTGAATGGTGTTCCATGTGGAAAATAAATCTGAACACGAATAAGTGCGTTTATGTGTGTTTTATGAAGAAGAAAAAAATATTGCGTACAAGTTACGATATAATGAATAATTCTTTAGGTAAGAAATCAGCGACTAAATATTGGGTGTGCTGTTGTCGGGCGACTGCTCGTGGAATGCGCATGTGGATTATGTGGTTGCCAAAGTCGCAGTAGCAATAAATTATATTCAGATAAATTTAAAATGTCGAACCTCCAACCTTAAAGCACGGCGTACCTAACATGTACAAGACCTATCTTGGAATATGCATGTAGTCTTTCGGACCCACCTCAAAAATGTCTGATCAATTACCTAGAAAATAATCAGAACAGAGCAGCCAGATTTGTCTTGACTAAATACGGTAAGAACTATAGCTGCACTGAAATGAAAAAGAGCTTAATTGGGAATCACTTTCGTCGCGCCGAAAAGAATTGCTGTCAAAACTTTTTTACGAAATATTTAATAAGAAAACGGGAATTGATAGCGAAAATTCCTTAAAACAGCCCAATTATATATCTGAACGGACTGATCACAAGTGCAAAATTAGGGAATACCAGGCCAGGACGAACTTGTATGCAAATTCTTAAAAAAAAACTATCTTTCAGTGGAATGGAATGACGTCTGAGCAAGTGTGCTGCATGCATGAAGATGCATTTTTTTCAAGCTTGTAACACCCCCCCCCCCCCCCCCCCCCGCTGTAGCGCCTTCGGGCAAAGCGGCGAAATATATGAATCAAGAACTTACATGGTATACATCCATAGCAAACGGCTTTCTAAAAAAAAAAGAACCGTCTATATCGTTTCGCCATATTATCATGCTCCAACTCGCGCTGGATAGCCTACAAATCTGCATCTGATACTCGCAGCATTGAAGGAAGTTAAAAATAATTTGATGTCGAATACCTTACTTTCACTTGTGTCATCTAATGTTCGGAAATTCTGGCTCATGATTAACCCCAGTTCTGATAACTCCATTGCTTTGGTAGACACAGCTGGCAACATCGTTCCGCCTAACCAATGTGCTACTATTCTAAGTGGCACCTTTTCGAGAAATTTCTCCTTGGTTGGAAATAGTCATATTACAGACATTTTTCATTATAGTTACCCATTCATGCCTGCCATTATTGTTAACATGGCTGGAATTATGAAGCTCATCAATTCGTCCCGTGGAATGATAATATTGATCGCAAATTTTTGAAAAATACTAGTGTTTACACTTCAGTCATAACAACAAA
The DNA here is from genome assembly GCF_023375885.2 of Dermacentor andersoni. NCBI lineage: Eukaryota > Metazoa > Arthropoda > Arachnida > Ixodida > Ixodidae > Dermacentor > Dermacentor andersoni. Next base: position 366,873,212 of record NC_092814.1, on the reverse strand, counting down.
AACATTTCAACACTCACATGACAAATCAACTCTTCCAGCTCAATGGAAAATTCGGAAAGGTGATTCCAGTCTTTATTTCGGGCAATAAAAGTTCACCATTTAATTATCAGCCCATTTCCATTACTAGTACATGCTGAAAACTCAGAACATATTCTCGAACTTCCTCACCTTTCTTGGATCTAACTCATTTTTCTCACCGGCTCAGCATGGCTCTTGCAAATCATTTTCGTGCGAAACAGAGCTTATATCATTTACTCATAAAATACACCGCTTCCTAATCATTCTTTTTTAGCTGACTGTATTTAATTAGTTTCTTCCAAAGCATTCGACAATGTCTGCGGCATACTTCTATTTCATGAACTCAGCTTAATATTGACCATAGCCTTTCTTGTGGGCCATATATTTCCGTTAAAATCGTTCCCAATTTATTGTAGTCAATGAACATTCCTCTAATCAATGTCCTCGTCAATCTGTAGTCCCACAAGGCTCCGTATTAGGCCCCTTATTTTTTCTAATTTACATTAACGACATTCCTTCTCTAGTTTCTTCTAATATTCGTATTTTTGCCGACGACTGCGTAATTTTTTGTGAAATACTTACTGATAATGATGCTAACATTCCTCAGTCAGATCTAAACTCTATATCGAACTGGTGGAATACTAGGCCAATGGAAATAAATATTAACAAGTGTAAAGTGATGCATGTATCGTATATCTAGTAGTTCGTTTACATATTACCTGAACAACTCTCCCTTAGCACCTGTTTCCTCCTATTAATATTTAGGTGTTCATATCATATGTGACCTAAGTTGGCCTTTCCATGTTGAGAATGTAATTAACCACGGTAATCGCATGTTAGTTTACTTACGGCGTAACCTTTAAGCAGCTCCTTCATCTTTATAGCTCTTGTTATAAAAAACACTCATTCGATCTAAATTATAATATATGCCACTCCAGTCTGGGATACAAGCTCTAACAATTTGGTTACTTCACTAGAAATGGTACAGAATCATTCTAGTCTCTTCATCTGTTCAGTATATAACCGCAGTGCCAGTACAACTTCCATGAAATCGATTAATCCGTCGTGTCATTAGCATCCCGCCAAAAAAAGTTTCGCTTGAACTTTTTTACAGGCATTAGTATCATCCGACCCTCCGTGACAAAATCATTCTTCGGCCACATTATTTATGAGACCCTGTTGACCATCGCTTTAAGTTTGGTATCGAGCCATGTCATACTAAAACCTTTCGTTGCTCGTTTTTACCTCGTACTTAAGAAGAATGGAAACGCTTTCCGTCTGACATTGCTTCTATTTATGATAACACCCGATTTAAATCTGCCTTAGCTAACAAAGTATAATTAGGAGTTACCATACGTTATCAAGCTTTGTTATATTATTGTGCACTATGCTTATTTTCTACACACTTCCTTCTGTAATGCTTCAGGCCTGAGGATAAACAAATAAATAAAATAAATGAAAGCGCCTGCAGCGACTGTATAAGGTGAAATTGCATAAACCACGTTTGTGAGCACGTCATTGAAGACCTATTTTGTTAGGAGTCTTAGGGTACTTCACGCACTCTCCGGAGGCTGATTATCTATCTATCTATCTATCTATCTATCTATCTATCTATCTATCTATCTATCTATCTATCTATCTATCTATCTATCTATCTATCTATCTATCTATCTATCTATCTATCTATCTATCTATCTATATATCTATCTATCTATCTATCTGTCTATCTGTCTGTCTGTCTGTCTGTCTGTCCGCCTGTCTGTCTATGCATGCATGCATGCATGTTCGCCTTTAACTCTCTTCCCGCCTACCTGCCCAGTAAGAGTAGCTACCGTGAAAAAGGTGTATTCACGTTCTTTGGCTGTTGCTCACACCATTTCTTTAGGGTGCTTCCATCACTAGCACCCTCTGATTGGCACGAAGCGTGTTTATTTTCGCTTAAGAAGGGTGCAAGTGACATACATACATATATATTGTAAAGAACTCAACAGAACTGGTTAGAGCCATTCTTCCATTTTATTGAAGCTCTTTGTTCTTCTCTTCTCCTCTGGTAATCCAGCCACTTCGTCCTGTTGTTGACGGCACTCCACGTTCTCCGGAGCTTCTAACTCCATCCCTCCTAGGAGGGTACGCAATGATGTTACCAACAGAGCTAGCTCCCATTGTCTTCGCCACAGTCTCGTAATACGGCGACTTGAAGATTTCCTTTTGCCTTGCCGTCTTTATGACCAGGTATCGCCCACTAAATTGACACTGGGGTTCCCCTTGTCCTTTCTTGCTGAGTATGAAACTTCTAGGTTCAATCGCCTGCAACTTAGTAGTTTCATTTTCAACTTACCATTTCATTTGCTGTTCGGTTGTTTTGGGGGACTCTAGAAGAGTAACAGGGCTGGGCGATTCCCAACTGATGATCTGTAGGAAGCTATACGGAGGTGTCGGGCTGCAGCGCAGCTCCACCATGTAGGTATTATTGTGGCGAGTCACTGCTGCTGTTCACTCCAAACAAACGGTATACCTCTCTGTGTAATTGATGCCAAGCACTTCGTCATGGTGGCGTAATGTGGTACTAAGGCTCAACAGTGTCCAGACTGATCTAGAAATCCACGTCCAGACTGGACGTGGAGGAGCCCGAACGGCGAGACTAGAAATGAAATAGACTTCATACTCTGCGCTAACCTTGGCATCATACAAGATGTGGACGTGCTCAGCAAGGTAAGCTGCAGTGACGATAGGATGGTAAGAACTCGAATTAGCCTAGACCTGAGGAGGGAACGGAAGAAACTGGTACATAAGAAGTCGATCAATGAGTTAGCGGTAAGAGGGAAAATAGAGTAATTCCAGATCAAGCTACAGAACAGGTATTCGGCTTTAACTAAGGAGGAGGACCTTAGTGTTGAAACAATGAACGGCAATCTTGTGGGCATCATTAAGGAGTGTGCAATAGAAGTCGGTGGTAACTCCGTTAGACAGGGTACCAGTGAGCTATCGCAGGAGACGAAAGATCTGATCAAGAAACGCCAATGTATGAAAGCCTCTAACCCTACAGCTAGAATAGAACTGGCAGAACTTTCGAAGTTAATCAACAAGCGTAAGACAGCTCACATAAGGAAGTATAATATGGATAGAATTGAACATGCTCTCAGGAACGGAGGAAGCCTAAAAACAGTGAAGAAGAAACTAGGAATTGGCAAGAATCAGATGTATGCGTTAAGAGACAAAGCCGGCAATATTATTACTAATATGGATGAGATAGTTCAAGTGGCTGAGGAGTTCTATAGAGATTTATACAGTACCAGTGGCACCCACGACGATACTGGAAGAGAGAATAGTCTAGAGGAATTCGAAATCCCGCAGGTAACACCGGATGAAGTAAAGAAAGCCTTGGGAGCTATGCAAAGGGGGAAGGCAGCTGGGGAGGATCAGGTAACAGCAGATTTGTTGAAGGATGGTGGGCAGATTGTTCTAGAGAAACTGGCCACCCTGTATACGCAATGCCTCATGACTTCGAGCGTACCAGAATCTTGGAAAAACGCTAACATAATCCTAATCCATAAGAAAGGGGACGCCAATGACTTGAAAAATAATAGACCGATCAGTTTACTGTCCGTCGCCTACAAAGTATTCACTAAGGTTTTTGCAAATAGAATCAGGAACACCTTAGACTTCCGTCAACCAAAGGACCAGGCAGGATTCCGTAAAGGCTACTCAACAAGAGACCATATTCACACTATCAATCAGGTTATAGAAAACTGTTCGGAAAATAACCAACCTTTATATATAGCTTTCATTGATTACGAGAAAGCGTTTGATTCAGTCGTAACCTCAGCAGTCATGGAGGCATTGCGTAATCAGGGTGTAGACGAACCGTATGTAAAAATACTGAAAGATATCTATAGCGGCTCCACAGCCACCGTAGTCCTCCATAAAGAAAGCAACAAAATCCCAATAAAGAAAGGCGTCAGGCAGGGAGATACAATCTCTCCGATGCTATTCACAGCGTGTTTACAGGAGGTATTCAGAGACCTGGATTGGGAAGAATTGGGGATAAGAGTTAATGGAGAATACCTTAGTAACTTGCGATTCGCTGATGATATTGCCTTGCTTAGTAACTCAGGGGACCAACTGCAATGCATGCTGACTGACCTGGAGAGGCAAAGCCGAAGGGTGCGTTTGAAAATTAATCTACAGAAAACTAAAGTAATGTTTAACAGTCTCGGAAGGGAACAGCAGTTTACAATAGGTAGTGAGGCACTGGAAGTGGTAAGGGAATACATATACTTAGGACAGGTAGTGACTGCGGATCCGGATCATGAGACTGAAATAATCAGAAGAATAAGAATGGGCTGGGGTGCGTTTGGCAGGCATTCTCAGATCATGAACAGCAAGTTGCCATTATCCGTCAAGAGAAAAGTTTATAACAGCTGTGCCTTACCAGTACTCACGTACGGGGCAGAAACCTGGAGGCTTACGAAAAGGGTTCTACTTAAATTGAGGAGGACGCAATGAGCAATGGAAAGAAGAATGATAGGTGTAACGTTAAGGGATAAGAAAAGAGCAGATTGGGTGAGAGAACAAACGCGAGTTAATGATATCTTAGTTGAAATCAAGAAAAAGAAATGGACATGGGCAGGACACGTAATGAGGAGGGAAGATAACCGATGGTCATTAAGAGTTACGGAATGGATTCCAAGGGAAGGAAAGCGTAGTAGAGGGCGGCAGAAAGTTAGGTGGGCGGATGAGATTAAGAAGTTTGCAGGGACAACATGGCCACAATTAGTACATGACCGGGGTAGTTGGAGAAGTATAGGAGAGGCCTTTGCCCTGCAGTGGGCATAACCAGGCTGATGATGATGATGATGATCTAGAAAAACTCGCAATGAATGCATATCGTGCGGCCTAGGCAATTGCTTTATCCTCTCGGTAGAATCTGCTTTGGTACTTTTTCTCTGGCCATCAAGAACTCGGCCAAGAAATACCACAGATCGCTCGTAGAATTCGTTTTTTTTTCGACATTTATCTTGAACTCGGCTTTAGTCGGTGCTTCAAAACCTGTGATAAAGGTTTCGCATGCTGGCGCTCTGTTTACAAGTACACAATAATATCATATGCGTAGACGTTGCAAAATGCACCAGTCAAAGCTTACAGAACATGGTTCATCGTATTTTTTGAAACGACGCGCCCAAGGTATTCTAGCCGAATGGGAGCCAGCTATATTCGTACGCATCAAAAAAGTGTAACGAAAGCTGTGAAATTCTCGTATTCTTGGAGAGGAACTTGCCAGTAACCTTTGCATAGATCTATTCACCAAAACCACTCACATCCTCCAGTTTCATTAATTATGTCATCGATGTGGCATAGGAAATGCAAATAAGTATGTCGGTTTCGTGACGCAAACATAATCCTAATTCATAAGAAAGGGGACGCCACGGACTTGAAAAATTATAGACCGATCAGCTTACTGTCCGTTGCCAGCAAAATATTTACTAAGGTAATCCAAATAGAATCAGGAGCACCTTAGACTTCTGCCAAGCAAAAGACCAGGCAGGATTCCGTAAAGGCTACTCAACAATAGACCACATTCACACTATCAATCAGGTGATAGAGAAATGTGTAGAATATAACCAACCCTTATATAAGCTTTCATTGATTACGAGAAAGCGTTTGATTCTATCGAAACCTCAGCAGTCATGGAGGCATTACGGAATCAAGGTGTAGACCAGCCGTATGTAAAAATACTGAAAGATATCTATAGCGGCTCCACAGCCACCGTAGTCCTCCATAAGGAAAGCAACAAAATCCCAATAAAGAAAGGCGTCAGGCAAGGAGATACGATCTCTCCAATGCCGTTCGATCTCTCCAATTCCACAGCGTGATTATAAGAGGTATTCAGAGACCTGGATTGGGAATAATTGGGGATAAGAGTTAATGGAGAATACCTTAGTAACTTGCGATTCACTGATGATATTGCCTTGCTTAGTAACTCAGGGGACCAAATGCAATGCATGCTCACTGACCTAGAGAGGCAAAGCAGAGGAGGGGGTCTAAAAATTAATCTGCAGAAAACTAAAGTAATGTTTAACAGTCTCGGAAGAGAACGGCAGTTTACGATAGGGAGCGAGGCACTGGAAGTGGTAAGGGAATACATCTACTTAGGGCAGGTAGTGACCGCGGATCCGGATCATGAGACTGAAATAATCAGAAGAATGAGAATGGGCTGGGGTGCGTTTGACAGGCATTCTCGCATCATGAACAGCAGGCTGCCATTATCCCTCAAGAGAAAAGTGTATAACAGCTGTGTCTTACCAGTAGTCACGTACGGGGCAGAAACCTGGAGGCTTACGAAAAGGGTTCTACTTAAGTTGAGGACGACGCAACGAGCTATGGAAAGAAGAATGATAGGTGCAACGTTAAGGGATAAGAAAAGAGCAGATTGGGTGAGGGAACAAACTCGAGTTAATGACATCTTAGTTGAAATCAAGAAAACGAAATGGGCATGGGCAGAACATGTAATGAGGAGGGAAGATAACCGATGGTCATTAAGGGTTACGGACTGGATTCCAAGGGACGGGAAGCGCAGCAGGGGGCGGCAGAAGGTTAGGTGGGCGTATGAGATTAAGAAGTTTGCAGGGACGACATGGCCACAATTAGTAAATGACCAGGGTAGTTGGAGAAGCATAGGATAAGCCTTTGCTCTGAAGTAGGCATAACCAGGCCGATGATGATGATGATGTCGGTTTATATAGGTAGGCTGTGCACAACCTGAAAGTACTGTCCGCTTTAGGCACAATTGTTACAGGCGATGCAAACGGCGATGCGAGTGGTTCATTTCAAGCGTTGTCAGGAAGCTCTGTTTCCATTCACTGTACCTGTCACTAAGGTGATCTAAGATTCTCATGTCGAACCATTTTTCAACGATTCCCGACGAAAATGACCTGAGGTCTCTTATCTCGTGATCATCCGTATACCATCGATTTCGTCGGCAGGCGCATTCGTAAAAGACAATCCATGTAGCGGCCGCAGTTGACATACCATCAAATTGTCCGGCTTTACGGCATAATTTTTTTTCAACGGCTCTGCGTTATGCTACCTAGCTCAAGAAGTTCAAGAGCTGTGACTGGTACTCAGCCTCCTTTGACTGCATCTGCAGTAAGTTAATTATAACATAGTATTGGGTGCTGAAGGCGACTCATTTGACAGTGTCTTACTGTAGGGCTTGCTATAGAGCACTGTTGCGACTGGAGGTCCAAAGACGTGGGATCCTCTTTCCTCGTGGAGGAGTGAGTGAACGTGAGGCTGGGTCCGAACGTCCGGCTGGGTCCGATATTCAGAACGTTTTACAAACACGTTTATATTTAGATATGTACAAGAAAATGCAAAGTAATACAGAAAAATTGATGAAGTTGTAGTCGCCTATCACTGCCGCCGTCCTTTGCTCCTTTTATGCCTTGCGGGATCATTGTTCAGTCACTTCCCGAAATCTGGATTCAGGAGACCCTTTACCACAAAAAGGGGAACTTGGTTGGAAACGCACGCACATCACTGGGCACAAACAGGGAAGGGAGGGGAATGTACGCTGACTCCTATCGTATTCTGACATGTGATGGCCGCACCATCGCACTGACCACGTCTGCGGCTTGGACATGCCAATTTGTGTGGCTGACAGGCGATGGTCGTATCATTACACTGAGCGCATCTCCGTCTTAGACATGCCAATTTGTGCGGCTGACAAGTGATGGCCGTAGCATGCTAATTGCTGAAACCTCTCCTGAACTACCGCGCTGGTCATAAATCATCCGTGTCGAGAACTATTTTGACGAGGCCGTCGGCCCGTTCCCCATAATAGTGCGAGCCGTGACCGAAGGGTGTCGCGGGGCGAATGGCCGATCACAACAGGCCGTCTACCGCCACGAAGAGGGCGCGAAAGAGGGCAGCCCGTCAATGGCCCTTGAAGAGGCCTTGGCCGCTCAGCAGGCGCCGCTCCGGCTCGAAGTCCCAGGCTCGCCGGGAAGATCGAACGGCCGATCACAACAGCCCGTCTTCTTCTTCGAGGTTTGGGTGAGGGAAAGTACGCTTAGTGCAGCCCGTATGGGAGCACGGCGCAGCGTATTGGGGATAGGGACGGGGGATGAAACATGAGGGAATAGAGGGGGAAAGGGAGAGTAGGTGTCAGGCAGCATACGTCAGTATCATCCAGGGGCGATGGCCGGCGAACCAGGCAGATGCTCCATGGGATGCCGAAGTCTACTGGCGATCAAGGAGGCCGTTTGTGTACACATATTCAAACAGGCCTGCCAGTGCTGGAAGGTGGTAGCGGGCCGGGAAGAGCAGGTGTGTCTTTGAGGTAGGCGGGAGTCCGTACTGTCGGTAGGTGGCAGAGACTTGAGGGTACTCCTGGGCTAATGCAGGACAGGTGCGAGGCGATGCGTCCCTTGTTGTTTACTGGCTGGAGATAGTATAACCAGCGGCAGGGCATATAACCGGATGAATATAGCCGCGGTTTGGTTCATCTAGAGCGCCCACTTGACGGTGCAGCCGCGGCCACGCTGCTGCAATTTGCCCACTGCCCCCTGGACTCTTCGGGCTTTGGTGGTGACAGTCTCGGCAGCAGGAATCCAGGATAGCCAATGATCAATGGTTAGGCCCAAATAGGTAACTTCCGCTTTCTAGGGACGATGGTGTTTTCAACGCGCAGCTGCTTCACGTAGTGGCGTTCCGAGGCCACCGGGTGTACAAGTAGTGTCTCTGTCTTTGCCGGGGACACGGAGGGGTCAATGCCAACGAGGAAGGGGATGACCGCTTGTAGGGCCCTCTGCAGTGAGCCCCGGATGGGAGCGATGCCCTCCTGGGTCCTCGTACCCACGGCGCCACGTCATATGCGCAGACAGCGCAATAGACTGGGTAGCGGCTGTCAGCCGGTACTGGGGGCTGCTGCGAGTCCTGCCAGCGCCAGGTTGACGAGGAAAGGGCTCAGCACCGATCCCTGCGGGACACCGGAAGTGATGTCTATGGGATCACTGAGCACCTTGCCTACCCGCACCCGGAAGCTCCAACCCACCAGGAAGGCAGAGATGAAGCCCCGGAAACATCCCGTGACGCCTAAGCAGTCCAGTGCAGCATCGATCACCTCGTGCGGCAGCCGGTCAAAGGCACTCTGGACGTCCAGGAGCACCAGCATGACGACGTTCCCACTGCCCCTGCCATTCTCCAGGTGGCCACCACATCTGCGATGGAGTAAGCCGTTGAGCACTTGTGCGTGAAGCCAGATTGCTGTTCTGCAAAGTACTTCAGCTGGGCAGCTATCCATTCGAGCCGAGACAGGGCCATCTTCTCCATCAACTTGTATGCTGCAGACGTAAGGGAGACTGGCCTGTAGGAGGAGAGCTAAGTCGCAGGCTTCCGTCGCTTCAGCGAAGGCACTACCACAGCCATCAGCCCGCTGTCGGGCAGGACCCTAGTGCTCGAGTAGGAGTTGAACTACTCCAAGAGTCGTTCCCGTTGCGGCTCTGCTAGGTTACGCAGCATCTGGAGGTTATGCCGTCGGCCGCTGGAACACGCCGTTGTCGTGTGAGAGCCAGCGCCGACTCGAGCTCATGCATGCGGATACGCTCGCTGCACAGTGCAGATATCTGTGCTGCAACCCACTCTAGGTGGCGGCAGGGAGGGAGGCAGCTTTTTGTGGCGGGAGTCGAGGGCAGGATCTGCGGAACTGGGGACCTCACAGCCCGTCCTCCGCCAGGAAGAGGGCTAGCAAGGGGGCAGCTCATCAGTGCCCCTGAAAGAGGCCTTGGCCGCTCAGCAGGCTCAGCTCTGGCTCGAAGTCCCGGGCTTGCCGGAAGGATCACGTCCAATGGCCATATTGAAGGGGGGGGGGGGGGGGGGGGTTGGCTGCAGGTCGTAGGCTCGGAACTGGCATTTCAGCGATCAAATCCGCTCAGCGCCGGAGCAGCGGCAAGTCAAGCGGCCAAACCGCCTCCGAGATATGCCAGGTAATCATACCGTCTCCCTTAATTAATCCCAAGGTCAGACCCAGCGAGCGCCTAAAAGGCAGCCATAGAGGAGCGCCGCGCATTAACCTTTAGAAAAATTGCTTTCCTCAAGCGAACTATTAAAATGAAAAGTAAGACGTTCCTAATAACTTAAAAAAATGCACCGCGTACTAACTACAAAAAGAAACAACTACGAAAAAAGACATGAATGTGCCAAATTGGAAAATTACTCTCTCTTCATGAGTCCTCGATTGGGTCGCCAACTGACAGCCTTTGGGCCACGCTGAGCACATCGTGGCACGACCTACATTGCCCTCTGTCGTCAACCATCACTTCATGTGCTCGCGGCTTGCTGTCTTGTCCCTGAGAGGGAGACTGTAAACGCGGGAATAGCCATTCTCCCTTTGCACTCTCTCTCGTGGTGCACTCCCGCTCAGTGACAGTTGGACTGGCCCGGTTCCGACGCGCATGTCTCATCGAAGTTGGACATTACAGCCGCCCATTTACTCGCAGAGACGCGTTCTCTCCTGTCATTATCAGCCTTTCGCGACGCCTCCGCTTTATGACTGGCCACAATGACCCCTTTTCGGTAGTGAGCGCTGGCTTGTTCTGTCTCAAGCGCTACTGCGATGTGGGGACTTTCGCGAGTTTTCTCTGCGCCGAACGCTTAGCTCCTCTGATCCCGCGCCACCTGAACCAATTCTTCGCTGCCAGGTGGTCACGGAATGTGCCGCTGAAAAGCCCGAGCGTCGGATTCCTGCCCTGCTTGGCCACCATGGCATTCTCTTCTTTTAGCAATTGCGGAACGTCGTTCAAGTGCCGTAGTACGAGGAATGTTTTCAGTGGCTCCTTTACAGTTTTAGGGCTACTGAAACAAGCCTTGCCCCCGCAAGGAACGCCTTTCGGAAACGCCACTCTCTGTTCTTCGCTCTCAATTCTCGGCAATGCCAGAGAGTTGCTCAAGTGATTTGGCATGAAGAAGGTATCCAGCCCTACACTGACCCTCATAGGGTTGCTTGAACAAGCCTCGTCCCTACAAGGAGGGCTCTCCGGTATGGCCGCTGGCTCGGTTTCGGCGCACGACTGCACTGCACAGTCACTGATGCTGGAGCCCTGAGCGATATCCTCTCCGTTCTGCAGTGTCAGGTCTTCTCTTGGCTCGGCTGCCACCATATCTGGGACTGTCCTAGACGATTCCGGAAAGTCGCCCGAGTGCTCGGATACGAGGAAGGTCTCCAGCGCCACCTTAACCTTCTCATGGCTATTGGAACAAGCCTCGTCCTCGCAAGGGACGGCCTCCGGAATGACACCTCTCTGTAGACCGGCAACGGGCTCGCTCTCAAAGTGCTCTGTCACTGAGGATTTCGCCACCTCCCACTTTTCCGTGCTCTTCATTCACTGTCGCAATCTCAGTCTCTTCGACAGGACAAACTTTGTACTAGTAACGTTGACCTTGTCTCTCGCTCTCCACAGAAATACCGAAATAGCGCAGCAGTGCTTGTTTAGTTAGATCGCACCTCTTGAAGTCGGCATCAGAAAGGCGATCTAAGCAACAGGACACGTCACAGGGAAGTACCCCCAACAACCCCGCCGACCAACAGTCATGGTCCAGCTGCACCTCTGCGCAAACATTCTCGAAAAATTCAAGAAAACTTTCCGTGTTCGCCATCCTCGAATACGTGCAGCGTAAACCGTTCCTGCAGCGCCCTGAGATGTTCGAATTCCCTGTCCATTTCCTCCATCCGTATTTTGTGCTGCCGCTTTCGCTCGTCCATTTCGCGTTCACTTTCATCCTGCTCTTGCTTTCTATGGTCCTCTTCCCTTTTGCGTTCGCGTTCCCTTTGTCCCTGAATATCCTCCCAAGCCTCGATGATCTCCTGGTCATCTCTGCCGCTTGCTTCTATCGCATCCATGACCTACGTCTTCCTTAGCTCTTTCTCACTATCAATCCCGAATTCCCCGCATATCGGATTTAGGTCCGTTCTGCGCAACTTTATACAATCCATGACTACCTCTCTTTTGCCGACAAGTTTCTCAAAGAAATTTAGTTGAAGCAAGGTATCTTTCATCAAGGCTGCTAACACCCTTATTACTAGGAAGAACCACGTTAAGCCTGGCAACTCTCTAGGAGAAAAGTTCGTGCACTCACCATGCCGAAGTCGAAGCGCTGCGCACACTATCTCACCGCTCCAATCCAATGTTGCGACTCGGGGGTTCGAAGACGTTGGATCCTCCGTCCTTGTGGAGGAGTGAGTCAACGTGAGGCTGGGCCCGATATTGAGGACGCTTGACAAACACGTTTATATTTACATATGTACACGAAAATGCAAAGTAAACTGAAAAGTTGATGATGAAGTTGTAGTCGCCGATCGCTGGTGCCGTGCGTTGCTCCTTTTAAGGCTTGCGTGATCATTGTTCAGTCACTTCCCCCAATCCGAAGTCAGGAGACCCTTTCCCACAAAAAGGGTAACTTGGTCGGAAACGCTCGCACATCACTGGACACAGACGGAAAGGAGGGGAACGTCATCATCGTCAGCCCGTTTTGCGTCCACTGCAGGACGAAGACCTCTCCCTGCGATCTCGAATTACCCCTGTCCGGCGCCACCCGACTCCAACTAGCGCCCGCGAATTTCCTAATTTCATCGCTCCACCTAGTCTTCTGTCGTCCTCGACTATGTTTCCCTTCTCTTGGTACCGATTCTGTAACCCTAATATTGCAGCGGTTATCTAACCTGCGCATTCCATAACCTGCCCAGCTGCATTTCTTTGTATTGATGTCAATTAGAATATTGTCGATACCCGTTTGCTCTCCGATCCAAACCGCTCGTTTCCTATCTCTTAATGTTATGCCGAGATATCTTCGTTCCATCGCTCGTTGCGCGGTCCTTAACTTGTTCTCAAGCTTCTTTGTCAGAAGTCTCTGCCATATGTCAGCACTGGTGAAGTGCACTGATTCTACACCTTTCTTTTCAATGATAATGGTAAGCCTCCACTCAGGAGCTGACAATGGCTCTGCCGTATGTGATCCAACCCATTAATATTCTTCTATGAATTTCCTTCTCATGATCGGGGTTCCCTGTGATTAATTCACCTAGGTAAACATACCCCTTCAAAGACTGGCTGACTGGCGATCCTGAACTCTTGTTCCTTTGCTATTCATAATTATCTTTCTCTTATGCATAATAATCTTCAACCCCACTCTTACACCCTGTCCGTTAAGGTCCTCAATCATATGTTGTAACTAGTCTGCATTGTTGCTGAATAGAACAATGTCATCGGCAAGCCGAAGGTTGCTGAGATATTTGTCATCTATCCATACTCCTAAGCTTCCCAAGTTTAATAGCTTGAATATTTCTTCCAGGCACGCAGTGAATAGCATTGGAGAGATTGTGTCTCCCTGTCTGGCCCCATTCGTTGTAGGTATATTCCTGCTTTTCTTGTGTACAATCAAGATAGCTGTGTAATCTCTGTAGATATTTTCCAGAATATTTGCGTAAGCGGCCTGTACTCCTTGATTACGTAATGCCTCTATGACTGTTGGTATATCTGCTGAATCAAATGCCTTTTCGTAATAGATGAAAGCCATATATAGAGCCTGATCGTACTCTGCGTATTACTCGATTACCTGAGTGATGACATGGATGTGATCCATTGTAGAGTATCCCTTTCTGAAACCTGCGTGTTCCCTTGGTAGACTAAATCCAGTGTTGCCCTTATTCTATTAGAGAATATTTTGGTAAATATTTTGTATAATACTGGGAGTAAGCTAATGGGCCTATAATTTCTTTTATTTCTTTGCCGTCTCCCTTTTTGTGCATTAGTATATTGTTTGCATTCTTCCAGGTATCTGGGACCCTTGTAGTCGATAGACACTTCGTATCAAGAGGCGTCAGTTTTCCAAGCATTATGTCTCCTCTATCTTTGATTAAATCGACTGTTATTTCATCTTCTCCTACCGTTCTTACTCGTTTCATGTCTTGCAAGGCCCTTTTGACCTGATCCCTAGTATAGGAGAAGTTTCTGTATATTGTTCATTACTCTTTATAATGGTGGTATCCTGACTCCTCTGGGTGTTGTACAGGTCAGTATAGAATTCTTCCGCTTCTTTTACTATATCTTCAAGATTGCTGATGATAACACCCTGCTTATCTTTCAGTGCATACGTCTTGGTTTGTCCAATGCCAAGTTTCTTTCTCACTGATTTGAGGTTGCCTCCATTTTTACGCCTTATTCAGTGTTTCTCACGTAACGGTTTTGAATACCACTTATTTTCGCGTTGTTGACCAGTTTTTACAGCTCCGTTAATTCTATCATATCTCTTGAGTTGGACACTTTTATCTTTGTCGTTTTCTATTAGGTCCTTTCTTATTTGGGAGAGCTTGCTTACTGGTTGCCTTGGTGCCTTGCCTCCCACTTCAATTGCTGCCTCTGACGCCAGCCTAGTTACGGCTTCATTCATTTGCTCTATGTCATCATCTCTCTGTTCTAAGGCTGAATATTTGCTTGCAAGTACCAGCCTGAATTTGTCTGCTTTTACCCTAACTGTCGCTATGTTGGCCCATTTCTTACTGACCAGTTTTGTGCTTTCTCTCTTCAAATTGAGGTGAATCCTAGCCCTCACTAACATATGATCACTGCACTTTAGCCTACATATCACTTCTACATCCCGCATTATAGTGGCATCAGCAGAAAGTATGAAGTCAATTTCATTTCTTGTTTCACCATTAGGGCTTCACCAGGCCCACTTTCTATTGCTACGCTTCCTGAAAAAGGTGTTCATTATTCGAAGCTTATTCCTTTCAGCGAATTCAACCAGCATCTCTCCTCTATGTGTTCCTAGAATCGACGCCGTAGTTGCCAACTGCTTGTTCACCAGCCTTCTTTTTCCCCACTTTTGCTTGAAGTCTCCCATTACTACAGTACACTGAGTTTCCACTTTTCTCATCGCTAATTCAACATTTTTCTAAAACTGATCTACTTCCTCATCATCGTGACTGGATGTTGGAGCGTAGGCTTGTGCTAACTTTATTCTTTACCTCTTATTAAGTTTGGTTACGACTACAGCTACCCTCTCATTATAGCTGTAGAATTCGTCAAAGTTGCCCGCTATGTTCTTATGGATTAGGAATCCTACCCCGTATTGCATAAATTATGGGGTTTTACGTGCCAAAACCACTTTCTGATTATGAGGCACGCCGTAGTGGAGGACTCCGGAAATTTCAACCAGCTGGGATTCTTTCACATGCAGCTAAACCTAGGTACACGGGTATTTTCGCATTTCGCCCCCCATCGAAATGCGGCCGCCGTGCCGGGATTCGATCCCATGACCTAGTGCCTACCCTGTATTGCTTCTTATCTAGGAGACCTCTATAGCAGAGGACCTGTTCGTTATTCAGGAATGTATAAGCCCCACCAGTACTTGTAATCTCACTAAGGCCGATAATATCCCAAACAATATGTGATAGTTCCTCAAAGAGTCGTGCTAAGCTAGCCTCACTCGAGAGGGTTCGGATGTTAAACGTTGCAAGGGTCAGTTTTCATTGGTGGCCTGTCCGGACCCAGAGTTTCTTAGCACCCTCTGCTGCTTTACAGGTCTGACCGCCGCCTTGGTCAGTCTGAGGGCCACTGGGTAATTGAGTGAGTCATTGGGGAGGGAGTGACCAAATACTGCACCAGGTAGGCCAATTCCTGTTCTGGTGAGGGAGCGTCTTGATGGAGCTTAGTGGGCCTTCCTAATTTGGTTGTACCTGGATTAGTATAGCCCCACTCACTCTCGGCATCTTTTGTCAGTGACAGGTGTCACACCAAGCCTGCAGATGTTGTGTACTGGAGTAGGTGAATTCCAAGCTCACCGTCGTCAAAAAAAACCTTATAAACGCATTCGGACTTCCGACTATGGCAACCGAGCATTCCACATAGCTCAGTCAGATAATCCCATAGGCGGCAAGGTTAACTTATCGCTGACAAGTACAGCCCAGAGGGCCCTGCATGCCTAAAAACTTCTTTGATTTAGCAGCGATGGAAGCGTTTTCCTGATCGCCAAGTGTAACTCAATATACAACGATTTCTTAATGGGTATGGCCTTGTACCCACCGTGGTTGCTCAGTGGCTATGGTGTTGGGCTGCTGAGCACGAGGTCGCCGGATCGAATCCCGGCCAGGCGGCCGCATTTCGATGGGGGCGAAATGTGAAAACACCCGTGTGCTTAGATTTAGGCGCACGTTAAAGAACCCCAGGTGGTAGAAATTTGCGGAGTCCTCCACTACGGCGTGCCTCACAAACCAAAAGTGGTTTTGGCACGTAAAACCCCACAATTTAATTTAATTATGGCCTTGTACCAACTGTTGACGTTACGTTATTCATTACTTATTGTTCGTGTGCTACTGCAAACCTTCTCACCATATTTTCTCTTACTTTAGCACTGCAATTTTTTTTTTAGGGGGGGGCTCTTATTGGAAAGTCAGCGCGAGCCGAAGGGAACGTCAGCCGTGACCGAGGGGAAAGTACGCTGACTGCAATTATATTCTGACAGGTGATGGTCGGATCATCGCAATGACCGCGTCCCCGGCTTGGACACGCCAATTTGTGCGGCTAAAAGGTGATGGCCGTATCATTCTGCTAATCGCGTCCCCGGCTTAGAAATTCAAATTTGTGAGGCTGACAAGTGATGTCCGTATCATGCTAATTGCTCAAGCCTCTCCTGAACGAAGTACTTCCGCGCTGGTCATAAATCAACCGTGTCGAGAACCATTTTGACGAGGCCGTCGGCCCGTTCTCCATAATCATGCGAGCCGTGACCGAAGTGCGTCGCAGGGTGAACGGTCGATCACAACACCTAATTGTTCGCACGGCCATCAACCTCTCCCTCACCACCGAGCAGTGCTCCTACTCCTGGGCCACAACTCCGGGCTCATGGGGGCCTGACCACTTGCCTACCGTGATCTGCCCCGTGTCTGGGAGAAGGCCTAGGTCAAGAAAATACCACGTCACTGACTGGTGCCTGTTCTGGAAGCACTGCAGCAAGTTGAATGGTGGCCGTGACATCCTGAGCGCCATCGGGGATTGTGCTCAGGCTGCCACCGTTCAGTGCTCTGCCCAGCGAGATACCCCCGCACCGGACCTCCACCTGCTCTACGTCAACGCCTTCCAGGCGCCGTATGGAGCGGAGAGAAATTCGGACGCGTAAGGCAGAGCACTGGACCGAGTACAGACGCGTGGTATCCCGCTGCAGGTGCCACGCCGGGAGCAGGAGGAGCGAGGGCTGTAGCAGTCCTGCTCTGCCATCGAGGACAGATTCAAGGGACCCCTGGCTTAGAGACTGCTCAAATCTCTCACCCGCTGGAGAGCAAGCCTAATACCTGTCCTCGTCGTGGCCATCACGCTGGGCATAAGTGAAGAGGCCCTTGCGGAACTCCTGGCCCACCAGTTCGCGCCGGCTGTACCCCGCACTGCAGTCATCGCACTGGTAGGACAGCCTTCCGCCAGCCTGCCTAGCTCCCTGCACAACTACCACCCAGGGTGAATATCGAGCCAGGTGACGGCTACCTGCCAGGACCAGCTGGTGCTGCACGAGCTCCAAGTGGCCCTGAAGAGGGAAGCGTCACAGCGTACCAGGAGCCAACGGAGTGACGACCGAAATGCTCCGCAACCTGGCCGCCAGCGAGCAGCAACGCCTGCTCGACTGCTACAACGACACCTGGCGGTCAGGGCCGGTGCCGGAGTCATGCCGCACAGCCATCGTGGCCCCCGTCCTGAAGGACAGAAAGGCGGCTGGAAACCTGAGTTCCCACCGCCTGGTCTCCCTCACTTCCGCCGCTTGCAAGGTGATGGAGGCCATTGCTCTGGTCCGACGGGACCGAGTGGTGCGTGCCCATGGCTTCCTGGCCGACGAGCAGATGGGGTTCCGGCAGCACCGATACACCGCGGACTCCATCGCGGACATAGTCTCCACGCTGGTGGAGGCCAAGGCCTGTGGTGAAGCCGTGCACCTGGTGCCACCTATCGACATCAAGGGGGCCTTCGACGGCCTACCCCATCCAGTCCTTCAGCAGGCCTTGGACCTCCTTGACATCAAAGGAAACCTGCGGCCGTTCATCTCATCCTTCCTGGAGTAACGCACTCTCAGGGTGCAAGTGGGCCAATCAAGGAGCTCCCCTCAGCCGGTGCCAGCGGGCATCCATAAGCGTCAGTGGTGAGCCCTTTCCTGTTCAACCTTGCCGTGGCCCGGCTGCCTGCTGCCCTGCCAATCGACACCCACTACCTCGTTAATACCTCGATCTACGCGGACGACGTCGCCCTGTGGGTGCGAAGACCACCACAGACCCACCGCAGCGCGCACTCAGCCCTGAAAAGAGCCCTCGACACCGCCGCTGCTTAACTGAGCAGCATTGCCCATGCCATCTCGGCAAGGAAGATGGAGGCCATGCTGCTCCACCCAAGAGCAGCCGCCCGCCACACAGCTGTCCGGCTGCACCAACAAGGCATCCAGTTGCTCTGGAGCATGGCAGTGACGTACCTGGGGCTGCGCATTAATCATCGGCTGTCCTGGCTGCCTGCTGTCAAGAACCTGCATGTCCAGGTCCTCCGGGTCGGCAAGGCAGCCTCCCAGCTTCTTGCCCAAGGACAGGGCTTAACCACCAGGTGGGCTCTGTGGCTGTACGATGCAACAGCCACTTAAAGCCTGTGCTACGCCCTCCCACTCGTGGAACTGCCATCTGCCCATCCCAAGAGGCTGGAGCTGCAGCATCTGGCCACGATTAGGATCTGCCTGGGGGCTCCATGCAGCTCTCAAGTCGCTGCGACCTTGGGTGAGGCGGGAGCATGGCCCCTGTCACTCCTCCTCCTCCTGCAACAGGGGCTATGCCATGTTGACCGCCTCCACCACTGCCCAGACGGCAGTGCCCTGCTGTCCCAACTGCGCTCGCGGCCCCACTCACAGATGGGGAGACTGTGTGAGCTATACGAGGAGGTGATTGGGAGGCCTCCAGCGAACAACGCACAGCTGCCTGCTCCCCAGAGACCACCCATACCCATCACCAGAAAGCTTCCTCTGCATTTGCAAACGGCGCTCCCCGACTTGCGCCCTTGAGCAGACGGCTGCCTCCCTCCTTCATGAGGACCACGGAGGACACCTGCAGGTCTACGTTGACGGCTTGATGATGCCGGACATGGACTGGTGCCCGCGGCCTGCATGGTGCCTGCCCTGCGGTAGAGTAGGCAGTGTCTCCTCCCCGACCATGCAACGTCAACAGAGGCAGAGGTAGCAGGCCTCCACCTGTCTGCGGACGTACTCGCGGAGGAGTTGCCAGCGACCCCAGTGACCGTCTACTGCGACTTCAAGGCGGCACTTCTCAGCCTGCAGAGGCCAGAAAGGACCAGCCTTGGGCTCGCCCTGCTCTCGACTAGGCTGATGGCGCTCCTGGAGGTGGGCTGCTCGGTGTCCCTGCACCGGCTTCCAGCCCACGTGGGGATAACGGGCAACGAGGAGGCAGATCCATTTGTAAAGCGTGCTCACGACTACGTGGTTCCGCCCAGCCTGGCAGTGATAGCCAGTGACTTCACAATCCACAGGCTGCGACGGCATCTGCTGGCCTGCCATCCGGACAAACTGATGTCCTTGGGCCGCCCTCCATGACCACTTCTGCAGCGTGGCCTCGCACGCAGGGAGATCTCCCTCCTGCTGCGACTGAGGATTGGCTGCTGCTGGACGGGGGCTCGCCGCCACCGGGACGGCCTCATCGCCTCTCCAGCCTTCGCCTCCTGCGGGGAGCCCGAGACTCTGGAGCACCTCCTGCTGGCCTGCCGTGTTTACCGCAGTAGCGTGGCCACCTCCTGCTGGAGTTCCGACGCCTGGTCCTCCCTTCTGCACGGCAGGAAGACATCCTATTCCCTGGTCGCAACGAGCTACCAGCTCTCCTAAATGTGGTCGAGTACCTAGACTCGTCAGGTATCTCGGCGAGATTCTAGGATTTTCTGCAAAGAGGGATAGCGTTACGGCTACCCAAACCAGTCTAGGCTATTCGACCTGCCCCAACCATCTGGCTCCTGCTGGGTCGCCACCCTCTGGCCTTTCACCAGATTACCATTCCTGCCGGGCCCAGTAGGCCCTTCCTGCCGGTCTGCTCAGCCGCTGCCATGGCGACACTTTAACCCCCTACTCTCCTATCTCTATCACTCCCACTAGCTCCCCCGCCCCCCTGTTGGCGTGGAGCTGTGCTCCCGCAAAAGCTGCAGAAAATAGCGTCAACCTTTCCTTTTCCCCTCAAGAACCTCTTCTCTCTCTGACTGAAAAATTGAGCCGCACCTTTCTGTGTGAAAGCACACTTGGGTGGGATCGTCTTGCTAGTGACGTCGATGAGCGACTCGGTCAATGTAGAAGACTCGCACGGGTCAGCGTCGCTCTTGTCACTCGGACGGTAGCTCGCCTACGTCTTCATCTTCCTGTTCGGAAAATCTTGCCATCGCGCGCTAGCTTTAATGCTACTGACTGCTCTAAAATGTAAAGAAGTCAACGAAGATGGATAAAGTCGTTCCTCCATTCAGAGAAATTCCTTGTTCTTATCTTCTACTTTGGCAATTGCACCACTTCGTCCTCGTCTTGGCGGCACTCCACATGTATATGCAGCGTGTTTAGCGAACACTTTGAAAAATTCTGAAGCATTGCCTCTGGCAGATGGCACAATTCTTCTTTTTGAGGTGGTCTGCTTAAAGCGGCGGACACTACTTGCACAGAAAATTTAAATGCATAGTCGACTATTTAACAAAAAATTGCTAATCAACTTTCTAACTAATGACCGTCTGGCCCATATAGCAATTTACAAACTCTAGCCGTGGAGTTCGCAAGGCGAATCACGTTCGGACGAATTCACAGGATAACACCAGTGTCGAGATATTAATTACCGAAGTTTGCAGAGAAATACATAGGCGTTGCGTTTAATTTTTTGCTTGAATGCATGAAACCACGTTTTGTTGAGAAAGTAACTGAAACGCCAATACATTTATCTGCAAAGTTCGGGAACCAATATCTCGAAACTGCTGTCATCCTGAGAATTCGTTCCAAATGGACCCGTCTAGCAAACTCCACGGCTAGAATTTGTAATTGTAAAGTGGCCATAAATATTTATTTATTTATTTATTTACCCACAGCGCCACAGTGGCATTACAGTGGGGGGGGGGGGGGGGGGGGTTGTACAAAAGAAATATTACAAGGGCAGTCACAAGGACAATGCAAACACTTCATTGTCAGTAATATTAACAAGCAATGAAGATAAAAGATTCCATTCTCAAACAGTGTGAGGAAAAAAACTACATCTATAACATAACGGTTCTTGACCGGAATTCACGCACTTTATGGTTATGATCAACCCTCTCGGATCTGTAGTGTGGATGAAAAATGTACTTCTCCCTAGGAATAGCAATCTTATCGTAATATATGTTATGAAAAAATTTAAGCCTTAGCTTTCTTCTTCTTACTTCAAGGGGTTCCCATTCAAATTCCCGTTTTATGCCAGACACACTAATGTATCTGCTATAATTCCCAGAAACATAGCGGGCCGCTAAGTTCTTGATTCTTTCTAATTTTTGTCTGTCGGTCTTTGTCGGCGGGTCCCATACAGTACAAGCATATTCCAACACGGACCTAATATACGTTTGAACTGAATTAGTTGAACACATAATTAGTAAAGTTTTGTTAATTAGTTGATTGTGCATTTAACCTTTCCCTACAATTAATGTCCACCTATTTGAGTAGACCAGCTCAGGAACTAGAATTGTGATTTATTCTACAGGCCGCCTTTAAATAATTTTAAGTGTATTCGCTGAAACACACGGCATATGTGCATTCATGCGTCTTCAACAAAGACTATGTATCGCATAACCACAGCATCGGTGTTAATGAAGCCGCTTTGTTCGGCAGTAAAGTAGTCCAGGCAATTCACATAAGATGTATATCCTTGTGCTAAACTGAATAGATACTTCATGCGATCAGCTAGCTTTCATCTTCAATTTAAAGGGCGTGCTGTAATCCTAAATGAAACATCCTACATCCTACATTTACATCCTAAATGAAACATTAAAAACCGGTCAGATACATGAAAACGTGAAAGTTACCATTGTGAGACCTCTTTATAAGAAAGGATCTTGAAAGCTTTACGAGAATTACCGACCAATTTCAATTCTTTGGTCTTTGGCAAGCATATTGGAAAAAATAGTTCATGTTAATATGGCCTCATTCTGTGAAAAGTTTAGCCTTATTAACCCAACGCAGTTTGGCTTTCGTTCGGGACAGAGTACTGTGGGTCTGTTGGAAGATTTTAATGAGTATATCTGTAACGAAATCGATAAAAACAATGTTGTTTTGACTCCTTTCGTTGATTTACAACGAGCATTTGACACATTAGATCATGAACAGTTACTATCAAAACTAAGCAGATGTGGTTTCAGAGGCCCGTATTACTCATTTTTTAAAAATTATTTAACAGGCAGACAACAGTGTGTCCGTGTGGCGGAATCCTATAGTTCTTTGTTGCGTGTTAAATCAGGGGTACCGCAAGGGTCCGTATTGGGACCGCTTTTGTTTAACATTAACATGAATGATCTTGCTTGCTTACCACTAAAATCAAAAATTTATTTATACGCTGATGACACGGCTTTGGTTGTATCGAACAAACTTTCGAGCGAAGCCGCTAGAGTGTTACAGTATGATGTCTGTAAACTACTTGATTGGTTCATTAATAACAAAATGTTCATTAATAAATCGAAGACCAATATGATGTGTTTTCACAGCCCATATAATGCAGTCACGGATATTTCCCCTGTTTATCTCCACACCAGTGACTGCCTTGCATGCTCATGTCCTCCGGTAGCTCTGGTAAATAGCACAAAATACCTGGGGCTACACTTCGACGACACATTGTCATGGAATGTCCACATTCAAGAGCTCGCAAAGCGCTTACGTGCTGTGTGCGCTCATTTGTATGCCCTAAAATCTTTCTGTGATGTAAATATTCGTAAAATGGTTTACAAGGCACTTGGGGAATCGATCATAAAGTACGGAATAACAAATTATGGCTTTGCTTCTTCTAGTAGACTTAAGATAATTAACCGCATCCTAAAAAAAATTGCCTATAACCTCTCGTATGGCACACTTGGTCACGGGGAAGATCTCTTGCTGAGCATGTACCAGTCAGACATGTTGTTTGTCGAGCAACAAGTTTTGTTCGACGCCATGTGTAAAAGTTATTTTTCTACTAAATTCAAAAACTTGAACGTGAAATCTCGCAGCTTACGTCAGACAGAAAAATATGTGGTACCTCGTGTGTACACAAACTACGGCAAGAGAACTCGTGCTTTCTACGTGCCGGCTAATTTCAATAAATTGAATGAGAATGATATCGCGGGAACATTTAAACAAATAAAATCACATTTAAGGTCATGGGTGATACGTAATGTCCATATTCTTTGATGTTTTCTTCGGGATTTGAAGCATGCGAACCTGATTGCGAAGTCATCTCTAATGTCAATGTGTATTTTTTTCCCCTGTTGATGCAATAATATCTTTTGTTCAAATAATATCTTTTGTTCACTTTTGCAATATCATTTTTTCCTATGTTCTTTTTATTAATTTATTTATTTGTACACATATCAGTACTACCAGCTGACTGCCCAGCCTCGCACACAAGCAATGTTGCTTATGCGGGCTGGATCTGTAACCATGACATGACTGGATGTAATAAATATTATTATTATTATTATTATTATTATTATTATTATTATTATTATTATTATTATTATTATTATTATCAATTACAAAGTTCAAGTGAGCCTGTACGCAAAATGTACCCAGTAAGTGCAAATTCCGTAAGGGATAGAAGTTTTAGGACATTTCTCCTGAACTAACGGGCATAGTATACTTCATGGCGTACTATTTTCGATTTTCAATGTAAACCTTTCTGGTGCATGTATATGGGACAACAGTGCATTATGGAACATAAATCAGCTGTATATTTCTGCTTTCGGAAATGCTAGCAGAAATGCTATGTAGCATTTCTGCTAAATATCAAATCTTTACATGTTGCCTGGCTTCACTTTTGAAATAAGAATCTGCCCTATCAAGAGCTTAATGACAAAGTAGTAATTTTGTGGGTATGAGGTTTGCTAAAATATACATTTCATGGCCGCGATCATGAATGCTGTGTTGCCAAGAAGATTGCCTCTTCAGGGCGGTGTGTGTTTTCTTTTTATTTCACATATCGGTGAAATGCCTGGCGTATACGGAGTAAATTCGACAGAGAGGCGTCATCAGGAAATTGACGTGGCCCCAAGCGTCAGCACAGACCACGCATATAAGTGTTACCCTCAACGAAGGCGCCTTCAACCTCGCCATCCATCTCTCCAACATTCGTGCAATTGACGTGAACACCCCCTTCCTCATTCACCACACGCCCGCAAGTGACGTGAATGTGACTTGCACGCATGGAGGTGAATGAGGAATGAGTCTTACATTCCTTCCATTTTTTGTCAAATTCTCATAAAATTGTTATGCTTCTTCCGCTGAGCTGTTATTAATAAAATTATGCGGAAAGATTGCGTATTTTGCTCCGAATCATTTAGTGTAACATTTTACACAGCCAATGAATTTGTTTTTAAGAAAAATAAAACCCCGAAGTGGCCCTTGTCTCTGGCGAAAGCCAGCTCTTGCCAACACGGCGCAAGCAGAAAGTTATTGCGCCGCGCATCGGCTGCTGCGGAAAGTAGCCGCTCTGGTAGAGCTTTTGTGTGTTCCAGTGAGGGAAACATGCGGCAACACTCCCGTAATGGCTGCTTTTTCAGCTACCGAGAGTTGGCATAAACAAGTTTATGCTAGCCTTGGCTTGGCAGCAGCTCTATCCACAAGTTTTTTTGCTTAAAAACTAGGCGAATAACTGTTCCAACTGGTATATTGAACAATCCGGAACATGAAATTCGAACTTTATGCGAAATCATTACTGTCATTGTTACTGTCGTATATGCGGTTTCCGAGGGCACAACATAACTGTGCCTTCAGTACAGGAGTGACCAAAACGTGGTTTGCGTGCGTCGCCGCGTCGTCTAGTAATGGTGTGCCCGCACTGAGAAATCAATGCTGGCAGCTATCGATTGCGTGAAGACTCCTTTCAATCCAGTCCAATCTCGTTTACGCACATAATGGGCGAAAACGTGGTCACAACGCAGTAGAAAATTGGTAGACCAAATGCCCCGCGTTCGTTTGATTCAACAAACCTACCGCTTTGTTCAGCTGCATGTGGTCCATCTGTCGTTGCACTGCCGCCTCCATAAGCGCAGTAATATCGTCGGTGCGTTGTTTAATACCTGTGCCCTCCTACAGGTTAAGGGGTCGTACACCATACATAAGTCGGTGCGCTGGATGCACGGAAGTCGGCAATTTTTACATGCCCCGTCATCAGCGAGAAGGTGAACCTACCGACCTGCGAATTCAAGCAATTCCTTGCTCGCGTTGTATTTCTGCTAAGACCATCTGTCACATGTCGCAATTATACATCATCAATAAATGTGAACGTCGTCGCGGGTTGTCTGCTTAGGTCCAAGTGAATCAAGGCAGCCTTAAGTTAGGACTAATGAAAACCTTCAGCTTCATAACCGAACCCGACGCGTTTTCTGCTTATTTCTGACAGTGTTAGATTGCTCATAGCGTGTACAGTGCTCAACACTTCAAACGCGCTACTGAGACCTCACTGCAGTCAGCGCATTTGAGCCACCGGAGAGCGCTTGGCGATTGCTTGTGGACCAAATTAAGCCTGAATTCGTCCTAAAGGGTCTCTTTTATCCTATGCCACAGTGCATCAGCTCAGTGTCTACTTAGTGGTGACTCAGTTACCAAAGAGTCTTCTACAATATTTATTTGTGCGAAACTCTATGGCAATACCCGCCGGCAGCTATGCGCTCTGGGTATCGCATTTCAGTCACTGAACACTGCATGCTTTTAATGCGTATTATTTGGCGAGTACCCCAGCAAAATCTGGCATGCGAAAAGTGTAATGCCTTGTATCTGCACAAAAAGATTGTATCTGCGAAGTTAGGACAAATAAATCGCTATAATAGTGTAATGTTCAATATTGGTAGCTTTTTAAATAATAACGAACAATGTAAAGGAAAAATAAATAAAATTGATCACAGAAAGTATCCGGTTGATCAGATTTGTGCATACCTGTAGGGATACATAGCGCTTCCTAGAAAATCCATGGGAAAGACTACAGCAGGGTAGGTCAGCATGAATTTGAAGGTGGGCCAAGTTGAAATTTTCTGGTGGGCCAACCTAAATTTAGGGGTGGGCCAAGTTGAAATTTGGGGGTGGGCCAACTTGAAAATTGGGGGTGGGCCAGCTTGAAATTTAGGGATGGCCCGATTGAAATTTGGAATAGGGTCAACTTGAAGTTTGTGGGCGGGCCAACTTAACTTAGCGGGTGGGCCAACTAGAAATTTGTAGTTGGGCCAATTGAAATTTGTTGGAGTTTCTGCATGCTTTTTTCCCTTGCAGGAGTAGGCTGTAGCGTTTGGCCGAGGTCAACATTGTCCCACTTGCTGTTGCTTTACGACGCCGTTATGGGAATTCATATAACATTACAGTTCACTGTTGTGTTAACGTTACTTAAGTTGGATTTTGAACATTTTAAAGAGAAGAAATTTGTCCTAGCGTTATAAAACTTGAGTATTGGTATGCCACTATATTGTTAGCCTCTGAACATAGTATTGTAGAAGAATAGAAACAATATTTGATGTTTTATGTTTAATCTGCTGTAAACTACTGGAACATATCATAGCATCGCATATCTATCGCTATTTGGAATCAAACAACTCTTTTTATTTTTACCAGCATGGTTTCAGAAAAGGCTTATCTCGTGAAACTCAGTTGCTCGAATTTACAACAGTATTACATTCCAGCATGAATAACAAACAACAGACTCACTGTGTATTCTTAGATTTTTCGAAAGCATTTGATCGTGTCGCTCATTGTCGCCTCATCTCAAAAATATTTGGTCTTCGACTGGCTTAATTAACTTTATCTTGGCTCCGAAACTTTCTCTCCTTGCGGCGACAGTTCACTGTTGTTAATAACCACTCATCGCTTATTTCTGACGTTATTTCTGGCGTACTGCAAGGCAGTGTCCTTCATCCTCTTCTTTTCTTAATTTTCAATAATGACTTTCCACAAAACATATCATCGCATATAAAGCTTTTCGTAGACGATTGCATTTTATACCGTACGATAAAAACATCTGATGGCCATGTAGTATTAGAGAACGACCTTAACCTTGTCAGTTCCTGGTTCAGCACATGGCAGATGACCCTGAACTCAGACAAATGTAAAGTTATGTCCTTCTCGCGAAAACATTCAAACTCTCGCTTTTCTTACGTCCTAAATAACACCGCCGTACCTCCGACATCTTCCTACAAGTACATTGGCATTGAACTTACAACTCATCTCTCCTGGAGTACGCACATAATAGCTATCTGCCCAAGAGCTTCAAAAACTCTCGGTTATCTTCGATGGAACTTGCGTAAATCCCCTGCTACAGTTCGTAAATTAGCATATCAGACTTTTGTACGCCCACAGTTAGAATTTGCGTCATCAGTATGGTCACCACATCAAAATTATTTAGTTGATATGCTAGAATCAATTCAAATAGAGCACCGCGCTTCATCACAAGCAACTACGACAGAACTTGCAGCGTAACTAAGATTAAAGCAGATATTTCGCTCCAGCCACTTGAAACTCGTCGCACGATAAGTCTTCTTTGCCTTTTCCATAGATACGTTCATGGTAATCGACCTCATGTGTTGCCGCTTGAAGCACAAGCGCGCACGTCACGTCGCCTTAACAATAGCCATAGTTTCAAGCGCATATTCGGGAATACACTGTCATTTAACGCATCAGCACTGCCACGTGCGGTAAACAGATGGGACAGTCTTCCTGATAACATTGCGTGCTTATCAAATCGTGAAGCCTTTTGCGAAGGATTGCAAAGCTTCCTGTAGAAACATTGTATGAGGATGTTATTGACCTGCTTTCCTTCCCTGTTTTTCACACTTGTATTTTTGTATTTTTGTGTGTATGAGTACATTACTGTGTTTACGCTGTCTAAAACTTAGCCTAGACAAACATATTTTTAATTTTGTTTTACTTATCTTGTGACTCCCTGTATTGATATTTATATTGTTTACTCCTGTTGAAACACTTACGTTGTGTCTCCCCTTACCCAATGCCCTTAACTGAGCCTGCAAGGTACTTTAAATAAAAAAAAATAAGTGAAAAGGTCTTTTTTATCCTACATGGATGATAATTCATTGCAGACAAAATTGCGCTATGTTAAGGTTTTATGCTCTCTAGATCGGCACACAAATTAGCAGTTGGGATTCGCCTGCTGGTGACTTGAATGTGTTGGGCCCTAATTGGTCTTTGCTCGTAAGATCAGCATACCTCTAATGCGATCGTTGATGGGAGATGAATAGATGGGTATATAGACAAAGCTGTAGAAATGTAACTATTGGCGTGACCAGAATTGCGTGCATGATTTACAGATTCTGGAACCCCACTCTGGCGAACACATTGACCACGCGCCTGTTGACCACATTCTGCATTTAGTCAGAGTAACGGGCTGTCAGTAGACAGCCAACCACTGGCAGCTAAGTCATCATGTGCAATGGTGATAAGCTGCAGTGCATGTTCAACCTAAGTAACTTTGCTGCTGGCTGTGGTTTCTATGAGAGCTTTCAGTCTATCTGCTGTTAGCTTCTATTCCATCTTGAGCAGCTGTAGTGATGGAAGAGGTTGCAATGTGAATTTGTACGGTAGTTTTCACTTATATTTATTTTAGGTGCTGCACTGTGCGTAATGCCTAAGCGAGCGGGAACATCATTAAGCTGTTCACTTAAGGATTGGAACATGATAGGGAGCATCATTAAGTTCAGAAACAGGTGCATAGAATTGTCCTATTTCTGATTACAAGTGGTATGCAAAATCTAGCTGAGTTGAGTACATATATGAGTTGTCTGTATAGATCCGCGAACTTGTGCTCACTTTTCGTCGCACCTACTGATACTATGTTTCAACACTGAAAGGCATGAGTCCTTAATGAATGCTATCAGAGGCATTTGATACGTTTACGCGTCATGAAGATTGTTCGCCATGCTATGGATGAGCTTACTGGAGTGGAAGTTAAAGAGAAGTTTCGGCTTGGCTTATAGCACACCTAACAACTTAGGCGTGGTATAACTGAAACGCTTTGTAACTATCACTGAAGAGGCTGCAGAGGAAGATGCCCTTAAAGGGACACTAAAGAGAAGAATTATTTAATCTGCATTAGTAAATCACCCTTCCACAATGCCAAAAGCACCACTCTTTCCACGAGCAAACGCTTAGTAGGCAGGAAAAGGGGCACAAAGGAAAGAACGGTAGCGACGCCATCGTGAAATTACCGCACGAGCCCGCCGTGACGTCGTTGACTTTGATGGCATCTGATAGGGCCTAGAAAATTATATACTGGTAATAATGACTATCTTCTGTTCTAAAGGAGCCAACGACAGAATGTTGAATGTTTCGGGAATCCTTATCGCGCCAGCGCCGCCACATGTGAAAAGTAACATTAAACTCCGCGACGTCACATTGCAATTGCTGCAGTTGCGAATAAGACAAACGGAAAAAATGTGGGACAGAACAGAGCCCTAGACTTCAGCTGACAAGCTTTATTCAGAAAATATGCAAACAGGCCGCCGTATGCTGAAATAAATGCGCAGACAGAAGCATAAACGCATGTGCCACGTTGGAGGCACCGAAATGCGCAACAAAGCCGATAAGCGCTCACAACAAGCCATCGCAAAGCATTCACCATGTTATTCTCAAGGTACAAGACTTCTTAATCACTGAGTGCCAATGATGGAGCGCTTACACACACATCAGTAGCTTTTGAAACGCAATAGGCCTCAGATAGTGCCCCATCTAACTGCCGGGCGAACCGTCTGAGTACTTGTGTGTTATGAAAACAAGGTGCGCATTTACGAGTACATCTACGGCAGTGGCGAACCAAGTGGCCAGCGCCCGCTAGAGCGTTTGCACCGTTCTGGTGCTTCCTAAGCCGGTCCTTCAGGCACTTGCCTGTTTGTCTATTATCGCACATTCCACATGAATGTGGAATCTTGTGTACTACCCCCCCATTGCAGGTAACAAAGCGGGTGACATGCTTCTTACTGCATGAACCTTGACTCGCGGCGTCGTTTACCACCCTGCACATTCTTGCGAGCTTTTGCGGCGCTCAAAAGGCAACAAGCACACCACACTTGTTCGCCACCATATTTAGGCCGTGGGACACACCATGTACGTGTGCCCGTGCCCCGTGCGGCCACGGGGCGCCCACTGGGACGTGTATTACTGCACCGAGCTTTTACCTCTTTAGCGCGGCTCTCAGTGACTGACATCAAGTTGTTATCGGGATATCCGACCCTTTGAAAGTGGCTCGCTTGTTGCCGAATGCTGCAGGGAACTTGTGCACACAAGATTTACTCAGAGGAGCTCTCGGGCAGTTAGTAGCAATGCCTCTTTTACCTAACTTGGAGTGCGCCAAACGGTAGTCAAGCAAGGACTTCCTCCTCCTAGGAGAGTACATCGAACAAGGGGAAATATCATTATAAATGGTACGAATATCTCAGAATTGTTGGCAACCATATGTGAACCATCTGTGACCATCTGTGACCATCTGGCAACTCATGTTTGAACTTAAGTCCTACTGCACAGTTTTCAAAAATACCGAGAACGCGTTTAACACCATGGCTGTTCCCCTCAGGCTTCAAACCTTTCAGCACAAGAATAAAGTCACTGACCCATACCTAAAAATCTTAGCTACAAAGGTATCATCAAGTAACGAGAAAATATGATGGTGAACATCAGATAAAAGTAATCGCTTAGAAGAGACGGTATGCTCGAACCGATGCAAACACCATCTTTTACGGCAAATGTGTCCTGGTCAAAAACAACAAGGCTATAAGAAAGATGAAATGCTAGCATCTCAACGAAACTGTCAACAGAAAGACCAGTGGCATTTTTAATGTCAACGGGACCAGACTCTTTCGTATGTTCTCTGACGGAAATTAAAAGCTCAGCCTTAGGGAAGGCCGTAAAGCAGCTCTTCCACGTCAATTGAGAGGGCGAACAACAGGTACCCGGTGTTTTCATGCGCCGAAAGGTAAATAACGAGCTCATTAGAGTTGCACAACACGAACGGGTCACTGACATGCATTCTTTAATGGTGTGTTTGAAGAATTTTGACATTTCCCCTTGCCAATACTCTCTGCCAGTTACGATAGCTCTGAGAGGGACGCGTCTACTTTATGCGTCTTAGCGGAAAAAACACATTGACAGAGTGTCTCTCTTTGTGTCTAGCATACACATCCTGAGGGCATCAAGATGCATATCCTGGAATAATGTCACGGACATCTTCTTGGCCCTTCTCAGCACATTAACAGACTCTAGAAAGTTATTGCTCAGAGCAGCACGTGCTTCTTTATGAAAACACGTCTGCGACAAGACAACGAAACACCCCTCTTTATCAGAATCCAACAAGCACATGTTATCCTTCTTTAAAAATTTAACGAACTGCTTAATCACGGCACATTCACCCACCTTGGTTGCCTAGTGGCTATGGTGTTAAGCTGCTGAGCACGAGGTCGCGGGATCGAATCCCGGCCACGGCGGCCGCATTTCGATGGGGGGTGAAATGCGAAAACACCCGTGTACTCACATTTAGGTGTACATTAAAGAAGCCCAGGTGGTCGAAATTTCTGGAGTCCTCCGCTATGGCGTGCCTCATGATCAGGAAGTAGTTTTGGCACGTAAAACCACACATATTAATTTTTAAATGTGGCACATTCATTTGTTCGTCTGTCTGTATTTATTTGAGCATACAGCTGCCTCCTTGCCATATGTTTCTGAATAAAGCATATGAGTTGAAGCGTGGCGCTCAGTCCTTTCCCATCCATCTTTCCGTTTCTCTTGCTTGCGCAAGTAACTATGTCACAGCAACTTCATCTACACCAACTAGCACAAATTTCTGCGTTAATGACGTCACACTGATGTACCGACGTGTAGGTCAAGGTGCCAAAATGAAACTTTGACCTTCATTTTCTCTTCCTAATAAACCTATCATCGCGCCATTACCGACAACAGAGTTCTTAATCACTGCTTTATAATTCTTTATCATTCTATACTGAGTCATTGTTTCGCTTTAGTGTCGTTTAAACGAGTTGTAGCATGCCTCAATTGAAGTGCCTTTAAGCCACTTTTACTTGCAATGTCTTTGTGCTCCTTAGAAATAGTGCTTTATCACCTCCTGTGGGTTGCTACTACCAACTGAGTAATGAAGCTAACGAAGCTACGACTCACATTGTTATCACGGTTCCATCATCACATTCCCTCTTTCTGGTACCGCAGAATCAGGTTTAAAATGGCTCCCCCCTCAAATCCCACACTTCACTCCACATTAAGCAACATTAATTTTAAGTTCTAGAAATTCGACCTATACAAAAAAATAATCAATGGAACGTTTCTGAGCAATTATTATACCTAATAATTTTTAGCAATTGCATTCCTTAACTATCTACAACTAAAAACCGTCTCCAGCATATAAAAATGCTAATATTGGCTTTGCAATAATCTTCCTGGGCTTAAGTTCTTGAATGAATCGTGAATGAGTCAGACTGAGTGTTTCAAAAAGGTATGTTGGGCTATGGGGGTTTAGAAAAGGAATGTAAAGATATAGTTGAATGAAAGGTAGAAATATAACTATTTGGTTGGGGCAGTTCTTTAGGATATTCGATAGCAAGAAACAACATAATTATTTTGCACAATTGTTTTGCCTGTCTGTGACAATTCAAGCTAACGCAAATTTGCATTTCTTACGGACCTCATTGCTGTTGCAACTATGAAGATAATTTCTTTAAATATGAAGGAACAAACAGCTGTGTTGGCGCTATTTGTGCGTGAGGACGTCCGTTTATTAAGATCCTTGTGACTGAAAAATTTCCTACACAATGCTGGCATTCCTCAACTGACTTCAATATTGAAAACAATTTGTCAGCTATATAAAAATCCAGTTTGTTTTTTTGGTTTGAACTCAGGTCCAACTAGTTTCTGCCGTTATATCTCATGCGCTGCTCTTGTACTCAATGTGAGGAGCATCTTTTTAATGCTGCGACAACGACTTCTATTGGATTAAACAGCTTATTGGAATACTGCTGGGTTGTGATAAGCTAGCCTACAACCCAAATTGTTCTTAGGTAAGGCTGCATGAATACATTATACCTGCACACTTAATCATATATCAACCCCTTTCATTGTGCTGCCACAAATGTATAAATATGCTTCTTGATCAGTAAGCTTTCTTTGTTGCCTTTGCAGGACAAGAGGGTTCTGCTAACGTCCTGTGTAGTGCATTCTGGCCTAACCGGGAACAGGCAGAGTTACTCCACCTCCACGTCCACAAAGAGAGGCTGTTCATGGTGAAAAATGCGGAGTAAGGTGTTGTCGCAATCATGAGTGACTTTTTTTAATTGCAACTAGTATATGAGCCTAAAATCTGCAATACCAGTACATTCCATTTAGAACTCATTCTGGGGATGACACCAATTCGAGATTTAAATTCCCGAACTGTGCGGAGAAATTCATTGGCGTTTCAGTTACTTTCTTGCCTCCATGCATAAACGACGTTTTCTTTAAGAAAGTAGGTGGAACGGCAGTGCATTTTTACCGCCAGACTGGCGCACATATCTCATAAATGATGCCATACACAGTATTATTTACAAGTGGATACTCGCCTTGTAGTCCCACCAGCTAGAATGTGTAAATTGCAATAAGTGCCATGATGTGTGTATTAATAAATTATTATGAATTCTTTTTATTTAGTCGATTATACATTTCAGTTTTCTTTGCAAGATATGTCCGTTCCTTTGAGTAGATCAACCCTTGGACTAGAATTGCACAGTCTTCCATAGGCAATTTAAAAAAAAATGTTTGCTCGAACATCCTGTATAATAAAGCACTGAAAAATATGTTATAACCCTTCGAAGTACTGTGATCAATTTCAAAATACTCCAAAGTGCTGTGATATTTTGCAAATATGATTTGCGTGTTATAACTGTCCTAGTAATAAGTAAAATAAAGTTTATCAACATTTTGCTGTGAAATCGCAACATATGTTTCATTTACATGCTTCACGAATTAGTCACACTTTGCACTTTTGGTACCAATGTGGAAGTGCTTTCTTTTGCATGCCTTGAGTGAATCAGATTACGTAAATAGCTATATCTTATAAAAAAGAGATGAATTGGTCTTCAACGAAATTGTGTTTTTATGTGTGTGATTGTATATATATTGCACATTACCCTGATGCATTCGGCATATATGTATATATGTATGTATGTATGTATGCATGTATGTATGTATGTATGTATGTATGTATGTATGTATGTATGTATGTATGTATGTATGTATGTATGTACCACTGTGCATATATTTGAAGGATAATATCACATGAACACCGGACATGCCGATCCGCCGCATGCCGCAAAGGCAACTATGTCATGTGCAATGTGCCTGTAAAATTGAAAATTGTCAAACAGGCATGCATGCGTTCACCATATATATATATATATATATATATATATATATATATATTGTGTTTCAGTTGCAAAACTTGAACCAGACATTAAAAAATTGTGATATATACTTCGTGTGAAAAACAGCAATGATGTGTATTTTTGCAGTCGAGAGTTACCACACTTTTCAAAGCACAACTTGTATTAAATGAAATAGTGAGCTTAAATTTGCATATATATATACATATATATATGAGAAAAAGGGGGTTAACCGAGGGGCCCGATTTTAGTAATCATATCATAAAAAGCCATCATACATTGACACCAAGGAAAACACACGAGAAGTTACTTGTACTTACTAAGTGAATTAAGAAAATTAAAGAGCTACCGCGGCGCCGCTTCCCCATCCACTTTCTTGAGCATTTATGTTTCCTACTAGAACCCTGGGGGTATTTCTTCATATGCATACATACATACACACACACACACACACACACACACACACACACACACACACACACACATATATATATATATATATATATATATATATATTTTGTGTTTCAGTTGCAAAACTTGAACCAGCCATTAACAAATTGTGATATATACTTCGTGTGAACGACAGCAATGATGAGTATTTTTGCAGTCGAGAGTTACCACACTTTTCAAAGCACAACTGGTATTAAATGAAATAGTGAGCTTAAATTTGCATATATATATATATATATATATATATATAAATGAGAAAAAGGGGGTTAACCGAGGGGCCCGATTTTAGTAATCATATCATAAAAAGCCATCATACATTGACACCAAGGAAAACACACGAGAAATTACTTGTACTTACTAAGTGAATTAAGGAAATTAAAGAGCTACCACGGCGCCGCTTCCTCATCCACTTTCTTGAGCATTTATGTTTCCTACTAGAACCCTGGGGGTATTTCTTCATATGCGTACATACATACACACACACACACACACACACACACACATATATATATATATATATATATATATATATATATATATATATATATATATATACATTGCGTTTCAGTTGCAAAACTTGAACCAGACATTAACAAATTGAGATATATACTTCGTGTGAACGACAGCCATGATGTGTATTTTTGCAGTCGAGAGTTACCACTTTTCAAAGCACAACTGGTATTACATGAAATAGTGAGCTTAAATTTGCATATATATATATATATATATATATATATATATATATATATATGAGAAAAAAAGGGGGTCAACCAAGGGGCCCGATTTTAGTAATCATATCATAAAAAGCCGCCATACATTGACACCAAGGAACACACAGGAAAAATTACTTGTACTTACTAAGTGAATTAAGGAAATTAAAGAGCTACCGCGGCGCCGTTTCCCCATCTACTTTCTTGTGCATTTATGTTTCCTACTAGAACACTGGGGGTATTTCTTCATATATATATATAACTAAATATAATTCAACTGCAAAACACACACCTTCAGACGACTGTTACAATATGCCATAGGCATTATTGATCTGTAAAGTGTGCCCCTGTAAGTTTCGTACTAGCTATTTGACACACCTGTTATAAGGGTTGTAAACTCATCTTGGGTGCAGTGGGTGTTAAATCCGAAAAAAAAAAATAAATGAAGGGTGCAGGTGGCACTCTGGTTGGCGTGTTTGCACACCTAACAAGTTTTTTTTATAAGCACCTTTGTTGTATGGTGTGCCGAGAAACACCTATTTTAAAAGGTTTCTAACTGCACTCTTAGGGTGTCGTCTCTGCGAGAAGCCTATTTACACCCTTTAGGATGTAAAAGCTTTTACTGTGTGGGTCGCTGCATAATCAGCGGTAGAATGGGTAGCCCTTCGGGGCGGACTCAGCTGAGAGAACCGGGTTCTAAACTAAACCTCAGACCAACTTTGGTCGCTGAGCATGAGGAAATGTAAACATATGTCACATAACCTCTGTCACACCGACATGGGTCACTGTAGATAAGGGACGGCACCAAAGAAACTTCGATTCCGTCTTGGAGAACTTTGTATATGTCTCTTGATCTGTGCTGGTCTTCAATGAACCTCTTCAATGCCAGCATGAGTAACTGGGTACGGGCTAGTAGATCTGTGCCGCTCTTTCATGAACGTCTTTGACGCTAATATAGGTAACTGTATATGTGCCATTCGGAATGTGAGCTCAACAATCACAAAAAAAGATGCCTTAAATTTATCTGATGCTGAGCGGAATCCAATATGCGTAGTCACAAGCGTTCCTCAAGGACAGAAGCCTGCCGCTTTAGCAGGCTGGGCCATAAATGGACTGGGTATGTTCCAACTTTTCAAAGACCGTCTTTCACGCCAACCCTTTAGGGAGCTGCGCCATGAGTGCAGAGGGTATGTGCCGTTCGTCAGTGAACCTCTCACCGACTTGGGTCACGGAGTACCTACTATTGTGTGTGCGGCAAGTTAGGGAACAATTCTCAGTGCTCGCAGGCACCGGCACCTCACACTTCTCGTCTCGTAGGCTACGTGCAAACTTCTCGCTAGCGCCTATAGCTGACGCAGCGAGTCGCGTCGAGCCCGGCTGTTGCGCGACGCGTTTCTCAGCGTTCGCACGCACCGGCGAGCCATGCCTTTCGGAGGCCACGTGCAGGTTTCGCGGCTGTGGCACTGGATGGCACAAGGCTCTTGTTTTTTTTTTTTTTTTTTCAAAAGGTGAGTTTTTACCATTGCGCCAGCCCAATCTTGTATCGGGGTTCTTTGGTACCTTGTCAGAAAACGATTCGGCGCAAAATTTTGTTTTTTTACGCGATTCTTTTGCGATATTGCACCGTCTCTTGCCGCCGACTGCCGCCCAGCTGATGGGCATGGCCGCTGCCTTTTTGCGCAGCCATGTTAG
This sequence comes from Dermacentor andersoni, assembly GCF_023375885.2. NCBI lineage: Eukaryota > Metazoa > Arthropoda > Arachnida > Ixodida > Ixodidae > Dermacentor > Dermacentor andersoni. Next base: position 366,835,678 of record NC_092814.1, on the reverse strand, counting down.
GCATGGCTGCGCGAAAAAGCCTGAGGCCCACAGGACATCCGATTGTCGGTGCGCGACTCCCCTAATGAGGCCAAGTCGCCTCGCTCCGACGGTTCGCCCGATAGGGATGCAATAGTTATCGGCACTGAGTTGCCTGGAGGGGAGCGCGACCCACTTGCTGGGAGGGATGTCCCTACTACCGAACTGTTACCACCTGGTGTAGTTGTCCGCGGTTTGTCGCCCTCTTTTGGCGAAGCTTCGGTTACCGCTGTGCAGACAGGTACCCATCGGTTGATGACCGCACCCATGCATTACTTAATTGACAGACAAAAGCAAATAAGAGACCTCTTTCATCAGTCGTGCAAGATTCCAAGCAGCAATAGATCCCAGATAATCACGTGAGTTAAGTTTTGTTCTTTTCTCCTTGAAGTCGACCAAAGTCTCTTCAAGGTGGTTATCGGCGTTGATGAAGCAGGAGGCAGGTTGGAGGTAACAAAACTTGAAGATATATTGCAACGGAAATATTGACACAGTCAAATACCGAGTTAGCAAAAGAACACTGATGCAAAACACACAAGTAAACAGCGCCTTACTCTTCTACTTTTTCTTAAGTTAGAGCCTAGGACAACTGTCACTACATAAGACCAACCGAGTCTCACTGTTCTACCACTAAGTGGTTACGGCCCAGACTAGCATTGTATCGTACGGAGTATTACTGTTCTATCAGGTTTAGTGATTACAGCCTAGACTGAGGAACAAGCACCTCGTCTCGATTGTTATAGGTGAAAGAGACAAAGAAAAAGGGTGGTAGGGTCATTAGCTCATCCCCAGGAAGCAATTGCCGATGAGAGTTGAAAGTCTGCTTAAGCCAAAACCCAAAGGGGTGGGCTTACTCTCAAAAGTAAATGCATCGGAGAACAAAGCAGTTTTTCCTTCTTCGCACAACTTCGTTTCCCTCTCTTATTTCCGCGTCGTCAGTAACGGCATCGGCAAACACGCCAGGCACGCACGATTTATTGAGGCCATCTCGCACCTCAGCGGAATTTCTAGCCAGCAGGGGGCTCGGGCGTGGTGTCTAACACCGCGTAACGCAGTCCCCCTCAAGGTTTTTCCTCGTAGAAAAATAATGACCGCTGGCGGCATCCGGACTCGGTGTTCTTAAACGACGTTCTCCGAACGCGGTGTCCGCATGCGCACCGCGCCTCTCTCTACGGCGCGCACTGCAAGTTGTAACTCGACACCAAGCGGGCTCTTCTCAGCGCTCAAAACAAGATTCACGTGGCTGCCGCCCGGATGCGTAGGGGCGTGTACCCCCGCTCCGTACGCGCAACACGTGGTTAACATTGCTAGGTGCCCCTAAACCTCGGCTGCGTCTCTAATCAGCAGGCGACTCAGGAGCCGGCGCCACAACGTCGCGTATACCACCGTCCCACTCGAGGTTTGTCTGCGTGGACCAATTATGACCATCGGCGGAATGTCAACACAGCGTGCGTAAGAGCACGTTCTCTGAGTCCGTTTTCCGCATCCGCACCGCCCCCCCCCCCCCCCCCCCCCCCCCCTGGCGCGCACCGCGGCTCGTCACCCGACACCACGCGGGCCGTCCGACCCCTAAAAAACAGAAACGGTTGCTGCCCGACGCGCTGGGGGGGGGGGGGGGGGGGGGATGCCTCCCTATTCACGAAACATATGGGCAACTCGCGGCACTGCAAAAGTATGTACAAAACAATCATGCAGCCCTACACCGTCCATTCTGCATGCTCGAGAGATGAGCGGCCTAACAACGTGGGTGTCGGAGATGAGTGACGTGGGTGTCGCCGACGCACCAGTATGTCCGCGTCGACGAGCTGCGCGACCAACTCCGGCAGGCGCGGCGCCCAGCCGGTGGCGCGCCAGCGGCCGCTGCCCAATTTTCATGCTCGGCCAGGACGTATGTAGAAGCTGTGCAACGTGGTCTGCCATTACCATTGTCGATGATATAACAGGCCCCTGTGACGGCTCCCTGTGGCGATCCCCACACCGGCCCGCACTTGTCTGCTCCGCCTCGACTTGACAGCCCTTTCAGGCGAGAGCACGCTTATATAAAGTTCTTAACGCGGCTTGCGCCATCCTGCGCGCCTGATAGTGACGTCGTGACGCTTCTTAATCCTGATATCGATACTGTCGCTGAGGGAACTGGTGGGGTTACCATGTGCCACACGAGGCATGGAATAACTGTGTTCCCAAATGACAGGCAGTCTCTTAAACACCTTAATACTGCGGTCGAGCGCAGCTCAATCACCGGTGCCGCGATCACAATGCGAGTTGCTGAAAAACAATGACCTCATATTCGAATCTCAAGTGTGGACCCTGATGTGGCCGCCCAAAACCTCATTGGAGCAATCAATGCTCGGAAACCGAGTATACAGCTGAATCCCGCCTCATGTAAAGTACGTGTGTCTTTCCGGGAAAGGTCCCACAACTATACACATGCACTCTAGCTTGACGCGGCCACATTCCGCTCCCTTATTGCACGCGACAGCCTAATGTTTGGGTTAACTTTGGTCAATCTGAGGGAGGATCTTCACATTCCGACATTTACGCTCTGTTCAAGATATGGACACTCCAAGCGTGCCGGCCCACACAAATTTAATCCCTCGAGAACACAGCGCACAAACTGTGCCGCTCCACACTGGCTGAAACACGCTTGTTCCGCATGGGTTACGCGGCGGTGAATTCCGGCAGGCTGGCAGCGTGTCGTCACACCTGACAGGTGATGCATAGTGCCCGGTGCTTCTCTAACGAATCGCGCGTGTACGTATGCACACAGACTGTGGCTGAACATCGATTATGTACCCTTTCTTCCACCTTGGGGGTCATGCAGTGGCTTTCATTACGTGCACCTATTTATACTTGGTACATGTACCTGAATATACCTTTTGGCATTTGCGCAGGCTGCCTGCCTCTGTTGGTCACCGCGCGCGTCTCCGGCCTGCTTTGCTGATGTGTCCTTTTTTCTTGTTTTTATTTTTCGTCTTTACCTTTTCTTTATTACTTGTATCATTATTTTCTTTTATCGCACCTTATTTTGCGTTTGTTGCTCTAACCCCCATGCATGTAAACAATTTAGTGCTCTGTTCCACACTCTCACCCGCTATCTGTCTTGTCCAGCACTGTTCACTTGCTCACCGTGTTCACCTTCTGCTCAAATGACACCACATCATGGCCTATATGGCTAATAACAAACCAATAAAATTTTTACAGCTTAACCTGGCACATTCCAGACACCCAACGCTGTTGCTTTGCGACTTCATTGAACAGCATCAAATTGATTTTATTATTATCTCAGAACCATAGACGCGTGGCAACTCCGTGCCGCATCTCCCTCACACACATTCCAAATTTCCATCACCTATCAATTGGCGCCCGCTTCGGTTAACACCAAAAACTGCATACGACAAATTTCTAGTGCATGCCAGCCATCTTTTCGTCGTCGTTACCTGTGCCGACCCCTCTGTCTCTTTCGCGGTGGTTGCAGTCTGAGCCACTCAAACCGCTTTTTGATGACTTGCAACTTCATATGACCCAGCTTAGTATGCCTTTTGTGGCCATGGCAAGGGACTTTAATGCGAAACACGTACACTGGGGCCCTTTTGATGGTGATACTCGTGGCGTGGAACTTGTTCAATTCGTACCACAAATGACCTCAAAGTCGTGAACGACCCCCGCTCGTCACCAACTTTCCTATCCAACTTTCTGCAAAGTTGGATTGATGTTTTCTTTGCCTCCGTTCCTCTTGTATCGTGCGGTTACAGTTGGTCAGCGGACGATTGCGAAATGCTATCGAACCACAAATATATCCAGCTTTTAGTTTTCGGACAAAGTACACCAAAATAAAAACGCTTGATAAATCACCCGAACGTACACTGTTACAGACATTCGTACAGTCGCCCTGGCTCGCTATAGTGCAACAAACGACCTTACTTTCACGTGAAGCACATGATTTCGTGATAGCAAAATTTTATCTTTTATTCGATCACCTCTACATCACCCACTGTCGCTGGGTTGTACCGCGGAAAAGGCCTAATAATTCATGGTGGACCCCAGAACTTGCTATCGAACGCAAACGCATCCGTGCACTACGCCGGCGCTTCCAAAGAACTGCGGATCCGTTACTTCGTCAGACCTTTAAGGACCAATATTAAGAGGCTCATGCTAATTATAAGATGAGCATAGATCGTGCTAAAATACCTGCGTCAAAATCCCTCTGCTCCGACTTATCTAATGGCAATGTCTGCGCTTTATCTTTTCGTATTTCCTTTGATAAAATTCATATTACCAATCAGCTCCCCTCTCTCCCCTTACCTGATGACCGTTTTACGTGAAGTGTGCTTTAGTCTGTTCGCTTTCTCCTCAACGCACAGGTATCTCTGAACTCCTCCTCCACAGATGACGATTACCACACCCGCTTACACATCGCAACAAACACGCCATACACAACCACAACTACTGACCTTCCATGTACTATTGGTGAGATTGAACACGCACTTAATTCAGGCAACACAACTGCTGCATCTGGTCTCAATGGGCCTACTCTTTCCATGCACTCTTTTTTCCTATCAGCTGACGCTTTTTCATTTTCTTTTTAATCAGTGCATAAATTTATCTTACTTCCCCGGCCATTGGCGTAGAGGTCGTATTCTTTTAATACTAAGCCCAACCGTCTTCCAGGCTCTCCTTCGTCATGTTCCCCGTAGTCCATCATCATCATCATCATCATCAGCAGCAGCAGCAGCAGCAGCATCAGCAGCAGCAGCAGCAGCAGCAGCAGCAGTAGCCTATCTTATGTCCACTGCAGGACGAAGGCCCGCGTTCTCCAATTACCCCTGTCCTACGCCAACCGATTCGAACTAGCGCCTGCGAATTTGTTAAGTTCGGCTCCACGTTATGAATTCATTATTTCGTAAACTCGTCGAATGAGTACTAAATTCCCGCCTTTATTATTTTCTATATTCCAACCACCTCCTTCATGAGAATCAATTCGGCTTTAACCATGGGAAGAGCGCGCACATTGCTTTACGTCCCCTTAGGAAAACAGTCGACACGTATAAAGAGAAGAAACTACATGCCATGCTCATTTCTTTAGACTTCAAAGGCACTTTTGACAGCCTTTGGCACCCTGTGGTTCGGCATATTTCCGATCACACAGTTGCCCCCATAATTTGTATCACCTTCTCAGATCATTCCTACATAACCGCGCGGTCACTTTTCGCTCGCAAGCCGGCGAAGTATCCTCCGCACCTACGTCATGCAGCCGCCAAGGATCGCCTATTAGCCCTATTCTCTGGAATATCGTGATACATGGTCTGCTGGAACTTCGCTTTCCTTCCGACGTGTTTGCCCAGGCTTACGTCGACGACACTGTCATAGTGATCTCCGCCGTCAACCGGTAAGAAATAGAATCGAAATACTCGACAACTCTTAATCTCATCTCTGATTGGGCACACATAAATGAGGTAACAATCAGTACCGAAAAGTCATGCTTTCTCCAAAGTCATGTCATGTCAAGTCAAGTCATGTAACTTGCCAAACAGTCACTCATTTTCATCAAGCCACGCCAACCTATTGTTCGACTTAATGACACTGCACTGAAATGGCGCTCAAGCAATAAAATTCCAGGTGTTTGCTTTGACACACTTCTCACGTTCAATGACCACTTAAACTACCTTCGAACCAAATCAGATCTCTTCTCCCGACTCTTCCTTTTTCTCAGGATGCACTATTCGCTGTCTTCCACTGCTATCCGTCTCCTCTATAATCAGGTACTCCCTCCTTCCTTAACCTATACATCCCTTGTCTGATGACCCACTTTTCCTACGTCGCAATTCGAAACCAAAATCACTTCTATTCAACGAACTCTTTTATTAACAATAACCGGCGCGTTTCGCACGACCCGATCGTCATCTTTACAGGTCCTCGCTAATGTCCTTCCGCTTCCCATAGAATTGGATCGCTTAAATGCCCAGTTTTCGCTATTTTCCCTTAAAGCCCTCACCTTCTGTGGTCCTAACGCATACAACCCAATGGACGTTCAATACCCCTCCTATCCTTGGGATCTTCATCCCAATCTTTAAACACTGCTTGATTTTTAACCACATTGAACTCAATCACGCTCAAACGCTAACATCTCTCCCTGTTTACCACATGTGCACAGATGGCTCTTATACTGCACATTCCGCCTGTTCAGCTTTCGTACTCTTGAATCCTCATGGCCACATTAGAAAAGTCGGCAGACACAACATTTTCAGCGCCACAAGCTTTTATTCTACACAGACTACCGCACTATTAGAAGCCATAGTGTATATATCTGCGCTTTGCCTCACAACATACCCCTGCACATTTAGTTGGATTTCCTCTCATTACTTACCGCGCTTGCGAATCTAACAACAACCAATATATATGTACAGCCAATGAAGAAACGAAGACTGATGGTAATCAGGCGACTGCAAAGGCATTTAGGGCTTTTCTCTCTGTTTTTCTTGTACTTAATTGTGCTTCACGCTGTGGGCCTTTCGGCGTGCTGCTTTTTGTTTCCGAAGAGCAGTCTACCATATTCTGCTGAAGCTTTTAATGTTGGTAGAGAGGGATGATTTATACAATGCGATTTTACATACCATGCCCATGGACTTCAATTGTGCTCTCTTCCACAGGTAATTTAGCAGAAATTGAAAGTGTTCACTGCAACCCGCTTTATGATATGTTGACCTTGCTCAGTCGAGCATATGTGAATACCATATGCGAGACAAGAAAAGCTGAAGAGACTGTTCAGACCTTTAAATGCACTGAAGCAGCGTTTGGGTGCGGGCTAGTTGGAAATACATTGCAAACATCACTTACAGCGCGTACATAGACAGGGACGAAAAGAACGACGAAGACAAGCGCTGTTTGCAGCGCTTTCTTCGCCGTTCTTTTGGTGCCTGTCTATGTACGCGCTATAAGTGATGTTTACTTTAAATGCACTCGCTTTTTCTTGTATACCTCCAGTAGCATGCTCGTTTTTCAAGCCATTGCGAGCCCGCTGGTCTAGCTGTAAACGCGTTTTCTGCAGTCATAAAGGAGCTGTATTCTTTTGTTCAGATGTAAAGCATAAAAAGTGGACCTTCAAACTTCAAGCTTTTCCACAGATTCCAGAAAAGTACGTGCAGGCCAGCGACACAATGCAAGCGTTCGGGGTTCAGGGTTCAGCCGAGTGAGCCACTAAGTTAAGGAAAAAAATATGAATAAGGTGCTCGCCTGCGGTGCTCTATACGAGGATAACAGGGGACGGGTGCAAATAGGACGCTGTAAGAGGGCTCGTAGTTCCCTCGCACTCCCATTCGCATGCCTGCATGCCGACTGCAGCTGGTGGTGGACACGGCTGTTCGAGCGGAACTTACGTCCATCCATTATCACTCTTATTCCCTCTCCAGCTTACGACGTCAGCTTAGAGTGGCGTCAGCTGCTTCTCGTGCGGCGGGTGGAACAAAAGCTACTGCTTGACCTCCTTAGAACAAAGTACATAAAACAGAAAGAACGGAGTGAATACCAGAGGCATAACAAAAAGTTCAACAATCAGAACATGCCAGTTGTCTCGAATGCCATAAAAGCACTTTTTATGGGGGGGTCAATGCTTCAGGATCACGTGATGGTTGGTTGTCTTCTTTGTTAGCGCATTTTCAGCAGCTGACCTCTTATGCGAGTATTTGCGTCTAAAGATTCTACGCAAGCAAAAGCACGTTTATCTTAGGTATTTATCCTTACTTATTAGGTCGCAGTGAAACCAAGGTATACACTGGAGGAAGGTGGCGTGCCGAAGAAAATAGGCAAAACAATGGATGGGGTGTGCAACCACCGCCCAAGTCCATCTCACATGTTTATTTTATCTAGGCTGCGGCCCCATCTTCTAAATGAACCAAAGTAAACACGGTGCATTCAGCATCTGGTTTGGTCAGCCGTTGGCAACGGAAATGGTGGGAGGGGTAGGAGTATACCATTCAGAAACGGTGGCTCGACTGTTTCTGTTTGCCTTCTTTCGTTATGTTCAGTAAACATTAGTAAGAGCTGTAGGCACATCGCGCTTGAGGTGAGCAATATAGCGAGGTGAGGGGAAAAAATATTATTATGATGTATAGCACCCTAAGCAACATGTGGTCAATAGCAGACGTCGCAGTTGACAGTTAAATATTACTTGTTGCTTTACTTGTATGTACTTGTCTGTAAATTTCTTAGCTCTATCTGTAAGCAGAAATTTTTGTTGTTGTTGTTGTTGCAAGCCAATGAAGTCGCCGAGGGCGTGAATAGAGCTCGCAGTCTCGTCTTCGGTAGCAGGGAGCCACCGAGGCAGGTAGAAATGAGCAGGAAATGTTGGAGTATTAAAACAGCGGCATGCGTGTTGAAAACTGTTGTCTTGATTTCGATAAACCGCTATTTAAGCTTTTAATAATTACAGCTGCCATTTTTTTTCTCGCAAACTTGACTGGAACTCATGGAAGTATAAAATGTGAAATTTTAGAGTACACGGCAGGGGTTAGAGATCATTGGGTGTAGTGAAATGAAAATGAGCAAGCTTTGTCATGAAAAACAATACGCTTGCTTCGTCAAATGTCGCAAGAATGCAATTTGGGACACGCTCGCGGACTCCGTAAAGCGTTTGTCCCCACGCAGTACTTGAGCGACATCTTAGACAAGCGCCCATTTTACGGGTGTTAGTAGCACATGGTACATTACTATCTAACAACAGTATTCTAACAACATTTGTCTAACAACAACATTCTCACTAAGTACCAGCACGGGTTTCGTAAATGCCTGTCGACAATCACGCAACAGGTTGAAAGTATTCATGCCTTCTGCAAAGTAATTGATAATGAGGGCAAAATCGACATTATTTGTTTAAATTTTTTGAACGCTTTTTAACAAGGTAATCCCCATGAGCTACTAATAACACTTAGATGATCATGCATATATTGGTACGATGAGAAAAACATTTCTTACCAACCGTCGACAGTTTGTAAGTACTGCTGGCAATACCTGTGCACTTTGCGAAGGTAAATTACACGTACCACAAGGATCAATCCTTGGGCCCGTATTATTCTTGTTATGCATTAATAATCTTATCGCGGAATCTCCTGTAAAAGCAAGACTGCTTGCCGACGACTGCATCATTTACGCTGAGGTTAAATCAGTAAATGACCTAACTATTGTGAATGATTACTTGTCGAAAATTAACTAATACTCTATTCCATAGAAGACGTCCTTAAACGTGGCTAAAATACTCTTCATGACCATTTTGCATAAGCGCAGGCCATTGGAATTTCGTCACACGTTACAAGGCAATGACTTTGATCGAGCTCTTGAATATAAGTAATTAGGCGTCACTACAACATCGAATTTGAGGTGGACCCCACATATTGACACCATTGTGGGAAAGGCCACAAAATCTTTAGGATATTTAAGAGGCAAGCTCAAGCTTCCTTCCCCAGAAATGAAAGTAGCCGCATAGAAGATGATTGTGAGTCCAGAGCTGGAATATACCTACGAAGTGCGCGACCCGCATGGAAACGAATCAGTCGCAAGGCTAGAACAGCTGCAGAGACGGGCTCTATGTTTCGTTTTTTTCAGCACGGACGGCGTGACTCTGTAACCCCACTTTATAAAGAAGCGAACGTGTCGCTTCTTGATCAGAGAAGGAAATAACGAAGGCTTATCCTGTTTTACAGCATAATAAAGAGCTTAGCATTTGTAAAGAAGGGCATCTACGTTGGTGAAAAAATGATGCGAATTACCCGTAATAAGCACAACAAACACGTGAGGTAGCCGCATTTTACAAAGAACTGTTCCAAACATTCATTTTTCTTGTCGACCACGGACGAATGGAAATGTTTTCCTGCCCTATTGTAAATGCTTAAACTAGCGATTCATTTTCAACACTTGTTCCGCCTCACTTGAAAGGATGGTATTTGCTTTGTTTTAATGCAGCGAAGTGCTAATGTGTTACTTTTGTTTCCTTTTGATGTCCTACTGTGCAGGCTCGTAGGCAGGGGGGGGAGGGGCTTATGGGGCTCCAGCCCCTCCCCCCCCCTGAAATTTTTTCGTGCTGTCATGCACCACCGACCAAAACAATCCGAGCGACGGAAATCATCCTGGATTTTGTTTAGAATGTGCTTTTCACGCTCGAAAAGACATTTCATAGCGAACATTCCAAACTTGGGCTGGATTTTGCGGCAACGCCCATGCACCGGGAGTCACACAACGCAAGGAGCCCCATCCGAGCACAATGTTTCAAGGGCGTTTTGATGGCAAGCGGGCTCGTCGCGGCATATCGCGGAGGCCGCGAAATCTAAGGAGTTGTGGATTTTAATTTCCAAACTTTATGGGTATAAAGTGCTCAAAGTTTTGATGCGACAGGTTTGATGCGACATTCCAAAGTCGTGCTTTAGTTTTTTAATTTCGGAACTTTCTGGATTTAATGCTGTTATAAGCATTTGACGCCAAAGGTGCATAACTTTTCAAAAGTCGTACATCGGATTATACAACGAGGCAAGCCAAATCAACACACTATCAGAAAAGTTGACAAAGCATGCAGTAGGGTCAGATGATACGAAGCTTTGTGGTGGTTTATTTGCACCGTCATGTCGCAGGAAAGAATATCAACATTTCACCTGCGCCAAAGTATCCATGTCAAGACACTAAAGCGAGTAAAGGTAACCACAGTCTTATTTATTTTTCTACTTTGACTTTTATTCGCGAGGACACATTCAGCCTCTTCCATTTTCTTGTTGTCGCTACCTGCAGGCTGCCAGAGCCAGTCAGAGCGCATGCGTTTCGCTCGTGTTGCCCCGATGATTCGCTGGGCATTCGTTTTCGTCTGGCTGAGTGGAGTTTTGCCTGACAGAGTTTTTGGACGCCTTCGGTATAGGAGACAAGTAAAAGAAACAATGGTCCCTCGTCGCCATCACTGTGGGCACTCGACGGATCGCAACTCCTTCGCTCGAGCGCAACCACTCCGGAAAGTCTTGTCTCGCCGGTGTAGGACACCTAGCAGTATGCGTTTCGTTCTCCGTGGACCAAATACCTCACGTTTTCTTCAATATTCCTTCGGTAGCCACATTAGGTGCCCAATGTAGGCATTCGATTGTGGCCAACACGCTTTCCTTTGCGTTTGTTTTATTTCGGTGCTCCGGCCCCACAAAAGAAAAAAAAGCCATTGTGGCGGCGCAGCGAATTGCCGCATGGTGTAAGTTCAATTTCGTTACTTCTTCTTTTGCGGAAAGTAATGGGCCACGGTACGCTTCCGTTGGCGATTACTCTTATTAAATTCTTGCGATAGCAATTATATGGACACTCCAGGCGCATTCATGCTGTCGCCGTCGCCCTCATGTTCCGTATAAAGTCCAAGGGCGTTAACATCGCGAACGTGCGCCGCGTGCTGCATGTGCGAGTGAAACTAGAGGGGGGGGGGGGCATGGGTGAGGAGCCGACGATGGTGGCTCAGTCTTCTGTGCGCAAGGGACAAAAGCGGGGAGGAAGCGCGCCGCTTTCCGTTGTGCGCGATATATCGGGGGATTGGAGGGAGGGGGGTCCTAAGGATTCTGTGATCTGTGAATCTGTGATTGCCCACCATGTTTATTTGCCTTGTTTGACGCATTATATACAGTGACTTTTTCTTAGATATATAGATTTATTAGAGACTTATCATCATCATCCTCATCATCAGCCTGGTTACGCCCACTGCAGGGCAAAGGCCTCTCCCATATTTCTCCAACTACCCCGGTCATGTACTAATTGTGGCCATGTCGTCCCTGCAAACTTCTTAATCTCATCCGCCCACCTAACCGTCTGCCACCCCCTGCTACACTTCCCGTCCATTGGAATCGAGTCCTTAACCCTTAATGACCATCGGTTATCTTCCCTCCTCATTACATGTCCTGCCCATGCCCATTTCTTCTTCTTGATTTCAACTAAGATGGCATTAACTCGAGTTTGTTCCCTCACCCAATCTGCTCTTTTCTTATCCCTTAATGTTACACCTATCATTCTTCTTTCCATAGCTCGTTGCGTCGTCCTCTATTTAAGTAGAACCCTTTTCGTAAGCCTCCAGGTTTCTGCCCCGTACGTGAGTACTGGTAAGACACAGCTGTTATCCGCTTTTCTATTGAGGGATAATGGCAACCTGCTGTTCATGATCTGAGTATGCCTGCCAAACGCACCCGAGCCCATTCTTATTCTTCTGATTATTTGAGTCTCATGATCCGGATCCGCGGTCACTACCTGCCCTAAGTAGATGTATTCCCTTATCACTTCCAGTGCCTCGCTACCTATCGTAAACTGCCGTTCTTTTCAGAGACTATTAAACATTAGTTTTCTGCAGACTAATTTTTAGACCCACTCTTCTGCTTGGCCTCTCCAGGTCAGTGAGCATGCATTGCAATTGGTCCCCTGAGTTACTAAGCAAGGTAATATCATCAGCGAATCGCAAGTTACCAAGGTGTTCTCCATTCTCTTATCCCCAATTCCTCCCAATCCAGGTCTCTGAATACCTCCTGTAAACGCGCTGTGAATAGCATGGGAGAGATCGTAGCTCCCTGCCTGAAGCCTTTCTTTATTGGGATTTTGTTGCTTTCTTTATGGAGGACTACGGTGGCTGTGGAGCCGCTATATATATCTTTCAGTATTTTTACATACGGCTCATCTACACCCTGATTCCGTAATGCCTCCATGGCTGCAGAGGTTTGGACAGAATCAAACGCTTTCTCGTAATCAATGAAAGCTACAAATAAGGGTTGGTTATATTCCGCACATTTCTCTACCACCTGATTGATAGTGTGAATATAGTCTATTGTTGAGTAGCCTTTACGGAATCATGCCTGGTCCTTTGTTTGGCAGAAGTCTAAGGTGTTCCTGATTCTATTTGTGAATACCTTAGTGAATATTTTGTAGGCAACGGACAGTAAGCTGATCGGTCTATAAATTTTAAATTCTTTGGCGTCCCCTTTCTTATGGATTAGGATTATGTTAGCGTTCTTCCAAGATTCCGGTACGCTCGAGGTCATGAGGCATTGCGTATACAGGGTGGCCAGAGACTTATACGTATATTTATATATCTTGTGGCGAGGTTTTGTGTATACGTGCATAGAGCTTTGTTTCCAGTGACACTTTTGTGCCCTTTATCAAGTTGTAACTTCGCATTTGTATATTCCATTGTATCTTCGCATTTGTAATGTACGGGGACGAGTTAACTGAAAGTGAGCCAACCCGCACCTCACGCAATAACGTTCGTTTCATTATCTGCGAGGCATGCGCGTAGCACACCGGCATCTCTCATTTACAAAAGTGACACGCAGGTGTGAGGATAAATGTATTTTATGGCACTTATACACTTGGTTGAACTTGGTTGCGTGACATAATGGATGGTACAAAAGTTGAAAAGCGTAGTGTCGTGAGTTTCTTGTCAGCTGAAGGTATTTTACAAAAAGAAATTACTCGCCGTATGGCTGCCATGTACGTTGAACATTGCATTTCATTGGCCACTGTGAAGCGTTGGTATACAAACGGTTCAAAGAAAGACGTCAAAGTTGCAAAGACGATTCAAGGCCGGGCCATAGCCACCGTGCAATCACCCCCAACACAATTGCAAATGTTCATGAGTGGATTAGACAAGAACGGAGGATAAGCATCAATGAACTGGCAGAACATGTGAACATCAGCCACGGTTCGGTTCACATCATAATTGATCAACATCTCGGTTACCGTCTGTTGTGTGCGCAATGGATGCCCAAGATTTTGAGCCACCGCCAGAAGACGGAGAGGTTCGGCGCTGCCTTGACTCATCTGATCCGGTATCACAATGAGGATGACGACTTCTTGTCTGCAGTTGTCCCCATGGACGAATCATGGTGCCACTATTACGAACCTGAAACACGACGGCAATGCTTACAGTTGAAACATTCGAGTTCACCACCCCCAAAGAACGCAAAAGCCGTCATTTCCACTGGAAAGCTGTTGGCTTTCTTTTCTCAATCGTCAGGGGCCATTACTGATCGCATTTGCTTAACGTGGAGAGACCATCAATCGTTTCCGATATTTTGAAACGCGCGATCAGCTGCACATTGCAGTCAAATACAAACAACGTGGAAAATTGACAAATTGGGTCATCTTGCTGAACGACAATGCCCGTCCCCACGTCGTTGATGTGGTTAACACAAAACTTGCAAAGTTCAAATGGGAAACGCTGCAACATCCCCCATGGAGCCCAGACCTGGCGCTTTGCGACTTCCACATTTTAGGGCAATTGAAAAAAAAAACATCTCAAGGGAACTAGACTCGTGTCGGACGATAACGTGAAAGAGTCAGACTTTTTGAAGCAGCAGCCCAAGGACCTTTATGAGACAGGAATCGCACGACTAGTTAGTCAGCGGGACAAATGTGTAAAAGCGCATGGAGACTACTTTTAAATAAAGCACCACGTTTGTCGTACATTTGCATTTCCTCACTTTCATTTAACTCGCCCTCGTATCTCGTAGCTCTGATTTTAAGTGAAGAACTCTCTTTCCCTCCCTCATATAGCAGGCGGCAAAAAAGTCTTTCTTGCCTCGTCATTCATGCAACTACATACCATTCGTTAAGGATATGGGGCGTTATAACGTAAAACTATTCCAAAATTTTCTATTCCAATTGTGCAATCAGCCCTCCGCGATTGGTGAAAAACTTTTTTAGATCACCCCCACTTCATCTGTCTGTCATGCGACGCCAGGAAAACCGCGATAGCTCCCCATCTGATATGACATGTACACACTGATTATGCATGACTTTACCGAACAAAAAAAAATGTTATTTCTCATTCGACACCTTGTCGCCATTAGCTCTCGGCTATTCTTCAAAATTTTTCGGGCTGCACCCACTTCACCGGCTTGTCACGTTACGTCACAAAACCGCAAAAACTCACCGCGTCGAAGTGACGTGCACGCGTTAAAGATGCATTAATATGTCGAACAAAACTGAATTTTCATCTGAATAGCCGCAGGCTGCCCCGTTTCGAAAGGAATAATATATATATATATATGCATGCATGCGTATAGCGACGTAATTATCTCACCATAATTCAACTTCAAAAACACTTGGGTTCACACAACTGCAAACAATATGCAATAGGTGCGCTTCATCTATAAAGTATACCATCTTAAAGTTCAATTTAAGCTGTAAAACCATCTTGGCGCCCTTTGGAGTGAGTTTTAAATCGGGAAAAAATAAAGGAAGGATGTGCGTGGCACCCTTTGGCTGGGGTGTTTTCACAACAACCTACAGTTTTTTTCACATAGGCACCCTTGTTGTAGTGTGTGCCAAAAACATGCGCCTTTTAAAATAGCTCCTGATTTGCATCCTTAAGATGTTGTCTCTGCGACAACCCTATTTAAACCCTATTGGGTGTAAAAACTTTTACTGTGTGGGTGCGAATCGGCTTTGAAATCTCGTAAGTCAACTCGGGCATTCAGCAGGTTTCATTCCCCCAGTCTACCTCAGGCACCCCCCGCAGCAAGCTCAGTGGCTAGATGTCTGGTCCTAAATTGCCCTGAGGTAAGGACAGAGAATCTGTCTTCCCTTTCTTGGGGTAGTAAAGAATACACCCACGATGACCCTGTGCTAAGGTCCGAAGAGCATAGCAACGTGCAATGTCAGCGGTGCTACTACCACCAGATTTCTAGCTGCTCGTTTTCCTTCATCAGCGACGGACACCTCGGACAAAATTAACACGTGCAAGAGAGTCAAAAACAGTGTCCACGAGGAGTGCTTAATTACCTTTTAATGGAAAACATGTTTTGCCTTTTATCGGGCGATTCGAGGTAGGTTCCTGCCTGGCATTATTTTGGACATTTTTATGAAAAAAACGTGCCTTTGATCCTAGGTGCCCCAGTGCAATAGGCTGGTGTTGCACCTATTATCAATGCATATGAATGTGGAACAACAACAAGCGAAATCCAAGCAAGAATTTTGAGATTGTTGGCACACGCATTATGTCACACAACACCAGTTTTCTTATAAAAAAACAAGAGCGCCGTGATCTCCACCAACGCTTCCCTTAGCATCTAGTGCATGAAGATGCTCGTTGCATTGTACGGATATTGTGGTCGGCCGAATTTATTCAGCGCCGCAACTTTACAGAGTGCACTAACAAGTTGATACAGAACCGGTTGTGGCGTTTCTTTCGGGCAGTAGAATTAATGAAATGTCATTCCATTGTATTCACGAACAAAAAGTCGTCATCGTCGTCATGCAATTGTCACCGTCATGCAATCGTTGTCACTGTCGTATCCGTCATTGTGCAATGGCCGCTGCCAGCATGTCATTGTTGCGGCAGCCGTCGTCATGCCATCGTCATGTTGCTGTCACAGCATCGTAGTCGCCGTCGTTAGGAGGGCATTGCCGTCGCCATTGTTTTCGTGCGATCGCAGAAGATATCGCTGTCAAAAATCCGACAGCTTTAGGCTAAGTTTATGCAAACTGGTTTTCTGTCGCTAGTATGAATTACGCACCCGTAGCCAGTCCCATTCCCCACCACGCTTTTGTATTTTCTATGCAGTTTCTCCAGAATTTCGTCACTGAAAACCGATATGCCGGCCTGTAGCTACGTACAGTCGCGATCAAATTGAAGCTGACCGCTCGACCTGCGAGCGGCGGGCCTTCCAAGCAGCAGAGCGGCCGATTTCAGAGCTGCGAAAATAAAAATTGCGCTGCCTTCTTCCCCTTTTACGCTCGCCCAGGCTGCAACCGTCACCCCCAAGACTAACTTGCCACATTTTTGTGCTTGTTACCCTTTCATGGCAATGATGTGCGTGCGTCCCTGCCTCATGCATACATTGGCTAACAATGACGCCTCTGTGCAATAGCTGTTAAGGCAGTCGAAATGAATTCGCAGGTTATCTCGTGAAGGGTGACGAAAAGCTGCGAGTTGCCAGACGGGAGTGACAGCTGCTCAGCGAACAGCAAAAGAGGCAGAGCGAAGCTATCTGATGTTTCCCTCTTGACTGACGGTGATGACGTAACGTGGCGCTGCTCCTAGTTTCGGTCGCCGCTCGAGCGATCACCTTCAAATTGATCGCGACTACTACTATGGAATTGAGCAGTGTGGCTACGCAGACAGTTTCGCTGGTAAGGTGCATGATAAGTGTGCAACATTCGCTACCACGTTAGTTGCACTGACATACCTGTGAACTCTGTCGTGCCTACAATCTGCCAGCTATTAGGACACATTTTAACAGTTAAGGGCAGCAACATTGTTTCATCTGTCACTTAGTATATAAAAGGTGCCGCATCTAAAGTGGATCGAGCGATTTAAGAAAGGAGCCTTCGAGATTCGAGGAGGAGCGGTGAGGACGACCAGTCTTTTGTTACCAGTCAGCTTGCACAAACTGCAGAACTTTTCGTGCTATCCTTATTAGCATATGAGTAAAAATTGTTTACATAAATTAATAAATACCATTCAATCCTGTAAGATTCAATCTCAAACGTTGCACTGCACTCGAACACAGTTTCAGTAATCTGTGCGTCGATACATTTTCACTAGTTTATATATTTTGTGCGTGTCGAAGCAGTGGCCACCAAACGTGAAAATGAATGCAAAGTGAATGTACGGACGCGCACCTCGTGCACGCGACAGCAGTGCTCTTAACCGTGGTTTCGAAGAACTGAAAACTGCTTATTGGCTAGCTCGATGGCCGCGTTAAAGTCACAAGGTGGTGGTGCAACAACAGCAAGCAATTACTTCTTTATTTGTCTTTGTTTTCGCACTGGCCTAGCATGTATAGTATACGGCGTTACGCGGCTTTTTACTTATGACCACAGCTAATACGCACATGAATTTGTTCTCACTTTTTCACGGGTTGTCAAGCCAGCCATTGAGTAGGGCGAGTTGTTAAAAGTTAAAGAGCGCTGCTATTGCGTATGCGTGGCGCTTTTGGCAACCTTGTTCGGGTTTTTCGGCACGCTGACTTTGAAACGCGCTGAAAAAACTGCATCTAGCTGGGAACAATTCAATATGATGCTTCCGAATGCGATGAAAAATCGGAGATTCGAGCTTACGCAAAAATACAGATATTAATTAATTTAGCTAACGAAATTGGACAAATACATTCCGGATCGAAAACAGAAAGAGGTTTCCAGTTTGCGCAAGGTGACTGCTAACAAAATGTCGTTCTCCCATTCGTCTAACTTGTAGGCAACTTTTCTAAATAGATTTGTCCGGATAAAATGGGGCACCCTGTATATAAGGACTACGTAAAGCTTACACATGGTTATAGTTAGAATTCGTGAGTTTGAACACTGCCATAATGAAATGCGTGACTCACCAAATGTAGGTACAATAAATGCTAGGATTTCATGCGCCAAAATCACCATCAGCGCTGTAAATCACTAAGCTGTGCTATTCGTACTCAATTTCTTATCAAAAAAGTTTCGACGCTAAGGAAAGAGTGCAGCCGACGTGCCAGCGCATTTAACTTACCACATCGTGTGAGAGCGAGGAGGGAGTAAAGCTCGGATTAAACGACAAGAAATTAAAGCAGCGCGGTTAGCTCATAGTATCATGGAGTTTCGTACATTAATTACTAGATGGAGCTATGGCTCTAGTGCGTATGGGAGCTGCATTCGGGGTGGTTTAGCCAGCATGTCCATTATGGCAAGAACATGGACTTGCCTAAGGTTCCTCTTTCTCGCTACAAATGGCTTTGTGACTTTGTAAACTCGCAACGTTCAACGAAGTACTGCGTCATAAATAATTAAAGGAGCATCAATAAAATTGCCTAACGGCAGGATTCAGACACATGACGTCCAGCACAGAAGTCTGATATTGAAACCATTACGCCACAGACACACGCACCGACAAGAACCATGAATTTATCGCAGGGAAGTCGGCGCGTTGACACGCTTCGCGCGTTTCAATTTGACTACCTCGATATGCGGAACCGCTGCAGTTAGTATTGATTGTGGATTGTGGATTGTAGCCTTCTGCATTTAAAAATCTATTAATTGCTCTGAAATTTAGGACAATGAAGACAGATGAAGCGTAATAAAGAAGTCGCAAAAACGTGTGACCCCACAAGCACAAAGACCAGGTAAATCCATGTACTTCCCATTATTCCCATGGTGGCTGAACGATCGCAGCACCAGAGTTCCCTCCAGTAATTCACTTATTGATTGAAAGTCCTTTATTAGAGAATGCAGAAACGCAGGTCCTGTGTGGGAATGGACGGGGCGTTGCCAGACTACAAAGTCGTTCACAGGGTCTCACGGTGTCTTGCTTGGGGTTTCCAGTAATTTGAGTGATAGTCACTTTCGCTAGAGCTGTGCGTGGTCAAGACCGTGGTTCTCCGTGGTAATTCGTGCATTGTGAAGCCTGTATGGCAATTATCCCTGTATCGCACGCAGAACATTGCCACGTTTAATGATTGAGGTGTGTGCGGCATCGCAGCCAGCATTGTGTGCACGTAACACTCGTGATGTCGGGTTCTCGTTATTTTGCTTTAGAGTACCGTGAGTAGGCTGAACTTGCGAAAACCTTATTGACAAACACCTGTTGAGAGCACGACAGAGCAGACTTACTCGAACAGAGGACAGGCGGTGTAGCCTGGGTGAAGATGTTGTTAACTTGAAATACGCAGAGGCTTACGCAGATAGTGCATGATGACTGCCGAGGGAGCTATTTGGCTTAGGAGCTTATACGGGTTTACCCTGAGGCGTGGGGGCAGATAAAGATTAGTGTACCCACCTGCGAAAGCAGCAGCGGCGTGTGCCGCTGTATTCCCACCAGGCACACCCGTATGCGCCCCGGCGTCGAGATTATCTCTATCGGACTGTTTGCTCTTTCATGCCAACGAAGGATGCGTTGATAAGCTGAAGCTGTAGCATCCTCCAAGGCTGGGCGAAGTATTTCAGAGTAGATATGTGTGAGTCAGTGAAGACACGGACCAGTTTCTGTATGGTGTATGTGAGGCTTGCAGTTGCTCCCCAGATAGGAAGGAGTTCAGCATGCACTTTGGTACCTCACGGAAGGTGGTAGCTATAGGCACCTGTGTGGGCGGTGCTGGGCATGCAGACCCATGCCATATAAGCCTGGTCATTAGAGAGAGCAGCATCAGTGTATATGTGAATTGTATCTAAGCTGGCTGCCTTGAGTTGTCGCGTGGCAAGAAGTTGGCGTGCACGAGCGTTGTTACGAGATATGGGACCATGGAATTGTCGAGAAGAAATGGGGGTTTCCAACGGGGTAAGAACAGATTGAGAGGGGGCGCATTGTCATGTTTCTGGTAATCCCAGGCCAAAAGGCGACGGCACTGCGGCGTGTTTTCCGTGCAAATATGATGTCGAGCATCGGCTTTACGGATGAAGTCCTGCAGTGGAGGCAATCTCGCAGCATGTTCAAAGGTTGCTGTCAATGTGTTCAGGAAGCTCCGCGATAGTGCGGTGTGTGGCCTTGCATGAAGGCGTTCCAATTTTCGGATATCCGTTGGAGGGTGCGCCGTACAAAATGCTTCCAGCGGCCCCACTTCTCGCGAGAGTTCGACAGGCGTGTTGTCGCGCTCCCGCGTATTTGTAAGACAGTTGACGTATCGCATGTATGTTACGTTGCAGAAGTCGCACATAAAGATGTGTTTACAATATTTACAAGATAGACAGCGATGCACAAACAAGATGGGTGTCGAGACCGATTATACCTCTACACGTCAAATCGTCTTCTCACTGGCGCCACTCTTGGTTGTGCTGTAACATAAATCACGCATATAGGGCGCCTTCTCAGAGCTAACTATGAGGGGTGGTGAACTCGCGGCAAAGTAAGACTTCAGCCTGAACACATGCACGACGTGTGTCAGGACACGCGCACCCAGCGGAGCGATCTCGTAGTTCAAATCGCCAACTGGACGCAATATCGTGTAGGGTCCTGTGTTGCGCGGCAGCAGCTTTTCAGGCAAGCCGACGCGGCGACATGCTGTCAATAGGAGAACAGTGGAGCCAGGAAGAAATTGAATGTCCCGATCTCGGCTGTCGCACCGAATCGTCTGCGCGGCCTGAGACTCAGTGAGCCAGGAGCCGGCAATCTGGCGTGCCGTGTGAGCCCGGGCGAAGATGTCTTGAGCATATTCACTGTGAGTGTTCGTCGAGAGAGTAAGCAGTGTGTAAAAGGCAAAGAAAAAGGTAGGCGGCCGAAAAGAAGGTAAAAGGGTGAAAAGCCAGTGGCATCGTGACCGGACGAATTACAGGCGAAGGTCACGAATGCCCATAACGTGCTGTCCCAATCGCTGTGGTCGTTAGAAACGTACATAGACAGCATTTCTGTCAACGTGCGATTGAGCCTCTCCGTCAGTTCGTTTGTCTGCAGGTGGTATGCGGTGGAAAGCTTGTGTTCGGCAGAACAGGAGCGAAGTAGGTCTTCAACTACTCGGGACGAGAAATGTGCGGCTGCGGTCAGTGAGGAGCTGCCGGGGTGCGCCGTGATGGAGGATGACGTCGAGTATAAAGAAATCTGCCACCTCAGTAGCACAGCTTGTGCGCAAAGCTCGCGTGATCGTGTACCAGGTCGCGTAATCAATCGCGACAACGACCCACTTATTACCAGATTTCGATGTCGGAAACAGGCTGAGAAGATTGAGACCGACGCGAAGGAATGGTTAATTAAATTAGGTGGTTTTACGTGCCAAAACCACTTTCTCATAATGAGGCACGCTGTAGTGGAGGACTCCAAAAATTTTGACCACCAGGGGATCTTAAACGTGCACTTAAATTTAAGTACACTGCTCTTTTCGCATTTTGCTCCCATCGAAATGCGGCCGCCGTGGCCGGGATTCCATCCCGCGACCTCGTGCTCAGCAGCCCAACACCATAGCCACTGAGCAACCACCGCGGGTGCGAAGGAATGTTTCTGAGGGCACATCGATGGGGCGAAGGAGTCCAGCGGGCAGCACAGTCGGTTTTTTTGCGGCACTGACAGAGCGCACAGGCTGCGACTTAGTGGTTCACAGAGGGATACAGGCCTTGCCAGTAGAAACGGGGCCGTACGCGTACGTGAGTACGAGAAACGCCGAGGTGGCCTGCAGTAGGGGTGTCATGCAACTGCTCTGCTCAAGAACTCATGTCTGGAGTTGGCGTGGCATAACTAGTAAAAAACTCTGGTCCTTCAGGACGTAAGCTTCGACGGTAGAGAACGTCGTCGCTGAGCGCGAACATGCGCAGCGTGGGCTCCGAATGCCCATAATTGAGACGATCGATGAGAACACCCAAGCAGTAATCATGCCGTTGTTCAGCACGGATGCCATGCAAATCAGAAATGGTCAGGACGCAAGCGTCGGTGTCATGCTCATCATATTGACATGTGGACTTTATCTTTTACGGTTCAGCGCTTTTCACCCTCTAACAAATGTGATGGCTCAGCGCGGGACGCGCCCGCATGTATCGGAAGTTTCAGGAATGTTATCGATGGTTCTGTTGTAACCGAAGCGTGTGTAATCTGACTGCATGTGCGGCGCGAATTGTGTAGAACGTTCTGGAAGACACGCGGGCACCACCGATTACTCTGGAACCTTCGATTATTCGTGTAAATAAGCCGACGCGCTTGATCGACAGATGAGAAATCGCAATGTATGTCTGATTTACGTGCTTCGAAAATTAGTCACACTTTGAAATTTTGGAGCGAAGGATCTACACCTCGAAATATAACTCCCAGCTCTCAAGGTCAATCTTGGCACCGGCGGCTTAAGGTAACTTCAGCTGCCGGCGCGCAAGTGTGAAATCGTGACGTTTGGTCACGTGATCCGCTGTGGGAAGGCGCCGCAGATGCGCTCGCTCGAGCCTCGCCCCCGTGTCCCATGGGACTAGGCGAGGGCTCAACAGCTGCTTCGCCGACGCTTGGCTGTTCAGTATCGCCATGAATGATGAACGCGCCGGTGCGAGCGCGTCAACTCCGCCGCAGGCGCCAGGCTGAGTACCCTACCGATATAGCTCGCCGGGAAGAATGTATGCAGAACCGTGTCCTACCATGCTTAACAGAGCT